>NC_083407.1:99441247-100042254 GCF_020745735.1 Hemiscyllium ocellatum | reverse complement strand
TTTTCATGCTCGCGACTGGGGAGCTGATTGAATCTGTTGGATCAGGTTCTGGAGGGGTAAGTGGTCGTTCCAAGGAGTGCTTTGCCTGTGAATGGAGAAAGTCTAGAGATAGCTGCTGAAAATTCCTTTGCTTTTCCTTTCTCATTCCCTCCTTGCCAAGCTGGTTATCAGTATAAAGGCAGTCTCACATTTAACTACACTAAATTGTTTGTCTACTTCAACATTGTTTGAATTCGTGAAATCTGTTCATTATTTATGACATTATCAAGTTTTATTTAATCCATAAACTACTAAATTGTACTGCCTAAACAATGTAGTCCATTATAAACAATAATCAATGGTCCTGAAATCAAACTCTCTGGTTCCTCATTCAGATTAATCAAAAATTATTTTCCTTTAACAAATTGATACTTGGTTATTGTGAAAGCTGTCAGTTAGGAACAGCAAGAAAACGACAAAATGTTTCCTGTTCTTTAGCCATTGAAAAGGCAGTTTCAGATTTAAATAATCCAAGATGGAGGACATGAAAAGTTTCTGACTGTACAGCTGCTCCTTTGAGGTATTTTAGGTGTTGGAGGTGATTTCCTCGAATTCCAGCAGCAGCAATTACTGTTTTATATGCTGTTGCACCGTTTTGGAACGCTGCCTTCACTGTTCTGTTTACCTGCAGTTCTGCTTTCAAGGAACTATGAACCTGCACTCCAAGGTTTCTTTGTTCAGCAACACTTGCTAGAACCTCACCATTAGGTGTATAAGACCTGCTCTGATTTGCCTTTCGAAAAATGTAAGCTGGTGCATTTATCTAAGTCCAACTCCACTTGCCATTCCTCAGCCCATTGGCCCATTTGATCAAGAACCTGTTGTACTCGAATGTAACCTTTTTTGCTGTGCACTACATTTTCAATTTTACTATCATCTATTAACCTACTCACCATACTTCCTATGTTTAATTCCAAATAATTTATATACATGACAAAATGCAGCGAACCCAGCATCGATTGTTGTGGCACACCACAAGTCACAGACCTCCAGTCGCAAAAGCAACCCTCCACCATCACCCTCCTGTCTTCTACCTTTGAGCCAGTTCTGTATCCAAATAGCTAGTTCGCCCTGTATTCCATGTGATCGAACCTTTCTAACTGTCTACCATGAGGAACCTTGTCAAATGCCTGACTGAGGTCCACATGGATCGAGTCAGCCACTATGCCGACATCAGTCCTCTTTGTTACTACTTCAAAAAAACTCAAATTCGTGAGAAACTATTTCCAACACACACAGCCATGCTGACTATCCCTAATCGATCCTTGCTTTTCCAAATACGTGTTAATCCTGTTCCTCAGGATTCTCTCCAACAACATGCCCACCACCAATGTCAGGCTCACTGTTCTATAACTTCGTGGTTTTTCCTTGCCACCTTTCTTAATTAGTCAACCTCGTGTCTTCAGGCAAGTTGCTTGTGGCTATTTTTTAATAGATACTTTTATTGAAAGAGATTTTTTTATCTAATTACAAAATTATAGCAACACGAAACACGACTCAAAATATAACTAAGAAAAGAGACAACAAGCAACATCACAAACAAAGCGCAACTATACTCGTGCAACATGAACAAATCTGTAAAGGCAAATAATAAATAAGTACACTAAATAAATAAATAAATGACCAGTTCTGCGGAACAAAACATTAGTTCCTCACCTCAGAGCACTGAGTATTACACATTAATTTATTTGAAATTCTTCCTTTTGAGGGCATCAAAGTTCATGAAGTTAGATTGTCACGGTTGCATAAAAGACCAAGTTGTGATGGCAGATAAATCTACATCCAGGTAGTCCAAAAAGGGCTGCTATAACTTATAAAAATTTGCAGATTTTCAGTGTACCATATTCATAAGAAAGTCCAAAGGAATATCTTCCATGATAAGCCTCTGTCAAACTGATAGACTTGGGGTGGTTTCAGAGACCCAACACATCAAAATATTTTACCTCGCACAAAATTTTTTCTGATTATCTAAAGAAGATAAATTGGCTAGGCCCAGGAAAAGAGAGGGAGGCTCCCTCTTCAATCCCCAAGATCCTCTCTACTACTCTTGCCACAGCACTCCAACATGTATGGAGCCTGTGGCAAGGCCACAGACCATGAGTGAGAGTGTTACTTATCTTACACTTAGGACATAATTAATGTATCTTACCTTAAATTTTGTGAGATGGTCTGGGGCCAACTGGGCCTTATGCAGAACCTTAAGCTTCTTGGCAGGGGTCCTATCACAGCTCAAAATTTCCCTCTCATTTTCACAATGTCCTCCCATGTCCCCGGAGAGATCTCAACTCTGAGCTCTCTCTCTCTTCCCGTACCCTACAAAGCTGCTCAACCTCGTCTGAAAGATCACACCCCCACCCCCGCAATATGATGGAGTGCTAACAGAGGGTACTTTTAGCATGAAGTACCTTCTTCTCCATGACAGATCTGTAGAAGTCAGTCAAAAGCATAGTCCTTTTTTTGAATAAAATCCCTGAAAAACATCTGTTAGCTAAACTATACTTGTGGGTTTTTTTGGTCAAAGGACATCATTATTTCATCTTCAAATAAATCACCCGCACAGGAGATTCCCCTAGCTGCCCAAAGTTTAAACCCAGTGTCCGTTATCCCCAGCTGAAAACCCGGCATACCAACTGTTAGGGTAAGGGAAGACGTTCTGTAGTGTTACCCTCGCTTTGACAATATTAACACTATCAGATTATGACAACGTTCCATAACTATCTTCATATTATGTAAGGACAACTGGCTAATAAGGGGACGTTTTGCCTGGAGGCCTCAATATCCAGCCATATTGACACCTAATTCGCTCAAGTCCAGTCACTAACAAAAGATGAAAGGGAACTTAGTTGATATCTTTTTTAATATCTGGGAGGTCCACTCCCCCCAATCCATGGGGCAACTGCAATTTAGTCATCTTTAAGAGGCTACCTTCAGTGCCAGATAAAGGAACTAAACCAACCATTAAGTCTTGGGAATGTTTGCCAAGGAAAAGTTAAGAGGCGCTTTTGTACAAGGCTTAGCAAATGGGGAAGAACATTGATTTTAATACGAGCTTGTCGGCCCAGCCAGGATATTGGAAGTGCCTTCTTTTCTCTTGAAGATCTTGTATAATCCTGTAAGCCAATGAACAAAATTGGTCTTAAGCAACTGATCAAGGATAGGAATGACAAAGATGTCTACCCCCCATGACCATTTAAAGGCAACAGTGATGATCCCTCAACATTAGATACTCTCCTCAGACACCGCCCCCCCCCCCCCCCCCCCACCCCAAAAGGCATGGCCTTTGATTTTGAGAAATTAATCTTAAACCCGAAAAGGATCCAAATAAATAGTGTATCAAATAGGGTTGTGAGACCACTGGATTTGACACAAAGATAAGAACCTCATCCTGCTGATTGTGATCCTACTTCGAGGGCACCATTTTAGGATCCCAGCAGATACCCTTGGCCAGCAGCTCAATCACGAATGTAAAAAGCAGTGATGAGAGGGGACAGCCTTGGTGACTACCCCTACAGGTATTAAAATGACTAGATGGCACACCATTCGTGAGAGCCACTGCCAGAGGATCAGTATGGAGGACCCTCGCCCACCAATTAAAAATCTCCCCTAAACCAAATCGTTCAAAGGCATAAAAAAGATATGTAGGAGAAAGTGAGGACTGCAGATGCTGGAGATCAGAGCTGAAAAATGTGTTGCTGGAAAAGCGCAGCAGGTCAGGCAGCATCCAAGGAGCAGGAGAATCAACATGATTTCGGACATGAGCCCTTCAGGAATAATAAAAAGATATGGCCACTCGAGCCAATCAGATGCCTTTCCTGCATCCAAGGAGACCACTATTCACTCAACTGACTGCTGATGACATGTTTGAATCGTATTCAGTAACCTCCTTACATTACTGGAGGATCTATGCCTGTGTCCTTCAAAATAAATATCTTTGCTGGGCCCCTTGCTATCTCTTGCCGAGCTTCCCACAGAGTTCCAGGTTACATCTGATCAGGTCCCAGGGATTTATCCACCTTTTTTGTGTTTTAGAATTGTTACATCACTGGTAAACCCTCCTGCTTAATTTAAACTAGCAGCACAAAAGATTTATCCCATGCAGCAATCTCTGAAAATTCAAGAGCTGAGAACTATTTAAAGTAAAAATTAACAATTTTTATCTCTTAAAGTCTAACAGACAATAATTAACCAACAACTATTTACAAATCCCTCTCTAAACCTATCTTTTACATTCTTTTCTATGAGTCTGATTTAAAACCCCTGATTAAGATTTACTGAAATTGAAATTTTCAAAACCTTCCAGATGTCAAATCTTCTCTTTTTATATCTTCCTTTGTTGTCGTCATCTTAGGGATTTATGTTTCACAGGTTACTGTTGGACAAAGGTACCTTTTAAGTGAGCTATTCTCCGGGCAGTCTGCAGATGCTGTTGGTTTGGCAGTTCTTCTCCCAACTGTTCAGTTTTCCTTGGTCTTATACCATCAACACGTCGGATTGTGTCATTGGATTTTAAGATTATCAATATACTGAATTCAAACTGGATTGGAGTTTGGTATTTTTCAGGGTATAATTTAAACTGATTAGCCTAATTTGAATCTCTTATCGTTTCCAGGCAACCAGCTACCCTAACTACTGGACGTAAAGGTTACATTATATCTTCTTCAGAACACTTAGTGCTATGTCAGGTAGTTCTGCTAGCTTTTAACTCTCTTAAAGGCACAGTACATCCACATCTTCATAACAGGATGTCTAGCACCACCACCCCTCATAATATGAATTTCTTTGCAACTCAATTTCTTAACTATTTGAGTGTCAGCTGCAAATTTGGCTACCTATGTTTGCGATTTCCAAACCAGTGGAGCGTGTTCCACCGAAGCTGTGAAAACAATGTTTTTATTTTTGATTGTGGACTGAAATGTGCAAAGAATTATTTGGAAAAAACCAAGCATGCAGAAATAACTCATTAGTCTCATTTGTGGGTTCGTAACCAGATATTAGGGAGAAAGCCTTTGCCATTATCAGCATTTGTTTGGTTCCCAGGTAGCTCAACAGCTTGAGGCTGTTAGCGCCCGATCTTGGGGAGATATATATATTATAGGCTATCTCTATTCTCCTGCAGTAAAACCCACATGAAACCTGAAGGAATCTAATTTAGTCTACTTCTGGAAGTTGCTGTCAGCTGTGATTATTAAATTTAATAAGTCAGAGGCCTTTACAGTATCAAGTAGTCATCCTGTGCCCCCTGTAAACAAAGAAAAGCATCCAGAGAAGGGAAATTCTGATGTTATCAGTCAGGTTCCTGTTCCCCACACTCAGATTAATGTGGAAACAGGCCCTTTGGCCCAACAAGTCCACACTGACCCTCTGAAGAGCAACCCACCCAGATCCATTCCCCTACATTTACCCCTTCACCTAACACTACAGGCAATTTAGCATGGCCAATTCACCTCACCTGCACATATTTGGACTGTGGGAGGAAACCAGAGCACCCGGAGGAAACCAACGCAGACATGGTCAGAAGGTGCAAACTTCACACAGACAGTTGCCTGAGGTGGGAATTGATTGGGGGTCTCTGGCGCTGTGAGGCAGCAGTGCTAACCACTGTGCCACCGTGCCGCCTAGTAGTCCTGGAGTTTGACATAAACTTGTACAACTTTTTGCCATCCTGACATTTATAACTTAATGCAAAAAAGACAACTTTTTTTTAATCATTGACTTACAGTTACAGGTGAGTGTTTTATGTTTGTCAAATGATCTAATGGTGAGTAACCTTTCCTACTGTGACTCAAATTTGAGGCTCGCAAATGTCACAATCCCTTGGTGCGAAATGTTGGTGAGATTGGGGAAGGCAAGAAACCTATGGTGGTGAGGGTATGGTGGAGGTAAAATGTGGCTTGCTGTCCCAAACTCTGAGCTCACTAACATTTACAGGGTCCTCATCCCTACTTGTGAAGACCTGCACTGCTTTTTTTTGTATTCTACTTCCTTGCTATTTGTAGGTCTTTGTATGTGCCATTTTTTTCACAGATTCTGTTACAGGTTATTTCAATTTCCCAACAGCCCAAGTCTTTGTTGCAGAGGCTGCTTAGCACAATTTTGTTGCAGTTCTCTTTTGGCTCTGAGGGGCAAAAATGCAACTTCGCTTTGATTACTTGATAACTGTATTTGCAACACAAAACCAAGCTATGAATCCACAAAATATGCAAGTTTCCTTCAGTAAGTGGTAAGTGATGGTGTGCTTTGTCATGGAAACCCTAAACCGGTGTGATCAGAGTAAGTGTTTTTGAAAAACTGTCCAGCGTTTACCTTGTTTTGTACAGGAATGTAGTTTAGATTCACTTTCCCCATCTCTCAATTAGAGTTGACAATTGAGGTTGCATGTCAGCATGTTTCTTATGGTAACAGGATACTGCATTGTATCTTTTCACTTCAGTTATCCTGATAAGGTCAGTTGTTTTGAAGAGGGAAACTTCTTGACAAGTGTCATTTATACAAAGAAACTTTGTATTTAAAGATTAACAAGAAGAGCAGAAAAAGATCAGGCATTTCTGTGGTTCGACCTGTTAAGGGTTCAACATGCAGGTGATCTGCAATGCAGCAATTTCACTTTTGGTATCGGAGCTTGATAGTTGCAGAGCAGATTGTTGCATGCTTGTAGGTAGATTCATGACATTTACTAACTCATTTGTGCAAGGCAGCATTGCTAAAGTTAACTAACTGAATTGAAATGTGATCACTATTTTGCTAGTCAGCTTTTTCTTTCGGTCCCATTAACTTCCTTCCACAGTCATGTTCTTAATGCATTGTGCTCTCCACACGACAAGTATCTAGTGTGGATTTATGCAAACTGCCTCTGGCAAAAAGTAGTATGCACAGAGATTGGACATGTTTCTTGTCTGCTGAGGTAATGCACTGTTTCTTTCAGTTGCTTTATAATCAGTTAGGGACCTTGTTATTCCATGTAGTATCTTTGCAGTGTTTATAAACGCATGGGATAGAGTTGGTCAGCTTTGAAATGCAGTGTCCATTTAAGTGAAGAAATCAATTTTGATAGTTGACAGAGTAGCTAATAGCTAAACTATGAAAAACCCTTGCACAGCAATTAATATTTCCCTTCTGGGGTGCAAAATGAAAAGCAGCCGAAAAGGGTCAATCTGCATGTAGTTGGATGGCTCATGTTACAGAACAGTTGCAAGCTTTTAAAAATCATGCAAGACGAGATCTGCCATTGTTTAACATGTTGATCTATGTTAGGAGTTGTTAAAAGCAGCATCAGTCATGTTCATGGTCCTTGAGTGTAGAACTGCCACGAAGATGAGAATAATAATCTGCAGAATTGTTAGAATGAAGAATATTGAAGTGCAGTAATGAGATCAAAGGGATGGATTTGCTATATTCATGTGGTCTGAGGTGTAAAGGTTCTGTCAGTAGAAGAAGGGTGGTTTAATCTCACCATGTCCATACTTGTTGACAATACTGAAAGAATAACTGAAGAAATTAACATTTCAATAGGACTGGCATATATATGTATATCACAAATTAAATAAATTTCCAACAAGAATTATGGTGATGTTCAGGAAGCAAAGGGCGAGTGGATCCATGGGTGTGAGTTTGATTGATTACTGCATCCAGATGTGTCAACAATGCTTCAGTTGGCAGCACTCTTGTCACTAGGTCATAAGCATATGGGTTGAAGCTCAACTGCGCTAACCTGAGCGCAGAGCCTGCACTTGCTGCAATATTAAGTTGAGGCCTGGAGAAAGTTTTGGAGCCAGTGCATAGAAAACCCAAGAAGCCCAGAACTGAGAAGTGATTCCAGGCAAGTGGAGGATGTCGTAGTCAGGGGGCATTTTAGAGATGGAGATGATAGACTTGTTTAGATTCAAGGTAATTCTGGACAAGGATAAGGATGGATTGAGAATAAAAGTTCTATTCTAGGAGAGAGGCTAATTTTAACAAGTTTAAGATATGATTTGGCCCAAGTGGATTGGGAGCAGCTACTGAACATATAAATTCTGTCAAAGCATGCAAGGAGGAAATAGCAAGTATACAGTGCAAATGCTTTCCTGTAAGAAGAAAAGTAAGCAAATGACTGACTCATGAAAGAGTAAGCCATTTGGGAACTGTACATAGTGTGTGTGTGTGTGTGTGTGTGTGTGTGAGAGAGAGAGAGAGAGACAGTGAGAATACCTGTAAGACATGGGCACAGTCTTCAGTGCTCTGAGTTGACCTTAACAAAGGGAAAAGAATGTGCAGGTGTGAACCTTGGAGGAGGACCTCAGTAGAAGAAATAGGCATAGAGTGACGGTACTACCAGGTTGAACAGACTTAGAAGTATATAAATTTGCATACTTGGATAAGATGTATCCTCAACTGTTGAGGGAAATAAGTGACGCGATACCAGATCCCCGGCAGTAATTTTGAAATCTTTACTTGTCACGGGTAAGATGCTGTGCAGGAAGACTGCTAATGTTCCATTAGTAAAATGACAAGAAGAGATCGATGTGGCAATCAGTCAATCTCGCTGGCAGGAAGTTTTTAGTAGTAGTTGAGGGAGAAAATACACAGGTAGTTCTCCTATAATGCGGTAGCTGCGTTGCCATGCGACATCGTGTTATAGAAAATCGTGCAATATAAATTATGGGGAGTATGGGAAAAACAGTATTAGAGGCAAACCACCAAAAATACCAGTAACAATTGAAAGAAAAATAGTAGTTAGCATAACATAAACAATAGCACAGTCTCAGTAAACCTTTAAGTCATGTACTTTAATGAAATAACTAAATTTAGCACTTAAATATTAAAATCATTGACAACAGCATTGTACCTTTCATGAAACACCAAAAAGGGCACGAGCCAACCAGCTATGTGACACCGACGTGCAAGTCCAGTCCTCCAAGTTTCTCCCCCTGTTTGAAATAAAGTTCCTTCTAAATGTCGACAACAATTTCCAGTTTCAAGGCTTGCAGAGTTGATTGCATTCCTGTTTTAACTGAACACTGAATTGGCATTTTGCAGACAGAAGATCCCCAGGCTGGCTTTTGCTGTTCAGCCAGTGCTAGGGCTGGAATAGAGTAACAGTGAACAGCAGTTCGCTTTATTAGAAAAAAAAATCTGTAATCACAAATCCTGTTACAGCCAAATCACATTTAATTAACGTGTTAGGACTTAAGAGAAGGTCACATTTAACAAATTTGATGGAATATTTTTGATTGGTAACCAAGAATGTTGATGAATAATGTATTTGATACAGTTTGTGCTTTCTCTTGATAGCAATATCTTCTGAAATATCCTCTCAAATTCTGTCACTCCGTCTGTATTGATCTATCCCCTCGACTCGAATGCTGATTAACATCAGCTGGCTTGGTTTTCATACCCACGTGATTGCTCCTACTTTGTGTTCAAAATCAATTTTTAAACCACCATTCTCCCTTTTAAACTGAATGTCAAGTGAAAGTGTGAAGTTGCTGCTGCCTAGGGATGCCTTTACTTTGTCATTAATCCTGCCAGATTATACATAACCAAATCTAACACCACCTGTTTTCTGTTCAGTTCCAGATGTGCTGCCCTAATGAATATTTTGAAAGCATTAAGCAGATTAAAGTTACCAGTGATTGTAGCTGCCATTTAGAGAAAACATCCAATTATTCCTCTTGTACGCTTTCGTTTTAGTGTTTAGGATCTTGTAGGTCACTGTCACAAATATTTTCTCTAGTCCACTATTCTTTGTCTCCTCCAAAATTGATGCTTTCTCCACATTCCCTGAACTGTTGTTATCTTCTAACTATTGTATATCTGCCGTCCTTGATAAATAGTGCTATCCCCCCTCCATCTTTACCTAGTTCCCTATCCTTCTTGAATGTCATTTCCAACTCACTGTTGATCCAAGCCATGTGAACCAGATGGTATTTATTTTGCTATCAATTTGTTTTCTTGGTTATGAATGCTACATACATTCATATGTGGAGTCTTCAGTTTTGTCTTTGCATTATCTTTCTCTCATCTAGTTTTGATAGTTGATTTATTTGTACGTATTGGTTGTCCATCTATTCCTGCTATTCTTCGACCCTCATTTCCCATATTCTTATTTTCCTCTTTGGCCTGTCTCTACTTTTGAACATAGCACATCTTTGCAAATTTGATCCCTTGCTCCCACTCGTTAGCTTAACCATCTGCTTTCCTAGTTGAGGTTTGCAACAGCATTTGCTTAAGGGTCTCCATTCCACTTTGACCATTGCTGGTACCAGTGATTTGCAAACGAGAACCCTCTTCTCCCACAACGGTCTTTGAGACAGACAGTCACATCTGTAGAAATATAACCTTTTGATGTTCTGATTTTCATGTAATGCCTAATTTCTCTGTGGAACCATGTTCCTAGTTCTACCTCCATGTCCCAGCAACGAGATCCATCCACCTCCATGAGGCAGCTGTTATCCAGGTCTGAGCAAACCCTGGCACAAAACAGATAACACTGTCATCTGGACTCTTGCTGTTTGAGCAGAATTGACACACTCTCTCCAGCATTCTCCTGTTTTCATTCACCACAAAATTGCTTGTTGCTCCCTTCCTCCCACCTTAATGGCTTCCTGCATCTCAGTGCTATCGTTGAATTTGCTTATCAATCAAGCAGTTTGCTCCTCTTCATCGAGAAGGCCAATAACTAATTCCTACATGGAAAGAAAGTAGAAAAGCAAAATGAAACAAATGAATTTCTCCTTCCCTATTTGTCAGGCTCCTCACCCATCAAACACTTATGCTTCTTAACTGCAACTGAGAGCGGCAAGGAGAGTGTAATCTGGGTAGGAAACTTCAGTATCTATCACGAGGAGTGGCTGGGCAGAAGCATGCTGATCAAGCTGGTTGAGTTCTTCAGGTCTGATTGAGGCATGTGGTGAGGAAACCAACAATAGTTGAGGAAAAAAAGACCTCAACCTTTCCAATCTGCTAGCTGAAAATGCGCCTGTCAGTGACAGTGTTGATAAGAATGACCACTGCACAGTCCTTGTGGAGACCAAGTCCTGCCTTTACATTGAGAATACCCTCAATTGTGTTTGGGGCTATCACTTTGGATGATGGGACAGACTTGGAAGAGATCTAGCAACTAGGGACTGGACATGTATGAGTACAGTGGAATTGTATTCTGGCACAATCTGAAACCTCGTGGCCTAGCATATTCCCTACTCCACCATTGCCACCAAGCCAGGGTCGAGCCTCGTTCAGTGAAGACTGCAGAAGGACATGCCAGAAGCAGCACTAAGAATACCTAAAAAATGAGGTGCCAACCTGTGAAGCTACAGAACAGGATGACTTCCACAGCAAAAAGAATAACCAGCAAGTGACAGAGAGCTAAGCTATTCCACAACTAACGGGTTGAATGTACATTTTGCAGTCTTGCCGCATTCCGTCATGAATGGCTGTGGATAATTAAACAACTCACTGGAACAGGAGGTTCCAAAAATATCCCTGTCGTCCATGATGGAAAGACCCAGCACATTATTGCAAAAGATGAAATGTTCAGTCAGAGGTGCCAAATAGATAATCCACCTCACTCATCCCACAGTCCCTGTACATCGGATATAGGTCTTTAGCTATTTGATTCCTTCCATGTAATAGGGGGAAAAACCTAAAAGCACTGGATACTGTGGTCAGGAGGGGAAATAGGAGACTGGGGCAAGAGCTACAATCAAGCAGGCTGGAAACTTGCTTCAAACTAGTTTAAACTCTGAAGTAGGTTAAAACAGCAGCTGGGACATGTTGGGACGTGTCCTGTATGCTGTTACTTGCAGTTTCCTGTGTTGACCAAATAAGGGTGGTGTCATAGTAGTCTACACTATAACCTGACATAGAGCATGGTATACAATTGTTTCCAACTTGGTGTAAACCTTTTTGAGTTGTTGATTGGAAAACTCCCTTTTGCTGGCATCTAACTTTGTGATCAGGTGTGGTTAATTCTTTAGCTGAATGCCAGAGATGTTTCAGGAAAATGAACACACTTTGGCATAAAAATTACTGGCACAAAGGATTTTGAAGTAGTGAGCCCTTGAGAGCAATATTTAACAAGTTTGTGGCCTGAAGTTATCTTGAGCGAGACGAAGAACCATGAGGCAACATCTGCACCAAGAGCAAAGTTAGCTGCTTTACTAGAATTGGAGTTGTCTTTGTTTCAAGCAATATTTAGAGTGAAACTTGAAGTTAAATGAAGCGAGTTAAAGCTCAAGTGAAGTTAGATGAAGTAACAAGTAAATGTTGCATCGAGCTTATGTTTTCTTTGAGTATTGGTACTTCAGAGTTAAATTAAGAAGGGTTTGTTTAAACAAGGTCAACTCCCTGTCTTTTGTCTGTCACACAATAAAGAATACCTGGGTGAAAGGCTTGACTATTCCTTTTTGACTAACAATTCAGGCATTAGTACTGAAGACTTGTGCTCTTGACCTTGCTGCATCCCTTGCCAAACTGTCCCTGTAAAGCAACAGCAACTTTGGAAATTGGCTAGAGATGTCTTCTACACAAAAAATAGAGCTAATCCAACCCAACCAATTACTTACTGATGAGCCTACACTTGTTTATCAGTAAAGTGATGGAAGGGGGCCATCGACATATCATCAGCACCTGCTCAGCAATAACCTGATGACTGATGTCCAGTTTGTTTTACCAGATCACTGTGTTCCTCACATCATTCCAGCCTTGGGCAAAAGAATTGAATTACAGAAGTGAACTGAATGACTGCCCTTGATGTCAAGATGTCACTTGACCCAGTGTGACATCGAGGAGCCCTAGCAAGACTGGAGGCTGTGGGCTATCGGGGGGGGAAAAGCTGTCCATTAGTTGGAGTCATGCCTGGTGCAAAGGAAAATGGTTGTGGTTGTTGAAGTTCAATCATCTCAGCTCCAGGGCATGTCTGCAAGAATTGCTCAGGATGGTGTCCTGTGCCCAAGCACCTTCAGCTGCTTCATGATTGACCTTCATCATAAGGTCAGAAATTGGGATGGTCACTGATTGCACAGTGTTGAGCACTATTCGCACGTCTTCAGGTATTCAAGCAATGCTTGTTCAAATACAACATGTCCTGGACAACATCCAGGCTTGGGCTCACAAGTGGCAGTAACATTGGCACTGCACAAAACAGGCGATGACCATCTCCAGTAAGAGACTATGTAACCACCGCCCCTTAATTTTCAGTAGTGTTACAATCATTGAACCTTTCACTATCAAAGTCCTGATGATTGCCATTGAGCAGTATCATAACTGGACTAGTCATCACATACAGTGGCAGCAAGAGCAGGTAGGAGGCTAGAAAATGTGCTGCAAATGACTCAACACCTGACTGCCCAAAGTCTGTCCACGATCTATACGACAGAAAACAGGAGTGTGATGGGATACTCCCCACTTGATGGGATGAGTAATTTTTAAACAGCACTCAAGAAGCTGGACTCCATGTAGGACAAAATAGCCTACTTAGTTGGCACCATGTCCACAAGCATCCATTCCCTCCACCATTGACATAGTGTGTACCAATTACAAGATGTGCTGCAGAAATTTTACCCTAGTTCTTAAAAATGGCACCTTGGAAATCATCACCACCACCAGCTAGAAGGACAAGGGCAGCACATGGATTGGAGCACCACTGCGAACATCATCCCCTTCATGGCAACCATCCTGACTCTGAAAGTATATTGCCTTCCTTCCGTGTTGTTGTATCAAAATCCTGGACTAGCTTTCCTAATGGGATTTTTAGTTTGACTGTTGCACATTGCCTTCTTGAACATTGAAGTCATCTTGCCACTACTTTCTTGAGCAACTATGGGCAAGCAATAAATACTATCTCAGCCAACGATGCCCACATCCCACAAGTGAATTTTTTAAAAAAAACCCACTGACTGCAAGCCCACCAGTCAGTGGTAAATATGCACATTAGGATTCCTGCAGTCCCATGCATGGCAAGATCAACTTTACCACCAACCTTTCAAATAGTCCCTCAGCTGTCTGCTCACTGTTTAACCTTGACACTGAAATAAGGCATATCAAAACTATCCTGCCTGATGATGGATACTGTGATCACATCATCACTTGTATATTGCAAAATCTCATGCAGGGGCTTATATCCACTGTTTGGTCCTGAGCAGTACCGTCTGCCTCAGTACATAGGAAAGGGAAGGTTTCTCAAAAACGTCACACCAGTGAGACTAGCTGTCTCAGATATACTACAATGCAGTAAATCCACAATGCTTTTCACACGAACAGAATGCTGTTATCAAGTCAGATGTTTACTTAGTGTACAGATCAGTAATGTGATATGAATTTCACTGCCTGTGGATTGCCAGGTGTGTTGGCTGTGTGTACTTTAACCAATGTGTTTTATTGACCGTTTGCAGTTTGCACCGGCTGTCATGCTCAACTAGCTTGTGTTTTCATGTCTCAGAAACATGCATCCTTCACTAAACATGATTCTAGTGTTAGAAGTTGCCTATTGAATAATCCAGCCTATGCTCAGAGTTGCACTGGAAACCAATTTAAGATAACAACCAGCTTGACCTGTCGCGCAATGCATTTGCACTTAGTGGAAGTCACATGCATAAATACTCAAGACTTTGTTTTATTTTGGCAAAAATATTTTGTGCATAAATTGTACTTTGTCTCCGTGATCCTTCATTTTGAAAAATCAAGCTCTGCTCCATTGCTATGGGGGCACACCATCCGGATCCACCAATCTGGTCTGTGAATGAAGATTGGAAGTTAACTGTTCTCACTGCAGCTCCTATGCCAACTATGACCCAACGAGTCAACACCTTTTTTTTATTGTCTTTAGATGGCATCTCTCTTTTCAAGTCTGTTTCTGATGTCACAGTTCTGCTGAGCAAAGCTTCAATTTATAGTCTTCTTTGGTAATGTTGAAGTTCCATGCTACCAAGTGCTCATTGTTCATGTCTTTCTCCTACACTCCAAAGCATTTCACATGCCATAGAGTACTTCTGAAGTGTTGAGTTTAAATTATGTAACTAGTCATTTGAACATGATTGCATCAATGTCTGTATCATGCTGAGATGTAATGAGGTTGCCCATGTGCAGGAACACAAGCTTTGATGTCAGATTTGAGTGCTGGCTTACTGCAATCAAAAACCTTAAGGCCTCTTGGAATTGACATGTCAATGGTTTAATTAAATAGTTCTACTCCTTGCGCCAAGTGTAGAGCTGGACAGTGAGGGTTTAATTAGTGTTAGGGTCAATAGAGTGGCTTAGAATAAGGTTCTGGTGAGGGGAATGGTCGAAAGTGGTCTTGGCAATATGATGTTTACATCACCTCTGTAGAGCATTTTTTCCAGCGATGTTAGTGTTGGCAACACACATTGCGTTTATACATAGGTCCCCAAACAACTTTGAAATAAATGACACTCTGTTGATTGAGAGCTTAAAGGTCAACCAAGGCAGTTTAAACACTGCCTTGGTCAAAGTACCAGATGATCAGTTTTGCCCATCTCTGAGGGCATGCAGGGTTTCTGATGTTAACAACTCCTTTTTGGTAAACAGGCCTCAGACAGTGCAGTGTCCTGAGTACTGTTCTGCTGTGTCAGCTGTTCCATGCTGAAATTTGCAAGTTGGACTTCAAGCTGCAGTCTCATGATTGAAAAGTGCAAATGTTACAAGTGATGTAGGATTGACACTTAAATGGGTGGCAACAAGTTGCTTTGATAATGGTACTGTTGTTCTCAATCTGCTCTTCTAAAGAAATAGGACAAATGTGAAGAAATCTGCAGCTTACTCACTACAGCATACTAATTAAAAATCCAAACTTTAGGTGGTGCCTTGAGGTGTGTGAATACCAAAAATTTCCTGAAAGCTGATTGACCACAAAAGTTGTGTGGAAGCTTCTCTGATCATTGCAGTGATCTTTGAAATTTTCAGCATCGATTACTGTCATCTATCGTTCATGTTTGATCCATTTTAATGTGCATTTAAAATATGTTTGTTTTATGGTGTTCAAAAACATTAACAAGGAAATAAAAGTAAGGTTTTCAGTTTCATTAAGTAATAGTAATGAATGAAGCAAAGGGAGATTTGGCCAGAGGAGAAGAAAATGTAAAAAGGACGAGCCTGATTTTATAGCTGGTGGTGCTATTTACAGAATGATACAAATTAGAGAAAATTAAGTCTTGTGAGCAGCAAAACAGCCAGTGGTTGAGAAATAGGACTATTGCTCCAGTGCTTGATTCGTGCCAGCTGGTTCATTTGAACTGTCCGTACCATTCATCTTTGTTGACACATGAATAAGACTGAGGAAGCATTGCACTCTCATTTGCAAATATAAGGACTGTGATAGCACGTGCATGATAATATTGCACCAATCTGTATCGATTTAATGTTGAAAGAAATTTCATGATGCTTGCTTAAAAGCTCCAAATCCTTGTTTAATGTGTGTAATAATTTAGTTTTAAATTTGCTTTTAATGGGGAGCCAACTTTGGGAAATCAATGGAACATTAAGGAAAATGTGAAATCCAAGTTTATCTTCTTTTTATTCAGGGAATTTTTTAAAACAAAAATCAGTTGCAGGATGTGGATGTCACTGGCTGGGCCAGCATTTATTGCCATTAAGATCGTGGTGAGCTGCCTTTGTGAACCACTGCACCCCATATGCAACAGAGAGATTCATCATGCCACGAAGGAGGGAATTTCAAGATTTTGACCCAGCAACATTGTGATATATTTGAGTGTCTGGAGAGTAAATGTCTTGATGGGGACCTCCAAGCTGGTGATGTTCACACACCCTTGCTGCCTTAATCTTCCAAATGGAAGTGGTTGTGAGTTTGAAAGATAATATCTAAGGTTCTTGGAATTTCTGCAGTGCATATTGTAGATGGTACGCATTGCTATTACTGAGTGTCAGTGGTATTCTGAGTGCATATTTGTGCACACAGCAAAATAAAGCAGCCTGTTTGATTGGCACTAAGGGTCAGCTTCTTGAGTATTGTTGGAGCATCACTTATCCAGATAAGTGGGGAGTATTTCACAAACCAGACAGGTGTTTTGGAGATAGTGGACAAGTTTTGGGAGTCAGGAGCTTCATGGGTGCACGATTCCAAGCCTCTGACCTGGTCCAGTAGGTACCTTTTAATTATATGGTTAATCCAGTTCAGTTTGGGCCAATGGTACCATCCAAGATGTTCATTTGTGGGGGATTCAGTGATGAATATTAAGGTTGTGGTTAGATTTTCCCATATTGGAGACTGTTATTGTCTGGGATTACTGTGGCGTGAATGTGACTTGCCACTTGAGACCCAACCTAAATATTGTCCAGATTTTGTTGCATTTGAACATTGACTGCTTCAATATTTGAAAAGTCACAAATGTTGCTGACATTGATCATTGCACAGTGAATATCCCCATTTCTGAACTTGTGGTGGAGGGAGGATCATTGGTGAAGCACAGAAGATGATTTCCACAACCAGGAAGAACTCCTTCAGAGATGCTTTGAAGCTGAGATCCCTGACCACCTGCAATCACAACAGTCTTCCTCTGCCAGAGATAATTGCCCCTAGTAGCCATTGATTCCAGTTTTACTAGGTCTCGATGCGAACACCGCTTTGAAGTCAAAAGCAGATCTTCTATCCTCACTTGTGGAATTCAGCTCAATAGTTCTTGTTTGAACCAAGGCTGTAATGGGGTCAGGAGCTGAGTGGCCCTGCTGGAACTCATGGTAGTCACTGAGCAGGTTATGGCTCACTAAAGGCTGTTTGGCAGTGCTGTTGCGTATCCTTTATCACTTTAATGATTGAGAGTAGGCAGATGGGCCGGTCATTGACGGGTTGGGTTTATCCTGTGTTTTGTGCACATGACCTCTCTAGGCAATTTTCCATGTTTCAATCGAGGAACAACAACAACTTGGCTTGGGGTGTGCAAAGTTCTGGCGATCAAGTCTTCACTAACATTGGATGTTGTCAGAGCCCATAGCCTTTATAGTATCCACTGAGTCCAAGTGTTTCTTGATCATCACATGGAACAAATCAAATTTACTGGGCACATGTGGAGAAGGCCAAGATGAATTATTCGCTCACTATTTTTGACATGCATTTATTTCAGCCTTATTTCATGTACTGATATACTGGACTTCCCTGTTGGGGATATTTTGAGTATTCTCCTTCAGTGAGGTGTCCAATTATCCATCACCACTCTCAAATAGATGTGGCAGCACTTGAAAAGTTGCATGTGATCAATTGATTGTGGAATTGCTAAGCTCTTTCCATCACTTGTGATTTTTCTTTTGCTCTCCAAATAATCCTGCTGAGTGTTTGAAGCAGTTGACACCTCACTTTGAGGTATGCCTGGTGCTGTTCCAGGCATATCCTCCTCTGCTTCATTCAACCAAGGTTGATCCCCTGGATTGATGACCGCAATAGAGTGGGGGATGTGTTGGACAATGAGTTGGTGTATTGTGTTGCTGTATGATTCTGTTGATGGTACACCGTGCCTCATGGATGCCCGGTCTTGAGCCAGATCTGTTCAGAGTTGGTCCCAAGGTGATAGGTTCTTTCATCGTGAAGGTGATTTTTCTTTTTGGTGTCGGCAAGGTTTGTGCAGTCGTTGCACTTAGCAATACTCTCGTGGACCAATGCGTAGTCTTTCCTGCCTAGGTTCCCTCATCACTTGCTGTTTTTAAGGTAAACATGCAGGTTGAGTCCGTGATTAAGAAAACAAAAGCAATGTTGTCATTTTTCTCAAGAGGGTTGGAATATAAAAGCACCGTTGTGCTACTGAGACTTGAAAAAGCTCTGGTTAGGCCCCATTTGGAGTACTGCGTCCAGTTTTGGTCCCCACACCTCAGGAAGGACATATTGGCACTGGAGCGTGTCCAGCGGAGATTCACACGGATGATCCCTGGAATGGTGGGCCTAACATATGAGGAACGGCTGAGGATCCTGGGAGTGTATTCATTGGAGTTTACAAGATTAAGGGGAGATTTAATAGAAACTTACAAGATAATACATGGTTTGGAAAGGGTGGATGCTAGGAAATTGTTTCCGTTAGGCGAGGAGACTAGGACCTGTGGACGCCGCCTTAGAATTGGAGGGGGTCAATTCAGAACAGAAATGCGGAGATATTTCTTCAGCCAAAGAGTGGTGGGCCTGTGGAATTCATTGCCGCAGAGTGCAGTGGAGGCCGGGACACTAAATGTCTTCAAGGCAGAGATTGATAAATTCTTGAAGTCACAAGGAATTAAGGGCTATTGGGCGAATGCGGGTAAGTGGAATTGAAACGCCCATCAGCCATGATTGAATGGCGGAGTGGACTCGATGGGCCGAATGGCCTTACTTCCACTCCTGTGTCTTATGGTCTTATGTAGATTTTATGAATATGTCTGTAGCTATTTAAGTAGGCTGTGAGATCACTCTCCCAATTTTACCATTAAGCCTCAGGTGTTAGTCAAGAGGACTTCACAGGATTGATAGGGCTACGTTTGCCATAGTAATTTCGAGTGCCTTGGCCAATGCCTGGTCTGTCCTATTTGATTGCTTTTTCTTTAGGGAGACTTTCTTCTGATTAATGCGTGAGATTTTCAAGGTCACTTCTGAGGGTAGCAAAAAGTCAACTACATGGCTGTGGGCTTGGACCTGCATGTAGGCCAGCTCAAATAAGGAAGACAATTTCCTTTCCAGAAAGACATCAGTGACCATCAGATTTAAAAATTCCAATTTTTTTTAAAAAATCTGTCTTCAGAGGCGATCTTCTGCTGTAATGGGATTCAAGTCCATGTACTTCAAACATGATCTGGACCTTTGGATTATTAGACCAGCAATAGTACCACTGTGCCATCACCTCCTTGTTATGATAATCATTTCAGATTTATTTAATTAATTTTTAAATTGCTTGTTTATAAATTTTAACATCCTGTGATGACTTTGAAGAGATTGTACTTCAGATACTGGAATGATGAATGGTTTTTGAAGTTTATTACAGTGAAGTACTTTGAAATTTCAGTTGAATAGATTGGATGCAAAAGCGAAGTGTGCTCCAAAGTATATGATATTTACAGACTACTGTATATTTTATTGAGCTGTATTATTTATGTAAAACCATGCTGAAAATGCAAAATCTGAATTGTTAATTGATATTGCACATGACAATGTACTTTGGGATTTCTAAGGGGCAATAACATAATATCATTATCAATACAGAATTGTTAATACAGTAGGCTCATCCATGTCAACGCAATATGCTGTATGTGTTAAATACACATGTTGAATGACAAGTGTGTAACATGGACACCTGTTATGAAAAAGTGACAGGTTGGCAATGTAGTCAAAAATGTCATAATCAGGATGATGTTTGTTGAAGTTGAGTTAAAATGAATGGGTTCTAAAACAGAGGACAACTAGCCTGAGGAAGGTAGCCATCACCGACCTTGAAGAAAATGAATGATGGGAAATCATGGTGGGCATACGAGGAACTGCTATTCTCTGAAATAAAATGTTGGATTTATATAGTGCTTTGAATGTACAAAAATGGCTCAAGTTGACTCAGAAGTTTGAGAATGGAAGGATAAAAGGTGGAGATGCAAACCAATGAATGAATGATGTATATCTTATGACTTGAGTTGTAGCAGATGAGGGATTCCTTAAATGTGTTTTAAATCAATCAAGTAGCCAGTGTGCAATTGACAAGCAGCAAAATTTACAGGCATTTTATTGAATGCAGTGGAATTAACTATGAAGATCAATCATTGTGGCAGGTGAAGGTGAGATGGCAAAATGCTGATGAAAGCATTTAGAGGCATGGGATAGAGGGAAACTTGGCCAATTGGATTGAAAACTGGCTAACCGGTCGAAGTCAGAGTGGTGGTAGATGGTAAATATTCAGCCTGGAGCCCAGTTACAAGTGGAGTTCCGCAGGGATCAGTTTTGGGTCCTCTGCTGTTTGTAATTTTTATTAATGACTTGGATGAGGGAGTCGAAGGGTGGGTCAGTAAATTTGCAGATGATACGAAGATTGGTGGAGTTGTGGATAGTGAGGACGGCTGTTGTCGTTTGCAAAGGGACTTCGATATGATGCAGAGCTGGGCTGAGGAGTGGCAGATGGAGTTCAACCCTGCCAAGTGTGAGGTTGTCCATTTTGGAAGAACAAATAAGAATGCGGAATACAGGGTTAACGGTAGGGTTCTTAGTCAGGTGGAGGAACAGAGGGATCTTGGGGTCTATGTACATAGATCTTTGAAAGTTGTCACTCAGGTGCATAGAGCTTGTAAGAAGGCCTATGGTGTATTAGCGTTCATTAGCAGAGGGATTGAATTCAGGAGTCGTGAAGTGATGTTGCAGCTGTACAGGACTTTGGTTAGGCCACATTTGGAGTATTGTGTGCAGTTCTGGTCGCCTCACTTTAGGAAAGATGTGGAAGCTTTGAAGAGGGTGCAGAGAAGATTTACCAGGATGTTGCCTGGAATGGAGAATAGGTCGTACAAGGATAGGTTGAGAGTTCTCGGCCTTTTCCCGTTAGAACGGCGAAGGATGAGGGGTGACTTGATAGAGGTTTATGAGATGATCAGAGGAATAGATAGACAGTCAGAAACTTTTTCCCCGCGTACAAGTGTTACAAGGCGACATAAATTTAAGGTGAAGGGTGGAAGGTATAGGGGAGATGTCAGGGGTGGGATCTTTACCACTCCCACGGGCAGCGCATTCCATGCCCCCACCACTCTCTGGGTAGAGTCAGAATCATTGGCGACCTTTAAGCGGCAATTGGATAGGTACATGGATGGATGCTTAATCTAGGATAGATGTTCGGCACAACATCGTGGGCCGAAGGGCCTGTTCTGTGCTGTATTGTTCTATGTTCTATGTTCTATTTCTGAAACTCAAACAAAATACAGGGAGTATTAAATGGATGTGGCAGCATCTGTGGAGAGAAAAACAGTTGATGCTTCAGATATATCTTTCTTGGTCTTTGCCCTAAAAGGTTATGTTAATGATAGGTTTGCATGTGTCTTTTCCATATTATTTGCATGTCTATCTGTCATTTGTTCTCTTGTGATGGCCTGTCAAGAGGAGCATCCTTGATGGTTTCCTATGAAAATTAGATGAGCAACCACAAATTACTTGAATTAATATGGCACTTCGAACTCAGGAAATTGGCCAAGTTTGTTAGAGGGACAAAATGGAAGATCAGCCAGAAAGGTTTTCCAAAGGGCCACCAAATGAATGGACAGAGAAATTAGTACAGTCTCAACAAAGGAGAGGAAGGTACAAAGGTGGGGTTGAAGGAGAGAATTCCAGAGACTGGTGTTGTAAGTCTGTCAATATTTGTGGTAGTATGGATGTGCAGAGGAATCTTGGAGTCCATGTACATAGATCTCTGAAAGCTGCCATCAGGTAGATAGTGCTGTTAAGAAGACATACGGTGTGTTAGGTTTCATTCGTAGAAGGATTGAGTTCCGGAACCACAATATTATGCTGCAACTATGCAAAACGCAGGTGTGGCCACCCTTGGAATATTGTGTACAGTTCTGGTCCCAATATTTCAGGAAGAATGCGGGCGCATTGGAAAAGGTGCAGAGGAGACTTAGCAGGATGTTGCCTGGTCTGGAGGGAAGGTCTTATAAGGAAAGGCTGAGACACTTGGGTCTGTTCTCATTGGCAAGAAGAAGGCGAAGAGGGGATTTGAAAGAGACATACAAGATGCTCAGAGAATTAGATAGGTGGACAGTGGACAGTGTAAGTCTTTTTCCTAGCTTGTACGAAAGGGCATAACTACAAATTGAGGGGTGATAGATTTAAGACAGGTGCCAGAGGCAGGTTCTTTCCAGAGACTGGTGAGGGTGTGGAAGACCCTACCTGCTAATGTAGTCAACTCAGCCACATCAGGGAGATTTAAACAATCATTCAGCACATGGATGATTCTGGGATAGTGTCGGGGGACAAGCTAAGAATAGTTCATAGGTCGTCGCAACATCAAGGGCTGATGGGCCTGTTCTGCCTGTATTGTTCTATATTCTAATACAGGTACACAGTCTTTTATCTGAAAGCATCTGGGCCAGATGGTTTTTGGAATTCAGAATTTTTCAGATTTTGGAATGAGTGACAGTTTAACTGAAATTTTAAAAAATTTTACTGAACAACAGGCACAGCTGTGAGTACTATAAAACAGAATTGACGCCTGCCAGTGCTGGACAATGCCACTGTGGCACATCTGAGTGACATGGAGCGAGCGAGTGTGGAGTTCGGTGAATTGGCTGTTGGATGTGCAAACTTGTAATGGAGAAAAAAACTTCATGAAAAACGCTTCACATTTCGGAGCTTTTTGGATTTCAGGATTTTGGAGAAAGGATTGTGTACCTGTACTGGAACTTTCAGTACTTGGGAAATATGAAAGAGAAAGAGGCTGAACAATGTGGCAGAGGTTTTTTTGTAAATGGTTGGAGCAGGTGAGAAGAAGTGATATAGCCCTCGAGAAGCGAAACCAAAGTGCTAATAAGATGGAATATTGAGCGATAGTTCAGGTGTTTGACAGAGAGCAGGTTCGAGATGAAGTACCACAAGATTTTGATGTCCCCTAGTGTCCAATATAATTGGTCTTGTGAAATCTGTAGGGCTATTAGAGATGATTAACAGATGATTGACCGTTTACTGCATTGCACTTTGCCTCTTCAACATTTTATGTGCTAAACTGTGATGAGTTTGTTGTGTAGTTAATTATAATTTGGAGGCAACCTAATAACAAGGGACAATATCTGGCCAAAAGCAGAGGTAACTTAGCATTGAGAAACATGTTTGGTGAAATCTTGCTGTTGGAGCAATTCAAGGAATAATGTTTAAAATCAAACGCAAGAATGTTGACCTTCTATGCATGAATAGAAGGATCAGTGCTGGGTCGACTACTTTTTGTCATTTATATCAATGATTTTGAATGTGAGCATAAGATGTATAGTTAGTAAGTTTGTAGTTGACACCAACATTGGAAGTGTACTGTTCAGTGAAAAAAGTTACCTCTGATTACAATCTGGTCTTGATCAGATGGGCCAATAGGCTAAGGAGTGGCAGATGGAGTTTAATTCGGATAAATGCAAGGTGCTGCATTTTTGGAAAGTAAATCTTAGCAGGACTTATACAGTTAATGGTAAGGTCTTCGGGAGTGTTGCTGAACAAAGAGACCTTGGAGTGCAAGTTCATAGCTCCTTGAAAATAGAGTCGCAGGTAGATAGTATAGTGAAGAAGGTGTTTGGTATGCTTTCCTTTATTGGTCAGAGTATTGAGTATTCTTGTGCATGTCTCTATTTGGCTTGTCCTGAGATGGATGTGTTGTCCCTCGGATGGACAAACAGGCAGAAAAGTAGCCACCAGCATACATGAACATCAACTAGCCACAAAACAACATGATCCACTCTCCCTCGTATCCTTACATATAGATGAGGAAGGACACCACTTCGACTGAGACACCCATGCTAGGACAAGTCAAACGGAGACATGCACGAGAGTTCCTAGAAGCATGGTATTCCAACTGGAACTCTATCAACAAACACACTGACTTGGATCCCTTTACCACTCCCTGAGAAAAAGACTAGGAAATGACATCACCAACCCAAGCAAACCCAAACCTATAAATAGAAATTGGGCTGCACCACCGGTGCTTCATTCTGAGGCTCACTGGAGATCTTACCTCGTATGGTTACGAAACATCTGAAAATGAACTTTACAGCTCAGCGAGCAAACCTACATCCAGAACTCTACCTGAGGTCAAATTCTTCTCAAAACTCAGTAATTGGGTTTGTTATCGAGGATCAGGTGTAAATTAATTGGCTAATATTCAAGCTGGTTGCCTGAATATCAAAACAAGCCTGCCAACTACGCAGCCAATTGCTATATAGGCTTAACTTTCAGAACTGTCTGCGAAACTGTAGCTGCTTGCAGACTTTTTTTTGGTTTAAATCGCGAAGCTTGTTAAAGGGACCATACGCACTTTGCCCACCCTAATAATTTTTACAAACAAATTCCAATTTTCTGCTTTGCAATTAACAATACTCTACACAACTTTGCAACAATAGCTCAAGAAAAGATTAATTTTGCTAGAAAAGAGAAATGAAGAAATAAGCCAAAAAAGAAATGGACAGTCAAAGTTTGAGTGGGGGCGTAGAGACCCAGAACCTGAACACTTTCTGCCCTGCTGACGCCATCACCTAAGTAGTTATCTTATTTTGAGTTTTACGAGTTTTGGTTTGTTGAGTACGATTTATGTTCTGCCTGTTACAAATGAGAGCAGGATAACACCAGAAGCTTGGTTATGCCGTACAATTTAAGAACAACCTTCAAGGTGGTGCAGAGATTTGTGCGTGAAACAGCCGAGTTTGAGCCTGTAATAGTACTGAGATAATTGGAGCCTTTTAGATTTCAAATAATTTTTTTCAGTGAGATAATCAAGTGATGTGGAACAGAAATTAAATTTGAGGTGTAGATTTGCTAGTAGATAAATGAATGTTGGAATGGGTTTGAAGGGCTGAAAAGCCCAATTATGTTGACTTTGTTCTCAAACCCTGGTGAAAGGCATCTAACTGAAAACAGTGTGGTTGAAGTATGGTTGTGCGAAAGTTGTGAAATATGATTGACAAATCATATCTTGAGTGATGTATATAGATCAGGTCTTCACTCTGAAATAATAGGGAATAATAAAACCCAATTTTACAAGAACAGCTTGTACTTACATGGCATCTTTTGATTGCAATAGAATGCTTATTGGCATTTCACTGAAGTTTTTTTTGGGAAACAATCACATGAGCTTGGTCAGAGAGGTAAGTTTGAAAGTGTGTTTTGAAGGAGGACATGGTACATCAGAGAGATTTCGGGAGAATATTCTCTAGAAATGACAAAGGTGAGAATAAGGGTTTCTTATGGACCTGGGCTGAACACTTAACTGTATCAGGCCGTTATGCACCAGATAGTACATTTTCTTTGTTGCATCCATGCAAGTTGGTGAGGGTCCTTATGAACATGCTGAATTTTGATTCGCCTGAGGAAGAACAGGCGGCGTTGTGCCTTCTTGACCGTCACATCTCTGTGGGAAGTCCAGGCCAGGTGGTCGGTTATCGTTGATTCTGGGTATTTGAGATTCTCTACCTTCTCCACCTCAGACCCATTGATGCCCAGCTCAGGTGCCACGTGGTATGCCTTCATACTAATCACTGCTGCCGTGTGTTTCAGCTAGAGTGAAACCACCCACCTATCAGATCTATCCTATTGTTAGAGGCCATTCAATAGACTGAGGTCGAGGATGGACCACTAAAAAATCTGAGGCATTTGTCTTAATTAACAGTAATTTACTTATTAAAGAACAGGAGCTACAGAGATGGTTTTAGACTTTCATGTTTCGGTACAATAATTAACAATAATTAACTATAATTAACATGAGGTAGAGAAGACATGCCTTTCCTTCAGCAGTGTGCAAGACTCCAACTGATGCTTCACCCTGATCTTGTGCAACCCCACTAAGATTGGGTAGGGCAAGTCTGGGTTAGATGTTAACTTAGCAGAAACGTTGCCTTATCCAATATGTTACAAATTTGCAAGTTGTCACAGTGGTATTTGAACTCTGGACCAGGGTGTCCAGGATGAGTGTGTCGTAACACATGGAGATCACTTAGCTCAGCTCAGTTAGTTGGATTGCTGGTTTGTGATGTAGAGTGAAGCCAGCAGTGGAAATTCAATTCTTGTACTGACTGAGGTTACCATGAAGACTTTGCTCCTTGCCTGAGATGTGGTGATCGTTACGTACAACCACCACCAGCTGTGAACAGTCCTTTGGAACCATGGCAACTTTTAGCTTGAATATCCCATGGATACTAATCTGAAGGCCCAAGTTCTTACGGCACAGGTTCAGATCTGACCATGGCAACTAGTGGAGTTTGAATTGAATTAGTGGTTTAAAAAACTGTCTGTGATGACCATGACTACTGTTTCAAAAATCCATCTGATTCAATAATGTTCTTTTTGGGAAGGAAATCTGCTATATTTAGCTTGTCTAGCGGATATGTGGCTCCAGATCCACAGTGATGCAGTTCACTCTTAACTACCTTCCAAAATGGTGAGCAAATAACTTAATGAAAGAATCTTTGGGATGAACAATGCTCACCTTGCCAGTGATACTCTCATCCCATGATAACGTCATTGCACTATTATTAAACTAAAATTTGTAGTTTCCAAATGTTAAAGTCCACAAAGTTACTATTGGCTGAAGTATTGCTTAAGTTTATACTTATTGTCTCGCAACTGGTCCTGAAAATTAGCTGTTGCATATGTTCAAACAGCTGTTCAAACTTAATGGAAGCAAAAAATTTTCTGGAATTAGCAATGGTTAGAGTTTCTTGGATATTTGTGCAAAAGGTAAATTTACAAGTCTGGCATTAGCTCTTTTGTTCCTGCTAACGAAGTATAGGCAGTTGAAAATCACTTATTTTGCCTGTATCACAGCATTTCCAAGTCTGAATATAAAGAGCCTTCATTTCACCTGAAATCATATATTTGCTGAAATATAAATAAAGCAAGCCAGTTTACAGCATTCAGGAACATGCAACTTACCTGTGTATTGAACTAAGAAGCAAAAAAGCAGTGAGTTGAAAAATACTTTAGGCTCTTGTGTATGCAACTGCAAGCTTATGTGTACATGTTGGAACTCCTCCATTTCTTTTGTAATATTTATGCACATAATCTGACCATTTGCTTCCTTGAAAATCAGAGACAAGATTTCCCAGTTAAATAAATTCTGAAATGGGATCTGTTCGTCAGGGCGATCATAGGTTTGTTCTTGAAAATTATTACTTCAATGCACAATAAATATGCCCCCAAAGGATTTTTCCAGGGACTTCTATACAAGTACCTTTTAGTTATCGAGGGTTATTGCAGAAAAGAATGAAAGCTTGTTTGTGTTGGTTTGGTGGAAATTTCAATTTATTTTAATATTGCAAGTCTGCAATGCCGTACCATTTTCATGAGGTGAAGAAAATGTTTATCTACTGGTAGACACATGAAACTCACCTTGTTAGGGATTATGGGGCTTTTTCCCGAAATATCTATTTCCCTACTCCTTGGATGCTGCCTGACCTGCTGTGCTTTTCCAGCACCACTCTAATCTTGTTCTGGAATGAAACATATTCCTGTTGCTTTGGTACGTTTCAGATCTCATCTTGAAACCCATCAAAGTTGGTGCACATTTTATTCATTTACACAAGGCCACATTGACTCCTAGCTTGCAGAATAAATTGGAATTGCACTTGCAGAACAGATTTAGCAAAGTTCAAGGCAGGGTATTTGGTCATGTTTCAGAAATGATAACTTGCTAGATAACTAGTTAGTCGTCACACCACCCACATTGCAGAGTCAGATCTGTTGAGCTAATGCAACTAGTTTTCAGAAATCCATCTTATTAATGCCACTTTATGGAGTTGGGTGGTAGTTTCATAAGGGAGTCTGAAAGTTGGGAGTTTGTTTTGTAAATTGCTTCTGATGGAAATGAATTTGTAATAGCTGGTGGGTTAGTAACCTAAAATATGATTTGGTACTGGGTGTTGAACAGTAGTAATCTGGTGTGTTACTGATTTTGTAGATAGTTGAGTTTCACTGACAACTTTGGTTACAGTTGCTAACAAAACGTAACCACCTCTCAGAAATTCCCGTAACTTCAAGATTATGTAGGTGAACAGTCTGATTCGAATATGCCTGATAGTGTCTTGCCAGCTGGGCAGCAGCCAAAGAGCTTTGTCGTCATCTGTCATAATATTGGCATGGAATGGCTGAACAGAAAATCAAAAGCAGTCTGCTTGTGTAATGCCACATGTGGGATTAAAACTGGGCAATTCAATGCCCAGATAGCATTAGATTTCTCTCGTGTGAAAAACATCTCAACTGAGTGCACTCAGAATCGCACAAGAGCGTGTACCTTGAATTATTTTGGTCAGGAGTGTGATGTTCAGTACTTTTGGACAATGCCTGTGCCACTTTTCATTTCAAACTGCAACCTTTTGAGATGTTTCCTAAACTTTGGAGCTAAGCTAAATTTGTTGACTTTTTAAATGAATGTTCTAATGTTTTCTTTAGTAACTTCACAAAGAGTGTAGCCAGTCGAGTATGTGTTGATCAATGGCACATCTTGCATGAATTATCGTCTAAAACACGTTAGTGTATATAAGAATATGAATACTGGCAGAAGAGTAGATTTTGATTGTCCCTTAGTGTATCAGATCAAAAGTATATTATCACAGTTTATGAAGTTCACCTGAGAATTTCCTTGCAATAGATTGGAAGTCTTTGAAGGAGAGATTCCTTAATGCCATCATTTGTAGAATACTGTCAGTGCCAAGAGATGTACCATGTGACAACAATGCCAGAATGTTACCTCAAGCATTTGTCTGGAAGTGATATGTTTCTCCGAAAAGAAAGCAGACCTGCGTAGATGAATTAATAGAGATGTGGAAAATACTTCAGGGGACAACCTATTCAGTAATTTTATATAAATAAAAGTTCCGTTTAATAATACCTTTTCACTAATTGTATTGCTTTGCTCAGTTTGCTGGTTTGCAATTTACAGTTATGCCAACAATGTCGGTTGAATTCCTGCATCTTCCCCTGCTCCCCTTAGTTGAGCTGTGGTCTCCCTCTCATGTGGCAGTGGTCCTCTGGGACTAGGGCAACTTTACCTTTTACTAATGTTTTTTCAAAGAATGTTCAAGGGTGTGCACAATTGTACATTACCATCACAAGTTAGTTAATAATCAGTCATACAGCACAGAACCATTCTCTTTGGTTCAACTCATCCCTGCTCACCAAGTTTTGCAAACTGAACTAATCCCATTTGGCCTATATCCCACTGAACCTTTCCTAACCATGTACCAGTCCAAATATCTTTTCAGTGTTGTCGTTGTTGTCATCTCTACCACTTTCTCTCAACTTGTTCCATGTGTGCACCGCCTTCTGTGAGGAGAGAATTGCCCCTCATTTGTCCCTTTTAAATCTTTTCCTGCCTCGCCTTAAACCTCTGCTCTCTAGTTTTGGATTCCTCTACCCTGGAGAAAGAGACCTTCAGTGACATATCCCTTAAAAGGTTTCTCATTCTAAACACCTTTTAACTGTTGTAACTGTTCTTGCATCCACCACATCCTCTCAAAGGTCAAATATGCCTCCTCGTCTTGACCACCTCCACCCTAGGGAAAAGATACCTACTATTCACCATATCTATACCCTCATGATTTTATTAAACTTTTTTTTAAGCACCAGTGAAACAAGTCCCAGCCTCTCCTCCTCACTCAAACTTTCCATTCCCAGTAGCATCCTGGTAAATCTCTTCTTAACTGTCTCAGGATTAATAATATCATTCCTATAACAGGGCAGCCAGAACTAGATGTCATACTCCACGACTCCCTATGACTCTCTGGCTCCTGCTGTTCAGCCAATTATGTATCCGATTGGCAAGCTGAGCTTGAATCCCATGTGATCTAATTTTAGTAATTCTTCGACCATTCAAAACCTCACTCAAATCCATGTAGACAATGTCCACTGCTCTGCCCTCCCCTGTCTCCTTGGTTACCTCTTCAAATGACATGAATCATCAAATTTGTGGGACATGATTTCCAATGCACAAAGCCCATGCTTACAATCCCTAATTAGCCACCCTCTCGTCTTTCAGTACTTCACCTGTGGCTGTCAATGATACAAATATCTCTGCCAGGGGCCTCAATTTCTTCTCCATGCATTGGAAATTGCATAAAGGTAGGTAGATCCCCACGACCTGACCAAGCACCTCTTCTACATTGTGGACTCTTTTCAAGACATCACTGTTTATTTCACTAGCTTCTGTGTCTTTCTCTACAGTAAATACAGGCACAAAGTATTCACTTATTATCTCATCCATCTCCTGTGGTTTCACACAGACAGCCTTGTTGGCACCTTTTAAGGGCCCTATTTGCGCTATAGTTAATGTTTTGCCCTTAATATACTTGTAGAATCTCTTTGGATTCGTCTTAATCCTACATGCCAAAGCTATCCTGTGCCCCTTTTTAGTCCTCCAAATTTGGTGGTTCATTTCTTTTGAGGGAATTTTGTGGGATACATGATAACATTTCCTCTTGTGTACTGTGTGACTGAGAGCACCGCTGTAAGGAAACTACAAATGTTTCATGTCAGTTTTGAAATGTAGCCCCTGTCTCTAGAAGTCAGTTGAATGTGATGAGAGGTGAACGTGGCTAATTGCATTTTTGCGGACAAGATCAAAAGTTGGAACTTCAGTTGTATCTAAATATTATATGCAAATTGATGAAGCTACAGCACTGTGTAAATGATAAACAGGAAAGTATAAACAAGGGCTAGTGGTTATGCATTGAATAGCTCAGAAGTTTTGCAGTCCTACCATGTTCAGTTGTGAATGGTTGTGGGAAATTAAAAAGTAATGGGTTAAGGTGATTCTACAAATAGTCTTATTAAGGTCAGGATGTGAATACAGAAGTGAAGGTTGAAGAATTTGCAACTATCTGTAAGCCTGAAGTTCCAAATTCCCTACTGTTGAGGTCTGCACAGTCACATGTGGCTTATATCAACCAGTTGGCTTCATTCCACATGATATCAGTTATTGGTTGAGTACACTGGATACAGCAGAGGAAATGAAATCAGACACGATTCTCACTCTTGCTTAAGATTTGGGCTCCAGGACTAGCCACACCTGTAGCCAGTCCTTTTCATGACAGCAAAAAAAGTCCCAATCTCTGCAGCTTATTTTTATAACTCAAACTCTCCATTCCCCACAACATGATGGTAAATCTTTTCTGAACTCCAGTTTAATAATATCCTTCCAATAAAATGGTGACTAGAAATGCTCAGAGTACCCCAGAAGAAGCCTCACTAATGTTATGTATAGCCTCAACATGACATCCCAACTTCTGTACTCAGGACTGAGCAGTGAAGGCAAGTGTGCAAAATGCCTTCGTGTTGCTGTAATTTCTAGGTTCTTTTGCAATATTCTATATCTGATAACATTCTTCACAGAATTCCATAACCCAAGAAAATTTTGCACTGCATTGAAAGATAAATTTTGTTTTGTGCATCTATCTTTGCTGTGCATACGTATTTGCTACTGTTATTGGTGAATGTGGTCAAAATGGTCTCACCATCGATCTTTTGTGGTCGTTCAGTGTATTCTGTTGGCAGAAGCTGTGCTAGAAGCAGTGAGCTACAAATAGATAGTGGAAGCTATATCTAATAGATTAACGCAGAGTTCGAGGCCTTGCCCTGGAGGGTACACTTGTCACGTTTCCTATCTGTTTCCCAGCATTTCAAGCTCATAGTGAGCACAATTCTGGTGTTACAGATAAAAATGTAAGGCAGGAAATGAAAAGTGACGATTAGCGGCATCCAGGAAAAGTATTGTTTGTCTTTTAATCAGTCAAGCAACTGTTGTAAAAACTCCGTGTCGAGTCATGGAAACTTTACTGTCCTTTATCTGCATGATTGTGTTATTACTTGACTGACTTGTCAATTGACAGTTTGTGTGCAAAAATGAGTGGGACTGATTTTATGATGAAAACAGAATTACCCGAAAGCATTGCCAATCGCATGATGCCTGCTGACCAGAATTTTTGCGTAGTTCCCACAGGCTGTATCACTTCAGAGCTCATGCATGAACTTATTGGAATATCAGACTTTCCATTGTGTTAGCATTACAGTCAAAAGCCGCACAACGGAACAGATACTGTTTCCTCTACTAAATTGGAAGTGGTGCTCACATCATCATTTATCTCATGGTATTGAACAGCAATTAGGGTGTGTTACATCACGTTCCTGACTTGTAACTTATAGATGGAGGGACAAGCTTTGGGAAATCAGGAGATGAGTACTTGCCACTTTTCCGCCCAAACCTCAATATTCTCCAGGTGTTGTTGCGTTCGGACATAGTCATGGAGAGGTACAGCACAGAAACAGGATCCTTCATCCATGCCGACCAGGTATCCTAACCTAACCTAGTCCCATTTGCAAGCACTTGGCTCATGTCCCTCTTAACCTTTCCTTTTCATATACCCATCCAGATGCCTTTTTTAAAAATGTTGGATTTGTACTAACCTCCACCACTTCCCCTGGCAGCTCATTGCATACACGCACCACCCTCTGTGTGAAAATGTTGCCCCTTAGGTCCCTTTTAAATCTTTTCCCTCTCACCCTAAACCTAATCACCCTAGTTCTGGACTCTATTTTTCCCCCCCCTCACCCCAACCCCACTCCAGGTAAAACACCTTGTATATTTAACCTGTCCATGCCCCTCATGATTTTATAAATTTCCTATGAGAACACCCCTCAACCTCTGACGTCCCAGGGAAAACAGCCCCAGTTTATCGAGCCTCTCCCTATAGCTGAAACCCTCCAACCCTGGCAACATCCTTGTAAATCTTTTCTGAACCCTTTCAAGTTTCACAACATCTTTCTGATAGAAAGGAAATCAGAATTGCATGCAATATTCCAACAGTGGCCTTACCACTTTGGACAGCCGCAACATGACTTCCTAACTCCTGTATTCAATGCACTGACCAATAAAGGCAAGGATACCAAATTCCTCCTCCACTATCCTATCTACCTTCGACTCCACTTGCAAGGAACTATGAACCTTTACTCCAAGGCTTCTTTGCTCAGCAACACTCCCCAGCACCTTACCATTAAGTGTCTAAGTCGTGCTGTGATTTCGTTTTGCAAAACGCAGTGCCTTGCATTTATCTGAATTAAAATCCAACTGCCATCTCCTGGCCCATTGGCTCATCTGATCAAGATCCTGTTGTAATTTGAGGTAGCCGCCTTTGCTGTCCATAACATCTCCAATGAATTGCTTCAGTATCTGAGTTGATGTGAATCTTGTTACGCAATTGTGGGTGAAGGTTCCCATTTCTGACTCTGTGGTCGAAGGAAGGTCATTGATGAATTAGCTGAAGTTGATTGGACAGAGGACGTTACGCTGAGGAACTGGGAGCTCTTTTGGCATAGTGGTGGTACCCCAACTTCAAACCCTGCAGACCTCACAGGTCTCTAAGGTGTCTAATAACATCTCTGACTGATTGACGTCCGCCAGTCACAGCTACTTGCTAGATCAGCCAGTTGCAAGAGCCTTCATGAGACTTTGACCTTCTGGATCAGACATGAGTAATGTGAATTTATGCTCCTATCTTTTGATTTGTAAATTGCACGTTCTCTTGTGCTTGCTTGTATGCTTATGAAAATATATATAGTTGCAACCATCATCCTTGGGTTTGATTGCGTGTTGAAGCCACAATTTTGTTTTAATGACAAATAATTTTGTGTAGTTGATTTCTGAATTGAGACTTTACAAATAGGTAGGCTGTTATGTGTTTCCCTGCAAATTATTTCCAAATAGAATAGAATGAAAAAGTGTGCAATGAAAACGTCTGGTTATGGACAGAGACAGGGACATTAAAACAAACCTTCAAGATTTGTTGGCTAACTTTGAAAATATCTCTAATTCATAGCACTTCCTGATTCCTGACCTGGGAACCAAACTTAAAACAGGTATTGAATTTCAGCAGATGCAAAATACTTGTGTTGTTCGTTGCTTTCATGATTTGAATATATTGGATAGTATCTTGTACTTATTCGGTTAGACAGATTGTTTATCTAACTGAATTTGCATCAATTTAAATTGCGTGAGAGTTATTTTGGACATGATTTGGGTATGACCTCATTAAGGTCAATTTAAGAATCATTCTGGCGTGTTAGCTGTTTTCCACTTGACCCTTGGACCTTTTTTCATTCTTTCCTGTGCTTCGTTGTCAGAGAAGCATACTCCTGGGTATGTTGTTTCCTTTGCTTCCTTCGCTTCTGTTTGGGGTTGTAGGAAATGGACAGAGTGCTTGAACTTTATTTTGCCCATAGAAGTAGTTGTGATTAAAAATTGCTTAAGGAAATTTGAGCCAAATAATTTGTGAACCTTATAACAAACCTGCAGAATTTGAATTGCAGTGATTTGATGATGAAAGTATGTGCACTTAACTGTATAATGTTTAGTGCTGTTTGAAGAGCTATATTCCTGTTTTTTGCAGTTGGATATGTTTGGGCTCAAATGATTTTAACTGCATTAGCTACGTAGAACTTGGGATGCACTTGTGTTCTATGATAGGGAATTGGAAATAAATAATATGAATCAGAGCATGACATCTATAAACAAGTCCTAGACTTTAAAAAAACTTCACATTCTTCTGTGGAGAAATATTAACATAGCGTTTATTCACTTGGAATACTACTTCTGATTTTTGTTTGCACATTATTTATTAAACACTTTACACAGAGCTACTCAGACTTGCAAAATAGTTGTTTTTTTTAATTTGTAGGCAAGAACAACATACAAGGACAGCAAACAATGTTCCTGTGTGTCTCTTTACTCTTATTTTTTTCCTGATCTTGCAAACTTTAGCTATTGCTTTAATTATCTGAAATTCTCTGCACTATTCTTGTACCATTGACAGTATAGGATGTAGGTTTGCTGAGCTGGAAGGTTAATTTTCAGGTGTTTCGTCACCATACTAGGTAACATCTTCAATGAGCCTCTGGACAAAGCACTGCAGATGATTCCTGCTTTCTATTTACATGTTTAGGTTTCATTGGGTTGATGTAATTTCCTGTGATAACATTACTTCCTATGGTGATGTCATTTCCTGTTCTTTTTCTCAGGGGCGCTAAATGGGGTCTAACTCAATGTGTTTGTTGATCCAGTTCTGGTTGGAATGCCATGCTTCTAGGAATTCCCGTGCGTGTCTCTGTTTGGCTCGTCCGAGGATGGATGTGTTGTCCCAGTCGAAGTGGTGTCCTACAAATGAGGATGGATACTACTTGTGAAATTAATACTGATTCACATGTTCAGAGCCCCAAAATTGTACAAGGCAACCGGTCAGATTGCCATTTAGCTCCCAATTTGTCTTGGGAGTGAGCTCCTCATTTCTGACTCTTGTTCCTCTTTCATTTTTAGAAATGTGTCATCTCACTCAGACCAAATAGTTGCCATGTAATTCAAGTTGGCCAAAAGAAAACAAATGGGACCCCCCTTTTCATAGCAGTGAATACTGTATTTAATTTAGCTGTCTAGCAGCAGTTTGCCTGACTGGTATTGTGAAATGCCATGGATGTCGGCAAGTGTGGCGTTAGAGTCAAAATTGCTTTTGGGTTTAAGGTTTCAGATGACAAGGGTGTCAAGTCAGTGCTGAAGTATTTGGGGCAGCTCAGGAGCTTTCTGTGTCTGGCAGTGCTGGGAAAGGGCCATTCAGAGCAGCAGCATGGTTAAAAGGTGTTTGTCCAGTGTGGGAGGAGAGGAATTGTGTTGTGTTGGTGGTGAGTTAGCGAAGTCAGTTTAATAGATATCCAGGAATTTGAGTGGATGTACAACCCCTCCAACCTTTTCTGACTAACTGATAGCTTAACTGTAGCTGAACTGTCTGCATTCTCTAACTTGAGTGGATTCTTTGAGTGGAATTTCTGATTGAATCTTTAATTTCCTGGATAATTCTCACTGACGCTGTTGTATGTGGGATTCTTCATGACCTTGACACACAGTTCCAGTTTTCACCTAATTCCATGAGCTAGATTTCTTCTCTGATACTCCTTCAGTAATACAAATGTATCATCTCCTTCTGACCACTTGTTTCCCAAGTGTTTTCTGGCAGTATGATCCATTTGAAAATTTGTGGTCGTTTTTAACAATATTCCAGATAATTAGGTACACCTGTGTGTGGCCTCAGTCCCGATGCAAGATGCCTTGATCAATAAATGCAATATCTTCTGTTTCAACTTGTTTATCACCTCTTCATTTATCAGTGAACTGAGAATTTAATGAGTCACGCATATGTTCGCATTTCTTTTCATTGAGCGTCAAGCCTTGCTCCTCAGTGTTTGTAAACTACATGTCGTTCTGTAGTGACTGACCTGTGACAAGAAATATCATGCAAGTGTAACTAATTGAAACATCCTGTAAGCCTGTCTTGGAAGTATGGCTCCTCCACACAAGTTTGCACTTCAACTCTGTCCTCCTTTGCATTCAGAGCTGCCACTGGGTTGAGAATCACATCAGTGGTAATCTTGTAATTCCTACTGACTGTGTCGTGTACCAGCCATATTTTAGAACCAAAACTATGCCATTCTGAAGTTAGTCATAGAATTTTATAGCACAGAAAAAAACATTTTTGGTTAACTCATCCATGCTGACCAGCTACCCTGAATTAATATGGTCCCATTTACCAGCACTTAGCCCATATTCCTCTAAGCCCTTCCTGTCCATAAACCTATCCAGATGCTTTTTAAATGTTATAATCGTACCAGCCTCCACCACTTCCTCTTGCTCCATATACACACACACTTCTGCATGAAAACGTTGCCACTTCGGTCCCTTTTTAAATCTTTCTGCTCTCTCCTTAAACCTATGCCCTCTAGTTTTGTATTCTACCATCCACTGGAAAATACCTTTGCTATTCACCTTATCCAAGCCCCTCATGATTTTATAAATCTTGAAGGTCACCCCTCAACTTTTGATACTCCAGGAAAAATAACCTCAGCCTATTCAACCCTGGCAGCATCCTTGTAATTATTTTCTGAACTCTTTCAAGTTTCACAACATCATTCCAATAGGAAGGAGACCAGAATTGCACACTGTATTCCAACAGTGGCCTCACCAATGTCCTGTACAGCTGCAGCATGACCTCCCAACGCCTGTACTCAATGCATTGATCAATAAAGGCACAAAGGCATGCCAATGTTGCCTTCACACACATACAGACCTGCAACTCCACTTTCCACTTTCAACAAACTGTGCACCTGCACTCCAAGGTCTCTTGTTCAGCAGCACTCCTTTACCATTAAGTGTGTGATACCTACCCTAATTTGCCTTTCCAAAATGCAGCACCTCCCATTTATCTAAATTAAACTCCATCTGCCACTCCTCAGCCCATCTGATGAAGATCCTGTTGTCCTCTGATGTAACTTACGCTGTTCAAAACACTACTAATTTTGGTGTCATCTGCTAACTTGCTAACCATACCTCTTATCTTCACATCCAAATCAATGATTATATAAATGACAAAAAGCAGTAGAACCAGCACCGATCCTTGCAGTGCACCATTGGTCACAGGTCTCGCATATGAAAAGCTTTGATTTGGCAACAATTTTGTTAAACTACAGGTCATAAAACAAATTAAATCTCTCATCTGAGTAAAAAAAGATGCACCAGAGAGAGAGACTTCAGTTTTTGAAAAACATTCTTGTTTAAAAATGGCAGTGGGTTTAAGATGGTCTTGAAATTTATTTGCACCTGTTAATCTGCAAAATTCCTTACTGACATATTAATGGACAATTAAAGGAAAAGACAGGTGTCATTTTGGCAACAGATGTTAAAATTTTGTTTTACATTTATTGTTACAAATTAGTGCCTTCATCTTTGAAAAAATCACCTGAAATTTTCATTGTAAAGGGAGAAAGTAATGTATATCGTGTTCATCCAGGCCTGTTTGATGCTTAATGACAATGAATACAGGTATCCTTCAAGTGATGGGGCACGCAATCAACCTTCATATTTTCCACCAGCTATTGCCTGTTGAAACTCTAGGCTTTCTGAAAAATGGAAGTAAACCAAAAACACAAAAATTACTCATTGTTATTTAAGGGTTACAATAAAATCTATGATTCTGGTAATACAGTTCTTGGATGGAGAGCCCACGTGCTTAAGTATATTTACTGGGATTTAACAGCAGTTCCTTGGTTCATGCTATAAGTACTGAACAGGTTACTCGAGAAGTAAGTGTGAAGTCATTTTTGCAGATAATTTAGTCCCTCTATGATGTGTCCCTAGATTACGTAAGGAAGTTTTGTCTTGTTCCAATTGGAATAGCGTCATGTATGTCTTGACATGCAAGACCTTACCGAACTTCCAGTGAAATAATTTGGAGTAATAGTCATTGATGCTGTGACCATAAAACATTGTTAATGTAGTCCAAGTATTACATTTTAAAAGCGGTAACTTTTGATGACTTGCTTACTTTGAACTGGTGTGACATTTGCATGAGGGTATCAGCATGTAGACAAGTCATTTCGTATCAGATTTGAAGAGGAGTTCACTTTGCTAAAATTTCAATGAGTAAATTAACCAGTGACAAAATGGTGAGTACCTTTCACATGTTTTGAACAAGATGATTTCTGTTGATTTCAGTTAATTTAATTTTCTGTGTTTATCTACTGTCTGTCCCAGCAGCAGATGTTCACATGTTCTTTTCTCCTTCTAAGAGTTGAAGTCCATAGAGAGAAGTGTGTGTTTGCTTGTATGTTCTGGACAGCTGTAGTCTTCGCCCTAGACACTATACCTAACTCATGATAAACTGAAAATCCAATTTGAGATAGGATTTCTTGTTTGGCTTTTATTTAGTTTGCTCAGCATCAAAGCAGTGCTGCTGCAGACTGAAGCTTATTGATTTGCTTTTATTGTGACTATGAATTTAGCTTCAATGCAAATTAACTTTGATTAAGGTAGCATTATAATCAAGCCTTTTGAAAAGTTTGATTTTTGTTTGACTGAACAAAACTTGTATGAAATACTTAATATTCTAGAATTTTATTTTATTGTGCCAAATCAATTGCTGGTTATTTCACATAATGTTTTGATTATTTTGTTCTTAATAGTTAAGATTAGATTAGATTCTCTACAGTGTGGAAACCGGCCCTTCGGCCCAACATGTCCACACCGCCCCTCCGAGCGGATGGAGAAATCCACCCAAATCAATTCCTCGACACTCTATTTATTTACCCCTGACTAAAGCACCTAACATTATATGCAATTTAGCATGGTCAATTCACCTGACCTGCACATCTTTGGATTGTGGGAGGAAACTGGAGCACCCGGAGGAAACCCATGCAGACACAGGAAGAATGTGCAAACTCGACGCAGACAGGCAGGAATCGAACCCTGGTGCTGAGAGGGAGAAATGCTAACCACTGAGCCACCTTGGAAGTCATTATGATAGATGATAAATTGGTTAATTTTAGTGTCAGTGCATTCGGACATGAAACTGGGCAGGAGATGAATACATATATCCAGTTGAATAATGGAAGATGAGTTCACAATGCAAAGGGCTGCCTCATCTGAATAAAACTAATTTACAATCATAGGATGTTTGCTAATTTTGAGCATTCTTAGTGGAATAATTTGTCCTGAAAGTTTTTGATACAGACTGAAATTTTGAAGCATATTGGTAAACTCCAAACTCTAAACTATCCTTTCAGGAACAATAGCACCTCCTGATGGACTGAGTCAAAACCTTTGTCAGAATGATGAAGGCCATTTAAAGTGGTTGGTTGTGGTGTTGGCATTTGTCTTTGAGTTGCCTAACATGGAAAACCATGTCCATTGTCCCATAGTTTGTTTGGAAGCCACTGGCTTTCAGGAGGGATTTCCTCTGAGACTGAGAAGGTGGCAAGCAGCAATTTGGATAATGTTCTTTTAGTTCTTGATTTCCCCAGTTGTTCATTGTAAGACTGCCTTTGTGGTTTGAATTCTTGTCTTTTGCTTTGCTGGTTATGTTGTTTTGCCAGACTGAGAGCTTTTTTGTCCCTGTCAGTGAAGTCTTGGATGATGGCGTTCTTGTTAAGCCAGTCTTGGTGTTTCAGGCATTACAGCTGATTGTTGTCTTCAGCTCTTTGCAGACGACTTCTCCTCCATTAAAATGAATTAATTTTGCAGGTTTTGGTGAAGACATTGTAGCAAGTTCACTAGTCTGCTTGTGAAGGGGCTTAAAGATTGGCACAAGAAAGCCACAGACATGACAAAAACATGCATACTGATTTGTCAAAGATTACATTGGTCCATGAAGTGTAAAGCTTTACTGAAGACAAATGTAGGTCCCTTGCTGTCAGAAATGGTGAACGTATAATGGGGATTCCATAAGTGATAGACTAATTAAGTACATAATTTATGCCCTGCTTTTTGAAGACAGAATGAAAGTATGTCCCAAAAATGTTTGGGAACACAGTCTCAAGATGGGAAGGAACTGAAGGAAATCACTGAGTATGGAAATGGTGTTGTAGAAACCGATGGGACGACAGGCTGACAAATCCCCTCGGACCTGATAAATGTACCTGTCTGAAAACTTGCAGAAGTGGCCCTTTTGAATAGCGAATGTTATAGTAGTCAGCTTTGAAGATTTTATCGACTTGAACAGTTCCTTTGGATTGGATGGTAGCTAATGTGACTTCCCAGTTTTTTGTGAAAGAAAGATACAGACAAAAGAACACTTTAAATTAGTTAGCTTGATATCAGTAGTGGAGAAAATGCTGGAGTCCAGCATAGAACATTTAACAGCAGAGCACTTTGATAGCAGTCACAGGATCAGAGTCAGCATAGATTTCTGAAATGGAAACGGTGCTTGACAAGTCTTGTGGAAAGTGTGAGCCAGTGGATGTAGTTTACTTGGAAGTTCAGAAGAGAAGGGTGGTAATTATAGATCTCCAAGATTGCAGACAACACAAAGCTGAGGAGGATGCAAATATGTTTTGGTGTGATTTGGACGAGTGAGTGAGCAAATGCATGGTAATTGAAGTGTCATATGGATAAATGAGGTTACACACTTTTTGGTAGCAAAAGATAGGAAGGCAGATAATAGTCTGAAGGGTGGTTGGGAAGATGGTGGGGGGGATGGAGGGGGGTGGGGGGAGGAGGGGTGAAAGTGCAGCAAGACCTGGATCCCATTGCACACCTCATACATGGAAAGTAAACATGTACATGCAAGAGGTGATGAAGGTGGCAAATGTGATGTTGATCTAAATAGTAAGAGGAATTGAGTTCAAGAGGTGGCCTGTTGTGCTTATACACGGCTTTGGTGAGACTACACCAAGAGCATCTTTTTTGCAGTTTTGGCTTCCTTAGCTGTTAGTATCCTTGGCTATGGAGGAAGTACAACAAAGGTTGATCAAACTGATTCCTATGATAATAGGACTGCAGGATGAGGAGAGTGGATTTGGAGACGTGTGTTCACTGGGATTTCGGGGAATGAGTGAGTGGGGAATCCCTTTGGGTCACAGGGGTCACAGTTTAAGGCTATAGTAAGACGGATAAGAAATTTCTTCGCCCAGAGTGGTGAACCTCGGCAATTCTTTGCTTCAGAAAGCAGTTGAAGCCAAAGCATTGAATGTTTTCAAGAAGGAGTCAGACCTCGTTCTTTGGATTAAAGGTATGTGAAGAAAGTGGGAACAGGGCCATAATTGGATGATCAGCCGTGATCATATTGCATGGTGGAGCAGGCTCAAAAGGCTGACTGACTGCTCCATACTTCCTGTTTCCATGTAAGCTGAGTTCGCATGTAACTACAGAGCTCTGTTTTGTTCAGTTACCCAACAATTTAATCATGCACTTGGCACTTGACAAGCCCTGGAGTGTCTCCACCTCTGGGCCATTTGTGGTGTTCAAGCCCCTCCTGCTGTAGAGGTGTGTGTAACATGTCTAAGCAGGTTGATGAAACATATCTGCAATAATACAAACTACAAATCTTTTGTTAAAATCAATTGAAGACTGCATGTTGCACTGTTCAGGAGAAATGTTCATGTACTCCTTTCTGATGGTCCAGTAACCTTTCCCATACAGCAAGAGAAAAACAGGTGGACTATGCAAACAGAAATGACTCCCCCTCGCCCACCCCCGGTCACATCTCTAATTGAGTTGCTCGGAACCAATTGTAATATTTCTTGTGTATGTGAATGCTGTGCATTAGTGGGTGTGATTATTAATTGTTGAACATGAGGGTGTTAGAGGGCTAAGGGCACATTTACAGGTGGCATTTCATCCTTCCATGGTCTGTGGATCAACTGTTTGCCATCCTTGGTGACACTGCCTGTGGTCAGAATTTGCTTTGAAACAATCCTACTCTCTGATGGTTGGCCTTTGTTTGGTTGCACATGTCCAAAACTCATGCACCTTAATTATTGGAACTTAAAACTGCGGTGAAGTCCAACTTTAATCATTTTTTTTTGGTTTACACTGGTTTAATATATTGTTTATGTGGCCCATTTGAGTTTTACTATATGCTTTGAGATACTTGTTTTCCACAGAGTAGTTTGCCAAATCTTTTTCAGTGGATTGCACTGTTCATTTGTGCGTTGATAATGTATCAGTCTTAGTGGTGCCATTATTTGTGTAATGAATGCTTATCACTCAAGATTACTAACTGTGGCTGGTGTTGTAAACTTTGCTGGTATTAAAGTCAGTACTTGTACAGAACAAAATACTTGTTCGCATTGAGCCCTTATAAGTTGTGCTTTGAAGTTGGCAACATGGATATGTTGCATAAGTCTTTGATTTCCTGTATAAGCATCATTGCTTGAAAATATGAGCTATACTGCATTCAACAAAGGCATCAAAGTGTCTGGGCCCAAGAGGAAATAGTGTACAATCTGTGGTATTCAGACCTTCTAGAACTCTGCAGGACTGGCATGGCTGTCTCCTTTTTAAAGGCAGCAATCTCCAGAATTAACTTTGAACAATTTTTCATTTTTCTCTTGCTCTTCCACTTCCATCCTACTAAAATTATTCTCTTCTGTTGAAGCGCTAATTACTTGTCAACCTCCCAGTTCCTTGATCTAATTGTCTTTCCTTTACCCAAGTACATGTCACAAGTCCACTATTCTGGTGAGAGCACATAGAAAGATAGGAGCAATAGGAGGCCCTTCAGCCCTTTTTGAGCCTGGTCTGCCATTCATCACAATCGTGGCTGAAAGTCCAATTAACATGACTAATCCTGCCTTCTCCGCATAATCTTTGATCCCATTCACCCTTAGTGCTCTATCTTGCCACCTCTTGAATACATTGTGTTTTGGTATCAACTGCTTCCTGTGGTATTGAATTCCACAGATTCACTACTCTTGTCTCTTCGTCTCTGTTGTAAATGGTCTACCCTGAAACCTGGTTCTGGGTACATACACCATCAGGAATATCTCCGTGCATTTACTCTGTCTAGTTCTGTTAGAATTTTATAAGTCTCTGAGATTCCCCCTCACTCATCTGAATTCCAGCAAAAACAATCTTAACTGAGTTGATCTCTCCTCATGTTTGATCCTGCCATCACCAGAATCAGCCTGATAAACCTTGCTGCACTCCCTCAAGAGTATCCTTCGACAGAAAATGAGACCAAAACTGCACAGAGTATTCTAGGTGTAGCCTCACAAAGCCCTGTATAACTGCAGCAACATATCCCTGCTCCTGAAGTCAAAACCTCTAGCACTGAAGGCCAACATCCTATTTGCTTCCTTGACCGCCTGCTGCACCTGCATGCTTACCAGAAGCAACTGGTGCACATGGTCACCAGGTCCTGCTGCACATTCTCCTCTTCCAATTTGCAGCCATTCAGTTAATAATCTGCCACCTTGTTTTTGCTTCTAAAGTGAACAACCTCTCATCGATTCAAATTATACTACATCAGCCATTGATTTGTCCACTCGCTGATCTGTCCAGATCATGCTGAAGGACCTCTGCATCCTTGTCACAGTTCACCCTCCCTCCCAAATTGGTGCCCTGTGCAAACTTTGATATGTTACATATTGTTCCCTCATCCAAATCATTTATATATATTGTGAATAGTTAACGTAATAGCACTGATTCCTATGGCACTGCACTTTACTGCCTGCTAATTTGAAAAAGAACCCATTAATTATTAATCTGTTTCCTCCTACCTAGCTTGACATGCTTCTCTGAATCCCATGCACTCTAATCTTGCACAGTAATCTCTTATGTGGGACTTTGAGAAACTGTGTAACAAAGTCCAAATAGACCACATCGACTGGCTCCCCCTTGTCAACTCTTCTAGTTACATCTTTATACAAATTACAGATTTATCAAGGATGATTTCCTCTTCATAAATCTCCGCTGACTGTGTCTGATTCTGCCACTGCTTTCTCAATGCTTCGCTTTCAAGTCTCGGATTCAAGAATATTCCCACTACCAATGTTAGACTGACAGGTCTAACAATTCCCTGTTTTCTCTGTACCTCCATTTTTGAATATTGGATTAACATTAGTTACCCTCCCACCAGCAGGGGCTATTCCTGAGTCTAGAGAATTCTGGAAGATGACCACCAATGCATGCACTATTTCTAGAGTCACCTCTGGAAGTACTCTGCGATTTAGATTGTCAGGTCTTACGGATTTATCCTTCAATCGCCTCAATTTTCCCAGCACCATTTCTCTACTCATTGATCTCCCTCAGTTCTTCACTCTCACTAATCTTGCATTCTCCAACATTCCTGGTTTCTGATTTGTCCTCTTTTGTGGATACAGAACCCAAGTACGTATTCAGTTGGTCAGCCATTTCTTTGTCCCCTAATATACATTGCTCTGTTTTCTGTCTGTAGTGGACCTACATTTGTCTTCACTAATCTCTTTATCTGCATGTACCAAGAGAAACTTAGTGTCAGTCTTTATGTTCCCTGCAAGCTTGCTTCATACTGTATTTTCCCCTTTGTAGACTCTGTCACAGAGTCCCAAGATGTACAGCATGGAAACATACCCTTTGGTCCAACTCGTCCATGCCGACCAGATATCCCACCCCGAACAAGTCCCATATGCCAGCACCTGGCGCATAATCCTCCAAACCCTTCCTATCCATGTACCCAAAGCTGAAAACATGTTGCTGAAAAAGCGCAGCAGGTCAGGCAGCATCCAGGGAACAGGAGATTCGACGTTTCGGGCATAAGCCCTTCTTCAGGAAGCCCTGAATGCTGCCTGACCTGCTGCGCTTTTTCAGCAACACGTTTTCAGCTCTGATCTCCAGCATCTGCAGACCTCACTTTCTCCTATCCATGTACCCATCCAAACGACTCTTAAATATTGCAATTGTACCAGCCTCCACCACTTCCACTGGCAGCTCAGTCCATACAAGTACCACCCACTGTGTGAAAAAGTTGCCCCTTAGGTCCCTTTTATATCTTTCCCCTTTCACCCTAAATCTATGCCCTCTAGTTCTGGGCTCCCCAACCCCAGGGAACAGACTTTGCCTATTTACCCAATCCATGCCCCTCATAATTTTGGTAAACCTCTATAAGGTCAGCCCTCAGCCTCCGATGCTCCAGGGAAAGCTGCCCCAGCCTTTCAGCCTCTCCCGATAGTTCAAATCCTCCAACCTTGGCAACAACCTTGTAAATCTTTTCTGAACCCTTTCAAGTTTCACAACATTCTTTCCGATGGGAAGGAAATCAGAATTGCACGCAATATTCCAACAGTGGCCTAACCAATGTCCTGTACAGCTGCAATATGATTTCCCAAGACTTCTAATATTCTTGCTACATCATATGCACTACTACCTCCTGACTCTACGGTCTCCATGGCTGTAACCTCCTCTCACCTTGATAATTTGCTGAGAAATCCGTGTTTCTCCAACTCCAGACTCATACACTTGCCACCTTGGTTATCCCACTATCTGGTCCTAACTCAGAGTTTTCTTTTTAAACCCCTTGACTTCCCACTCTTTGTTATGATGCACCTTTTTTAAAACTCCAAGTTATTGCTATCTTCAGCTTGAATTTATTTTGTGTTTTTTTTTTCCCTTTCAGTACTTCGTTTCAAAATTTAAAGATGTAATGTAGATATTTGAAGATTTTATATTGATGCAAGTTGTTATAAAGTTCTTGCATTCTTTGACTTAGATGAAGGTAGTGAAGTTTTTGCCTGCTGCTTTGTTCTCCAGCTGTTTGCAGGCCTCCATATGGGATGTGGAATATTTTGCTGTTTTAAGGATTTGTGTTGTTTTCTAATTCTGGTGGTGATAAAAGACCCATTGACCTGAAATAATTTATTTGATTCTGAAGTAAATTCATGGTCATAATCTAGTTTTTGGCACAAAGTCACATGGTTTTTATCTTGTAAGTTGGTGGGGTGAGAGAAATAGATATTGGAAGAAGAGTAATGTTAACATTGTAGGCTTAGACACGTGCTTCATTATCTCAACAAAACATACAGGCACCCCAAGTGTGCTGAAAAGAAACAGTGTCATTCAGATGCACTGTGTGGGCTCAGACATTTGAGGGTATGCTTGGCCTACTAAGCAACATTGTTACCAATAGAGGTTTTGAAGCCTTTCTCTGATGTGGGAAGCATGCGATGATTCTCAGAATGTACAGGGAAATTTACATCAAAACAAGGGTTTCTTTCGGTCAGTGAAAGTTAATACTGTACTGTATTTTGTGACTTCTGGTTAAAGATTATGATGCTGATGGCTACACTGACTATGAAAGGATACCCTTATAAGACCATTCTTTACAAGATTTCTCTAGAAGAGTTGCTAGGCAGCACCTGGTACTTCAGAATTGTGGCGCACTGCTGTGTGGAATGTTGTGGACTAAAGTTGTTTGAGAGTGAGAAGAATGCTTAAAGTCTGCATTCAGAAGTTCCTTTTGAAGAAAGGTCTTGAATATTTGAATTAACAAGCTGAATTCAGATTCTCTGCAGTGACCACTGTCTGCCTGTACTTCTGATCTTGAGTGGTATGATAAGAAAGCGCAGAATTTACTAGATAGAGGGGAGTTTTGCACATTGGAGCTGCATGTAAGGTAAGAACCAGGTCAGAAAATCAAATCTGAGAGATTTATAAAAAGACGGGATATAAAGATTCTCCATAGAATGTAGTTTAACCATCATGGAGGATTTCATTTCGCCACATGACAGTTTTTCAAAGTAATTTGAGTCCTCTCAAGTATAGTGCATTTTCTGTTCTGCGAATATCCACAGTACAATCATATTTTTAATTGCTGATAGATACCAAATGATATTTTTTGTCATAATTTTGTTTATTCATTATTGGTTTTGCTGTCACTTGAAGTTCTTCAGCACAAACTGTAAAATTGCATGCTATCTGAGTGGAGCTGTTTAAAGCTAATTAAATAACTAATGAAAACAGTGTTTAGTGACACTATTGACAATTGTTGGCAGCATGCATCTTGCGCCATTTGTATTTGAGAGACCAGCATATAATATTTGTTTTAAAAATCACAGAGAACTTGAAAATATGTAGGATGGAGGGGTGAAGTAGATTTTAACATAAGCAGTACGGAATTAAATTTTAAAAGTCCTCAATTTTAAGACCGATGTCTCGAACCTGATGTTTCATGAAGTACGAAAAGAACTCGGTGAGGGAATTTCAGATGTATCTAGATTTGGGACTTGTGACAAAACATTAGAAAATAGGAAATGTTATTGCATTATTCAAACAGAATGGAGGAGGTAACCAGGAAATAATGGGTTTGTGTTGAGTATCAATTGTGCACAAGTTACCTGAATGTAATATCAGATGCTGAGATTATTTCCCAAAGTAAACATCAGTATTTGTGATCTATGGATCATGTGTGAGGCATCTGGTCAGGCATTTGGTAAGGTTCTTCTCAAAAATGGACATGAGCACAAACTGTGATAAGTTTTCATGAGGAAAATCCATTATTAACTTAAGCTCTGGAGGAATTTTTTGAAGTAGTAACAAAGAGGATTGATGAGGGCAGAGTGGTAGATATGATCTACATTTGACTTCAGTAAGGCGTTCGACAAGGTTCCCCATGGGAGACTGGTGAGCAAGGTTAGATCTCATGGAATACACGGAGAAATTGCCATTTGTGTATGGAACTGGCTCAAATGTAGAAGACAGAGTGGTGGTGGCGGGTTGTTTTTCAGACTGGAGGCCTGTGACCAGTGGAATGCCACAAGGATTGGTGATGGGTCCACTGCCTTTCACCATTTATGTAAATTATTTGGATGTGAACATTGGAGGTGCAGTTAGTAAGTTTGCTGATGACACCAAAATTTAAGGTATAGTGGACAGCGAAGAAGGTCACCTCAGATTACAACAGGATCTTGATCAGATGGTCCAATGGGCTGAGAAGTGGCAGATGGAGTTTAATTTTGATAAATGTGAGGTGTTGCATTTTGGGAAAGCAAATCTTAGCAGGACTTAATGGTAAGGTCCTAGGGAATGTTGCTGAACAAAGAGACCTTGGCGTGCACGTTCAGAGCTCCTTGAAAGTGGAGCCGCAGGTAGATAGGATAGTGAAGGCGGCATTTGGTATGCTTTGCTTTATTGGTCAGAGTATTGAGTACAGGAGTTCGCAGGTCATTTTGCGGATTTCCAGGACATTGGTTAGGCCACTGTTGGAATATTGCATACAATTCTGGTCTCCTTCCTATCGGAAAGATGTTGTGAAACTTGAAAGGATATCAAAAAGATTTACAAGGATGTTGCCAGGGTTGGAGGATTTGAGCTATAACGACAGGTTGAATAGGCTTGGTGGGGCTGTTTACCCTGGATGTATTTCCGGGAATATCTTCGCTCATGCAGCTGTAATGATATCCCTGATCAAAAATGCCACCTGCCCTCCTCTTTTGCCTGCCTTTCTGTCCTTCCTGTAGCATTTGTATCCTGGAACATTAAGCTGCCAGTCTTGTCCATCCCTGAGCCACGTTTCTGTAATTGCTATGATATCCCAGTCCCATGTTCCTAACCCTAGCCAAACTTCATTTGCCTTCCCTGTTAGGCCTCTTGCATTAAAAATAAATACAGTTTAAATGTGTGCAGGTGAATGATAAATGGTTCTTGGTACAAACAATTTTTTTTCTCCATTCCAAGCATGTTAGTAAAAGTAACTTTGTTTCCTGGCAAACAGTCAATTTAATAAGGTAGAGTCATAATCTTTTAATTTGTTAGTGAGAAAAGGCATCATACTGGTTTTTAGGTAAACTTTGGGCCATATTGTGGTTACTTGGTGGTTAAATGCATCTCTGATTTTCTTTTATTGATTGGATATTCAATTCATGAGCTTCTCATCTTGGAGAGATTCCTTATCTTCTACTTCCCTACCACGCATACTTTGCCTTTAGATGACAAAGGGTAGATACTAGTTGTTAATGTGAACGTGGTCTTGCTTGGATAAGACTTCTGACCCACAGCAATGCGTTTGACACTTATCTGCCCTCTGAGCAGTTCGGGCTGGACACAGCATGCTGGCTTAGCCACTGACACCCACATCCTGAGGATTAAAATTAAAAATGTTGCTTTGTGCACTCCTGTTTTGAGAAGGCAACCCTGATAAGCTTTCAGTAACCTGTCAAAGTTTTTGGAAGACCAAAAGCTTGAATTCAGTCCCCACCCCAACTCCATTTTCTCACTACTGGTTTGTTTCCCTCCTCTATCACTATCTCGAGTGTAGCCTATTTTACCTGAGCTGATCTTCTCAACCCATAATTTGGAGATGGACTGGAGTGTACAAAATTTAAAATCTCACAATACCAGGTTATAGTGCAACAGGTTTAATTGGAAGCCCACTAGCTTTCTGAGCGAGCGGCGCTCCGAAAGCTAGTGTGCTTCCAATTAAACTGTTGGACTAAAACATAGAGATATGGGTTTAGAAGGTTAATGTCACATCATTATTTCCCTTCTGCTTCAGTTTATTTTTTGCTCAATCCTTGCTCACGGGATTTTGTTGCCTTCAGAATCAGTTATTTCAAATACTTCCTGCGTCCTGGCTTAAGTTTAAACTTAGTTGGAGCTGTGCTGTCTATACTCTGATATTCATATTTGTTTGGCTTATGGCTCAGAAATCCTGGATATTCAGCATTTTCTTCCAATTATTCAGGTCCTTCAATGGTCTTGCAGCTTCCAATCTCTGTAACCCTTTTCAACTGCACAACTTTCCAAAAATTATGCATGTCTCCAACTTGGAAATCTCAAACACCCTCACTTCCTATATTTATCATCTTAGGCCATCTAAGGGCTTCACTCATCTCGGCACAAAGCTCTGGAAATCTATCCCTTAACCTTTGTCCTCCCATCTGTCTGCCTTTAAGGCCCTCCTTTTAAAACCTGTTTCTTTGACAAAGCAGTGAGTCACTTGTCCGTTTGGCTCTGCATTGATTTATATCTTTTTGTTTTTCTGTCCCAGATGCATGTGTTTGGGCAAGTAGCTTTTCATTTTTGTTTTGTCTTAATGAATCTCTTTAATCATAATTCTGCTTTTAGATTATTAAAGTCGAGTGAACTATGAATTTGTTGCAGAGATGTAAAATACATGAATTCATCTGTAATCAGCGATAAATTGTTTTGTCTTTAAGCTAGCAGCAGATTCATTGGCTTAACATCTGATGAAGAGTGATATTGGCTGGGATCGTCAATGTGTGCGGGCAAGTTGGGTTGAGGTTCCGCCATGAAGTCAGTTTAGTTGTTCTCCTGAAATCATGAATTGCAAAGTTAAAGCATCTGAAGTGAATTAAATATTTTGCAAGAGACATGAGTTGTTCACTGCTGTTGAAAATGCAATTTTGCAACAAATGAAACTGCAGAATGAGGTGGATCTTGTCATAATGTATTGAAATGGTGACCTGGCACTTGCATAAATTATCAGCCCTCAGTTACTTCTGACCTGCTGAACCTTGTGGCTCAGCTGTTTTCTGTGATTCCTGCTGCGGTGTCTTCAGCTTAACTGGGGTTCTGCATTACAGTGTTATATCACACCTTAATATCTTGCAGAAAGCTGCCAGAGCTGAGTGATGACAGCTGGTTGCTAAGTGTACCAGATGTGCCTGGGGGCTGAAATGAATTTTGTAGGTGGGCCTGATTATTGCAAGAGCCATGGGTGATGGTCTGATTTCAGGCGGCGTTTGTCCTTTGTGTACAGAAAATCATTGCGTGGCACGTTCAGCCTCTGAGCTTTCAAAACTGGAAACAAAGAGGCTGCACACAGTACTGTCTGACTCTGATGGGAAAGGGTTGATTGGCCGGAGCTGCACATCGAAACGTTTGCATTCAACTCTGAGGGCCAGTGACCCAATAATAGTCTCAATGTTGCATCTTAATATGGTATAGAACTTGCCCTTGATGTTATTATTATGTTACTTTAATCTAAAAAGCCTGGAGTGCATTCAAATTTCATTTTCACGTGACTGAATCATTCAACACCAATCTAATCTACATGGCAAGATGGGAATTATTATCAGTTTTACAATAAGCTTTAAAAAAATCATTGCAGTATATGGATTGTTGAGATTTGTGGGATGTACGCTGCATTTCCAGTGATATAAGGTATGGGAAATTGCCTCTTGGTGTGCAATAGTAAATATGCATTTGTTTGAAAATGAGTAGTTTGTCTCTGGCTACTCGAACTAATTGCGTCTTAAAATTGCACGAGGTTACACTTGGTATGCCTACACTTAGTCCAGTTTTTAATTTAATAAGATTTTGTTTGCAAATTTTTGACTTAATTGTAATGTTTCTAGTAATAACTTAATGTAGCAACCACATTTGTACTAAAATACTTGACTTTTTTTTAGTTTGAAGTATTGAACTGACTGCAAATCTGCCGTGTTCAGATTTTTAACAAACTTTTTTGGTGAAATCGGTGATTGTTTCACCTACTTTATATCCATTTGATGAATTTCAGCTGTAGTTAAATTATATTCTTTCCTCTGCAGTGACAATGAACTGCTGGAAATGTTTTTTGCTACTTTTAGCACTCCTACTCTTGCCTACTTTTGTTTCCTGTGGCTGCTAGTTTTGTGTTGTTTTGCATGTGTTCTTCCCCTACCCTCCCCCTCTGCTGTACAGAATTGAATCACCTGATTTTTGGCTTCCTGCTGGCTGTCTATTTGATGTCCTGCTTCACTGCTCCATTGCAGATTGAGCTTTGAAGCCAACAAATATGGTTTTGTTGCATCCCTGTTTTTTTTTTAAACAGAGTACCTAATGGTATGGTTGAAGAAATAATTGGCAAGATAGGTTTTTGGCTCTGAAGCAGGTCAGATTTAAAAAAAACAAATGAAAATCATTTTTTCAAAAGTAACTTATTTTTACTTGTCAGTTGATGCCAAAGGTTTGAGCTCTGTACTTCTGATTGTATCAGTTGTTATGCCATGACGTTTTGCAAGATCATTGTTGCAATAGCAGATACTTGAACAAGAGAACACATTTTAAAATTGTGATCTCCCATTTAAGATGGAGGTGCGTAGGATTTATTTTGAGATTTGAGTCTGGCGCAATGTTTACCCCAGAGAAGAGTGAGGCCTAAGTCATTGCACATTTTTATAGATGGATGATTTCTTTGGTAAATAAGTCTGACTATGAGGAACTAAACAAGGAAGTCATGTTGAGGCCAAAATCAAATATTTGATGTCATTAAAGGACAGAGTAGGCTCAAGGGGCCAAATTGTTGTCTCATCTGAATTTGAATGATTCACTTTTCATTTTATTGCTTGAACAGAAATGCATTCGAAATCTGCATGGCAAAATGTTGCACTCTTAAAGACGTTATTACAGCAGATGATAACAAAAGGAATTTAGATTTTGGCAGTGCCATTAACAGAGTAAAACATGGCAAAAATGTGTTTCTTGAATGTGAGCAAACACAAGTTTGACTCAGTACTATATTGGACAAATTCAGGCAGGTAATTTAATCATTGAGACCAAGAAGTTAATTTTAGGGGGTGTCTGAAAGGAGGTGGCACAGTGGTTAGCATTGCTGCCTCACAGCACCAGAGACCCTTATTCAATTCCCGCCTCAGGCAACTGACTGTGTGGAGTTTGCATGTTCTCCCTGTGTCTGCGTGGGTTTCCTCCGGGTGCTCCGGTTTCCTCCCACAGTCCAAATATGTGCAGGTGAGGTGAATTGGCCATGCTAAATTGCCTGTAGTGTTAGGTGAAGGGGTAAATGTAGGGGAATGGATCTGGGTGGGTTGCTCTTCAGAGGGTCAGTGTGGACTTGTTGGGCCAAAGGGCCTGTTTCCACATTAATCTGAGTGTGGGGAACAGGAACCTGACTGATAACACCAGAATTTCCCTTCTCTGGATGCTTTTCTTTGTTTGCAGGGGGCACAGGATGATTCGGAGATTCGGTGTGGACTTGTTGGGCCAAAGGGCCTGTTTCCACACTGTAAGTAATCTAATCTAATCTAATTTTGGGAAGAGATTTCAGGTATCAACAGTTGAAGACCACTGTATGCAATGAAACCACTACACTGGTTAAATACAAATCTGATCTTAAGTGACAGCATTCTTGTAAATCTCCGGTGTTCTTCAGAGCAATTATGTTTTTCTGTAACATGACCAGAAAACTGTATTGTGGTGTACTCCAGTTGTAGATAGTTGCAGAACTACATCCTTGCTTTTGTATTCAATACCTTGCCCATTGAAGGAAACCACCCCAAATGATGTACTTAACACATTTATCTCCTTGCCCTGCTCTCTTAGAGGACATGTGACCATGTACTCCAAGATTTCCTTGTACATCCCTTCTGTCCTCTGTATTTCCTTGCTTTGCTTGCCCTCCCCATACACTTAGCCTTGCTCTTCTCTGGATTGGATTTATTTTGCTGCTTTACTGCCCACTCAAACTGAAGTATTCCAGTTTGATGAGTGATCTACTCCAATTTTATCTAAAGTGGATAGAGAAATATATATGTAATGAAAAATATTTCCACATGACACCAGTAAGATAATTGGTTGTGAGGGCAGTTGGGGAGACAGGTTATCTTGGTTCTCTTTCCTTCCTTGGAGGTTTAAACTGATTTTTGCATAACTGGTAAGATCACTGTCTGGAAATCTATTAAGATGGATGGACTGATGACACACACTGAGAGAAACAACTAATGAACAGCTTAGAGCTGTTCGATCTCATATTTCGTTCCAATCCTGTAATGTTTGTTCTATTTGTTGAACTAAACTACGCAATCATTCATCTTTGAAAAATGACAAAATTGTGATCTTTTTGTTTTCATTTTAATCTAAGATCTACATGTACCACAAAGCTTAACATAGAATTAAGTACCTTGTCGCCTTTATAGATATTAGCTTTAACTTCATAATGCAAGTAGGATCTTGCATTGTTCCTCTTTGCATTTCATTGGAGTGCTTTGTGCCCTGTATTGTTTATGAGCAATTTAGCAACTTAGAACAGTTAGTTATGCCTCAGTTGAACATTTGATGCCTTCCAGAAAAAGCTTTATACTATTAAACTTGGTTCTGATATTGCAATACGTACAATTCTTCAGTGTAGTGCTAATTGTTCCCTTAATTTTCTTAAATTATTATTATAAGCTTTTGGATATTGTGATAGCTTCCATGGGGAGCCATGAATCTAAAGAACCAAATGACCTTCATTTGGCGAAATTACTGTTGAGCTTCCACTTTTTATCACTTCTACTTAAACGTAAGTTAGAACAAATGCAAATTAAATGTGAATTAACAAACAAATGATTCTTGGAAAAAAAAACAAATTTCACTCATGACCCTCATTTTGAGAATGTTGAATATGCTGGACATGAGAATTTTGCTTAATAGCCCAATATCAGTTAAAGGATATAATGTTTAGAAGAATCCATGTGAAAAAATGAGTAACAGGACTCTTGGATTAAATTGAAACATCAAGAAAACAAGTGTATAGCACTACACAGAACAAGTTTTAAAAAAGCTTTGAAGTTAAAACCCACTGAGTAGATTGAACCCAGCAACTATGGTTTTTATATAGTAGGTTTAAACCTATTCAGACTTGAAAGACAGTTGTTTTTTTTCCCCTTCCGATTTGGTTGCACGGCTTGTACTTCAAGTGTAGAAGACAGTGCTGCCAAAATGATTGCTTGCTCATAGTATAGATGTTGCTGATGGTCTTTTATTGCAACCCTCAGTTCTGTAGATCCTCTTGGTATCTGTTCAATTATTGGACAAGTCCTTTTATTTATAGAGTTGCTTGGCCCTACCAGATTCTTTAGAACTTCCTTTGTCTCCAAATGTACAGAACTTAATTTTTGTTTGATTGAACGAATGTCTGCAGCCAAAGAATCAGATTTGTTGTGAATTATACTTGGACAATAAATCCAGCAATTTTTGTTTATCTGACAGCTATATCTTGAAATATTCTCCACGACAACCTCTGGGTTTTTTGCTTCAAAAAGCCGCTGGCAGGGTTGAAACTTAAAGCATCGTTTTGAAGCACAGAGGGATGTAAAATAAATCATTTTTTAAATAAAACCTCTAATTGACTGTGAAACTGAAATCAAAACTCAACATTTTAACCTTTTAATAGTACCCATAACCAAATCAGTCTTAAATGTTTTAAATATTGAATGCAATAAAGATATATCTGATGCAAACACCTCAAAACACTTCTGCAGACTAAGTAGCCACACAGTTCCATCCTTATGCTCTTCTGTATTCATAGGCTGTGTCAGAAGTCCTCTGATAATCGATTTCACTTGTGAATTTTGTGGATATAAGAACCATTAGCGAGACATGATTATATGAGCCCTCTTGCCCTTGATTCATGAGAATCTTGATTGTGCAACCTTCAGGAGTTTAAATTTCAAACATCTATCAGCAACAGTTTGGTCTCTTCTGGGAAATAAACCCCACTCTTTGGTGTGCTTTGAGTTGTTCACAGGCTCTTCCAGGTTTTTACTTTTTTTAAGCCATCTTGCACTGTACCTTTTGAGTTCCTGTCTCCTTTGTTGCCACACAGAAAAACTGAGGTTGATTTACAAGTTGTCAACCATAAGAATTCTGCGCGTTCCTTTCTGCCTCTGCCTGCATTCTGTATGTCTACATCAGTGTGTGATGATCTCACCCCACAGCTGCTCAGCCTGTAGGTCTGTTTAGTGTCGACTGCACTGTTTTTCATTTACCAGCCACTTGGATTCTTCCTTGACTTCCTTTCCAAGTCAGTGATTGTCAGGTCACATGGATTTGTGTTCCTAATATCCAGGAGAATTACAATTGGTTCCTTTTTATAGCCTTAAAAATTCTTTCCATAAATAGTTTAAAAATTCAAAAGTCTTCACATCCTTTGAAGAAATTACAGATTTTCTTTATTACTGCTCTGCCAAAGGAATGCTCATGATCTTCTATAATTAAATGATTAAATTTAGAGATTCAGATTATGTAAATGGTGTAATGGGAAACTTGAGATTTTTATGTACCTTGAACCTCCGGTGTTCTAAAGCCATTAGAAATGACGTAGAAATCCCTTCGTGTGGAAACAGGCCATTCGGCCCAACCAGTCCACATCACCCACCCAGACCTATTCCTCACACCCTATTATTCTTCATTACTCCTGTCTATCGCACCTAACCTACACATCCCTAACCACTATGAGCAATGTAGCATGATCAATTTTTCATAATCCTTTTTGCTCAAAAACTGCATGAATTCATGTAAAACTCTTATTATCTCACTTTTTAGATTAGAATCAATCTAAACATGCCATATTCAGAGAACACAGGGGGCTAACACCATCAACATATTATCTAGCTATCACCATTATTAACAGCTAACCTAAGAATGTAACTTTTTAAAACAAAGGTTTTGTGATTTACACTTGAAAGAAGTGAAACTATCACTCTGTTCTAACAGATGAAAGGCTTAACAGACATTGAATTTTTCAATGTATAATTTCAGTTACATCATACTGTAAATTTTTGTTAAATTGTGTTAGGATAGTGTCCTCCACGATCAGCTGATGAAGGAGCGACACTCCGAAAGCTAGTATGCTTCCAATTAAACATGTTGGACTATAACCTGGTGTTGTGATTTTTAACTTTGTACACCCCAGTCCAATACCAGCATCTCCAAATTATGATGGGGGAAATTAACTGAAAATTGTTAAAACGTGAAATGCAAATACCCCTGTCAAAATGTTTGTCAAGGTGTATTGTCTGTCAAAATATTTTTTAGTCTGAAAGGAACAATGTTCTGTATTAGTCTTCAATTTTGAATGCCCAACGTTTTGAATTAAATCCTCTGCTGAGAGATTTCAGGTAAATCCACTCTGCCCCAAAAATGTGTCCAAACTCCCTTGTCCCAATACTGCATCGCTGCTTGCATATCCAATGCCTGTCATTTGTCTGTCAGTTATCAACTGATTCCAGATAATATGCACACTTTTTTTTTAATGTCGCCCATTGGATAGCATCCAGACGTTACTTTCTAACTATTTGCATTCCATTAGTATGGCTCAGATTTAAGTCCAGGTCACTGAAGCTGAAAAATAGGCTGAGCTTTTTGCACCTCCCAGTTACCTTAAATCTTGATCTTGTTTCAAGTGCTTTGTGACATTACTTGCACCCAGTTTGAGTTGACATTGGCATGCAAAGTCAGCTAAACAAATTATGAACAGATCCAAGAAACTGAAACAACTGCAAATGCTAGAAATCTGAAAAAAAAATTGCTGCAAAATCTCAGGAGGTCTGGCAGCATCTGTGGAGAGAAATGAGCGTGAACATTTCCGTTTCAGTGACCCTTCACAAACACAGAACGCAAAAGGAGGAAAGAACAGTTCTGAAGGGTCATTGGATCCAAAACATTTAACGCTGAATTCACTCCAGAGATATTAACTGACCTTTTGAGATTTTGTTAACATATCTATCAGTTTAATCAGAAATAAAGCTCGGGATCATGTTTTTGGTATTATATATACTGTCACTGTTAACCAAACATTGAGTTATTAATAAATTGTTTTTTTTTCCCCATTTCAGGTGATATCACTCAGAAAGGTTATGAAAAGAAAAAGGCCAAACTGCTGGCTCCATACATACCACAGACTGTAGGTAAGGCCACCAGGATCAACAGAATGTCTGATAAATCCAAGTAACATGATCAGTTTGTCTCTGCTCACTGTACTATATTCTGTCTACCCCAGGGCCCACCTTAGCCATGAATGTTAATCTTTGCCTGGTTTCTCCCTCATGTCCATTGTGAGCTAACCATGCTGTGGAAAATTGACTTTTGTGCTCTTGATATTTTACAAGAACAGATTTAAGATTTGAGTAACATGTTTGTGTAAGCCAACAGTATAATAGTAGTGTGGGAAAGATTTTAAAAAGCAGTCATTAATGTTATTATGTAAAGGTTTTGCTTCAGCTCTGTAAATTGTTTGGTATATGCATTTATTCCATGGGTACTTTGAATGTCAATAAGACCTAATTGTAGTTAGAATATTGCATAAATATGGATGAATTTTGCAGCTGGTTTACAAGAGAATTCAGTTTATAATGCTTCACAATGTGTAATGTTGAACTGAGTGTTTGTTTCTTCAGTAGAACATTCTCATTTTGATTCTTATTTGTTCCCTTCCATATTTAAATTGATCTTCAGTACATAGGAAACAATATCAAAATATGGTACTAGAGAATAACCTAATTCTTGTGATTCCAAAATGACTGAGAGAACCTGTTCTTTTGGTGCAACTCAAAAGATTTCACACATGAACAACACAGTCCTGCTTTTCTCACTTGTCATCTCATTGAGCCTTCATTGGATGACAAATTTGTTCTGTTGGTTATCAGACCAAACATAAGTGTTGTCGGTTGTTATGTAGCATTGAGCAGCTGGTCCTTTCAGACAGCAATCAAGCAAATGCTACACATAGCTGCAGAATCAATACTAAATACTTGCTTACCACTTCCATCCTAACATTCCTTGCTCCAGCCATATACTCTGGGGAGAGTAAAAAAAAACACAGGGCCCATTCAGGGGAAAAGATTAATTCAAGTTCCTCCCTTACCCTTGAGGCAATCAAAACCAGTTCCAGAGATGACGTGCCTGAGGTGAAGACACTGAGGCCACCTTTGGCCAAGTGAATAATTGATCGGCTAATTTTTATGTATGGAAAGCATCCATCCCAAATACTTGAAATCCCAGAGAGAGTATACCTGCATCTTAACAAAGCAAAAGCTTATAATTTTCTATTATGGTATGCTCTCTTAGACCATCATAGTTTTCTCATCACACTCTTGAACACTTCCTGTGTCTCCTTTTTTTGAGTGCTGTATGCTTTTTTGCATTAAATACACGAACAAAAAGTTGCCATTGTCACAACTGAAATAATTTATAGGGCAGTTAATCTTGCATCAGCTGTTGGTAAATGAAGGCTATGCTACAGAATGAAATTACAATCGGGGATAGAATGACTAAATTACTTGGAGCAACATGAATCAATTAGTCAGTACCCATTTTGCTGTTATGCTTAATTAATCTTGGATTCTTTTGAGAAATTAGAAGGATAATTGAAAGGAATGTTGTTGAGGTACATAGTTTTCGAGGAGAAAGTGAGGTCTGCAGATGCTGGAGGTCAGAGCTGAAAATATGTTGCTGGAAAAACGCAACAGGTCAGGCAGCATCCAAGGAACAGGAAATTCGATGTTTCGGGCATAAGCCCTTCATCAGGAATGAGGAAAGTGTGTCCAGCAGGCTAAGGTAAAAGGTAGGGAGGAGGGACTTGGGGAAGGGGCGATGGAGGTGGGATAGGTGGAAGGAGGTCAAGGTGAGGGTGATAGGCCGGAGTGGGGTGGGGGTGGAGAGGTCAGGAAGAAGATTGCAGGTTAGGAAGGCGGTGCAGGGATTCGACTGAGACAAGGTGGGGGGAGGGGAAATGAGGAAACTGGAGAAATCTGAGTGCATCCCTTGTGGTTGGAGGGTTCCCAGGCGGAAGATGAGGCGCTCTTCCTCCAACCGTTGACATAGTTTGGTTATTTCACATTAAAATTGCACAGAGCTCTGCTATCAATTTGGGCTATCATGACTTAAAGGATGTAAAACATGATGGAAGCAAATGAAAGCCTGACCGACATCCCAAAATTGAAATGTGATGAGCATTGCCAAGGGCAATCAGTGAGGACAGTGTGCAGAGATTAAAAACAAAATTTTGGAAGCAAGAATAAGCAGAGTCAAGATGCTTTGGCATGTTTTTAAATGAGGTACATTGACCATAGTTTATCAGTAATGGATGAACAAAGAAAGCCAAGGCTGCACAAGGTCAAATTCAAGTATTGAATTTATACCTTTAAAGATAAGCATACAGACTTATTGTCAAGATTGCATAAAATATTAAGATGCTGTTCATTGCTTTAATTTTACTGAGGAATCAATTATGTAAAAGCAGCAGTTTTGATTCTTGAAGATGCTTGAGAGGTTGACATTATGAAAGATAACTCAAACCCCTTGGTATCATGGTAGCCCACAAACCCACCAACACACTAAAACAAACTAATGAACTTGAAAGACCCAATACAGACAACAAGCAAAACTAATGTTGTTGACAAAATAGTATGCAAGAACTGTGACAAATATTACATTGGACAAACAGGCAGAAAACTAGCCACCAGAATACTTGAACAAAAACTAGCCACAAAGTGACATTACCCTCTCTCACTAGTATCCTTACATCCAGATAAGGAAGGACGCCACTTTGACTGGGACATCACATTCATCCTTGGACAAGCCAAATAGAGACATGCCCGAGAATTCCAGGATGCATGGCATTCCAACCGGAACTGGATCAACAAACACGTTGACTTGGACCCCATTTACCAATCTGAGGAAAAATGGAAATGACATCACCACAGGAAATGGCATCACCAACCCAAGGAAATCCAAACCTATAATTAGAACGCAGGAAACACCAGCAATGCTTTGTCCAGAGGCTCACTAAAGGTGTTACCTAGTATGGTGACAAAACATTTGAAAATGAACCTTCTAGCTCAGTAAGCAAACCCGCATCCAGAACATCAACCTGAGCTACTAATCTTCTCAAACTTCTAAAAAGTATAAAAATTATGTTAACCATATCATCATTTCTTTTTTGCCAGAAACTTAAATGAAAAGTTGGGGTAAAGCACTTTTAGTGCTTCCTGTGTGAGAACATAGAGTCAAGGAGATCTACAGAACAGAAACAAGCCCTTTGGTCCAACTCGTCTACGATGACTATATATCCTAACCTAATCTAGTGCCATTTGCCAGCACTTGGCCAATATCCCTTGAAATCCTTCCTCCTCACACCCATCCAGATGCCTCTTAAATGTTGTAATTGTACCAGCCTCCTCCTCCTCCTCTTCCTCTGGCAGCACATTACATACATGCACCACCCTCTGCCTGAAAGAGTTGCTCTTTGGGTCTCTTTTAAATCTTTCCCCTCTCACCCTAAACTTATGCCATCTAATTTGGGAATCCCCTACCCCAGGGAAAATAACTTGTCTATTTACCCTCTTCACAACCTTAATGATTTTGTAAACCTCTATGAGGTCACCCCTCAGCCTCCAATACTCCAGGGAAAATAGCCCCAGCCTATTCAATCTCTCCCTATAGCTCAAACCGTCAAAGATCCTTAAGTCTTTTCTGAACCCTTCCAAGTTTCACAATGTTCCTCCTATCGGATGGAAACTAGATTTACACTCAATATTCTAAAAGTGGTCTAGCCCATGTCCTATTCAACCGCAGTATTACCTCCCAAATCCTATGTTTGATGCTCTGACCAATGAAGGAAAGCATACCAAACGCCTCCTTCTGTATCCTATCTACCTGCAACTCCACTTTCAAGGAACTACGAACCTGCATTCCAAGGTCTACTTTTAGCAACACTCCCCAGGACATTACCATAAAGTATACAAGTCCTGCTCTGATTTCCCTTTCCAAAATGCAGCACTTCACATTTATCTAAATTAAGCTCCATCTGCCACTCAGTGTCCCATTTGCCCTTCTGATCAAGATCCCATTGTACTATGAGGTAACCTGCTTCACTGTTCACTACAGCTCCAATTTCAGTGTTATCTGCAAATTTAATAACTATACTACCAACGTTAACATCAAAACATTTGTTAGATAAATAATGGAAAGCTGTGGACCCAGCACTAAACCTTGCGGCGTGCCACTTGTCACAGGCCTCCAGTCTGAAAATTTGAATTGGGATTGGCATCTAACTCTGCTTTGTGATATCTCTGTAACCCTTGATGCAAAACATAAATTGGCATCAGGAAAGAAGAAATTTATGGGGAAAATCTTCACATTCTTGGTTCTTTGAATGCAACTTTCTTTGACGTCATTAGCAAGTGTCATGGGTTCATGGCTGACCATGAACAAATTTTTCCATTAAAAAAAAATCCACTGTACTTGGCAAAGATGAAAGAAAAGAATGGATCGCAAGCCAAAGCACGAGTTATTAGGAATGATAGCAATAATTCTGCTTCAAATTTGGAGGAATTTATGTAGAGTTAGCTTGTACTGAAGGCCTTGCTGCATACACTAGGACAAACGGAGGGGTTAGCATTCTTGAGCAAGTTCACAATTCAAAGAAAGTTAGACTGGTTGGAAAGCAACATGGGAAGATTCAAGGCTGTGGAGGGTTTTATTCGCATTGCTTTGCCAAAGTGTATATCTCTTGGTTTGCCCTGAGGATGGTTTTGATCTTCCAGGTGATTAAGTAGAGGATATTCAGTATGAAGCTGTGAAGTTTGACTCGCATTCCCAATGAAGAAAAGTGGAAGGGTACAGTTTGAAGACTATGAAAAAGTTGATAAAATGTTTCTTGTGGAGCAAAGCATTGACCTATCACAAGGTTTTTTAAAGTTAAGGATAATTGCAATATTCAATTCTTTTCAAATTACAAATTCTAAATCAGTTTACCAGGAAATTGGGTAGTTCCAAAATTATATCTATGAAAGGCAGCAGGAAAGCGAGTGGCCTTAGATTAGGTGACCTGTATGATGTGGAAAATTATTGTATGACCTTCCAACATACTTGTCAACTCGATTAAAATCATAAACTTGCAAAGATATGGAATTATTTGCATCACATTTTTCTTTCACTTGTTATTCCACCATACCTTGAATAACTGGGCAGATTCAATTTTGAATGCTTTGGAGATTTTGTGATACTGGTGACACATTTTGTAATGTCTGGTTCAATATGTTTTAACTGTAACTTGTATTGGCTTCAAGATAGTGTCGCTGCTGAAAATGTGTTGCTGGAAAAGTGCAGCAGGTCAGGCAGCATCCAAGGAACAGGAGATTCGACGTTTCGGGCATAAGCCCTTCAGGAAACGTCAGGCTTATGTCCGAAACGTCGAATCTCCTGTTCCTTGGATGCTGCCTGACCTGCTGTGCTTTTCCAGCAACACATTTTCAGCTCTGATCTCCAGCATCTGCAGACCTCACTTTCTCCTTCAAGATAGTGTCACCATTTTTAACTTCTGAAGTGAAGCTTAGTGGGGTAGTTGAATGCTTTGCTGAATGGTTTATGTAAAAACATTTGAGTTTTCGTTGTAGTAAGGCATATTAAACTGGGGAGCCATTTCTGGTAATAGTGACATGTTTGCTAACTTGGGATGAGATGCAAATTGTTTAATGTTTGAGGTTTTACTGGCTCATATCCACCACCATTCAACTGCAAGGAGGGGAAAACTTATTTGCCATAGTCCACTTTCTTACTAATTGACAAACATTACAACTGTCCACTCCTCGAGTTTGAAAAATTGGAATCCCGCATTTAACCTCCATTGTTTTTGATTAATTCATCCATTGCTAGGGCATATTGTTTTGACGTGAATACAATTTTCTCCCAAGAAAATTTTATTTGCTCTGCTTGTCTTCATTTCTTTCATTTTTAAGTAGCACCCATTCACTTATCCCTGATCAAGAATAAGGTGGCTTCAACTGATTGGAAGCAGGAGTAGACCAAATGGCCTGTTAAGCTTACTCTATTAATTAATGAATTATGGCTGCCCTTTGGACAAGAAAGTCTATCTGAAGCCAATCTCCAAATTCCTTGCTTCTCTGTTCCAGTCTTAAATGTATTCAATCATGAAAAATTCAGAACCATCTGGACAGATGTTTAACTATGCACAAATCTTTGAGTGAGAATATTTCCTTACCTCAGTTTTAAAACAAACATTGGTCCAGTAACTTGAGACTGTGCCCTTCCCCCATTGTTTCGGATTCCTTGACCAATAAGAATCATCTCTTCGCATCTACTTTTATCAATCCCCTTTAGAATCTTGAAGATTTCAGTGAGATCATCTTTCATTTTTCTAAACTCCAGATTGCTCACCCTTCCCTTTTCAGACAATTTCTCAACCTAATTCAGTCAATCTCTGTACTGCCTTCAATTTCAGTGCATAATTTCTTAAACGTGGAAACCAAAACTGCGCACACAACTTCAGATATGATCTAACTGAATGTTGCTGTTGCGCAGTCTACTTCTTTGTTTCATTACTTCACCTCCCTTGCAATAAAAGCCTACATACCATTGTCCTTCCTAAGTACATAGTGTACCTGAATGCTCAGTGTTCCTTGCATAAGCATGCCTAAGTCTTTTTGAACAGCAGCAATGTGCATGTTTTACACCTTTGCTAATTTTATGAACAAAGTGAATGCATTCACACTTCCTTATTTTATGATCCATCTGTCATCTTGTTGCAGACACTTAACTAGTCAATACCTTATTGCAGCCTCTGTGCCTTCCCCACAGTTGAGCTTTCTATTTGGGTTTGTATCATCAGCTTAGTTAGATTCATGCATCAGCTCATTTGCGAAGCTTTTTGCCTTAAAGTCATAGAGTCTCGCAGCATGGAAACACGCCCTTCGGCCCAAATGGGTCCGTGCTGACCAAAATATCCTTCCATACACACACCATTTCCCTGCTCTTGCCCATCGCCTTCTCATCTTTTCCTATCCATTTATTTGTCCAAATGCCTTTTAAATGTTGTTCATGTATCCACCTTAACCACTTCTGGCAGCTCATTCCATATGTTATTAACCCTATCCATGCCCCTCATGAAGTTGCACACTACTATAAGATCACCGCCCCCCCCCCCCCCCAAATTCTCCTACGTTTTTTAAGAAAAAAAAGTCCTAGCTTGTCTTGTCTTGTCCCTATAACTCGGACTGTTGAGTTCAGGCAGCATCCTTGTAAATTTCTTCAGTACTCTCTCCAGTTTAATAACTTGCTTCCAAAAGCAAGATAACCAAAACTGAACATCATACTCCAAGTATGGCTTCATCTGTACAATTGCAACATAGTTACTGTGGAAAAGGATATGGAAGACATAGACTGTAGGGGAATAGATGGTGACATCTTGCAAAATGTCCAGATTCCAGAGGAGGAAGTGTTGGATGTCTTGAAACAGTTCAAGGTGGATAAATCCCCAGGACCTGATCAGGTGTACCCGAGAACTCCGTGGGAAGCTAGAGAAGTGATTTCTGGGCCTCTTGCTGTGATATTTGTATCATCGATGTCACAGGTGAGGTGCCGGAAGACTGGAGGTTGGCTAATGTGGTACCACTGTTCAACAAGGACGGTAAAGACAAGCCAGGGAACTAGAGACCAGTGAGCCTGATCTCGGTGGTGGGCAAGTTGTTGGAGGGAATCCAGAGGGAGAGGATGTGCGTGTATTTGGAGAGGCAAGGACTGACTAGGGATAGTCAACATGGTTTTGTGCATGGGAAATCATGTCTCACAAACTTGATTGAGTTTTTTGAAGAAGTAACAAGGAAGATTGATGAGGGCAGAGCGGTAGATGTGATCTATATGGACTTGAGTAAGACAAGGTTTCCTGTGGGAGACTGATCAGCAAAGTTAGATCTCCTGGAACACAGGAAGAACTAGCCATTTGGATACAGAACTGGCTCAAAGGTAGAAAGAGGGTGGTGGGGGGTTGCTTTTCAGAATGGAGGCCTGTGACCAGTGGCGTGCCACAAGGATCGGTGCTGGGCCCTCTACTTTTTTTGTCATTTACATAAATGATTTGGATGCAAGCATAAGAGGTATAGTTAAGAAGTTTGCAGATGACACCAAAATTGGAGATGTAGTGGACAGCAAAGAGGGTTACCTCAGATTACAACCTGATCTGGACCAGATGGGCCAATGGGCTGAGAGGTGACAGATGGAGTTTAATTCAGATAAATGTGAGGTGCTGCATTTTGGAAAAGCAAATCTTAGCAGGACTTATACACCTAATGATAAGGTCCCAGAGAGTGTTGCTGAACAAAGAGACCTTGGAGTGCAGGTTCTGAGCTCCTTGAAAGTGGAGTCACAGGAAGATTGGATAGGCATTTGAAGAAGGCGTTTGATATGCTTTCCTTAATTGATCCGAGTATTGAGTACAGGAATTGGGAGGTCATGTTGCAACTGCACAGGACATTGGTTAGGCCACTGTTGGAATATTGCATGCAATTCTGGTTTCCTTCCTATTGGAAAAATGTTGTGAAATGTGAAAGGGTTCAGAAAAGATTTACAATGATGTTGCCAGGGTTGGAGGATCTGAGCTATAGGGAGAGGCTGAACAAGCTGGGGCTGTTTTCTCTGGAGCGTCGAAGACTGGGAAGTGACCTTAGAGGTTTCCAAAATTGAGGGGCATGGATAGGATCAATAGTCTTTTCCCTGGGGTCGGGGAGTCCAGAACTAGAGGGCGTAGGTTTAGAGTGAGAGGGGAAAGATAGAATAGAGACCTAAGGGGCAACCTTTTCACACAGATGGTGGTCCGTGTATAGAATGAGCTGCCAGAGGAGGTTGGTGGAGGCTAGTACAATTGCAATATGTAAAAGGCATTTGGATGGGTATATGAATAGGAAAGGTTTGGAGGGATATAGGCTGGGTGCTGGCAGGTGGCACTAGATTGGGTTGGGATATCTGGTCGGCGTGGACGGTTTGGACCAAAGGGTCTGTTTCCATGCTGTACATCTCTGACTCCTAACTGCTCCCATTTATACTCATTGCCCAGACTGATGACTGCCAGTGTGTCAAAAACCGCCTTCCCTGCCCTGTCTACTTGTAACTCCACTTTCAGAGAACTGTGAACCTGAACTCCAAGGTCCCTGTGTCCCACTACACCTGGTAAGGTCCCACCATTCACCATGAATTGACATTGTAAATTGCAAGACCTCAAACATACCTGTATTAAACTGCATTTGTCATTTCACAGCCCACTTCCCCAGTTGATTGAGGTCCTGCTGCAATTGCTGCTTACCTTCCTTTCTGTCCAGGATATTGCCTATTTTAGCATCCATCCAATATAATTCCTTAGATTGAAAACTCAAGGGGAGAAAAAGACATGTATACTGCATGAGAAGAGAGTGCTGACTGGTTAGCAAGTGGACTCTGGTTAAGCTGTTGCTTTAAAGAACGCACCCATTTATGTTATTTGAGAATTAATGGTAAAACTTTTAGTTCAAATTTAATCCAGTCACATTGACTCTAATTAGTAAGTATGTCCTGAGATAGGAACCAGTGAATGGTTGTCATCTATTTTAAGTTGAAATAGGTACAGTGCATGTGCATGCTATTTATGTCTGCAAAGAGCCTTGTGTACTAGCTTCTGCAGTTCCAGTGCATTCATCATTGAATGAATGATGTTACATTCATTCAATATAATTCATATTCAAGTGCTGTATTTTCAAATTATTGCTGTGCCTGTTTACTGCATTGACTTAGATCAAGAGACAGAAGGTAATGCAAATGTTGAAAGGCTAAAGCCTGTGTGATACTCTCTATATACTGCATGCAAACTTGAAAATACTTAATGTATATCAATGTTTTTTTTTGTTCCCTGTCCATTAGCCAAACCTCTTCATTTATGACACTCAACTCCATAAGGCCTTATCTTGCCCGTATAATGTTTTAGGCAACTTGTTTGAATGTATCTCCTGATTTCTCCTTTTATCTACCTTTTGTGAATATATGTTCAAAAAAAACTCCCAGTAAATTTGGCAAACAAGATTTCTGTTCGATACAAACATGTTTACATGTTCTAATCATATTCTGATTTTCTAAGTGCTTTGTTTAGACTTGGCTAATAATAAAGTTCAGCATTTTTCCTATAGTTGCTAGCCTAAAAATAACTAGCCTATAGTTTTCTTCTTGCCACCTTTCTTGAGAAGAATCCACCATTTTAAAGCTGCTAAACCGATGAATCTGTTCATGAATCCAATAATTTTGAGAAAAGATTGCTTACGCATCCATGAGCTCTGTAACAATCTGTTTTAGGATCTTCGAGTATGTGCCAGGAGCCAACAGGTCCTGTAGTTTTGCTGATTGTAACCCTTTAAGTTATTAAATATATTTCTGACAATTTCTTCGCTATCTTTAGCCCCTATCTACTTTTGAAATGAAACAAGTCTTTTGCTGTCAAGTCAGTCAGACACACAATGATTGTTCAATGCCTATGCCACTTGCTCATCAACCACAACAATTTCTTCTGACTAGTTTCAGGGGACCAACGTTTTAGCCTATTCTGATTCTTTACTTAAAAGTTCTTGTCTTTTTTTTTTACTTATGGACAGTATTTTTTGTCTCATTCTCTATTATTTCCCTTTTATATCAACTTCTTAGTAATTCTATGCTGGTTTCCAAAGCACTGTCAATCCCCATGTTTGCTATTCTTTCCAATAAAATCAACTCTTCTAATCTAATATTATCCTTAACTTCCTAAGGGTAGTGCATTCGGGTCTCTCTCGCTGAATTTTTGTTGTCCAACAGAATCTACTCAAAATATTTAAATCATTCCTTTTAAATGTTTGCCTCGTCCAATTTGTGGTCATACCATTTTGTCCATTTTACTCCATTTCCCTTCATGTCATCTCATAGTCCATAACTTTCTTCAGGATTGTTGTGTTGAAGTGTGACATTTTTAGAACTTGACATGGAATTCGTAACTGTTAATTATTTCCCAGAGGATCATTTACCATAACATTACGAATGAATACTTCATTGCAAAATATGATACCTAAGATTGTGTTATCACTTGTCATTTTGACAGCATACTACTACAAGAAACTTTCAGAAAGGTAATCTACAAACTCAATTTGAGAGCGTTGTTCATTAAAATGTTAGTACCAGTCTATTTGAAGATTCACATCCCTCAATTATCACATTGCAGTTGGTACAAAGTCCAGTCATTTCTTGTTGAATGCACAGTCAGTTGTTTTAAATGTTGTGGGGATGGAGATTGCTATAAATTTCTCCCATCATTTTCTGACCTAACTATTGATAGTGTCCAGCCTTTTTGCTTCTACTTCATGATTCTCTGAGATCAGATTCTTTGACACTCATGTCTTCATGATATCCTTGTTTACAAGGTTTTCCCTTTTGATATTTTCCCATCCCAAGGTGCCCTGAACACTTTGTGACGATGTCACTGAAATGGCAATTAAACTTAAAAATTTGCTGCTTTTTCACTGCAAGTTGACCTAGACTACTGTGGATTTTTTCACTGCAAGTTGACCTAGACTACTGTAGATGCACCATGATTTCAAATAAAGATTCTTCAGTTTATGCTTTCACTTTTTTGGAGTTCCCATGATACTCTTTGAGGCTGTCTGAATTTTGTTGAACTTTGATTCTTTGTGTATGCTTTGCTTTTGCTACATCTGTATATTGATCCAGTATCCATTTGGATTTCTAAATCTCCCTTCACTTGACATCCTCTCCTGAAAATAAGAAAACCTTGTACATATGCGCAATGTAAGCTTGTGATATAGGGGTAACATTTTAGCATGGACTATGTGGAGATCCTCACTATTGTCTTCATTTTTCTCTTATTGGTGGAACTGAGAGTTGAGGTGAGGATTTGGTGAACTTCAATCAGCAGCATGTTTTACGAGAAGAAAATGGATCCATTTGTTTGCTGTTGCAGCCTGTCCTGGAAGATAGTCCAATTTAGTTACAAATCTAAGGAACAAGATGGATGATTTGACATTGAGTAGTGCTTAGTTCAGGGCAGGCAGCTGGTTGGATGTTGAATTGGCCAGTCAAGAAAGGACTGGCATTAACCAGCTAATGACAGAATATTGAATTTGAAAAAGAGGGAGAAAAATAATTCTCATGGGTTTTGACAGTTCCAGGGTGATTTTAGAAGCCTCTTTCTCTTAGTAGTACTAATGATGGATTCTTACCTTTTTGTTTGAAGTTATAAACTTGTGTCCAATATGTTACTTTTAAAATCTGGTTGGGGACACTTGGACAATTGAGGATTATTGAAAAGTTTGAATTTGTAACACCGTGAAATGAATGGCAAGGCTGATTTTGGTTTTACTATGTATCTCTTGTTCAGAACAATAGGAGGGTAGAGAGCTGGTAGAAAACAGTACAAGTGGTCCCCGATGAGCTAATGTCCGATTTGCTTTTGGTTTTACAAATGCAATCTCCCACAGGTGTGTAATTATCAATTCTGACATACAAATGTTTTCTGTACTTTGGAACAGCTATTTCATATTGTCCTGCATGGTGTTCCAACTTGCGAGGCAACTCAAGTGGAACCTGTATGCAAACTACGGACTGTTAATGTGGAAGTGATGTTATTAATCTGATTGGCAGAACGATGTGATGAATAGAGAGAAGCAAGCATCTGTGGAACTTCAATTTTTAAAAAAAATCTACATCAAAGACTTAAATGACTGAGGCAAAAATAAGTTAGCTAAATTTGCGGACAGCATTAAAGCAGGTAGAAAAGTAATGTTGTGAAGATAATCTAAGGAATTTTGGGAAATCTGGCAAATGGGATACAATAGAAATTGATCTTCCTGCTCCACTCCATGTTCTTGACCCGGGATGAGGAAATATTGTTAATCTGGTATTGATCCCACACTTCACTATTGTGCCATGATCAGTTTGCTCATTTCCATTGCAATTTTACTCCTCAACACAGGTACTAAATCTAATAGGTCATGAACCTATTAGACACAAGGTTGGGGCCCAAAGCTCCTCTGTCACTGGTGATTCTTATCTGACTTGCAGTTGTGCTTTCCTGTCCATGACCATTGACGAGCTCCAAGTTTCTGCCTAATATAGGAAGTGTGATTACCAGTCTTTGCAATTTCAACCATTAATTTTGCAAGTGGGGATCTGTCGACCTCTGGGATGTTGCTGATAGACCTTAGTGGCTTCTTAATCTGTGTTTGCCTTGTGAATAAGTGATTTGGGTGGATGATGGCCAAACAAGGTCAAGTGAACAGGAGCCAGAGCTGTCTCTCCTTGTTTATGCATTTCTTCTGTTCTTTTTGTGCTCTATCCAATTCAATGCGAATTCTGATCTTGGTTCATTCTGATCTGCTGTTTCCATGCTCTTGCCAAGTGTAGGCTGACTGTAATGAGTAATTGACAGATGTAATTGGTACTGGAGTCTAGATTAGAGTGGTGTTGGAAAAGCACAGCAGTTCAGGTAGCATCCGAGGAGCAGTAAAATCGACGTTGTTTTTACCTATATGCAATTGGTACCTAGAATGTTAATACCATTTTTCCTTTTAGGATTGTGGACTAAAAATGAAAATGATACTGCTTTAAAGTAAGAGACTTTGAAAATGATGTTGCTGTCTTTCAGAAAGCATCAGAGAAACACATCTTGACTTGTCTAAAAGGTTGCCTGGTTCAAGCATTGGGTTTGAATGCAGGCCACCTGAGCTCCATGAATGTACTGTTCCGAGTCATTTTATTGTGCAACAGACTGACTGACTGTTTATGAACAAGTCTGTTCAGAATTATTACAGATCTCTGGAGCAGATGAGACTTGAAGTCAGATATCATGCCAAAGAGGTAGCAATGTTATCACTGCACCAGAAGAACTTGAACAGCTGAGGTTTTAAAGTTCATTTTTGATTGAACCTATTTTTCGAATCGGCCTTTTCAGACATGTCATTACACAGCTCTGGAAAAGTGGGACTCTAAACTGGGCCTGCCGGTCGAGGGGTAGGGTCGCTTATCACCACACCACAAAATGCAAGATCAGCTGTGCTCAGCACAACGGCAACTTGTTTATTGGTTCCTGAGCGAGTGACCAGCGCTTTATATTTGGGTAATTCCGTGAAAACAGACAGGAGGATGCACCGAAAACCCCCGCTTCTTCCCAACTCTTTCTTCCCCCTCCCCCACCTACCCTTTTTTCTCTCTTTCACACTCACATGCACATATGAGTTCTTTTGCCCCCAACCCTGTCTCTCTCACCCCTGCCCCTGTTTTCAAGCCACCTGCTCCCTGCGCTTTGTTTTGTGCCCTGTGCCTCCAACTTCCTTGATAGGAAGGAAGCAAGACATTGGAAGCATGAATCTCCTTCCAGTCAATGAAAGATGCAGAATTTGTGTCCACAACCTTGTATCCTATGGAAGAGTCAAAATGGACTTGAAGGAAAACAACTCAGGCGACTGACTGCGTGGAGTTTGCACGTTCTCCCCGTGTCTGCGTGGGTTTCCTCCGGGTGCTCCGGTTTCCTCCCACAGTCCAAAGATGTGCGGGTCAGGTGAATTGGCCATGCTAAATTGCCCGTAGTGTCAGGTAAGGGGTAAATGTAGGGGTATGGGTGGGTTGCGCTTCGACTTGTTGGGCCGAAGGGCCTGTTTCCACACTGTAAGTAATCTAATCTAATCTATAAACTCATTCACCGTTTAGTCCAGTCTGGTGTCTGAATTGTGCATTGCTGACATATTTTATGCATTCCCACATGTAATTTTTTGAAGTTTTTTTTGAAGAAGCTGAGTTTGTGCTAAGTTTGTAGACCCAATTTTCTTGTGTCATTTGCTAAAATTGTTTCCTTACCATACATCGTTATTTTCTTTCGAATGATGGAAACCTAAAGTGAATCTGAATTTGGCCTTTCGGTAAAATTGGACAATTTGATAGCTTCACCAAATTTGGACATTTTGATTCTGGGAATATTGGGACTTGATTTCTCGTACACTACCGCAGGGAACCATGACAGTAATGAAATGTCAGGTTTCTTTCGACGATTGAACAATTTAAACAATTATGACATGGAGTGTTTTCATCCTATGGATCTTGAATGCAATTCTAATTATATCAGGGCCTGTGATTCCCAATGCATTGGAAAGGCACCTTTTTAGTAGATAACCACTAAGGGGTCAAGTTCACAAATAAAATTTGCTCTGGGTTTTGCTTGAACATTTTATCAAAAGAATAAAACAAATTAACCAGTTTGTGCAAATATGTAGTGTGCCAAGAGTATTAAGATTGTGTGCAAAATGACTGTGTCGCAATCCATTTCGCATATGAATCAGAAATGTAATTAGCCATGTCAAGATTCATAATAAACCATAAGTGGCTAGTGGTAACTATATTAGGCCACATGGATGTACACAATTATAATTGCAGCACAACCTATAATAAAGGCTGGTTTCAAATTTCATTTTTACAACTATTGATTCTTACGTTCAATTACGTTGTAATTAAATGTGGCTACAACAATCCAGAGAAACCTGCATGCTTTCAGCAACTTTCGTCTTTTATGTCACGCATCATTCGTGGCAAGAGCTAGTTCTTGTTTGCTAGTCAATATTAACAGAGCTGTACTGCTTTGTGAAACATTCTGAGATATTACCTCAAGCAAATCACTCACCTTTTATTTTCAACTTTTCCCACCACAGCCTTTAAGTAGGAAAACAATTCCAAAATATGGCATTATTTCATAGCTTTTGCTGGAAATGCAGTCAACTGTCACAAAATGTGAGATGACTGGACTGTCTTTGACATCAAGGCAAAATTTGTCAATATGGCATCAAGGAACCAAAGCAAAATTGGTGTCAGTGAGAATCAGGGAGAAAACGCTTCAATAGTGAGTCATGGCTGTCATAGACAGCACAGTTGGAGCTATTTAAGGTCAGTGACCTCCGCTTCAGAGCATCTCTGCAGGAGTTTCTTGGGGAAGTGTCCTTGTTCAACCACTTTCAATTGCTTCATCAATGACCTTCCCTCCTCCATTTGGTTAGAAGTGGGAGTGTTCACTGTGCAATATTCAACACCCATCCACAATGCAGCAAGTCCTGTGCAACTTTGAAGCTTGGGCTGATGAGTGTTGTCCATATACTTGACATTTAAGTATTTTGTTATGGTAACCTTATTTAAGTTTATCTTTATGTGAATGGAATCCAGTTTCTTTCTGATTGAATATTCCAGGCATTTATAAACATGACATACTCCAGTAATAAACATGACATACTCTGGCAATAGAAATGGTAAATTTGTCTTACATGGAACATTACAACACATCGGCCCTCGCTGTTGTGCTGACCTGTGGAACCAATGTGAAGCATATCTATCCTACACTTCTAATTTCATCCATATGTTTATCCAATGACCATTTAAATGTCCTTAAATTTGGTAAGTCTACTACTGTTGCAGGCAGTGTATTCCACACCCCTACTACTTTGAGTAAAGAGATTACCCCTGAAATCTATCCTATATCTCATGTTTCAATTTAAAGCTATGTCCCCATGTGTTCGCCATCACCATCTGAGGAAAAAGGTGCTCACTGTCCACCCTGTCTACTCCTCCTGATTATCTCTCATGTTTCAATTAAGTCACCTCTCACCCTGCTCTTTAACGAAAACAGCCTCCAGTCCCTTACAAGATCTCCCCTCCAAACCAGGCAGAGTTCTAGTAAATGTCCTCTGAATCCTTTCCAAGGATTCCATATCCTTCCTGTAATGCAGAGACCGGAACTGTTCGCAATACTCCATGTGCAGCTGCACCAGAGTTTTGTACAGCTGTTGAATGTCATCATGGCTCCGAACCTCAATCCCTCTATCAATGACAGCTAATACCCGGCGTGCCTTCCTAACAACCCTATCAACCTGTGTGGCAACTTTCAAGGATCTACATACATAGACACCGAGATCTCTCTGCTCACCTACGCGACCAAGAATCTTATTCATGTTGCTCCTTCCAAAGTGAAGGAGCTTAATTGAGTCTGCTTTTAAACTGACTTTTTTATCTACATAGTTTTCCAAATTCCTAATTTTTGTTAAAACCTTTAGAGTAGACAATGTTACATTTAAAAAATATTGAGATGCTTTTTGTTACAACATGGGGTAAACCCTCCTGCTTAATTTAAACCAGCACAAAAGATTTAAGCCATGCAGTAATCTGTGAAACTTCGAGAGGCCAAGACCTATTTAATTTAAAAAATTAACAACTTTATTTCTTGAAGTATAACAGAGAATAGTTAACAGAGAATAATTAACTAAGAACTATTTACAACTTCTTCCTCTAACCTATCTTTTACTTTCCCTTCTATAATACTAGTCAGATAAAACTCCCCAATTTAAGATTTTTCAAATTCAAATTTCAAAATCAGCCAGTGGTCGAAGCTTGTTTCTATGTTTCTCTGTTGATTTGCTCTCTAGGTCTGTGTTGATGTTCTTCTCTGTGCAAACCCCTTCTCGAGACAGGTACCCCTCAGGCAGTTCAGACAAGCAGCCGTTGGCACTTCTCACCAAGCTGTTCAATTTTTCCCAGTCTCAAATCCCCAAAGTATTGAGTTGTATCAATGTTGTCTTTTAATATTGTCAATATACTAAATTCAAACTGCATTAGAGGTTGGTATTTTGGGGCATAATTTAAGCCTATTGGCCAAATTCAAATTTGTTTTTGTCTCCAGGCAACCAGTTACACTAGCTGCTGGACCAAAAGATTATATTATATCTTGTTTAGAATGCTTGGTGCTGTCAGGTAGTTCTGCTAGCTTTTAACTCTCTTCAAGGTGAAGTACACCCACAGCTTCATAACATTTTATTAAAAATGCATTACAAATTTGAGAGAATGTTGGTATGCAAAAGAAAAGTTCTTTTTGCAACACGAAGTTTTTTTTTAACCCAATTTTCAACGAGCAAAGCTGTGATTCATGGTAGAGGTAACACTTTGGATATGCAGGCTTACTGCTACATTGATCATACTATGTTCATTTTCTTGACTGTCACCTATATTCATGAGACTAAAGTAAGCAAAAGGACTCTGAAGGTGAAAGCCCAAAACTTAGGGTTATATGGTCTTTATTGGGTAAGTGTGTGTGTGTGTGTGTGTGTGTGTAGTGTACAAAATAGTTGTTTTTTTTCAATGAATAATTGCCTTTGTTTGCATGCGCTTTGTTAGGATTTGTGTTCCGCATTTGTCGAATAATAAGCAAATACTTGCTGATTATGTTGTATCTTTTATACTAAAATTTGTGTTGGAAGTATTTACCAATTATGAGGCAACATGTTGTATTTATGCTGCTTTTCTTTGGGGAGTATTGCATATTAAAACTCTGTATTGACTGGGATTTCAAAAGCAAGTATTTGCACTTTGTGTACTTGTATTTGCATTGTGAGCTTGCTATCAAAACAAGGGTATTAAAGCATTGCTGTATTAAACCTGTAACCACTTTCTTGAGTGTTGGCAGTGCTTTTATTGGTTCAGTGGTAATGAAGTGAGGAGAAAAGCATGCAATTCAAATTTGAAGTTCTGTCCAGACGTTTCTAAATGTATGCCACATTTTTTACTTTATGAGGTTGCTAAATGATGATTGATTTAAATCTTTACAAGCTAATCTCATTGCACTTGGTTATCATCAAGCCAAAAATAATGATAACTTTCAACAATTGCGTAGTTGTTTTGAAGTGATTTGGTTTGCTGTAAAAACATTTATTGCTTCGTTTCTAACCATCAATGTATAACAAATTGCATGCGAATTGGATCGAACTAGTTCCATTCCTGATGGTTCGGTTTAAATTTCCAAGTAAAATTACCCTTGGCAAACAGTTGAGAGAGACTGATGGATGGGGCTGCAATGGTATGAAATATCGAAATTATTACTGCAAGACAGATCTTCAAAGTAATGCTGTCTTTGAAGATGGCATTGTACAGATTCCTTGAGGGTTCTCTGTAATGCTGATGGTTTTAAGTGCAGTTTGCATATCTCTATGAGATCATAGAGGAATGCTAGCAGTTGAACAGACTGCTTTGTAATGTTATTTTCAGACATTTTAGCTATTATTGAGTCTGTGCTTCTGACTTAACAATGGGGCACCTTCATAAGAATGTAAAGTTTTCTGAAATGGGACCAGCTTGATTTGCTGCTGCTTGACCTTTCCCGGAGCTAGCGATGCCAAAGTACAGACGCAACCTCTTACGACATGTAACTGTAACAAACAAGCATCTGCACAACAGAAGTAAAGATTTCCAATTAGTCTTGTCACTTCCAACTGGGTTTTGTCACCATCTTAGGGAATAGTCATATTTGCTTCTCATTCTGGTATCTGTTCCATTAATTTAAAATGCACCACACTAGTATTCACATTACGTTGTTATTTCTGTAATGTCCAATGTGATTATGCCACCACCGATCCCTGTCCCTCGCACTCTCCTCTCCATCCTTCCCTCCTTTTTATTAAGGGAATGAGGGCGTCCCTGGCTTAGCCTGCATTTGGTGCCCATCACTAAATGCCTAATTATCAACCATATTACTGTGGGTCTGGAGTCCCATGTAGGCTACACCAGATAAGGATGGCAGTTTTCCTCCCTACAAGTAATTAGTGAACTGGATAATTTTTTTCTGACAATTGGCAATAGATTCATGGTCATCATTAGATTATTTATTCCAGATTTTGAGTGATTTCAAATTCCACCATATGTTGTGATGGGATTTGAACCTGGGTCCCCCTACCATTACCTCTACATCTGGGGTTTTGGATCAACAATCTAGTAATATTAACACTAGGCTGTAGCCTTGTCATTAATATACAATACCTGTATGTCTCTTTTTCTTTGTCTCTGTCTATTTGTGTGTTTACACTCTACAGTCTGTCTGTCTGTCCCTCACTCCCCTCTGTCTCACTCCAGTTCGACTGAGGCAATACAACCATTATGAGCTAGGCGAAACAGAACAGTCAGGGAATCCCTAGAGGCATGGCACTCCTCCACAGATTCAATCAATAAGCACATCGACCTGGACCCAATATACCGGCCACTGCAGTGGACAGCTGGAACTGACAACCGGAAGCGGCAGAGACAAACCACTATAAATGCCGGCAGAAACATCACAGAAGCGCTTCACAGGAGGCTCCCAAGCACTGAAGTTGTCACCTGGACAGGGGACAAAATGTCTGCAACACAAATTCCCAGCTCGGCGAACAGAACCACAACAACTGGCACCCGAGCTACAAATCTTCTCTCAAACGTTGAAGAGACTGCATAGGAATTCTGAGGCCCAGCATTCAAACTGGAACTCCATCAATAAACACATCAATTTGGACCCATTTACCAACCTCTCAGAAAAAGAATTCGGTAGTGATATCACCCACCAGAACAGACCAAGACACACCAATAACAAGCAAGACAGAATTCCAGCACTTCAGAGTTACTTAGCAGGGTGAAGAAATGTCGGAGAACAAATCTTCTAGCTCAGCGAACAAACTTACACCATAATATGGACATTCATCAAGATTTCGCCATCTATTTCCCCACATTCTCTATCTTTCATGTCCTTGTCTACAGTAAAAATAAATGCAAAATACTGGTTTAGTTTCCTGCAATTCCATACATAGGCTGCCTTGCTGATCTTTGAGGGACTCTATTCTCTTCCTAGTTACCCTGTTATCCTTAATGTATTGATAAAATCCCTTTGGATTCTCATTTTTGAAGGCTGCTCATTTTCCAGCCTTGCCTTTTTCCTTGTGAACTACTGTCCCCAAACAATTTTTGAAAGCTCTTGCATAATACTGTCAAAATTGGCCTTTCTCCAATTTAGAACTTTTAACTTGCAGATCCTTTTTCATCACTATGTTAAAACTAATAAAATTATGGTTGCTAGCCCTAAAATGCTCCCCACTGACACTTCAGTCATTTGTCCTGCCTTATTACTAAGAATAGGTCAAATCTTGCACCTTAACTCGTAGGTACATCCACATATTGAATCAGAAAATTTTCAACTAACAACTAACAAATTCCTCTGTCGAAACTGTTAGCACTGTTTCAGTCTTTACCGTAACTACTCTGTTACTCTTTCAGATTTGTTTCTCCATTTCCTGCTGATCGTTTGGGGTTCTATCATACAATCCAAGTAAGGTTTTCATTCCTTTCTTAATTCTTCATTGCAGCCAAATAACCTCCGTGGACGCAGGTTCCTCTCCAAGTATGGGTGTAATGCTTTCTCGTAACAAAAACTCCACGCACCCTCTTCTCTCCCTCCTATACTCAGTTAAATTTGTATCCTGGAACATTAAACTGCTAATCCGATCCATCCTGAGGTCACATCTCTGTAATTACTATGATATCCCAGTCCCATGCCCTGAGTTCATCTGCCTTGTGTGTGTGGCCTCTTGCATTGAAATAAATACAGTTTAATTTATCTTGTTCTTTGCTTTGTTCCTGCCTGCCCTGACTGGCTTGACTTACTCCTTTTCCCAACTGTATCAGTGTCAGACTGATCTCTTTCCTCATTATCTCCTGAGTCCAACATCACAACACACATCCCCCACAACACACTTGCACACACCCCACTGGAGCAGCAGTGGGATACCCCTCAGCCAGTATAGCAACCCCTTCCATGGCAGGATATCTTCCCCGGTGTATCAGTCCCCATCCAGGTCAGGTGCAATCCATTCCTCTTATATAGGCCACTTCCACCCCAGAAGCGATTCCAAAAATGTGAACTGTTCTCCCCTGCACCAGCTCTTCAGTCACACATTCATCTGCTCCATCTTGCTGTTCCTCCCCTCACCAGCCTGTAGCACTGGGACGAGCACACGTCACTACCCTAGAGGACCTTCTTTTCAAATTCCTGCCTAACTTCCTACATTCTTCCCTAAGAATCTCATCCTTTTCCCTTTGATGGTTCCAGTGTGCACAATGACTTCCTGCTGATGTTTCTCCCTTTGAGAATATTCTGCACTCTCTCTGAGATATCCTTGATCCTGGCACCGGGCAACATACCATTCTGATTTCTTGCTGCCTGCTGCAGAAAGGTCTATCTGTGCTTCTGACGAGAGAGTCCCTTTTCACAATCGATCACTTGGAATCTGATATATCCCTCATTATATTCGAGCCAAACTCTGTACCAGAAATTTGGCTGTTTGTGCTACATTCCCCTGAGAGTCCATCACTCCTACTTATTCCAAAACAGCACACTTGTTTGAGATGGGTCAGCCACAGGAGAATCCTGTAGTCCTTGCCTCCCTCTCCTACTGGAGTTAACCTATCTACCTGACTCTTATCTGCAGTTTTTCTCCTTTCCAATAATTGCCATCCACCACTCACCCTCGCTCCTGTAAATTCCTCCTGGCCTTTAACTATTGCTCCAGCTGATTCATGCGATCTGAACCAAAGGCACTTTTGTAGATAATAATCAGTCACATGGTTAAAATCTCTCAACACCAGGTTATAGTCCAATAGGTTTATTTGGAAGCACGAGCTTTCGGAGCACAGCTCATTATCAAGTGGATTGCCTGGTGAAAGAGCAGTGCTCCGAAAGCTAGTGTTTACAAATAAACCTATCGGACTATAACCTGGTATTATGTGATTTTTACCTATGAACACCCAGTCCAACACCGCCATCTCCAAGTCAGTAATATGGAAACTCTTCCTAATCTCTCACATCTGACAGGAAAAGCAGATCACTCTGAGAATGTGTACAGAATGTAAGCAGGGAAAGAGTTAAGTTCTGAGTTTTATGAAACAAGAGGTTTAGCTGACCATCTTTCAGATCAAATGAGAACCTAAAGTTTACAATGGGGCACTGGAGGCAAGGGTAATGGGTTAACAAGGTGGAAAAGCATTCATTAACAGTATTGGAAGCATTCAGCATGTAAGGACAGTTTAACAAGGTGAAAATTATTTGTATGTGAAGCCAGTTAAGGTTAAGATCATTCATTGTGTAACACCAGATGACTTAATCTTTGCTATTGACACTCGCTGATTGTAACTGTCACCCAATCAAAATGTATGTTGCCTTATCTGGATGCTTCTCTCTGTAAAATGACTATATAATTCAATAAGAAACTGCTTTTCCAGAGAAGCTCCTGTCTCTCTGCGCATCGGTGACCATTCTCTTTCCCTCCAGGGCCCGGAATAAAGATGGAGGTAAAGCCATACTGTGCCTTTGAGCGGTTGTTTTGATTGATACAGGGATAGGGAAACGGGACAACAATTCCACTAAATGCCATTTTTGCTCCTTAACAATCTGCAGACCCAGAGAAGTGTACTGTCTTAATGCTCTGAAAAAACTGACTCAGGCTGACTTAATACCTATGTTTTATATTTTTAAAATCTAATTGAGAGAGATCTCAATACAACATATAATCAAGAAGGAACCCACACTACTTCTGTAGACTTACATCAAGGTTACATTTAAAAACTATGCATTTATCTGTTTGTGCTGTGAGCTCTCCCACACAGCTCGGCTGTGAAATTTGCTGTTTGTTTTCTTTTACAAACTCAAATGTCCAGCGATACTTGAACTCAAACAGCGAAGGCATTAGCTGTGCAGATTCGCTGCTGTCAGACAGCAATGTAGGTTTCTTTCTCTGACCATGTGGACTCTGCCTTAGTCTCTCTTTCTCCTTTTCAAAGTGCTGTTGTTTTGATCTTTTTTCAACCCAAAAGTTCCAAAACAATGACCAAGCTTATAAAACAGTAATTACTGCTCCTGGAATTGAAGGACATCACCTCCAACACCTAAAATAACTCAAAAAAAGGAGCAGCCCTTTCAGCTGCAGTTGTTCTCCCATCCTTGTCTAGATTCAACTGTATCTGCCATTTTTCTACCTGTGCCTCCAACTGATCTGTATCCTGTGACAAAATCATCCTTATCTTGCACAACTGCACCAATCTTTGTATTGTCTGTAAATTTACTAATTCAACAAGCTACGTTTTCCTCCAAATCAGTTACATTGACCACGAGCAGACTAGGTTTCTGTATTTAAGAAGAATTGGTGTTTATCGCAATTAAATAGTTTCTAGGTACAGATAATGAGCAGTTGACATATAACTGAGTTCAAACTCTCACCCCATAGAACTTTTGCTATATGGGCCGAGCAACTGGAAGGACATTTCAGTGGTCCCTGATCAGAGTTAACTCAGATGATCCTTTTGTCTTGTCCAGACCTGCTCTTTGTCAATGTTCTTTCTCCAGGTACTTCCACTTGCACAGAGGAAGCAAGAAGCAACTGAAGCACAGTTGTCAAGTCTCTGATTTAATGGTTAAGAGCCACAGCTTATAGCAAATGATGAGGGGAAAATAAACTAGCTTCCTTCAGGCTTGACGTGTTTTCGTAGTGCAGAGAAAGGGCAACTCCTTTTTCTGAAGTTCAGTGGCTTTTGACCAAACATTTGTATCCACAAGTTGTTCAGTTTCCTGGTAGCCAATTACTTCGTTTTTGACACCCATTAATAATGGGCCACTGTTCAATGACTTGTTGCCAGTCAACTCTCCATTTACACACACTTTTTCACTCCAGCTTATCTGCCACCAGACTTCTCCTATGCTTGCGCAAACAGCACTTATAATGAATATAAGATAATTTGCCTTTGAAAAGTTCAATATTCTTGTCCACAACCCTTGGGTTTTACAGTAGTCCTTTTCCCATTTCAGCCCACATTACCAAGTACAGTCGGTTCTAATCTGAAGCGATTGTTCCATTTTCATATGATCTTGCGTTATAAGAAAATTGCACAAACGTTGTGCCACTTAAACTAATGGGGCTAGAATTGTGTTATAGACACTACAGGTAAGGAAAGTTCACGTCTACCATTTCTTCAATTGCGGTAAAACTAATTTGCCTTGAAAAAAAGCACATTGTTGCAGAACCGACTACAGAAAAGGTAATATTCTTGCTTCAGGGTCACTAAATATTTTACAACAGAAACAGGAATGGCTGGAGAAGCTGAACAGGTCTGACAGCATCTGTGGAAAGAAAACAGACTCTATTTTGGGGTCCATTGATTCCTTCGAAACTCCAGCTTCTCCAACAATTTCGGTTATCATTTCAGATTTTCAGCATCTGCAATTTTGTTCTTTTGTTTTGTGTTTTCACAATGCATGTTTTAACTGGAATAAAGTTGCATTCTTTCCTGGTGTAGTAAGTAATAGCTTTTGTTCCTTGGCAGCATTCCAATGGTACCATCATTGATGTCATTGTTAAGTCGACTTTTTAGGACTGACATAGCAGATGTTTGAATAGCATGGCTGCTTTGCTCCATCTATTGGAACATATTATCTTTATCTATGTTTGACATAAATCTGGTTTACATTGAAATGTTTCAATTTTTATCTGGAATGATGAGGCTCTGTGTACAGATCTTCAATTGTATTGCTTGCAACAGTTAGAGCAAGTGTTTAAATCCCTGTGTTTAATAGTACACCATAAATGTTATTTCCCTATGAATAGTCAGAACAATGCAACGTGGTACCAATAATAAGTTGCACCTTAACTCTGTGTAGTCATTCTTTTGAGTGTTTGATACTAAAACAATTGACGCCATAACACACAATAAGGTGGCAAAAGGTTTATTTGGATTTTGACCTTTCAGTCATTAAATGCCAAACCAAAGAATTGTTCTATGTTTGGTATTTGTGTCCATGCAGAGTTCTGTTTGCTTCAATTTTGATTTCAATTTGTTCAAATGAAGTCAAGTTTACTTTGCAGAGACCAGATATATTGTTCATCATTGGATCAAAGAATGAAGAATTGAAGAATTTAAATTGGGCAATCTATAATCTGGGAAATGCAGAATAGGATTTGGTGGTTTGCATCTGTAACTGAATGCATTTTACTGCAAGGAGTGTGATGCAACTGTGATATCTTTGCAGAATTATACTCACTGCCACTAATGTTATAAACTAGAATATTAAGTCTTTGAACAATAGTGATGTGGAACCTTTCTAATGATGTAATGACATTTAGATGGGAAATGAAAAGTATTGGCATGTTTGGACTGTTCTTCCACATGCCAGGAAGAAAGGGGAGTCTGACCCAAATAAGCCAAATTTCTAATAGTTGTGCATTATTTCCATATGGTTGTGTATATCCCAATCTATGCTGAAAGCTTGGCTACCAAGAATTGATGGTAGCTCACCTAACCACAGTTCTCTCCAGGTCAGCATATTATGTTGCATAATTGCGTTGTAAGAATACTCTGACCTCCAAATTCTAGTCAGTGCAGGTTTAGCTGTGCAGGATTCTGAATGAGTTGATTTGTTTTGCTGAGGTGATACATTGAACAATATTAAAGGGCTCTAGACTGTACCTGCTTCCCATCCAGAAAGCTGTGGATAAGTTTCATTTTGGAGAAGAGAGTAAATAGTTTCTAACTAAAGTTTTGCTATTATCATAACCAATACTCATAACCTCAGCTTTATGGCTCTTTGGATGAGGATTTCTTGTTGTTCTGAGTTTGAATCTGTGTCAGCAAAGATTGATCATATGCACAGTAACGATGAATAGTCTAATCTGTTTGCAAGTATTTAGTTAGTGTGATCATAGATAGCGCTTGTCTTTTTAAAAATTGTCTGATATGATAAATAGAAGCAAGAAGTTGGGGTGTCATCCCGTTCCCACCTCAGTCAAAGCAAAACACTCCGATGCAGTATGGCTTTGCCCCTCTCTTTATTCCGGACCCTGGAGGAAGAAAGAACGACTGTCCATATGTAGAGAGACATGAGTTCTCTGTCTTCTCTAGATATGCTGTTTCTTAATGAAATATATAGTCATTTTCAGGGAGGACCATCCAGATAAGGCCACATTAGGTGACTGTTACAATCAGCGAGTGTCAGTAGTAAAGATTAAGCAGTCTGCAGTTACTATAATGAATGTTCTTAACCTTGTTAACTGGTTTCACAAAATGAGTACTTTTCCCCTTCTTAACTGACTTTTCATACTGACTGCTGCTTTTCCTTGTTAAAGGGCTTTACATAATGAATGCTTTTTCACCTTGTTGACCCAGTAACCTTGCCTCCAGTACCGCATTGTTTATTGTAAGTTCTTATCTGATCTGAGTCATGCTTAGCTGAACATTTTTTGTTTCACAAAACTTATCTTTTTCCATACCTGCTCATACCTTATGCCCTTTCTTGGGGGTGGGAGGCGGGTGTGCAGGAAAACAATTTGAGAGATGATTTACGTGTTGGAGAAGTCTTGCCATTGTGTTTTTCAAGGATAAAGGATTCTAATCAGAATTAGCAGTATTACATGGGAATTATAACGTAGTAGCAGATTTGTTAGACTATCCATATTGTGTTGGTGTTGCTTTACCATGTGAGCAGCAGCCCTTAGTCAATGTACTGCTATTGTTGGTCACCTTGTCTATCTTGTGAATCTGAACCCTTGGATTTCTCTGCTCTTGTGTATCACCCAACCCCTCATATTCAAATAGCTGGTTTACTTTATTGAAGCCAAATGTTCAACTTTTCACTGACATGTTGAAAGATTTTTCTCAGGAGAAGCATTCCCACTTCAGATTCCAAAACCAACACACAACCTTAATGTGACTGTCCTCTGCTACTAAGTGAGTGCAAATGTTGGAGACCTCATGGTTCAGTTGAGGCATTACAATCTAGAGTGATTGTTAAGAAATGCTTCATTTGGTTTTCAGTTGATTACTATGCTCGCTATTACAGCACTTGTAAATCCCTCTAGCTGTATATTCAAATCATCGATGGAACCAATGGAGATAAAACATTTTGAGCAGACATGTATGGGCCACGTATATATCCGTGACTTGCCACTCTTTCCAACAAGGTCTTCAGTGCATTTCCTCACTTTCTCTTGTTTGCATAATCCTTAACATTAAGTCGTCATCTTTTTGTTAGAGATCAGCATTTTTGCTAGTTCAAGGACATCCACTGAATTTTGCCGATCCAACAGATGATCACTCCTCGAAGAATGGGTTGAGCCAAGTTTAGTTGAATTCTGGACATGCGTTACAGGTGTCCAAGAGTGAAAAATAACCCAAGTAACATGTGGAGTAGTAAGGGTTGGCTGAATTTGTGACCAGCAAGTAATATCCAGCTGCCCAACATGGTGCAAGTGGATATGATCCAAGCTGACTTAAAAATTGACCTTTACAGATCTTAAATGTCCTGGTAGTCCTTGCTCATCTGGTGCATTGCTGCAGTGAGAAACTTCAAATTGCTAATGATATTTCATTGGTTTTTTTCACCCAAGTGCATGTACAGCTGGAAATAAATTTTGGTGGAATCGGCATCTTTTTTTTCCTGTTGCTGCTGAGGAGAAACACTGGGCAGAACTCCAGGGAAGTTGATGACAATTCAGATTAAACGCTTAAATTTGGCCATTATTCTGCAAGAGTTGCTTTTTATTTGAACAAGAATTGTTGATAGTAATAGCCTTAAAAGAGATGTCAGCTGATTGAACAGTTTGGGTGGTATGAAATTTCATTAATTTTTAGAATTTGACAAACATTAGGTTCACATTTTACTGTAGTGATGCCATATACGTGTTAATTATTGTCACCTTGTAAGAGGAACTGCAGCAACAAGTAGATAATTCACTGCCATGTTTTTGAGACCTATAAATCAATTTAATGCAGTAATAACTGTGCAGCGAGGGAGTTCAATAGTTTGCTGTGGTGCTGAGACTTTAGTACTTTGCTGTTTGTTAATCAGAATCTAGGTTTTGAACAGTGCCTCCTTACTTTAAAACAGGCTTTTAGGCTACCGACTTATTTTCCTTTTGCATTCAGAACCACGTTAAATATTTTCCCCTTTATTGTAATGTTTGAGGAAGAAATGATGCAACATGCATTTGGTTCTTGAAGCACTCAAAAGCACTCAAGTGCAAATATTGTTACATATGGCAGAACACAACCATAAAAGAATAGCAATAAATACATGTTTGATTGTGTTCAAAAAACAAAAAATGGCAAAGTTATTAGAATATCTCACTCCTCTTCAAACGGTGTGGTATCTTTGTGTCGACTTGAACAAACATAATCTGAGGTTTGAGTTGATAAACTGTAAGTCTGAAAATGCAGCACACCACCTCATTGTACTCCATTGAAGTGCCACCGTAGATTATGGACATCTTCTGAGATGCACCTTGAACTGACAGCATTATCAATTAGAGACTAGAATGCTACCAGTTAACAAGCCTGACATTATGAAGCAACACATTGATGAAGATCGGAAGGTATCTGTCAGTTTTCTCACCTCCATTGCTTTGAAGGTTTGTATTTTTTTGGATTGTTAAAATCTTCTCTACTTAATAATAGTTATTAATGCATACCTGAATTTACCTGGTCATTTCATCCTGATTTTACATTGCCTTGTTTGATCTAAACATAGTGTTCCAGTAATGAAGTTAAAACTTTGCTCTACTGCAACTGAATCCAGAGGGATCATTCTGGAAACATTTAGTTTAATCCTAATGTTCTTGTCCTGTAATACTACCCCATGACAGTTTAACCTTACTCTTTATGTTTATACATGTGTACTTCCTGATGAATCCAGAACATTTATTTCTCAATCTTGATCCAGCTGCAATCATTTGTTTTTAATTTATTTGTATTGATTTCCCAGTTTTCTTGAATTCTGCAAATTTTGCATATTTTTACTTGGGATTTGGAATCAGGTTGGAAATGTCTCCTCCAGTTGACCAGTGCTCAAAACAGTGGAAGTTTTAAGGACATGTACCAGTGTTCTTGATTGGAGGCAAACATCGTGGTGCTGAAATGGGTAATCTGCCTAGGTGCCATTATCCTTTTCCCCCAAAGTGATGACACAAACTCCTAGCATTGCATTAAATAGGAGCTGTGCTACATGTGATGTATGATGTTGGATCAAGGTCTGATATCAGCATGTTGGAGAAGGCTGGCATGAGACTTGAGAACAATGATAGTATGGCCACGTTATAAAGAAAAACCTGTATCTCTCTTACTGAAATAGTTCTAAGGTCAGGTACAGGATGATAAGAACCAAGAATAAATAAAATTTACAGCCTAGGAATAGGCCCTTCCGCCCTCCAAGACTAAGCCGATCCAAATGTACTGTCTAAACCCGTCGATCAATTCCTCAGCATCTGTATCCCTCTGCTCCCCACCTACTCATGCATCTGTCCAAACACATCTTAAATGAATCTGCCGTGCCTGCCTCTACCACCTTTGCTGGCAACGCATTCCAGATGCCCACCACCCTCTGTGTGAAGTACTTGCCGCATGTATCCCCGTTAAAGTTTCCATCTCTCACCTTGAAAGCGTGACCCCTCATTATGGAATCCTTCACCCTGGGAAAAAGCTTGTCTCTATCCATGCTGTCTATACCCTTCAAGATTTTGTAAACCTCAATCAGCACCCCCTCAATCTCCTTTTTTTTTCTAATGAAAACAATCCTAACCTACTCAACCTCTCTTCATAGTTAGCACCTTCTATACCAGGCAACATCCTCGTAAACCTTCTCTGCACCCTCTCCAAAGCGTCCAATGTTTTCCGTATTGTGGCGAACAGAACTGTACGCAATATCCTAAATGTGGCCAAACCAATGTCTTGTATGATTTTAACATGACTTGCCAGCTCTTATACTCAATACCCCGTCCAATTAAGGCAAGCATACTATATGCCTTCTTGACTGCTCTATCCACGTTTGCAGCAACCTTCAGGGTACAATGGACCTGCACTCCCAGATCTCTCTGCCCATCAACGAATCCCAAGGCTCTTCTGTTCATTGTATAATTCACTCTAGAATTACTCTTGCCTAAATGCATCACCTCACATGTGTCTGGATTGAAATCCATCAGCCACTTTTCCGCCCAACTCTCCAGTCTATCTATATCCCCCTGTATTCTTTGACAGTCCTTTATGCTTTCTGCTACTCCACCAATCTTCGTGTCATCTGCAAACTTGCTGATCATAACCAACAGTACTCTTTTCTAGATAATTTATGTATATTACAAACAACAGTGGCCCCAATGCTGACCCCTGTGGAACACCACTGGTCACCTTTCTCCATTTAGAGAAACTCCCTTCAACTACTATTCTGTCTCCTGTTGCTCAACCAGTTCTTTATCCACCTAGCTAGACACCCTGCACACCATGTGACTTCACCTTCTCCATTAGTCTACCACTGGGAACCTTATCAAATGCCTTACTAAAGTCCATGTATATGACATCAATAGCCCTTCCTTCATCTATCAACTTGGTCACTTCCTCGAAGAACTCTATTAAGGCATGATCTCCCCCCACACAAAGCCATGTTGCCTATCACTGATAAGACCATTATTTTTCTGAACATAAATACATCCTATCCCTCAGTACCCTCTCCAGCAACTTTCCCACCACCGACGTAAGGCTCCCTGGTCTGTAGTTACCCGGAATATCCTTACTACTCTTGTCCAGGGGGACAACATGAGCAACCTTCCAGTCCTCCAGCACCTCACCTGTATTTAAGGATGCTGCTAAGATATCTGTCAGGGTCCCAGGTATTTCGTTTCTCGCATCCCTCAGCAACCTGGGATAGATCCCATCCGGTCCTGGGGATTTGTCCCCCTTAACCTCCAGCCTACCCAACACATCTTCCCTACTTATCCAGACCCAACGTGATCCAGACTAATTAAACTCCTACCTCTAATCTCAAGATTCATCATGTTCCTCTCCTCAGTGATCACTGATGCAAAGTAATCATTCACAATCTCACCCATTCTCTCAGGTTTGACACACAGCCTTCCTTCATTGTCCCTTAGTGAACCAATCCTTTCTCTAGTTACCAGCTCTTTTCTTTTATAGGAATAAAATGTTTTGGGATTCTCCTTAATTCTGCTCGCTAAAGCTATTTCATGACCCCCTTTAGCCCGCTTGATTCCTCGTTTAAGACTTGCCCTCCTCTTCCAGTGTTCCTCCAGGGCCCGTTCTTTTCTTAGCTGCCCAGACCTTATGTACGCTTCCCTTTTCCTCTTGGCTAGTCGGACAATTTCTCCTGTCATCCGCAGTTCGCAAATCTTGCCCTCCCTATTCTTTGCCTTCCAATGATGCACCTGGAACAAGGCCAATGACTCTGCTCTATCTCCCAATCTTATAATGTACTGATTTATATTAGTTCCCACACTGTCCACAAGGATGCCTGGTTATATCTTAATACACTCAGCCACAACATCAAAGTATTCTCACTCAAGTATCCACAAGTGGGTGATGAACTACCAGAAAGCCCAGGCTTTGAAAGCTTTGACTGAGGACAGATTGGGAGAGCATTATGTAACCATGATTGGAGTTGTCCAACCTTGAGAAAGCAGAAATCCTAATGATTAAAGAGATGTGAATCGGCTCACAGAAAAACTGGTGAATAGTGGTTGACACTGCAGTTCCTGTTGATTAGTAATGTCACTTCTACCTTGACAAATTTAATGCATTTGCTGTAGGAAAAGTCCTTATCGTTATACATGAAACAGCCTCTTTCTGAAGGAACTTCGGTGTTTGCCTGGCTTTCAGGATATTTAAGTAACGTTACATCGAGTGGGAAGTAATGCCTTTGCACACTGGATGGAGTATCTGAGTCGAGCAGCATTGGTGGCTGTGTTTATTGTCTTGTTAGAAGTGCCCAGCCCTGTCACAATTCCAACACCTCTTTGATCCCACTAAAAGGATGTTCCAAATGCAGGGTTTATCATGAGATAGGACAGCAAGAATTGGATCTATGCTTGCTGTGCAGAAATTTGTTGGACCTGACTTTTCAGCCTGAGATTTCCATTTCCATCCATGTTGGCAGTCAGCTCCCTGCTGGTATCCTTTTTTTTCTGGTTTTTGGAGACCTTTTTTTTGTGAGCCTGCATTTTGAAGAAAGACAATTCAAGTCTGCCACTCTTCAGCCTCTTCAGCTCCACAGGTGGCCCTTCAGTTGCCTGCTCAATATGATGGAGATATCCTGGAGACAGACACAATGAAACCACTTCATGGATGCACAAAACATATCCTTTCATTTGGATTTCTTGTGTTCTTCTGCTCTAACTGTCGGGATATTCTTGCCCCCCAGAAACTGTTGTCAGAACCTCCGATCAGCTCAAGATATGTTTGAACATCTGTACCACCTCTTCTACTTACTGATAGACTTTCTCACACAGCTTTTCCATCATGACTGCCAGCTGCCTACTTCTGCTGTGGCCTCTGGATGCCATGTCTAGCTGTACGTTTTCAATCCATTCTTCAGTTTCTGGATGATTGGGTGTTTCTGGTTTTCCCCTGAATCTATCTAATTTCCTATTAAACAACAACTATTGGAAGGATGTTGTGAAACTTGAAAGAGTCCAGAAAAGATTACAGGGACGTTGCCAGGGTTGGAAGATTTGAGCTATAGGGAGAGGTTGAATAGGCTTGGGGTGTTTTCCCTGGAGTGTCAGAGGCTGAGAGGTTTATAAAACCATGAAGGGCATGGATAGAGAAAATAGTCAAGGTCTTTTCCCTGGGGTGGGGGAGTCCAGAACTAGAGGGCATAGGTTTAGGATGAGAGGGGAAAGATAGAAAAGAGACCAAAGGGGCAACATTTTCACGCAGAGACTGGTGTGTGTGTGGAATGGGCTGCCAGAAAAAGTGGTGGAGGTTAGTACAATTGCAACATTGAAAAGGCATCTGATCTGGATGGGTGTAAGAATATGAAGGGTTTGGAGGGATATGGGCTGGTTGCTGGCAGGTGGGACTAGATTAGGTTGGGATATCTGGTCGGCATGGACAAGTTGGAATGAAGGGTCTGTTTCTGTGCTGTACGTCTCCATGACTGTAAGTATAATGTCCACTTTCACTTCCTTCCAAGGTAGTGTCAAGGAAATGACTCTGAGAGGTATGTGGTACCTCAAAGTTTGGCCTAAAGGAATTATTCTGACAGCTAACACCTGAGCCTGCAATGATCCAGCTTCAGCCTCTGTCATAGTCGATGCCAGTTTAAACTCTTCCACCATCTGCTCCAGCTCAGCCAGGTGCCTTTCAACTTCAGTCCCTGTGTTTTGATACCTGTATTGTGGATTTCTGCAACGTACACTAGAAATTTAGGGGATATTTAAGTATTCTGAAGGCCCAAAGATGACGAAGCAGGAATTCTTCATTCAACTGGCATTTGGTCATTCCAAATATGAAGTAAAGTTCAAATCAAATTTGGCAGTGTTTATGGCATTTATTTGGAATTAGGTTTTTGATTAGTATGGGGATCAAGGGTTATGGAGAGATTGCAGGCTAATGTGGCTGGAAAACATAGCCATGATTGAATGATGGGGGACACTTGGGCCTAATTGCTGCATTCTGTTCCTGTATCTAATTGTCTTATTCCATGACCTGACGTAAGATCATCTTTCCCATCATGCCTCCTTGCCCCAAAGAGAGTTTGACAGCAATTTAACTGCTGTAGTTGCCATCTCTCTCACTTGCTGGTGGAGATTCTGTTTATATGTGATTATCCTGAACAATCACTTGAGGTACCTTCCTGAGTAAGCCCATGCTTGAGTTGAAGTGCTAATTTTTAACAGATTATATTTAATACATCTGAATCTGATAACTAGTCTTTTGCAAAACATAACATTATAAAAACACATGTGAATAAAGGTATCTGAGCTTTCCCAGAGAACACAAACCTTGTCTCCTGGTAATTCTTATGCAGGAAGCGTGTTTGGGAAACTGCTTCCCATGGTTGCAGTGCTGCAAAATGACATTGCTTGACTCATTATATTGCTATAAACAGTTTAAAAGTAGTCCTTGAGAACAAGTAGAACAAAATTTATTGCAAAGTACCAGAAGTTAATTCATGTGATGGATTTCATAAGAGCAGCTTTGCATTGAAAGCAGATGGCATGTGCAACTGGGAGAAAACAGTATGTACAGTGTATTTGTCAGCAGTGATGTGGAGGTGCTGGTTTTGGACTGGGGTGGACAAAGTCAGAAGTCACACAACACCAGTTTATAGTCCAACAGATTTATTTGAAATGACAAGGTTTTGAGGCACTGCTCCTTTCGGTGATGAAGGAGCAGCATTCAAGCTTGCAATTTCAAATAAACCTGTTGGACTTGAACCTGGTGTCATGTTACTTCTGGCTTTGGAAAGTATGTTCAAGGAAAACATTTGCAGCTGCGAAGAAAAGAGAAAGGAGGTATTTTAGTGAACGTATCTGGAACAAGAAGAGCATAAAGACCTGGATTAGAATTGCTCCACAATGAACAATGAAAAAATGCATCATGGGACACAGTGAAATAAAATAACTATTATTACAGCTCGGGAAGTGATTGCAGGGCCCCGTGCTGAGATCTTTGTATTCTCAATAGTCACAGGTGAGGTGCCAGAAAACTAGAGGTTGGGTAACGTAGTGCCACTATTTCAGAAGGGTAGTAAAGAAAAGTCAGAGAATTATAGACCAGTGTGCCTGACATCCAGTGGTGGCAAGTTGTTGAATGGAATCCTAAGGGACAGGGTTTACATGTATTTGGAAGGGCAAGGACTGACTAGCGATGGTCAGCATGGCTTTGTATGTGGCAAAGTGTATCTTACTAAGTTGAAGAAGTATTTGGAACAAGTGACAAAAAAAATTGATCAAGGCATAGCAGTAAACATTAGTAAAATGCTTGACAGGATTTCTCATGGTAGACTGGTTCGCAAGATTAGATCACGGGGTAACCAGCCATTTGGATCCTTTTGAAGGTAGAAGGCAGAGGATGGTGGTGGAGGATTGCTTTTCAGACTGGACGCCTGTGACCAGTGCTGTGCCACAAGGATCAGTGCTCGTTCCACTGCTTTTTGTCATTTGTATAAATGATTTTGATGTGAGCATATGAGGTATAGTTGGTAAGTTTGCAGATGGCACAAAAATTGGAGGTGCAGTGGATAGCCAAGACGGTTACTTGGGAGTACAACGGTTACTTGATCAGATGGCCCAGTAGGCTGAGGTTTGACAAGTGAAGTTTAATTTAGATAAATGTGAGGTGCTGCATTTTTGGAAAGGCAAATCAGTGCGTGACTTAAATACCTGAATGGTAAGGTCCTGGGGTGTGTTGCTGAACCAAGAGACCTAGGCGTGTAGGTTCGTAGTTGCTTGAAAGTGGAGTCGCAGGGAGGTAGGTTAGTGACGAAGGCGGTTGATATGCTTTCCTTTTATTGGTTAAAGTATTCGGAATTGGAGTTGGGAAATCATGTTGCAGCTGTATAGGACGTTGGTTAGGCTACTTTTAGATTACTGCATTCAATTCTGGTATTCCTACTGTAGGAAGGATGTTGTGAAACTTGAAAGGGTTCAGAAAAGATATAAAGGATGTTGATTGAGTTGGAGGGTGTGGTTTATTGGGAGAGGCTGAATAGGCTGGGGATGTTTTCCCTGGAGCATCAGAGGCTGCAGAGTGACCTTTCATAAAGGTTTCTAATATAATGAGTGGCATGGATAGGGTGAATGGGCAAGTCTTTTCCCCAGGGTGGGGAGTCTAGAACTCAAGGGCATATGTTTAGAATGAGGGGGGAAAGATAGGAAAGGGACAATAATGGACTACTTTATCACACAGAGGGTGATACGTGTATGGAATGAGCTGCCACAAGGAGTGTTGGATGCTGGTACAATAACACTTAAAAGGCATCTGAATGGGTATATGAATAGGAAGGTTTAAGAGGAATATGGGTCAAGTGCTCACAAATGGGACTAGGTTTATTTTGGATACCACATTGGCATGGACAATTTGGTCCGAAAGATCTGTTTCCATGCTGTATAGTTGTATGACCTTAGTAGAGCGTGAGCACTTAATATAGAGAATGTTGCAATAGATTGAGGAGACAATGGAGAAAAATACTCAAGTTTGAACTGATCAGGGTCAGCAGATGCTCCATCTGAGTCCTTTGAGTTAACCCGCAAAATTCCAGAGGCTTCTATGAATGTTTGGGACTCCAGTCTTGCCACATTATACTTTGCTGTTTGTAGTTGTACTTCACTTTTATATATTAAATGTATAAAGATATCTTGATATTTTGTGGCAGAAGTATATTCTTGAAACACAAATTAGCCTAGTTTTTAATTGAATTCTGCTATTTTGCTGTGGGACTGCAAAGTCAGAATGAATGGCCGTTTGTTTTGTTTCAGAGTTGGTAGTTAGGCTTGTCAGTCTTGATGTCCACAGTCTGAGACTAAAGCTAAATTTTTAAAGTTTTCAGTCATTTAACAAAAGTAAATAATCTCTTAACACCACAGTGGAGTCATGTAGCATGAAAATAGGCCCTTCAACCCAACTTCTCTGTGCCAACCAGGTTTCCTAAACTGACCTTGTCCCATTTGCCTACATTTGGTCCATATTCTGTCAAACCTTTCCAATTCATGTACCGGTGAAAATGCAACTTGTGTGAGGAATGTGCTTCCTGCTAAATCGAACTGTTCATGTTGTCGTACTGTTCATGTTTATCCCCTGAAGGACGTTTTTTGATTTTTATCTGGGCCTGAACAATTTACGGCATCTTTCCAAAGAATATGATCCGTAAGTATGAGCTAAAATGGAGTGACAGAATGTGACCTCTGACCTTAAATTCAGTTCAATTCAGTGTAACTTTACCAGAGGATTGCAGATTTAAGCTGCATGAAAATTTCAGTTTGGTTTAAGTGGAAGAATTCCTTTTCTTGTCAAACACTGTCATCCTTAGGACTTGATGTGGAGGTGCTAGTCTTGGACTGGGGTGGATGACTGGGGTGGATAAAGATTAAAAAGTCTCAACATCAGGTTATAGTCCAACAGGTTTATTTGGAAGCACTAGCTTTTGCAGTGCTGCTCCTTCATCAGGTAGTTGTGGAGCAGGATCATAAGATACAGAATTTATAGCAAAAGGTCACAATGTCATGCAACTGAAACAATATATTGATCAAACCTCGATTGCTGTTAGTCTTTCATTTCAATTGCAATTGTAGTTGATTTTTGAATAACTCAGCCAGTTCATCATGCTTCAAGCTTTGTATGTATTGTTAAGTATTAATCCAAGAGGTATGTTAGGATTTTAATTCTACTGTTTCTTCATGTTATGTGCAAATTCATATCTGTCTGGTGTATTCTGGAAGTAGTCTAATACAAGTTGTTGGGAAAAGAAATATCTGAAGACTTGTTTGAGAACTGATTTGAAAATTCAAAGCTACTAATTAGTCTGTAGTCTTTGATTCATCCTTTCAAAAGAGTATCAAGTTATGCAATGTGGAAATAGACCCTTTTAGTCTAACTCATCTGCACCAACCAGACCCACGTGCCAGAATTTGACACATCCCTCGGAACCTTTCCTATTCATATATCCATCCAAATGTCTACTTAATGTTGTAATTGGGTTGATGGTTATTTTCCAAATTTAGGCCACAATTAATACCATTTAAAGCTTTAATTTGACTTTGGGAAATTCTTAATCTGTATCTCAATCGATTACTTTAATTGTTTTTTTCTGATTGTGAAGTTTTTATGATTGCTTCATGGGATATGGGTGTTGCTGGCAAGGTTGGCAATTGTTGCAGATCTGAATCACACATTTCTGTGCGTCTCGGGTGATTAACCTCAGCCCCTGAATTCTAATTCCAGGGACATTACTACTATGCTGCCATCTTCCCTTTTCAAATGCAAATATTAAATTTTGATTTTGGAGGGTGGGATCTCAGTGGGATCATGTTTTGGAGGGTTGATGTAGACTTGATGGGCCAAATGGCCTGTTTCCATGTGCATCTGTATTTTTTAAAAATCCAAAATATCATAGCTAACATCGGAAGTGCAGCAAAAAGAAATGCCTTCGTTCTGCCAGTCAGGGCAGTTGTGAAACACCAATAAATTGTCAAATTTTTTATCTAAGTTAGTGTTGTATCATCGAGGAATTCAGTGTCTTAGACTCGACAATATTGGATGTAACACATTTGCTTACGCAGCACAAGAGAGGCATTATTTAATGTAATTCACCATGTTTATTTGTCGGAGGTGGGAGAGTTTGTCCAGTCACTCATTGATATTTGTCGTTGTGAAGTTTTAGCGATGGGTTATTGAACCTGACTAGTGCACTGAAAGCTCCAGATTCCTGTTTAAGTTTGCAACAAATGATCTGTCCTGACTTTATATCACAGCCAAACAAAATCTGTTATTAACACTCTAAAATACAGCTACTTAATTGAAAAAAAGTCATTTCTACACTTAGTGGGAAAAAGATCAAGAGGGTGGTTTAGATTACTGCAGAATTCTTACTTCTGTCTCCTAACTACCCCTCAAATTGAAGTTCTCCTTCAACATGTATATTGTGGAATTGCATGTTCGGTGAACCAAAGTTAAACTGTATTTTTTAAAAATTCTCTCTAAAGGTGTGGATCCTTCTTTTCAAATTGAGTCCAGGCTCCCAGGACCGATCCAGCCTTCACCTTTTTCCTCCTCTGTCGCTTTTGTGGCTGCAACGAGGCAGCCCAAATCACGAGCCTCCAATTCCAGGGATGAACGCTATCGATCTGGTAAGTCATGCTTCTGCTCAGCAGAGGTAAAGAAAGATTGTCTTTGTTATAAAAATGTTTTTTATTGCCTTTAAATCGAGAGGAACCTTGATTATCAAACAACATGGGTGGGGAGTATTTTGTTTGGATAATCGAATGTTCAGTTAACACAATTTAGCCAAGCATCAGGACCTTGCGATCTTTTTCAGTTAATCCACGTTCGGATAATCGAGGTTCCTCTGTACTGCATTTCAAAAAATTTTATTGATCCAGAATTACATTGCTTCTATTTTTAATCCTACAACATGCCTTCAAGGTTCGTAGCAGTCTTACAGAATTCTAACGAATCATTCCTTGGGGCCAAAAGCATCGTGGTACTCTGATTCACTCAGTTCTAAATTAATCAACCAAGTGAAGTTTTGCATTTCATGCCACCTTTTCACTGTTGTGCTTTAGTTTTGACTTGGGGAAGAATAAAATAGTCCACTAAACATGGTGTCCTATATCTTACTGTTTGTAAGGATTTGGGCAAATGGGAAAGGTAGTGGAGAGAATGTATCTTTTCCCACGAGGTTTAACTTTCAACTTTTCCATCTACTCACAGAAGTCCAAAGGCAGAAAAATCTTGCATTTATATATAGAGGAACCTTAATTACCCGAATGTCAGTTATCGGAATTACAGAATATCAGAAGAAGATCCCAAGATCTCGTTAAAAATGTTACTGTACAGCAAAGAGGTGTTTCCAATACTGGTCGCATTTTTTTTTTACTATGATTAAAAGTGAACCTGGCTTTAGCCACCAGGATACATGAATACCAACTAGCCACCAAAAGAGATGACCGCTATCACTAATAGCCTTACATACAGACAAAGGACACCACTTCGAGTGGGACAACACATCCATCCTCAGTCCAAACAGCAGCACGATTGGGAATTCCTAGAGGCCTAGCATTCAAACTGGAACTCTGTCAATAAACACACCGATTGAGACCCCATCTACCAACCTCTGATAAAAAGAACCGGATGTGATATCACCTACCTGGAGAGAAAAAGACCTGTAATTAGAAAGCGGGACATAATAGCGGTGCTTCAAAGGAAAACTGATGATACCGAGTATGGTGACAAAATGTATGAAAACAAACATTCCAGCTCAGCGAGCAAACTTTATAGCCTGAATGAATTTTGTAGATGCACAGAAATTTCAGAGATCAGAAGGAGGCTATTTGTCCCACTGTTTTTGCACAAACTGTTGAATGAGTGACTTGCTTTATGCCATTCTACCACCTTGTCTCTGTAACCCTGCACTATATTTCCTTTCAGATAGTTGTCTCGCTTCCTTTTGAAAATCTCAATTGAACTGCGCTGCACCACACTATTAAGCATTTGTTACTGTATGAATAAATTTAGACTCTTATCACTTTGGCTTTTACTGATTATTAAATCTATGTCCTCTAATTCTTGCTGCATCCACAAGTAGTAAAAGTTTCTTCCCAACCAATCTGTCCAAACCTTTCGTGATTTTGACTGAGTTTTTGCTGAGTTGCCTTTTCTTCAAGAAAAACCATCTGTCGGCTTCACTGAAATTCCTCATCTGTGGAACCATTCTTGTGAGATTTTTCTGCGATTCCTTTAAATCAATCACAAATTTCCAAAAATATGGCGCCTAAAATTGAACACAGTACTCTAGCTGAAGCAGAATTGGTGCCCAGTGTACATTGAGTGTAATGTCCTTGCATTTGTACTTCAGTCTCCGGTTGATAAAATCCAGGATATTGTATGCTTCATTACCTTCCAGTTCATGACATGTGCATATACATTTCCGGCCTCCTTGCCACTGCACCCCCTTGAAAATCAAAACTTTTGTTTTATATTGTTACTCCCATGTATTTTGTATCAAAATGCATAATTTCACATTTCTCCACATTGAACCCATCTGCCACCTGCCCACTCGTTCCACCAACTTGCCTGTGTTCATTTTTATTATACATGGTCTGCCTCACAATTAAGTTGTTCCAGGTTTTGAATAGTCTGCAAACTTTGAAATTAAAGTGTGTGTAATTTTATTTCAGGAAACACAAGGACCCTGACACTGACCCCTGAAGAAGTCCACTATAAACACCCTACCCCCAAAAATTCCATTGACCATTATCTGTTTCCTGTGTCTCATTCAGCTCCTAATCCATGTTGATGTTGTTTATTTTTTCCCCATGAGCTATAACCTGGCTCATAAATCTCTGATGCACACTGTATCAAACATCTTTTTACAAGTCCATGTTCACCACATTAACAGCATTGCCTTCATTAACCTTCTCTTTTACAATCTGTTACTTCATCCTCTTTTTGACCTTTATACTTTCCAAGTATGTGAATTACTCCCCTTTTACCAGGGCAATGTTAAAGGCAGATGGAAATTACGCCTTTAATACAGAGCTTTACCCTCTGCTTTCATGTATAAATCCTCTTATGGCTTCTCATTAGGTTTACTACATCTCTTCGTACAATTTTACCATCTGTGCACCTATAGAAGACTATTAGCAGGCAGTTTCCTTTTACTCTCTCCCTTATATTTGTCTTTTCGGTCTGCAGAACTTAGCATGTTTAGTTTGGTTTTTAATTTTATTTTATACCTGATGCCTTTTTCTAAGTTCACTTTTTCTTATTTATCTTTTCTATGCAACTGAGGTCATCCACTTTGGTATTTATTAACTTTGGGAGTACAGTACAAATTTATTCAATAACGTGAACTCCAGATGTTCATTTGCAAGGTGACACGTTCTAGTGTGGTGAAAGTTGATAATATATCAATGTTATTTGGGAACTGGTGTTCTAAAGTAGATTAGATTAGATTACCTACAGTGTGGAAACGGGCCCTATGGCCCAACAAGTCCACACTGGCCCTCTGAAGAGCAACCCTCCCAGACTCATTTCCCTACATTTACCCATGACTAATGCACCTAACCATACGGGCAATTTAGCATGGCCAATTCACCTAACATGCGCATCTTTGGACTGTGGGAGGAAACCAGAGCACCCGGAGGAAACCCACGCAGAAACTTGGAGAATGTGCAAACTCTACAACGACAGTTACCCAAGGCTGGAATTGAATCTAGGTCCCTAGCGCTGTGAGGTAGCAGTGCTGACCACTGGGTCAACGTGCAGCCCAGAGAAAAATGGATTTTTCAGTCTGTGAAGGTTGACTTGTTTTATTTTTAATAGGTCAGGAATTCATTTTGAAAAGTGAACTCAAAACAGCACTTATTATAACATTTTATGATTGTAGCTAAATAACCAGCAATCTACTTGGGGACTTAATTACAGAGAAGTTTGCTGACTTGAAGTTTACAATAGAGAGACAGAGGTGCAAAAAGCAGGCTGAAGCAGAGCAATGTTGAATTAACCAGTTTGCAAGCAGTCAGGGTTATGAATAAATCCTTGTACTCTTACAAGTCAGTGGGAAGAAAGCTGCAGAAGGATGTAATGATGTTAGAGAGGAAGAAATTAGTTTTGGTGCGGGTGGGAAGCAAAGAACTGCAGATGCTGGAAATCAGAAAAATAAACAAGTTGCTGGAAAAAAACTCAAGTCTCGCAGCATCTGTGCAGAGAAAGCAGAGTTAATATTTAGGGTACGATTTGTTTTGAGGAACCCATGTTAAGAAATGAGAACCGAATTAACAGGTTTTCAGGGTCTTGCCCTGAAACACTAACTGAAGAAAATTGCATCTAATAAATGCATATAAATTTATGAAAGGTAACTGATAATAGCAGTGCCAGCTTTTGTTTTAAATTCATAGGATGAAAGCTTTGATGACTGGGCTGTTATTATTCCCACAGTGGTGCTAGTGAGGTACCTTTTTGAACTTCTGCAGTCAGTTTGTAGTAGGTAAAGTCCCACAATGATCTAAGGGAGGCAGTTCCACAGTTTGTTCAGTGACATTAAAGGTTTTGTGACATATTCCCAAGTTGAGATGATGAAGGGAGCTTGCAGGTGGTGCTTCTGTGTCTCTGACGCTCTTGTCCTTTTAGATAGTACTTCCCAAACCTGTGCCAACTACTGTCCAAGGACTCTTGCCAAATGTCTGCAGGGTACTTTCTAGTGGCTCGACACTGAAGCTACAGGTAATTCCTGTATAAAGTATCCTTTGGCAGCGCAGTTTGGTGCTAGCGTCGCTGAAGAATTGGGGAATGGTGTTTTCGAGATCACTTATCTCTGTCTGCAGTCGTGCGATTCCAGTGACAGTCGTTTCGCATGTTCGTTCTGCGCATGCAGTGATGTCAGCTGCTGCAAGAACGAGAGGTATAGTATTGTACATTGAGCAGTTTCACCTCAAAAATTAAATTAATGAATGTTAGATTAGATTAGATTGATTAGTTTCCCTACGGTCTGGAAACAGGCCCTTTGGCCCAACAAGTCCACACTGACCCTCCGAAGAGCAATACCGGAGCATCCGGAGAAAACTCACGCAGACACTGGGAGAATGTGCAAACTCTGTACAGACAGTTGCCCAAGGCGGGAATTGAACCTGGGTCCCTGGTGCTGTGAGTGTTGATTGCAAGGACTGCATTACTCTTTTATACATACCATTGCCTTTCTAATTTGTTCTTGTACCTGCATGTCTCACAATCTAAACCAACCCCCAAGAAACAGTCAGAAGGCAATTAACCACAGCCATCCACTTCCGCAACCACACCTGCATCTGAAGGTGGTGATGATGATGATGGCGACCCTCTGTCCCTGCATTAACAATACTTTTTCAATATCATGTGTTAAATTTACCTTTTGTTTCATGAATAAGTATGAGTTAAACCTTCATTCAGGCTATGCTCTATTTTGTATTAGGCTTTTGGTTATCTTTGAGCAATCATGAGTGATTATTTTTTTGCTGCCTCTAATTCTGCTTTTCCCATAGGCCCTATTATTTCTGTAAAGCCATTTTCTTTTAAGCAAGACTTCACTGGAATGCTATTATGACATTTTAGGAGAACTACCTGTGCTGTGCATCAGTAGTAGAGTGGTATGTTCATGGGTATGTTGCCAGTCAAGTGGGTTTCTTTGCCTTGGAAAATTAGTAGTCATTATTTTGCTTTTCTTTGTGTTTTCCTATTGTAAATTAATATAGCAAGACACTATTTTGATCCAACTTCTGTTTCAGCTGGAATAACTAGATCAGTACAAATCATGTACAGACTTTCAGAATTTCCTGGTTTCTGCTGGCTTGTTGCAGCTTATCCATGGCTGAGAGATTCAGAGCCTCAAATTCCTATCATTCCTGATTCTTATTCCTCCATTGACTGCTCCAGTTGGAAATTAATGGAAAATTTGTATGTCCACACCTCTCAACAAATGGTTAAAATTTGATGAGGTATTTGTCAGTTTCTACAGATACATTGGATTACATGGCCAGTAGTCCAGCTGGTGTTCTATTCCTCTTTAGGGTTCTTATCAACAAATGGGAAGTGTTAATTTTAGGTATAAGGACGACGTATGGTTTGTACTTCTGACATTTATCGGGCATTGTATCCGCAATGAAAGACTGTTCCTTGTGCCTGTGTGATATTCCACTTCAAGGAACTATTTACTTAGTTGAAATGTTTGGACCATATTATCAAAAGAAGAGATGTGCAATTCTTGATAAATTATTTGTAGCTCTGATCTTGTCAAATGGTTGTCCTCGTCATGTTGTGATTTTATTGTTATTGTGAACAGATCCAATTTCAGATATCTTGTGTGACGAACAAAGGTAAAATATTTAGAGTTCACACTGCAACTTTCAGTCTTGTGTTGCAAGGATTTGCAAGCAGGGTAAGGTGTCCTGTACCCAGTCCAGTAGCTGACAGATTCACATTTACCAATCCAATTCAAAGGAAATCACTCCTTTTTTTTTGATGACGCTTAACTGATATTCTCACTCTGTACTGAGAGGGAATCATTGCCAATCTAGCTGCGAGATCCCTTGGGGATGAATGACCATAACAGAGAATTTTTTATCGAGCTGGAGGGTAAGGTCGTCTAATCTGAGACTAGGGTACTGAATCTTAATGTGAAGATATGAGGTGTCAGTTGGCCTTGATAGATTGGGGTGAGTTTCTTCAAGGGATCACAGTGGATAGGCAAGGAACGCATGGGGGACCTGCAACAACTGTTTGCGCCTGTCTGGTACAAAAGCAAAATGGGTAAGAGGGCCAATCCATGGCTTGCCAAGGAAATTAGAGCTAGCATCCAATGCAAGGAAGAAGCATGCAGATTGGCCAAGAAAAATAGCAGGTCTGAGAATTGGCAGCAGTTGAGAATTCATCAAAAAAGGACAAAGGGATTGATTAAGGAGAGGAAAACAGAGTACAAAAGTAAGCTTGCACGGAACATAAAGGTTGATACTTAGAGTTTCTCAAGGTATGAGAATAGAAAGAGATTAGTGAAGACAAATGTAGGTACCCACAGACAAATGGGGAATATATAATAGGGGAGAAAGAAATGGCAGACCAACTGGATACATACATTGGGTCTTGTCTTCACAAAACAGGTCAAATCAGGTACCAGGAATTATGGTGAATACAAGATTTTGAGAGGGAAGAACTGAGGGAGATCAATGTGAGGAGATAAATGATGATGGAAAAATTCAGGGGATTGAAGATGGACAAATCTGCAGGGTCTGACAATGTACATCCCAGAGTACTTAAGGAGGTGGCTCTAGAAATAGTGGATTCATTGGTGGTCATCTTCCAGTATTATAGACTCTGGAAGAGTCGCTGCAGATTGGAGGGTAGCTAATGTTACTGTAACATTCAAAAAGGGAGATAGAGAGAAACCAGTGAATTATAGACCAGTAAGCCCTTAATCCATTATCCAAGACTTGAAAGCGGAGAATTTAGAAAGCAGTGACAGAATCGGACACAGACAGCATGGATTTTTGAAGGGGAAATCATGCTCGACAAATCTGTTGCAATTGTATAAAGATGTAACTAGTAGAATTGACAAAAGGGAGCCAGTCAATGTGGTATATTTGGACTTGTAGGAAATGTCTGACAAACTCCTGCATAAGAGATTGTTGTGCAAGATTAAAGTGCATGGGATTCAGGCAAGTGTATTGAGATGGGTAGGAGGAAACAGTTATAGTTAATGGGTCCTTTTTCAAATTGACTGTCAGTAATTAGTGGGGTGCCACAGGAATCAGTGCTCCGACCCTAGCTATTCACGATATATATTAATGATTTGAATGAGGGAACAAAATAGAACATGTCAAAGAAAGCAGATGACAACAATTTGGGAGGGAGAGTGAACTTTGACGGGGATGCAGGGGTCCTTCAGCATGATCTGGACAGGTTAGGCAAATGCAGGATAATTTGGATAAATGTGAGCAAAAACAAGAAGGCAGAATTACTGCCTGAATGGCTGTAAATTGGGAGAAGGGAGTCTGCAGTGGGACCTGGGTATCCTTGGGTACCAGTTGCTGAAGGTAACCATGCAGTGCAGCAAGCAGTGAAGCAGCCAAATGGTTTGTTGGCCTTCATTGCAAGTGGTTTCTAGTACAGGAGCAGGGATGTGTTGTTGGAGTTATACTGGGCCTTGGTGAGGCCACATCTAGAATATTGTGCTCCGTTTTAGTCTCCTTTTCTTGCTCTCCTGGAAGTACAGCAAAGGTTAACTAGGCTGATTTCAGGGATGGTGTGACCGATGGTATGAGGAGACATTGACTAGATTAGGATAGTTTTTGCTGACGTTCAGATCAGTGAGACCTCAGAGACTTAGCAAATTCTAACAGGACTAGACCAGTTAGATGCAGGGAGAAGGTTCCTGATGGTTAGTGCCTCCAGAACAAGTGGTCACAGTGTGAGGACAGTTGGGTGGACCATTTCTTCACCCAAAGAGTGGTGAGGCTGGAATTCATTACTACAGGAAGTAGTTGATGCCAAAACATTGATAACGTTCATCGCAAGTGCTGTATCTAGCTGCCTCTTGAATCCATTCAAAGGCAATAGAGAGAAAGCAGGATTAGGCTGTTGAATTGGATGATCAGCCTGATTGTGATGAATCATGGAGCAGGCTCAAAGGGCCAAATGGCCATATCCTGCAACTGTCTGCTGTGTTTCTATGTAAATGAGTGTTGAGGAATGATCTCCCCATTTGGTGTTTTTTTAATTGGAATTAGCATTGGAACTGAAGACACACCCCCTCAGCACAAAGTTGCTGTGATTATTTATAGTCAGAGTCCTACAGCGTGGAGACAGGCCCTTTGGCCCAGAAGCGTCCATGCCGACCAAAATATCCATCCACACTAACCCCATTTCCCTGCATTCAGCCCATAACCTTCTAATCCTTCCTTTCTATCCATGTATTTGTCCAAATGCCTTTTAAATATTGTTATTGTACCTGCCTCAACCACTTCTGCTATCAGCTCATTCCATATGCATATCACTGTCTGTGTGTAAAAAAAAAAGTTTCCCCTCAAGTTCCCTTTTATTCTTTCCCCTCTAACCTTAAACTGATGCCCTTTAAGCTTCAATTCCATGACTCTGGGAAAAAGACTGAGTGTATTCACCCAATCCATGCCCCTCATGATGTTATATGCCTTTATAAGAGCTCCCCTCAGTCTCTTCTGCTCTGAAGATCAGTCCTAGCTTGACCAACTTTTCCCTATGACTCAGACTGTTGAGCCCAGGCAACATCCTTGTAAATTTCTTCTGCCCTCTTTCCAGTTTAATAACATCCTTCCTATTGTAAGGTGACCAAAACTGAACACAGTGACCCAACTGGGAGAAAGTAAAGACTGCAGATGCTGGAGAATTTGGTGCTAGAAAAGCAGGTCAGGCAGCATCCGAGGAGCAGGAGAATTGACATTTCTGGCATAAGTCCTTCATTAGGACTAGGCTCAGCCTCTCCAACATCCTGTACAACTGCACATAACTTCCCAGCTTCTGTACTGAATGCCCTGACTGATGAAGGCCAATGTATCAAAAGACTTCTTCACTGCCCTGTCTACCTGTGATTCAAAGTTAAGAAAACTGTGAACGTGACATCTTAACCTTCCACGACACTTTAAAGCCCTACCATTTCCCATGAAACTCCAACTTAGAATTGACTTTCCAAAATGCAAGATTTCACACTTCCCTATATTAGACTCCATTAGCCGATTTTCAGCCCATTTCCCCAGCTGATCAAAGTCTTGCTGCAATTTCGGATCACCTACCTCGCTGTCCATGGTAATGCCAGTTTCAGTGTCATCAGCAAACGTGTTAATCGTGCCTTGTATACTCTCATCCAAATCATTGATGTAGATAATAAACAGCAGTGGACCCAGCACTGATCCCTGAGGCACTCCACTGGTAACAGGTCTCCAGTCCAGCAAGCATCCTTCCACTATTACTCTCTGCTCCCTCACATCAAGCCAATTTTGTATCCAGTTTGCCAGTTCACCCGAGATTCCATGCAATCTAACCTTCCAGATCAGCCTAATATATGGAATGGCTTTACTGAAATCCATACAGACTACTCTACTACCCTACCCTTGTCAACTTCATCAAAGAATTATAACACGTTTGTGAGGCATGATCTCCCACTCACAAAGCCATGCCGACTTCTCTTCATCAAACTCTGTCTCTCAAATCTTTTCAAGTAACATACCCACCACAAATGTTCATCTTTCTTGACTGTAATTCCCAGGCTTTACTTTGTAACCCATCTTGAATAATGGCACAATGATCACTACCCTCTTTGGTCTTCTGTGACCTCACGCACAGCTAACGATGATGCAAACATTTCAGCCAAGCCCCCCACAATTTCTTCTCTAACCTCTTGCAGTGTGCTTGGAATGTGTCTGGTTAGAACCAGGAGATGTATCCACCGTCATAGATTCTTAAACATCTAACATGTCCTCTACTGTGATATGGTCTGTCAAGATATTATCACTAACTTCCCAAGTTCCTAAGTCGCCTTGTCTTTCTCCATGGTAAATGGGAGAAATATTCATTGAGGACCTCACCCATCTCCTGTGGTCCTCCACAAAATGTCCACTTTGGTCTTATTTTCTCTTTTCTCCTTTAGTATACTTAACGAACCCTTTTGAATCCACCCTAATCTTCTCAGCCAAAGCTATCTTGTGCCTTCTTTTTCCCCCTGATTTCCTCCTTCAGTAAACTCATGTATTACCTGCGTATCTCCAAGGATTCTCTTGATCCCAGCTACCTGTACCTGAGCCGCATTACCTTTTTTTTCTGGTTAAAGCTTCAATATTTCTTGACATCAAGGACTTTCTATTCCTCGAGTAAAAAGTGAGGTCTGCAGATGCTGGAGATCAGAGCTGAAAATGTGTTGCTTGTTAAAGCGCAGCAGGTCAGGCAGCATTCAAGGAACAGGAAATTCGATGTTTCGGGCAAAAGTCATTCCTGATGAAGGGCTTTTGCCTGAAACGTCGAATTTCCTGTTCCTTGGATGCTGCCTGACCTGCTGCGCTTGAACCAACAACACATTTTGAGCGACTTTCTATTCCTGCCAACCTTGCACTTCAAGGTCTATATGTTCCTATGAGCATGAACTCTAGCTATCTCACCTTTAAAGGCCTTCTGCTTGCCAGATGTCCCTTTGCCCTCAAACAAACTACTCCAGTGAACTCCTGCAAGCTCCTGACTAATTCCATCACAGTTTTTCTAATTTAGCATTTGAGCCTGTGGACCAGTTTTGTCCCTCTTAACTGTTTTAAAACTTAATGGAACTATGGTCACTGATCCCAATTGCTCTCCCACTGTCACTTCCGTCATTTGTCCTGCCCTATTTCCCAAGAGTAGGTTGAGTTTTGCCCCTTCCCAAGTAGGACTCTCTATATGCTGCCTGAGGAAACTTTCCTGGGTACACTTAACATATTCCACTCCATCTAAGCCCTTAATGCTCTGGCAGTCCCAGTCTGTTAGGAAAATTAAAATTCCCTTTTAGGGCAACCTTATTGCTTCTGCAAGTCTCCCCAGTCTCCCTACATATTTGTTCCTCTAACTTAGATTGACTATTTGGGGGTCTATAGTACAACCGCAATTATGACCTCATCCCCTTCATGTTTCTCAGCTCCACCACAAAGCCTCACTGGATGGTCCTTCAGTTCTTTCATGTCTGACTACTGCTGTGATACTCACCTTAATCAAAAATGCAACTCCCCTCTCCCCTACTTCCACCACCTCTGTCCTGCCGAATGTGCCTATACCCAGCACATGAAGCTCCTTTAGCTATATTTCTGTAATGGCAACAATCCCAGTCCCACGTACCTATCCACGCCCTGAGTTGATCAGTCTTACCTGTCAGCCTTATAGCATTGAAATAAATGCAATTTAATCCAACATGCTTTCCTTGCTCCCTGTCATGTTCCAGCATGACTTTTCTCTTCACCTTAGTATTTCTGATTATTGTATCTCCACTGAGCCTCACGCTTGTGTCCCTGCTGTTGAGGATCCCATCTCCCTACCACTCTAGTTTAAACCCTTTCTTGCAGCACTAGCAAACATAGCTGCCAAGATATTGGTCCCTCTCCAGTTCAGATGCAACCAGTTCCTCTTGAACAGGTTACCTCTGCCGCAGAAAACATCCCAATGGTCTAAAAATCAGAATCCCAGCCCACTGCACAAATTCTTTAGCCATGCATTCATCTGTCATGGTCTCCTGTTCTTACCCTCACTAGCATGTGGCCCTGGAAGTAATCCAAAGATTATCACCAAGATCCTGGTTTTAACTTTTTTTCCAAGCTCTCTCTAATCAGTCTACAGAATCTCACCCCTATTTCTACACATGTCATTTGTGCCAATGTGCTCAGTGACTTCTGGCTACTCGCCCTCCCCTGTGATAACATTCTGCAGCTGTTCTGATACATCCTGGACCCTGGCACAGCGGAGGCAACACACCATCCTGGATTCCCATTTGCAGCCACAGAATCTCCTCTGTCTCCTTATCTATCAAGTATCCTATCACGAAGGTCCTGTTTACCTTTACCCTTACCCCTGTGCCAGTCAGTATGCAAGTGATTTTTTTTTAGATTGGTTTTACCCCAGCATATGTTTAATAATCAAATATTTGATTACTTTGTAAATTTGAGTAGTATTTCCAAAGATTCTGACTGAGTATAGAAAATTAAAAGAGCACAACTGCGTTTCTGATAACCTCACTTGGTCACCTCAGTTGTTTGTCAATGCTGTAGTGATCCCACTCACTTAAAAAGGCATAAACATAAGTACATCATTCAGATTTGACATGCTACTTCTTTGCTTGGCTGTTGAGAGGTCAGCTACTTAGGTTTCAGAATACTATCTAGTCTTAATTACCATCTTTTTGATTAAGTGCTATTCAGGTTTTATGGTACAATGATTATAAAATTCCATTCCTGTTTCCTCAATAGTTTTCTAGTAAAATATCTTGCAGTTTGATTCATGAATGGGGCTTACATTCGTCCTTGTGATTTGAGACCCCTTTGGAAGAGTTTGCTTTTGAGTTTCCCTTTTTTCCTGTAGCTGTGTCTCCTTTTTCTTTCCTCCCTCCCTTCCTGTCTCGCTCTCTTTCTTTCCTCCCTCCCTTCCTGTCTCGCTCTCTTTCTTCCTCCTTCCTCCCTCTCCTCTTTACACCTCTTCTCTTCACCAGCGAACACTCTTTGACATGACTGCCAACTCCATGGAAACTCCACAGTGAGGGGTCAAAATTCAAAACACCGTGAATAAGTGAAAGTGCAGTGGCTCCCAGTACTTAAAAAGACTGTCTTCAAGCTGTTTGATTTAAGTAGTATTGATTCTCTTTTACATGTTTGTTCATATTATCTGCTGATCTTCCTGTCTCAACAGATTTGCACACAGAAGCAGTCCAAGCAGCTCTGGCCAAATACAAAGAGCGAAAGATGCCGATGCCTTCGAAGAGACGCTCTGTGCTTGTGCATTCATCACTTGATGCATACACTCCTCCAGGTACACAGATCTCCTAAAATTAAACTTGTTTCTGCTAGAGACCACATGCCCATCGTACAGTTAGTTCTTGTTGTTAAATTTTAATTTGTGCAAACCATCTGTCTGATTTTTGTTGAGGGACAAGAAAGAGAATTCTGCTTGAGACAGAGTTAAAGTTATGATATTCTTTTGAAAGAATTGCTTCTGTTCTCTTTGTTCAGAAAGCCATGTACTTTGATCTAGTGGTGAGCAGTAAAGGCTGTTGGCAATCCTCCTGAAAGTAATGATTGTGCAAGGTATTAACTGTTTAAGGGAGTGGGAGTTTGAGAACAGTATTAGCATGATTGACTAAAATAAGGCTGGACTAAAGCTATTCAGTCTGAATTTAAGGTATGTCCAGTCCCACCTGCCCTGGAGGTATGTCACAATTGGTCCAAATAGGTTGATTTAAAATTTTTTTATTTGAAGACTTGGTGCTCAGATTTTATTAAATTCTTCAGCATTTTACGTAGGATATTTGCATAGTGAATTTCATTAGTGGAAACCTTTCACTGTGTTATGCAAGTAACGTAATATCTAAATATCTGCAGAGGATGATAAGTATTTTAAAATGACTAAATTAAATAAGTCTTCCCACTGAGTGCATAAAATTTGATACCTGTTTTTTTCTCATGTTTAACTTTTGCTTCCCCAAACTTCCCCAGTAATATTTGGTAGAAAGTGAGGGCTGCAGATCAGAGTCAAGAGTGTGATGCTGGAAAACCACAGCAGATCAGGTCGCATCTGTGGAGCAGGAGAATCAACACTTCGGGCATAAGTCCTTCATCAGGAATGGCTTATGAACATATCCTCATGAAGGGCTTATACCCGAACCATTAATTCTCCTACTCCTTTTCCAGTACCAGTGACATTTGTTGACTGGCTACTTAATGCTATGTCTGATCGAAAACGTGATTGTCCCTCAGTTTTCCCTTTTACTTGTGCAATGTGTCCATGTTGACTGCAGTGCTTAGGAAGTTCACTGGGTGTGTTTGTATTCTGTGTGTCCATGTTACTTTGATGGAGAAACCACTTAATTAGATGATGCCCACTCTGAATCTCTACTCCTTTTAACCATTTTTGGTTTCTTATCCGTTAATATCCTCATCTTGTGAAAATTGATAATTCTCACTCTTAAATTTTAATTGACCTCAACACAACCGCTTTTAATGGGTGAGTTCTCAATTTGCACCTAATTTTGTATGGAAAAAATGCTTCCTAATTTCATTCTTATTATGCATTCAAGGTAATTGTACTTATCCTGGATTTTCTAGCCACAAGAAACTTTTTGTCTCTGCCTATCCTATTGAATCCTTTGATTATTTTAACACCTTGGTTAGATCGACTGTCAATCTTCTAAACTTGGGGAAATGCAATGCAAGTTAATGCAACCTACAACCATAACCAACCTTTTAAACCCTGGCATTATTCTGCTGAATCTGAAAACTTTACCCTCCCTCGGACAATGCATATTTACTGAGCTATGATGGTTAACACTGAGTATGAGGCCCAGTGAAGATTTTACAATCAAACTCTCACAACTTGGTTCTCATCTTCCTTCTCCCTTTCAATAAGTGACCGCATTGATCATTTTTTAAAAAAAATGTTTGTTCTCTATTCAGTGCATGTGACTTATGCACATGCATACCCCTACATCCCTTTATGCCTCTGCAGCTTAAAGTTTTTGCTATTAAGATATTCCTTTTTGTCTTGCTTGGATCTAAAATGAATTAGAACCTATAGTGTTGAAATTAAGCCTTCTCGGCCAAGCATTGCAGATGCAAGAACCCTTGTTTTGTGTTTTAGTCCACAATCAGAAGAAGCCAATTTGTCACAATTGTGGTCTCTTTCCACACCAGCCAGTTTAGAAAATGAACATGTTTTCCTGGAGGATTTTTTAAGTAAATAATCAATCCATGCAATTATTTGTCCTTGTATTTCAAAGCGCATTAATCTTGTTATGTCGGATTGGTGTCATGTGTTAGTTGGTCCAGGTGAGGATGGTAGGCTTGCATGACTTTAGTGGGCCATCTGGGTTTTCTTGACAATCCTAAAGTTTTCATTGTCATTTTCTTTTACCCAAATCCACAAATAACCTTTTTGATTTGAGTGAACATGGTTTGTGCGTGCGAAGAGAGATTTTGTATTGCCCTTTTCTGACGGAAAGTGTCATGGTTGTCTTGTGTGTTGTTATAAAATATGAATAATTCTGACAGTGAAGTATTGAGGTGCAGTGTTGAAGTGTATTTACTGGGTGCGAGTTTTAATTACATGATTTGATGGTGAGAAAAATTGTGATTATACAATGTTTCTTGTTGAAGTCTCAGACTAATCGAATGGTTTGCATACCTTGAAAATGTCTCATTCTTGGGACAATAAAGCAAAAAACTGCGGATGCTGAAGATTTGAAACAAAAGCAGAAATTGCTGGAGACACACAGCCAGTCTGGTAAAAGTATTCTGAAGAAGAAATGCTGGACTTAAAATGTGTTCTCCACTTTTTCTCCAAAAATGCTGCCAGCGTTGCTGTGTTTCTATAGCAGTTTGGTTCTTGGTAGATTTTAATTTGCTTTGTAAAATGTAGAATTTTACATAATTGATCTAACTTTTGAGATGTTGAACTCTGCATTGTTGTTGTAGTTTTGAAAATATTCCAACACACGGTGTGGAATATTGTGGGCGGCACGGTGGCACAGTGGTTAGCACTGCTGCCTCACAGCGCCTGAGACCTGGGTTCAGTTCCCGACTCAGGCGACTGACTGTGTGGAGTTTGCACGTTCTCCCCGTGTCTGCGTGGGTTTCCTCCGGGTGCTCCGGTTTCCTCCCACAGTCCAAAGATGTGCGGGTCAGGTGAATTGGCCATGCTAAATTGCCTGTAGTGTTAGGTAAGGGGTAAATGTAGGGGTATGGGTGGGTTTCGCTTCGGCGGGTCGGTGTGGACTTGTTGGGCCGAAGGGCCTGTTTCCACACTGTAAGTCTAATCTAAATAATCTAATCTAATCTAAACACATTCATCAATCATTTGTTCAGTCAGGCAGCCACTGAAATGTTTGATGCATGTATGTCATCTATGTTATCAAACTATAAAGTATGTTACCGATCAACACCCTGGGGTTGCCGCTGGCCAGAACTGAGCTGGTCTGGCCATTTAAATACAGTATCTAGAAGAGCAGGACTGATGTGAGGAACCTTGCAGTGAGTAACTCACCACCTGAATCCCCAGAACCTGTCCTCCATCTACGAGGCACAACTCAAAAATGTGATGGATTCTCCACACCTCTCCAGATGTGTGTAGCTCCAGCAACACACAAAATGCAACATCACCCAGACAAAGTAGCATACTTTATTTGCACCACATCCACAAGTATCCACTCCTCCCTCCGACACCCTGCCTCAAATCTTCACTGATGTTCAGTTGCAGCTGACAACCTGCACTGCAGGAACTCATCAAGGCTCCTTAGACAGTACCTTTCCTAAGTCACAGCTTTGTCCATCCAGATGGGCAAGAGTAACATGAAGAAGAAAAAAATGGAGACACAGTCAGATGTGCAGTCCAGAGCCGAGCCAAGCCAAGCCATTATGTAATTCTTAATGGCAGTCAGTATTGGATTTGGATTGCTATTAAAGTAACTAACAATTTTTGGGACTAGCCAGAAGTCTGGGTACTAAGAACTGAGAAATAAGCCTGTTCCTTCCTGCTGTGCAAACTCAGCTAATAACCTCCTAAATTATATTGGAAACAGTTAATAACCTGTCGTGAAACAACCATGCCGGACAACATTAAATGACTTAAGTATTATCACTCCAGAACTAGAGCGTTTGGTACATGAACATGAATATGAAGTTTAAAACCTCGTGTACCATACATCTGTATATTTCAGGATATTTTACAGATATGTTGGTGAGATAGGTGGGTTGTACCAATTAGTGTATATTCTAGAATATCTGATCCTTTTTGTAGAAATATGTTGATAAATAATACTATGACACAAAAGCTATGAATTAATGCTGTTTCTTTTCACACCAATGCCACCAGTTAGTAATGTTGCTGCACCATTTCAGAAATTGCAAACAAAAAATTGATTTTGCAGAAAGGTCAAGGACTTGAGTCTAGCATAGCAGGGGAAAATATATAGTGCTTGTGCCTGGCAGTACTTCTATTTTTAATTGTTGAAAATTTGTGTCATGTTAAGTCAACAGTTCAGTGCACAGAATTATTTGATGAAAACCTGCTACTGTTAGAATTTGGGATCAAGTTATAGAAAAAAAATTAAATTTCCATGTTTTGGTTTTAAGTATTGCACAGGCATATACAGTAAAGAGCTGAACAAATATTTGTAAGGAAACTATGGGCAGCAAATGTGGAAAACAACAGCGAATAAGAGAAGTCATCAAATCTGCAAGCATATGGGCTGGGGGCACAAGTTAACCATTCAGCGATCAAGCTGCTCCATTATTCATCAGCCGTAATGTCTTGTATTTATGTTTTGAATTCCAAATCTTCAATAACCTTTTGGTTCCCTTATCCAAAAAAAATCTGCCTTGCTTTCAAAATATTCCATGACCCCACCTCTGTTGTCTTTTGAGGAAGTGTGTTCCCAAGGCACAACTCTTGGAATAAAATTCTGCTTGTCTCCGTTCTCAACTGAAGCACAAGAGGAAACATCTTTTCCTTGTCTGGCTTGTAAAGACCACTCAGGTTCATTCACATTTGAGTCAGGTCTGCCCACCTCTAAATTACATTGGAAACAAATCCAGCCTGTCCAAACTATCCAAACAGTGTGATGTAACTGAAATTATATATTGAAAAAGACCTGGGTTGTTTCTTAAATCGCTCATCTTTTAGAATGACCATGTTGGTTTTAGTTCTTTCATATGGAAATCGCAAAACTTTTTTTTAGAAGTTACATTCTCAAGCGAACTTTAACAATTGGTGTCATGTTGGCCCAGATAATAAGTCGAAGGTGTGAGGTGCCCTGTGTGAGACCATCTGTCACAACGTTCAGACTGATTCTAATCTCAAAAACAGATTTACAGAATCTTACATGGATTCACGAAGTTTTTGAGCTAAGTAAAATGTAATTCTGCAAGTGCAAATTCGCATCACAAATTGTGAGAGAGTTCAGGGGTGCATGTGCCCTTGAGTATAGAGTGTGTGTGTGTGTGTGTGTGTGTGTGTGTGTGTGTGTGTGAGAAAAAAAATAAGTCTGAGATGGTGCATCTGAGTGTGGGAGTGTATGTGTGAGTGAATGAAAGAGCTTGTGTATAAGAGAGCATCTTTGTGTGTGTTGATGTGGGGTCACCTGCAGTGTGACATAGACCGAAGGCCTGGTTGAGGCCATCCTGATGGTTACTAAACTTGGTTATCAGCCTCTGCTTGGTCACTTTGTTGTTGATCTGTCCCGAAGTCCACCTTGGAGGACGGTCACCCGAAGTTCTGAGGTCACATGTCCTGGACCACTCAAGTGTTCGCCACCTGGGAGGGAACACCCCTGTATGTTGATTGTTGTGCGGTGTCCATTCATTCATTGCCGTTGCCTCTGCTCTGTGTCACTGATATACCACACCTCAGGGCATCCTTGCAGCTCATGTCCGTCTCCTGAGGAGGTCAATACGGGTTTTTCCCTGTGGCACGTCAGACCTGGCCCACCGTTCTTATGAGGACATCCTTGAGTATTTTCAGGTGTCGGGCGTCACATTCCTCCTCATCTGAACAGATCCTGTGTATGCATAGGGGAGAAGGCTTGTTTTAAGTCGGTCAGTAAGTCGATGCTCGAAGCCAGATTCCGGAATAGTGGTGCTGGAAAAGCACAGCAGTTTGGCCAGCATCCGAGGAGCAGGAAAATCGATGTTTCAGGCAAAAGCCCTTCTTCATGGCTTGTTTTGATACATTTCAATTGGAAGTTGGAGAAGTGTGGCATCGTGAGATTATCCATGGTTTGCATTAGAGTGAGGTGCTGAGGTGTCCATCTTGACTGAGATGCATGCGCCCAAGAATGAAACAGATAGTTGAGAATAGTCCATGGTGAGTTTGGTGGGGTGAAACTTATTGCTATCACTGTGCAGTTCTTTTCAGTGACTCTTTGCCATGGATCCAGAGGAAGAAAATGTCGTCAGTGTACCTGGTGTATAGTGTAGGTTGGATGTCCTTGCATAGAGAAGAAGTCTTGTTTGAACCTGTTTGTAAAAATGTTGACACACTGGGGTGCAAATTTGGTCCCCATGGCTGTTCCATGTGTCTGAATGAAGAACTGGTTATCAAAGGTGAAAGTGTGTGGTCGAGGATAAAGCAGACGAGTTGTAAGACCATTCTCGGAGATTGGCAGTTGTTAGTGTTGAGTACTGAGGCTGTTGCCGCAATACCATTATTGTGGAGGAGGCTGGTGTAGGGTGCTGAAATATCTATTGTCATGAGGAATGTTCCTGGGTCGACACGTCTGTAACTTTCTGTAAGAAATCTGTAGTGTTGTGACTGTAGAAGCTCTGGTTCCTCTGTAAAATGGATTTCAAGGTGCCTTTGATACAGCCAGAGGGGTTCTCTCACAGGGTCGCATTGCCTGGTGTGATGGGCTGTCCAGGTGTTTTGGCTTTGTGTGTTGTTGGGACCTTGGGTTCGTGTCACACTGCAGGTGGCTCTACTGCACTACACACACACACACACACGCATACACAGATGCAGGCTTGCGCACGTAGGTCCGCGTGTACAGCCCCAAACACTCACGCGGACCCTCTCTCATATGCAAGCTCTCTTATACACACACACACACTCCCGCATTCTCATGCACACACGCAACCTCTCTCAGACACTCATAACCACCCCTGCCATGTGCGTGCACACGTCTATAAGTTGGAATTTGTATTGGCAGAATTAGATTTTATTTTGCTCAAAAACTGCATGAATCCATGTAAATGGATTCTGTTAATCCAGTTTTTAGCTCAGAAACAGTCTGACCATTTGTGGCACAGACTCTCTCTCTCTCAGGGCACCTCACATCTTCAATATATTATCTGGGCCAACATGACACCAATTTTTCAAGTTCATTTGAGAATGTAACTTTTAAAAAGTTTTGCAATTTACATATGAAAGAACTGAAACCAACAGGGTCATTCTAAAAGATGAGAGACGAAAGAAAATAATCCGGGTCTTTGTCAATATTTCATTTCAGTTACATCACACTGTAAACTTTTGCTATAGATTTTGTGTCCCACGATCTTATACTCCGCAACCCCCGATGAAAGAGCAGCACTCCGAAAGCTATTGTTTCCAAATAAACCTGTTGGACTATAATCTGGTGCTGTTTTTTTTTGAAGTGTTTGCTGTATTCTAGGTCAAACAACAATTTGCATGCACTTCACTCAACGTAGTCAACTTGAGTTCGCTGCTCATATGTGATCTGCTTGACTTTGAGGCAATGAAACATAGACTGAGCAACCACTTCACAGAGCAGCTATGTTCTGTCTGCAAAAATGACCCTGAGCTTTCTGTTGCCTGCCTTTTGAATATACTGCTGTGTTCCCTCATCAACACTTTTGTCTCGAGCTTGCTACAGTGCTCCAGCAAAGCTAGAAGAACAATTCTTATTTTCAGCTTGGGGACTGTGCAGCCTTCCAGACTCCATGTTGAGTTCAATAGTTTTAGGGCCTGAGCACCTTCTTTCATATCCTTCGTCCAACACCCACACACCAGGCTGCCTTGTCACTTGGGCTGCTACCACAAACAATCCAATGTCAGCTACTAATAAGCCCCATGAGTAGCTATTGATTTTCCCAGGCTGACCAGCTCTCTTCTATCCACAATCATCCACTTTAAAAAAAAATTGTCATTTGTACTCATCTTTTTCTAGCTACAGATAATTCTGAAGAAGGATCACAGGACCTGAAATGTTAACTCTGCTTTGTCTCCACAGATGCTACCAGACCTGTTGAGTTTTTCCAGCAATTTGTATTTTTGCACCACTTTGGGGATGTAGTCTCACCATGAAAGCATAACCTCCTTATCTTCATGTTCAATTCTTCCCATAACCAAGGATAGCAGTCATCACCTTCAAGATTAATGTACGATACCTTAATTGAAAGATTTTTTCAGTTGTGCAACAGAAGACCTAAATCCCTTTGCACCTCTGAAATCACTCCAAATAATTGGTCATTTAAGTAGTACTCTGCTTCTTTTCATTCTTTCTGCCAAGTAAACAATATTTCATTTCACTCCATCATTATATTCCATTTGACAGATTCTTCCCCTGCTTGGTCAACTTATCTATATCTGTCTATGACAACCTAATGTGTTCTTCACAACAGCCTCTTCTAATTATCTTGTCTGCAAATTTGGCTGCCATACTTTGGTTCACATTATTGAAGTCATTGATGTAAATTGTCAAACATTGAAGCCCCAACACAGGCCCCTGCGACTTGCCACGTCGTGCCAATCAGACCAAGACCTACTTATACACAGTTTTCTGCCATCAAGCAAGCTTCTATCTATGCTAATAGTTTACCCATTCTGCCCATCGCTTTTATTGACTGCTATAATCTGAGTTATCAAATGCTTCCTGGAAATCCTGTTTATGCTCCCCTTTATCTTCGGTGCATGTTCCTCCTCCAAAGAACCCCAATAAATTGGTTAAACATAATTTGTATCTGAAACAATTCTGTCTCTTCCTGATTTTCCTTGATTTTTTTCAGTTACACGATCAGGTCTTTGATAATCGACTCTAAAACCTTTGACAGGCATTTAGCTAACTGGCCTACTGTTGAATATTTTCTACTTTCCTCCATTCCTGAAAAGACCAAGAGATGCTCTTGCAGATGTCTGTCCAGTTTCTAAATGTGGTTTAGGGTTTATGTGAAACGATCAATAATTTTAATTGCTTCCAAAAACACACTCAGTAGTGAACATAAGTTACAGAAGTAGTGATAGGTTGAACTTCATGAGATACTATGCAATCCTCACAGCCTTAAAATGTGTTCTCAGATTAATTTTTGTCTCCATATTGACTGTTTGATGTTGCATGTGTAATATGATGAATTCATAATAGGGATCGAAGAGCTAAAATTTTTTTCCAGTTACAAGTTAGCCAGCAAAGTTACTGTGGGATGCGCATTGTGTCCTGCATATCCACGCTGCTGCATGTATGAATGCCTTCCTGTGAGGCTGTGTAACTGAGTTTACGAGAGTAGACACTACACTGTCCTAACATTAGTGTTATATTGAATGCAGACACATCTTCAGCCTCGGAAGATGAGGGCTCACTCCGTCGCCAGGGCCGGATCACGTCCACTCCAAACCAGGGCCATTTGAACGTAGAGCACTGGCTTAACAAGGTTATCCAGAGCTCCTCCACCTCATCCTCTGCATCGTCCACTTCATCACATGTAGGAGGGAAACCTACTGCTTCACTAGCTGACCTCATGGCGCATACCCATTTAGGTCAGTAAATGTTTATTTTATTTTACTTTCTCTACAGCATTACAAATTGCAGATGTCAACATACAATAACTGTTGCCTAAATTATAATGTTAGTGGCAACTGAGTAGTGCAAAGTTGGATTGGGAAGATTTGACTAGAGACAGGTCAGAATTATTGATCTGCTGTTACATGCCTCAAATTAAAATTGCCTGGTACTCTGAGTAACTGCTTCAATGAAGGGGGAGTGTATTGTAAAAGAAACAGAAAGCATTTGCTCACAAATCATTTGACTTCATGATGTCCTGTGACACCTTGCAGCAAATGAGGTTTTGCTAAGAATATATGAATTTGCCATTTACACATAGCAAAATTTCTCAAATAACAATAACAAATGACCAGCCAATCTGTTTCTGGTGGTGGTGTTTGAGAGATGGTTGGGGGCAAGACACAACTCCGCAATTTGTGGCAGAGAATCATTTGTATTGATGTGAGGGACGAACAGGTGCTCATGCTGAAGTACCATCTTAAAGATGGTGTTTTTTTTGTTTTGCAGCTCAATGCTTCATCTCACATTAATGGCACTTGTGCTTGTTGCATGCTTGTGTTTTATGTTTCTCTTTTATATTTGCAATTTGTGTGTTTGTTTCTGTGCTGTATCAATATATCATGCAGTATTGGTAACTTCAAGGCGGAACTGTCATTCAAGGACCGTATTGTGCATCGTTTTATGACTGTGTTATTAAGTGAGATGTTTGGAAAGAAAAGTTCTGTTTACAGACTAGATTGATCAATATTTTCAGACCCAAAGATTTGTTCTGACCAACTTGATTGTAAAGATTCTTGCACCTTTTTTTGCAAACGATTACTGGTATAATATTTAATTTTCAGTTTGAAATAATCATGTAAGGCAGATTTGGACTGGAGGTCAGGTTGGTTAATGCCTGGTTTGCAGTACAGAGTGACGCCAACAGTGTGGATCAATTCCCATACAGGGTGAGGGTCAACATAAAGGTCCCAACTTCCCCACCTTCCCCTCGCTTGAGGCATGATGACCTTCAGGTTAAACTCACCACCAGTCATCTCTCTAATAAGCAAGCAGTCCTCTGAAATTGTGATGATTTTACTTGAGGCTACTCATCCTCCATTTTCTTATCAGAGGGACAGAAAATTGAGAGTATTTATCTTGTGCTCCCCTTCCTTTCTCTGCACTTATCTCTCCAAATTGGCAGTTTGTTTTGTGTTGTCAATGTTCAGGGCTTTAATATATTCTCTACTATTTTATTTGCTTCGGTTGAGCTGGAATATGTCTGATGTTTTATGCATCACCACACAAGCATAAGAATAGAATATTAGAATGCAACAGCTTTATTAAATATTTTAGTTGGATTTGTGCATATATGTACTCAATAAGCACACAGACTCTGCTGCCAGATCTCTCTCAATCAGCCTTGTTACGGTAATTTGGAGAATATATCTGTCACTTTGCATTGTGAATGCCTTGTATTTTAGCAGCAGTAATGTCAATAAAAGCAGCATGTCTTTTCCAGTCCCAATCTGTGGTGAGCTCATACAATAGAAGTATTGGTGAATACAACCCTACATTCTCTACAGCTACAGTCTCATACAGTAATTTCTTTCTGTTGATGCCCATCATAGCATTCTCTTGGGCCACCACAAAACTGATGATTCAAGCCAGCTTTAGGAAACAAACTGTGCAATGTTCCACAAAAAGTGAGTTCGTTATCCTTGAACATTCCCTTCACGACTGCACTATGTGTGTTTTTCCTGGGCAAGTGCTTCTGCATGTGTCCTACTAAGGGTCATAGCTTGGCCCATGGAGAATAACTGCCATTCCTTGGAAGATGCTTCAGATGGCCTTGCAGGCAGACCATTAGGTCTAACTCTGACTCGAGAAAGTTGAAAAACTGCTGGAACTGACCATGGAGAGGCTGGACCATAGGTAATTGGTAGCAAGGCATCGTGAGAAAGATGGTGGTGGAAGTAGAACAGGCGATATCAAGAGGACAAATTCTGTCATCCTGAGTGTGGAAAACAGATTCGTGCTGTGTGGAATACTGTCTCTGCCCATAGGGCAATAATCCTCGTAACCTTTTGGGGGCATATTTCTGGACTGTTCGAAGACTCTTGAACCTTTTTAGAATACTGGTATTCACAGCTAAGATGACAGCAATTTGATCCTGCAAGGCAGCAAGCTAAGATTGTATTACTTCAGTTTGAGTTTTTCCTGCAGCACCCAGGCATTGAGAGGTTTCTTGCTGTAGTGGAAGCAGAGTCGTCATCAGTCCCAGCTCTGTAAGTGTTGTTGTGAAGTTGACGATCATTTCCATTCTAGAGTCAAAAGTTCTTAAAACCGAGTGTGAGGCTAAGCTGGATTTCTCCATGTTCCTTGATGGTGACGCAAACCTTCTGATAGGCCTACTAATGCACAGATATTTCTATGTGCCTATCCTTCAGCTTTTTTCTTGATGCTGCCTTTTCAAAATCTTCAGAATTGTTGTGCAGCTTCACGCTTCTGAGTTCGTACCTTTGCTGCCTTTTCCCCCTCCTGTCTACTCATCACTGCTTAATGAGTCACCACATGCAAATCCCGCCTCTAACAGCCACCTGCTCTGCCAATGTGAGGTTGACTGGTGTCAATCATCAACTGAATTTTGCTATTCCATTTCATGCTTTTGAAGTACTGCCTAGCCAAACAATAGTTCCTGGCTATCTGAATGAAAAATAGGAATAGTAGAATTACATTGAGAAGAGAGGGAAAAGATAAGGAGTTCACACTGAAACCCATGTGCAGCATAGGAATTCAAAGAGACTGTGTAAAGGGGGAGTGATATGTGAAAAATAGAATTAGATCTGAACATCACTTCATTTTCAATCTGTGTGGGCTGTTGGCAGGTCACAACTAAATGGCTACATCTTTGGTCAAAGTTACTCCAGTAAAGGTCCCCCATCTTCATCGCGGAATGACACACACTGCTTTGCCTGCCCCTCCCATTGGTTCACCGTGTTGCCTTAAGCTACATGTTGCTGTATCGTGCAAGGTTAACACTGTTTAATCGATCTTCCTTGTTTTCAACTCCACCCCTCGAGAGATAAAAACTATTATTTTGTTTCCTTTTTATGACCTTACTCATCTTTTTGTTTCTGCCTTGAGTGATTGTCTAACTGTACCCTGGTATATCTCTTCCTGGCACTTATTTTTCAAGGATTTTACAGCCTCCTTATTCTTCCTACTTGATGTTTATCATTTTTTGCCAATTATATGCCCATTGAATTCATTTTGCCATGACTGTGTTTGAATATCCCTTTATATTGACTGCAGCCCCAATTTGGTGTCATTTGCAAATTTTGAATTGTACTTGGATTCTACAGTCCAAATCATGTACTTAAGTGGTGAACAACTCTGATCTTTGTGTAACACCACTTGTCAATGTTTGCTCATCTGAATGACAACACAAAACCACTGTTTACTATTTTGTAGCCAGCATGTTTTTCACTCCATGACTTGTTGCTTCTGACCTCAGTCATGAATCTGCTACACGGTATGTTGTTGAAAACTGTTTTAGAAATGTAAATATATTGCATCCTATTGCATTATCCTCCTCTATACTTTCTGATAGCTTAAATGCCTCCAGTAAGATCTTGCTTTTTGGGGTCAGTGCTGATTATAGTTTATTTTCAGATGCTATATATTTCACCATTCTGGTTTTAAATGGTCATACTGAATATGGATTTGGCGAAAATTTTAAGGGCAACAGAAACACACAGAGAATGGAAGTTCAGCTCCTCAGGTGGTTTGCTCCAATCATCCCATATTACATATGGAAAATGCTCTTCTGCCCTTCCTGTTTCCACCACATACACTCATCTGCTTCCCTGTCTCCCAGTTTCTTTTTCCTCCGTCTCTGTCTGCACGTTTGCTTGTTCCTCCAATGTGGCTTCTGTTCTCATTTATAAAAAAAAACCTTCCTAATGTGTCTCTCGTTGACATCATTAGACTTTTAAGTTTCTGCCATGTTGCTAAGTGCAACAAATTTCCATCTGTCTAGTAGGAGTCATTCCTTTAATTACCTTTGTTAGGTTGTTGGAATGACTACTTTTTCTAGACTGAAGTAATCAATTCAACTTGGGCTTTCACTGTTTCAAGAGAGCAAGTTTTTGTGTCCTCTGTTATGAATGCTCGGAAGACATGATCGTTTAGAACCTAATTTTCATTTACTTCAATCTTGTTCACAATTCTATTGTGCAAAATTTTGGCTAAGGTAATGATTAGACCTATGACAGTGTCTGTGCCACTGAGGAATTATTGGCTCTGTTTTCTATCTTTGTGTTCATTTGTAGAACTCCATTCTCTAGTGCACTAACTTGTCAAACTTTTTCTTCTAACCATGTGAATTTTTCTATCTGGTTCTAATCCTGGATTTGTAAGCAATTTTGGATTTGCTCCTGAGATTTTTGGATGATGAGGGAAAGCTTGACATGATCTCAGGTTTGGAGTGGATAAGCACAGCTTTATGAATAATGTAAAAGGAGGACGTTTAGTTACTGATGTCAGACTCTGAATTTTGCATTCACCAAAAAACCTGACAATGATTTACTGATTACAAGACCATAAAAAATTGGTGCAAGAATGGGCCATTCAGCCTTTTGAATCTGTTCCACCAGTCAGTAAGATTATAACTGCTCTGAATGTGACCTTAATTCACTTTCTGCAAATACATTTGAGTGGAAAGTTGAAACCTAATTTCCACACTACACTTACAGCACAATTCTCTGCTCCAGTCCAAAGCCAAAGCTCTATCTAACCACTAAGGCTGAAGGAGTTCCAATTCAATAAATAAAATATCTGGATTTGAAAGTTATTCCCCATAATGGTGATCATGACAACTAGCAATCAATTTAATTCAAAGGGCTATTAAGATGGGCTGAAAATGCTGAACAAATTAATTGATATATAAGATCCTGAATGGCCTTGGCAAGGTGATGTGGAAAAGATGTATCACTGTGGGTCAGTCCAGAAAGAAGGGACGCTATTTAAACAAAAAACATTTTGCTGTAGAAACGTAGCAAGTCTGGCAGCATCTATAGAGAGAAAAACCGTTCATGCTTCAAGACAAGTGACCCTTCATTAGACTTTGTCAGTTTTGATGAAAGGTCACTGAACTTGAAATCTTCACTGTTTTTCTCTCTACATATGCTGAAAATGTGTTGCTGGTTAAAGCACAGCAGGTTAGGCAGCATCTCAGGAATAGGGAATTCGACGTTTCGAGCACAAGCCCTTCATCAGGAATCAACCGTCAAATTCCCTATTCCTGAGATGCTGCCTAACCTGCTGTGCTTCAACCAGCAACACATTTTCAGCTGTGATCTCCAGCATCTGCAGACCTCATTTTTTACACTCTACATATGCTGCCAGACTTGCTGTGTTTCTCTCGCTTTCAACATTTTTGTTTCAGATTTCCAGCATCAGTAGTTCTTTGTGTTAATGTATCTGTTGTAAAATTAGGGGTCAGTCTTTCAGGGCAGAGGTGAAAAACGCTTTGAGAGTTATGAAACCTTTAAATTCTCTGCCTCGAATGGCAGTGGGAGTAAGGTCATTGAATATTTTTGAATAGCTGTTTGTTAGGCAAGGGATCAGGTGGGGTTCTTGGGACAAACAAGAATGTGAAGTTTGAATCATGAAGGGATCAGCCGTGATCATCTTCAAAGGCAGTGCAGTCTTGGGGAGACCGAATTGGCATCAGATCCTACTTTGCCTTGTTATGCAGCGTCACCAAGTTGGCATCTCATTTTCAGGCATACCTGGCACATCTCGATATACTCCTCATGGACTAGCTTGATTGTGATGAGTGAACAAGGCAGATGCAGGGTCCTGAGGTAAAAACTTGTAAGATCCGATTTTCTTACCAATGGCTCTCACTACCCAATGGGTGCCCAGTTTGAGCTACTTGATCTGTTCTCCACCTATCCCTTTAACTACAGTGGAAGTGCTAAATATAATGGAAGGTATTCTCTTTAAAAAGCCAAGAATGATGCTATTTTAATTTGCCAAGAAATAAATAGTTGAAGCCAAAGTCAAAAAGCACCTCAGGAGTGTGGGATCAACAGTGCATTTGATATTAAGCAATAATGACGGAGACGTGCACCCCTTCTTTCGTTAGTGCTGGAAGTAACTGGCTGGCAGAAGCAGTCTGTTAACAGACAGAAGACAGTAGACATAAACATATGTTTATAATTTATATCAATGATGTGGATGAAGGAACAGAAGGTATGATTGCCAAGTCTATTGATGGGACAAAGATAGATAGGAAAGTGAGTTGTGAGGAGGACATAAAGAAGACAAAAAAAAAAGCAAGGAACTGTGGATGTTGGACATCTGAAATCAAAAAGAGCTGAAGGAACTCAGTAGGTCTTCAGCATCTGTGGAGAGAGAAATGAAATTTTGGGTGTAATATGACTTCCCTTTAGAACTGATATGTCAGAAAAATGCCGATCAGTTTAATGAAAAGGTGTAGCAACTGGAATATAATGTGGGAAAATGTCAAATTGTCAATTTTAGCAGGAAGGATAATAAGGCATATTATCTGAAGGATGAGATTGCAGAGCAGCGATTGAGAAATCCATATCTTCTTGCATGAATTGCAAAAAATGTAGTGTGCAGATATGAAAAGTATTTAGAAGGTTTATCAAACTAAGATTTGGAATTTTGGGAGGGGGCATGTGCCTTATCAAGAAATTTTCATAGATTTGGCTTGTGTCCACTGAAGTTTGGAAGAGTATGAGGTGACTAAATGGAAACATACCAGTATATGGTCGGCATGGACAATTTGCCCAAGGATCTGTTTCTGTCCTGTACATCTCTGTGACTCTACATAACGTTTTGACAGGAAAAATGTGGATAGGATGTTTTAGGAAAATGAAGAACCTTTATGGCGGGAGAGGTTCGCTGCTTGAAAAATCAAGGATCGCACATTTAAAACGGGTGAAGTGAAATTCACCTCTGAAGGGTATTTGTCTTTGAAAACTTGTCTAGATGTGAGGTGGGATAAAACTCATTGAATATTTTTAAGGCAGAGGTGAACTGATTCTTAGAAAGTTGAAAAGTTTTTGGGATAGTGGGAATTTGAATTTGAGATGCTATAATTTACTGAATAGTGAAGCAAGTCTAAGGAGCCAAATGGCCGACTCCTGTTCCTTGTTCACAACCCTCTCCCGATATGCATCTTATGTCACTCACATTGTGTCTTCTTCAAGCTCTTATTGTTCCACCTTCCCTCAGTCTTTATAGTAAAAACTGTATATTATAATTTGCAGTCACGCTGATGTTTGCCAACGTTGTTGCTTTTGCAGAACAATCGACTGTTTTTATTTTGTTCATAAACTGAGATTGCAGTTTGTGTGTATTTATATGACAACAGAATCAATTAATACACTGTAACTTGTGTCCTTCACTGATCAAATGTGTATGTAAATTATATCCTTAAGCTAAATGTCAGAGTCATAAAGCTGCATAGCGTGGAAACAGACCCTTTGGTCCAAGTTGTCTATGCCGAGCAAATATCCTAAATTAATCTTCTCCCCTTTGCCAGCATTTTGCGCATATCCCTCTAAACCTTTCCTGTTCACGTACCCATCCAGATGCGTTTTAAATGTTGTAGTTGGACTAGCCTCCATCACTTCCTCTGGCAGCTCATTCCGTACATGCACATCTCTCTGCCCCTTCAGTCCCTGTTAACTCCTTCCCCCCTCACCTTAAATTCATTGTTACGACACAGGGTAAACGCTCCTGCACAGTTTAAAACCACAACATAAAAAATATTTATCCCGTGCAGTAATCTGTCAAAATTTGAGTGGCCAAGAACTCTTTAAAGTAAAAATTAACAACTTTATTATAACAGTATAACAGAATAATTAGCTAACAACTATTCACAAGTCCTTACTCTAATTGCCTTCTATTATACTAGTCTGATAAAGCTCCCAATTAAGATTTACAAAACAAAACTCCTCATCTCAAAACCAGGCAGCTTTCGGTTCTTCTATTTAGGTCTTTGTGTCATCTTTTCTTCTTAGGGATTTCTGCTTCACAGATTACTGATCAGAAAAGGTACTTTGTGAGAGAGGTATTTTTCAGGCAGTCTGTTTACATGCTGGGGCTTGGCAGTTCCTCTCCTCACTGTTCAGTTTTTCCCCAATCTTAGACTTCAAAGCACTGGATTGTGTCATTGGTTTTTAAGATTGTCAGTATATTCAATTCAAACTTGATTGTAATTTTTTGGGGTATAATTTAAACTGGCTTAATTGTCATTTCCAGGTAACCAGCTACTTCTGTACCTGGAACACATGTTACATTGTGTTTTATTGAGAACATTTGGTGCTGTCACTGCTAGCTTTTAACTCTGTGAGGGGTAGGTCTTGCCTTGCAAGTCTTATTGAATTCTTTGAGGAGGTGACCGAGCATGTGGATGAGGGGAGAGCAGTGGATGCAGTGTACATGGATTTTAGTAAGGCATTTGATAAGGTTCCCCATGGTAGGCTTATGCGGAAAGTCAGGAGGCATGGGATAGTTGGAAATTTGGCCAGTTGGGTAGAGAACTGGCTAACCGGTCGAAGTCAGAGTGGTGGTAGATGGTAAATATTCAGCCTGGAGCCCAGTTACAAGTGGAGTTCCGCAGGGATCAATTCTGGGTCCTCTGCTGTTTGTAATTTTTATTAATGACTTATAGGGAGTCGAAGGGTGGGTCAGTAAATTTGCAGACGATACGAAGATTAGTGGAGTTGTGGATAGTGAGGAGGGTTGTTGTCGGCTGCCAAGGGACTTAGATATGATGCAGAGCTGGGCTGAGGAGTGGCAGATGGAGTTCAACCCTGTCGCGTGAGAGGTTGGAAGGACAAATAAGAATGCGGAATACAGGGTTAACAGTAGGGTTCTTAGTAAGGTGGAGGAGCATAGGGATCTTGGGGTCTACGTTCAGAGCTCTTTGAAAGCTGCCACTCAGGTGAATAGAGCTTGTAAGATGACCTATGGTGTATTAGCGTTCATTAACAGAAAGATTGAATTCAAGAGTCGTTGAGGTGATGTTGCAGCTGTACAGGACCTTGGTAAGGCCACATTTGGAGTACTGTGTGCAGTTCTGGTCACTTCACTTTTCGAATTATGTGGAAGCTTTGGAGAGGGTGCAGAGGAGATTTACCAGGATGTTGCCTGGAGAATAGGTTGTATGAGGATAGGTTGAGAGTGCTATACCTTTTCTCATTGGAACGGCAAAGGGTGAGGGATGACTTGATAGAGGTTTATAAGATGATCAAGGGAATGGATAGAGTAGACAGTCAGAGACTTTTTTCACGGGTACAAGAGTGTTACAAGGGAAATAAATTTAAGGTGAAGGGTAGAAGGTATAGGGGGATGTCAGGGATAGGTTCTTTACCCAGAGAGTGGTCGGGGTATGGAATGCGCTGCCTGTGAGAGTGGCAGAATCAGAATCATTGGTGGCCTTTAAGCAGCAATTGGATAGGTACATGGATAGGTGCTTAAGCTCGGACAAATGTTCGCACAACATTGTGGGCCGAAGGGCCTGTTCTGTGCTGTATTGTTCTATATTCTCTGAAAAGGTATAATTCACCCACATTTTCATAACAATGTCCTCTAGTTTAGGAGTCCCCCACCCTGGGGAAAAGACCTTGACTAATCACCCCATCCATGCCCCTCATGGTTTTATAAACCTCTATAAGGTCACCTCCCATCCTCTGTTCCAGGGAAAACAGCCCTTGGCTATTCAGCCTTGGACCGAAAATCAGTTTCCATATCGTATGACTCGATGGAGGTTGTTATGCCATAAGACCATAAGACATAGGAGTGGAAGTAAGGCCATTCGGCTTATCTAGTCCACTCCGCCATTCAATCATGGCTGATGGGCGTTTCAAGTCCACTTACCCGCATTCTCCCAGTAGCCCTTAATTCCTTGTGACATCATGAATTTATTAATCTCTGCCTTGAAGACATTTAGCGTCCTGGCCTCCACTGCACTCTGCGGCAATGAATTCCACAGGCCCACCACTCTCTGGCTGAAGAAATGTCTCCGCATTTCTGTTCTGAATTGACCCCCTCTAATTCTAAGCTGTGTCCACGGGTCCTAGTCTCCTCGCCTAACGGAAACAATTTCCGAGCGTTCACCCTTTCCAAGCCATGTATTATCTTGTAAGTTTCTATTAAACCTCCCCTTAATCTTCTAAACTCCAATTAATACAATCCCAGGATCCTCAGCCGTTCCTTGTATATTAGACCAACCATTCCAGGGATCATCTGTGTGAATCTCCGCTGGACACGCTTCAATGCCAGTATGCCCTTCCTGAGGTGTGGGGACCAAAACTGGACACAGTACTCCAAATAGGGCCTAACCAGAGCTTTATGAAGTCTCAGTAGCCGTACTTTTCCTTTGACACAGGAAGTTGCCTGAACTAATTGGGGTAGAATAGCCACTACTGGTCGTGACTGCAGCCACTAGCACAATTAAAATCCTGTATCATCAAACAAAATGAATGTCTTTCCAGTAATAGGAAACGCTATGATTTACAGAAATGTCAATGCTGCAATATTTGAGGAATACCAGTATTACTCATTTAATTGGTGTTTGTAAATATTGATTGAAATGAAGCATCATCTTTGAACAGTGATGGAATTTCTCATTTATGCTATCAAAAGAATTGAAGAATCCAAGAATTCAGCCTATTCAGTCCAACAGTTCAAACCCTCCAACCTTGGCAACATCCTTGTAAATCTTTTCTGAGCCCTTTCAAGTTTCACAACATCTTTCCTTAGCAGGGAGACCAGAATTGAACGCAGTATTCCAAAAGTGGCCTAACCAATGTACTGTACAGCTGCAACATGAACTCCCAACTCTCATTTTCAATGCACTGACGAATAAAGGCAAGGATACCTAACATCACGTCTGCTATCCTGTTTCCCAGCAACTCCACTTTCAAGGAAGTATGAACCTGCACTCCAAGGTCTTTTTTGTCAAGCAGCACACTCAGTGTATTAGTCCTGCCCTGATTTGCCTTGGCAAAGTGCACCTCACATTTATCCAAATTAAACTTGATCTAATACTCCTCAGCCCATTGAGTCACCTGATCAAGATCTCAATGTACTCTTGAGTTAACCACCTTCGCTGTCCACTACACCTCCAATTTTGGTGTCGGCTGCAAACTTTCTAACTATACATCATATATTCACATCCAAATCATTTATATAAATGACCAAAAAACAGTGGACCCAGCACCAATCCTTGTGACATACCACTGGTCAAAGGTCTACTGTCCAGAAAGCAACCCTCCGCCACCACCCTCTGTATTCTACCTTACAGCCAGTTCTGCATCCAGATGGCTAGCTCTCCCAATATTCCATGTGATCTAACCTTGCTAACCAGTCTCCCGTAAGGAACCTTATCGAATGCTTTACTGAATTCCATATCGAGTGTGTCCACTGCTGACTTCCGTTCTCTTCAAACAATTCAATCAAGTTCATGAGACACAATTTCCCACCATAAAGCCATGTTGACTATCGCTAATCAGTCCTTGCCTTTCCAAATACATGGAAATCCTGTCTCTCAGGATTCTTTGCACCAACTTAACCACCATTGATGTCAGGCTCACCGGTCTATAGGTCCCTGGCTTTTCCTTATCACCTTTCTTAAATAGTGGCAACACATTAGCCAACTTCCAGTCTTCAAGACCTCACCTGTGGCTATCTATGATACAAATATCAAAGCAAGAGGTCCAGCAATAATTTCTTAAGCTTCCCACAGAGCTCCAGGGTAGATCCGATCAGGTTCTGGGGATTTATACACCTTAATGCATTTTAAGACGTCTAGCACCACCACTTCTGTAATATGGATATTTTTCAAGATGTCGCTATTTATTTCCCCACATTCTCTATCTTCCATATCCTTCTCCACAGTAAACACTGCAAATTATTTGTTTAGTATCTTCCCCCATCTCCTGCTATTTCACACACACATGACCTTGCTGATCTTTTAAGGGGCCCTCTCCTCTCTCTCCCTTGTTCCTCTTTTGTCCTTAATGTATTTGCAGAGTCCTTTGCCAAAGCTATCTCATGTCCCCTTTTTGCCCTCTTGACTTCCCTGTTAAGTATACTCTCACTGCCTCTATACTCTTATAGGGAATCACTCTATCTCTGCTGAATACACTTGACATATGCTTCCTTCTTATTCTTGACCAAAACCTCAGATTCTCCAGTCATCTAACATTCTGTACACCTAATAGCCTTATTCTTCACCCTAACAGAAAAAATACTGTCTCTGTACTCTTGTTATTGCACTTTGGAAGGCTTCCTATTTTCCAGTCATCTCTTTACCTGCAAACATCTGTCCCCAATAAACATTTGAAAGTTCTTGCCTAATACTGTCAAAATTCGCCTCCCTCCAAATTAGAACTTCCACTTTTAGACCCAGTCTATCCTTTTACATCACTGTTTCAATGCTAATAGAATTATGGTCACTAGCCCCAAAGTGCTTCCCCACTGACACTTCAGTCACCTCCCCTGCCTTATTTCCTAAGAGTAGGTCACGTTTTGCACGTTCTGTAGGAGGTGCATCCATGTACTGAAGCGGAAAATTTTTAATACACTTATAAGAAATTCTTCTCCAAGCCCTTGATGCTATGCAGTCCCAGTCTTAGCTTGGAAATTTAAAATCCCCTATTATTCTTAATTAACTGAGATCTCCTTAGAAATTTGTTTCTCGATTTCTCACTGACTGTTGAGGGGTTTATAGTACAATCCCAATTAGGTGATCACCCCTTTCTTATTTCCCACTTCGAACCAAATTAGTTCCCTGGATGTATTCCCAGGAGTAGCCTTCCTGCATTCCCTGCCCCCGAACCTCCCTGGCGTCTATACCCTGAAACATTAAGCTGCCTGGTCTGTCCATCCCTCAGCCACATCTCTATAATAGTTATGATATCCCAGTCCCATGTTCCCAACCATGCCCTGTGTTCATCTGCCCTTACCTGTGAGGCCTCTTGCATGGAAATAAACGCAGTTTAACTTACTGTAAAGGCCTTGCAGTGTTCTCATAACTGGTACAATTATTGAAACTGTGCCAGAGTGCAAAGACTGAATTTGTTTTCCAGTTTTTTTTAATGATTCACACTGTTTGTTAAGGCTTTCTTTTTCAAATAAGTCCATGGTTTTGAAGTTGAAGACCCTTTCATTAGCATTAAATTTAGTGATCCAGATTTCATGATGGTAATGACTGTTGGCAATTGCCATGATTTTTCTGAAACTGACTCAATTCTTGGCATCCACATATACACAGTTGAATTGAATTGAATTTGTCATGTGCACCAAGGTACAGTGAAAAGCTTTGACTTGCGAGAAATACAGGCAGATCACAGAGGTTAGTAGCATAATACGTAATAGGTAAACAGTGGCCAAAAAAAACACAGGTATAGGTGAATGGTAAGACTTCATGAGTCCATTCAATGTTCTAAGAGTAGGAGGGTAGAAACTGTTATGAAACCAGCTGATGCTTGTATTCAGGCTTCTGTACCTTCTGCCTGATGGTAGATGATGTAGCAAAACATTGCCAGGGTGGGATGGATCTTTGAGAATGTTGGCGGCCTTTCCTTGATAGTGGGCCTGGTAGATTGATTCTATAGATGGGAGGTTGGCCTGTGAGATTGTCCGGGCCGAATTCACCACTCTCTGTAACCATTTTCGATCTTGAATGGTACAGTTGGTGTACAACTGAGCATGGAAATTTAGAAGATGCTGTCATAATTCTCAAATAGAATCTGTAATGTGTAAAAGAGGCCATCCAGCCCATCGAGTCTGCACCAATTCTCTGAAGAACATCCTGCCCTCTTTTGACTATAGTTTCTATTAAAATCCCTGAAAATTGGATTTGCATCTGCATTTTAAGTTGTAATAATTACTGAAGAACCCTTCTCACTGTGGAAAACAAATTTTATACTTGGGTCATGTCAAATTTCTTGTTTTAATATAGTTCCTCAAGGTTGTTCCAATCTTTTATATTGCTGTTAATAAAATTTATGAATAGTGAAGGATAGTCAGTGCAATTTACTTCCCAATTTGGATAAAGGCATTGATGGTACCTTCGCTAAGTTTGCTGTTGACACAAACGTACATATGAAAGTGAGTTGTGAAGAGGATATGAGCTCACCAAAGGGTGTAACTATAGGTTGAGCAAGTGGTCAGAGTTAGTGCTAATGGAAGAGAAGTGATTAGTTGTCCATTTTGGCAGAAATCGGACAGAAGAAGCATATGTTAATGGTGAGTGATTGCAGAACTCAGATGCAAATGTCCTAATGCATGAATCATAGAAGGTGAGTATGCATGTACAACAAGTAATCAAAAAAGCTAATAAAATGATTTGGTTTATCGCAAGGGAATTGAATACAAAGTCGAGTGACTGTAGGGTATTAGTGAGACTGCATCTGAAGTACTGTGTACAGGTACCAGTCACTGTGGTTATGGAAGAATGTTCATGTGTCAAAGACAGTCGAGAGAAGGTTTAAGAGGGTATTACCTGGAATGAGCGGATTCCTTTTGAGGAAAGGTCACAAAAGCAAGGCCTGTATTTCTGGAGTTGAGTTAGTTGAAACATACAAGATCCTGAGGGGAATTGACAAGGTGGATCTTGAAAGCATGTTTCCCTTTGTGGGGAAAGTCGAGAGCTACGGTTCATAACTTTAAAAAGTAAGAGGATGCCCATTTAACATCAAAATGCGGAAAGAATTTTTTGAAGCTTGAGTCTCTTTGGAATTTCCTTCTTCAAAAGGGAGTAGATCCAGAATCTCTAAATATTTTTACAGCTGAAGTAGTTTATTGATTTCCAAGGAGGAGATGGATTATTGGTGACATGGAGGAATATGGAGTTAAGTGATCATAGTGAATGGCAAAACAGGTTTGAGGATCCAACTGGCCTACTATTATTCCTTGTTAGTATAGTTTATCGAGTGAGATGTGCAGGGCAGAAAAAGACTCTTCCATCTATCTCATCGATGTTGACCAATATTCTAAGTTAATCGAGTCCCATTTGCAAGCATTTGGCTCATAGCCCTCTGAACCGTTGCTATTCATATACCCATTCAGATGCTTTCTAAATGTTGTCATTGTACCAGCCTCTTCCATTTCCACTGGCAGTTCATTCCATACGTGCACCATTCTCTGCGTGAAAAGATTACTCTTTGGTTCCCTTTTAAATCTTTCTCCTTTCTCCTTAAATCTGTACCCTCTAGCTTTGCACTCTCTTACTCTAGGGAAAAAGACCTTGGCTATTCATCCTATCCATGCCCCTTATGATTTAATAAGCTTCTACAAGGTTACTCCTCAACTGCCAATAGGGGAATAGCCCAGTTTATTCAGCCTTTCCTTTTGGCTCAAACCATCCAACCCTGGCGACATGCTTGCTCATCTTTTCTGAACCCTTTCACGTTTCACAACATCTTTACTGCAACAGGGAGACCAGAATTTCAGCCTTATTCCTCAAGTGGCCGAACCAATATGCTGTATAACCACAGTATGACATCCTAACTCGTATACTCTATGCACTGACCAATAAAGACAAGCATACTAAATGCCACTTTCACCACCCTGTCTCCCTGTGACTCCACTTTCAAGAGACTATGAACCTGCTCTCCAAGGTCTCGGTTAGGCAACATTCCCTGGGCGCTTACCATTACGTGGATAAGTCCTTCCTTTATTTGACAATAGGTGCAGGAGTACGCCATTCTGCCCTTCAAGCCAGCACCACCATTCATTATCCTGTTCCTGCCTTATCCCCATAACCCTTGATTCCACTATCCTTAAGAGCTCTATCCTGCTCTTTCTTGAAAGTATCCAGAGACTTGGCCTCCACAGCCTTCTGGGACAGAGCATTCCATACACCCACTACTCTCTGGGTGAAGAAGTTTTTCCTCAACTCTGTTCTAAGTGGCCTACCCCTTATTTTTAAACTGTGTCCTCTGGTTCGAGACTCGCCCATCAGCGGAAACATGCTTCCTGCCTCCAGAGTGTCCAATCCTTTAATAATCTTATACATCTCAATCAGATCCCCTCTCAGTTTTCGAAACTCAAGGGTATACAAGCCCAGTTGCTCCAATCTTTCAATGCAAGATAGTCCCGCCATTCTGGGAATTGACCTCGTGAACCTACGCTGCACTCCCTCAATAGCCAGAATGTCTTTCCTCAAATTTGGAGACCAGAACTGCACACAATATTCCAGGTGCAGTCTCACCAGGGCCCTGTACAGCTGCAGACAAACCTCTTTGTTTCCATACTCAATTCCTTTTTTTATGAAGGCCAGCATGCTTCACACACTTATCCACATTAAACTGCATCTACCATGCATCCGTCCACGCACCTAACCTGTCCAGGTCACCCTGTATTCTCCTAACATTCTCTTCACATTTCACCCTGCCACCCAGCTTTGTGTCATCAGCAAATTTGCTAATATTAATACCTTCATCTATGTCACTAATGGACACTGTAAAAAGCTGCGGTCCCAGCACTGATCCCTGCAGTATACCATTGGTCACCACCTGCCATTCCAAAAGGGAGCCGTTTTTCACTACTTTGAAAATTGGTTGGCTGACAGGAAACAATCTGTCAGTGTTTTGCCCCTTATACCATGTGCCCTAATATTGCTCACTAACCTCCTATCTGGGACTTTCTCAAAGGCTTTCTGAAAGTCCAGGTATATACATCCACTGGATCTCCCTTGTCCATCTTTAGAATTACATCCTCAAAAAATTCCAGAAGATTAGTCAAGCATGATTTCCCCTTCATAAATCCATGCTGACTCTGACCTGTCCTGTTACTGCTATCCAAATGTATTGTAATTTAACCCTCTATCATTGACTCCTCCATTTTTCCCACCACTGAGGTCAGACTAACTGGTCTACAATTCTCTGTTTTCTCTCTCCCTCCTTTCTTAAAAAGTGGGACAACATTAACCACCCTCCAATCTGCAGGAACTGATCCTGAATCGATAGAACATTGGGAAATGGTCACCAATGCATTAAAAGCCACCTCCTTCAGTACCCTGGGATGCAGACCATCTGGCCCCGGGGACTTATCAGCCTTCAGACCTGACCGTCTCTCCAACACCATTTCTTGCCTAATATAAGTTCCCTTCAGTTCAGGTCCTTCAGCCACTATTACATCTGGGAGATTGCTTGTGTCTTCCCCAGTGAACACAGATCTGAAGTACCAATTCAACTCTTCTGCCATTTCTTTGCTCCCCCTAATAAATTCACCCGTTTGTCTTGAAGGGCCCAATTTTAGTCTTAACCATTTTTAGGTATGTGAAAAGAAAAAAAAAGCCTTTACTAGCCTCCTTTATATTTTTGGCCAGTTTACTTTTGTACCTTACTTTTTCATTGCGTATTTCCTTTTTCAGTTATCGTCTGTTGTTCTTCAAAAGCTTCCCAGTCCTCTGATTTCCCACTCATCTTTGCTACGTTATACTTTTTCCCTTTTGTCTTTATATGGTCCTGAACTTCCCTCATCAGCCACAGCCACCCCTGCCTCCCCTTAGGATCTATCTTCCTTTATGGAATGAACTGATCCTGCATCTTCTGCATTATACCCAGAAATACCTGCCATTGATGTTCCACTGTATCCCTGCCAGGGTATTGCACCATTGAACTTTGGCCAGCTCCTCCCACATAGCTCCATCGTTCCCCTTATTCAACTGAAATATTGTCACTTCTGATTCTACCCTCTCCCTTTCAAACTGCAGATTAAAGCTTATTGTATTGTGGTCACTACCTCCTAATGGCTCCTTCACTTCGAGGTCCCTGATCAAATCCGGTTTGTTGCACAACATCAGATCCAGAATTGCTTTCTCCCTGGTAAGCTCCAGGACAAGCTGTTCTAAGAATCCTTCTTGGAGGCACTCCACAAACTCCCTTTCTTGGGGTCCTGTACCATCCGGATTCTCCCAGTCTACCTGCATGTTGAAATCCCCCATAACTGTGATAATATCTTTGCGACAGGCCAATTTCAGCCCCTTATTCAACTTAGACACTAATCCAGGCTCCTGCTTGGGGTCCTGGAGATAACTCCCATTAGGGTCTTGCTACCCTTAGAATGTCTTCGCTCTACTCATACAACTCTACAACCCCTGATTCTCGCCCCCCCCCCCCCCCCCCCCCCCCCCCATGCAAGGGACTGAGTATCATTCCTTACTAACAGGGCCACCCCACCCCCTCTGCCAGTCAGTCTGTCCTTACGATAGCATCTAAAGCCTTGAATATTCATTTCCCAGGCCCTGTCCACTGAAGGCACGTCTCAGTTATCCCCACAACATCATAACTGCCAATTTCCAAATGAGCCTCAAGCTCATCCACGTTTATTTCTAATGCTTTGTGCATGCATATGTAATATTTTTAATTTGGTACTCCCCTCCCCCTTCCTATCAACCCCTATTTCACTTAACCTTAAAACATGATCCTTTTTTGAGTTTTCTGCTCCATTGATTGTGTTTTCTTTCTTGACTTCTCTTGTTCTAACTATCCCTTTAACATCCTACTTAACTTCCAGTTTGTCCCCTTTTCTCTTTTCTCCCCTCCCCCCCCCCCCCAAAAACAGCCATTTAGTTGAAACATTGCTGTGTTGCAGTGGGAAACCTGCCTGCCAGAATGCTGGTGTCTCACCTATATTAAGGTGCAACCTGTCCTTCTGGTATAATTTCTTCTTACCGCTAAACATACCCCAGTGATCCAAGAATTTAAATCCTTGCTTCCTGCACTAGTTCCCCAGCCACACATTCAAGTCCATTATCTGCCCGAGGAACTGGAAGCAGCAACTGGATAACCATCCTGGATGTCCTGCTTTTCAGCCGCCTTCTGAGTTCTCCGAAGTCCCACTGTCGAATGTCCCTCCTCTTCTTCCTGACGTCATTTGTGCCGACATGCACTACCACATCTAGCTCTTCACCTTTGCCTTTGAGGATTTCCTGCACTCTGTCTGCAATGTTCTTAATCCTGGCACCAGGAAGGCAACACACCATCCTCAAATCCCGCCTGTTGCCGCAGAAACCCCTTTTAGCCCCTCTCGCTATTGAGTCCCCAATTACTACATCCCTGTGTGATGTCTGACTCATCGGCTCTGCCTTCACGCCAGTTTCTGATTGGCAGACCTGACCGCCTCTTGGACTGGCAATATCGTCTGTCTCTATGGTTTCCAAGAGATTCAACCTGTTCCTGACACGTACTCTCCTCCCCACCCCCAGGTCTCTTGCACTTGTCTCATCTCTGCCTTCCTCATCGTCTTCTCCCTTCTACTCTCTTCTGGTATGCTCTGTGAAATAACCTCGCTGAACGCCCTGTCCAGAAAGATCTTGTTTTCTCGGATGAGCCTGAGGTCATCTAGCTTGTTCTTCAGTGCTACAATATGCTCTGTCAGAAGCTGAACGTGTACACACTTTGCAGTAATATGAGCCAGCTACACCAGAGTCCCTGACCTTCCACATCATCACGCAGTACACTGAATCAGCTTGGCAGTCATGTCTTCACCCTCTTCAACTGTGGCATAATCACTTCTCTCAACTTCTTTGTCCAAGACTCCTGAGCGAAAGACTCACTCTTTTCTCAACAGAAGCTTCCCTCAACCCCCGTGTTTTGTTGAAAGTCTGTGGACTTTTAATTTAGGTTAGAGGAGGAGGATGGGAGGGAGGCCCTACTGTGTGGAACCTGGGGCCGAGAACACACCTACCTAAATAACACTCACCCACCTTCCCAACAGCCTCTGCGCTCCGACTTCACTTCTGCCCTGTCTTGCCGCGCTCTGCTGCCCTCTACATTTGCCCTGCCAAACTGTAATACCTCACATTTGTCTCAATTAAAATCTGTCTGCCACTCCTTGGTCCACCAGCCCATCTGATTAAGGTCCTTTTGCAGTCCACTGCACCTCCAATTTTGGTGTAATCTGCAAACTTATGAACCACGCCTCCTATATTCATGTTCAAATCATTTTTATAAATGACCAAAAGCAGTGGATCCAGTACCAATGTACTCATGCTTATGCTCGAAACGTCGAATTCTCTATTCCTGAGATGCTGCCTAACCTGCTGTGCTTTGACCAGCAACACATTTGCAGCACATATTGTACAATCTAGGTTCTCACTGCATGTATGTCTTTTTCTGGACAGAGGCAAGATGCAGTTTCTTTTAAGCTGTTAATGAAATACAGAGAAACTTGGAGTGTGTATATCTTCGGAAAGACGTGAGAGGTATCAAAAGGTGCCAGTTTTTATCCCGAAATCTGCCCTTTTTTTGGCTTGCTTTTGAATTTGTAAATCAACTTTTTTTTTTGGTCCCAGTATTTGGAGTGAAAGTTGAACCCGATGACATCTCCAATTAGAAATGGGCAGTTTTAAATCTGGAATTTGAAAACATTTACAAATGGCATCCTATTATGGGTCATTCATCATGTCAAAAATTAGTTTGAAATCCACTGCAGTTTATCTTACATGTTGGATTTGCTCCTTTTGGCTTTCATGTGTTCACTTGTATATTTTCAAGACTCGGTGGAAAACGTGTGGCGAGACCACCTCTGATCAGGCAGTTGTATTGCATATGTGAGCAACTCAGCAATCAGTGACTGTCTTTTGAATCATCTTCGCTGCTTTATGGGGAAGCAGTTGGTCTCTTCTGGCACAGCTGAGACCTGAACTTGTATTATCTTTGTCAATGTGGACACAAACACCTCTACCATTCAAAGTATTGTATATTTGCACGACACTACACTGATGAATTTTCGCAGTCTCATTAAGGATGGGGTGATTTTTTGAATAAAGTGTTTTACTAATTAAGCATTGACTGTTAGTGGGATAAAAGCCTCTATTCATGATGAGATTAACCAAGCAATGAAAATAATTGCCTTATTTGGAACAACTTTGACTATTGGAAGGAATTCTGCATTTTCATTCTATGATAAATAAGTTGCCTGTATGTTTAGTAATGCCTTTTCAACCCTTAAGCAGAAGAAGCTATTTTTATCTTCCCAGATACTAGATACTTACCAAACTAAGATACAAATGTTTCAGTATGTTGTGTGTTAACTGGCAATAAACACTTCTGTTCTTCAATGCAGCACAAGTAGTATAACCAAAATAATACACTGCTTAATTAAGTATATTTACTGACGTTGTATTGACTGCCTTGGTTTGGCTGGAGTTTTGTTTTCTTGCAGTGTTGATTTTCATTTAAGTTAGCATTTGACCTCTATCCCTAATCCCCTTGGAAAAATAGTCATCTTGAACCATTATCCCTTTGGTACAGGTACTCCAACAATGCTGTTTGGAAGGGAGTTCCAGGATTTTGATGCAGTAAATGAATGATGACATAATTCCAGATTAGGGTGAAGTTAAAAATCTCACAACACCAAGATATAGTCCAACAGGTTTATTTGGAAGCAGTAGCTTTTGGAGTGCTGCTCCTTCATCAGCTGGTTGTGGAGGTTAAGATCATACTCACAGAATTTATAGCCAAAGGAATCCAGTGTCCTGGAGATGTGATATAGGAAACAATCTGAGATTAAAATTTTCACCTTTTATAAGGGGTTATGCTGGTTTCTGTTCTTTGTTCTGTAAATCCCAGACTGCTTTTAAATTACATTCTCAAGATAGCTCAGGTTTTTAAACAATAGATGTGATGTGCGTCTATGCCCCACTTTTATGTCAGACTGACGAATCCTCTTTATAATTTTACAGAATTTTTCATGCAGTTTTTGAGTAAAATGTAATTCTGCAAAAACAAATTCACCCCATAACCTTTTTGTGTGTATGCATATAGGAGTGACATGTTGAGTGTGCATGTGAGTCTGTGTGTGTATGTATGGGAGTGCACATCAAAGAGTGTGTGAGAGGGTGCATGTGTTGAGTGCGGGGTGTAAATGTATGTGCATATGAGACAGTGTGTCTGTGTGGGTGAGTGTGGAGGAGCATGTGTATATATCATGCTGTGGGGTCGCCTGTAGTGTGACATGAACCCAAGATCCAGATTGAGGCCATCCCAATAAGTACCGAACTGGGCTATTAACCTCTGTTCGGCCACTCTGCACTGTTGCTTGTCCTGAAGTCCGCCTTGGAGGATGGTCACTCGAAGGTCTTAGGCCAAACATCTCAGACCGCTAAAGTGCCCTCAGGAGGGAACACTCCTGCCTGCCGATTTTTGTGTGATGTCCATTCATCTGTTGTCGTAGCATCAGCTCGATCTCACCAATGCCTCAGGGCATCCTTGCCTGCAGCATATGAGATAGACCACTTTGGCTGAGTCACATGAGTATTTGTCGCATACATGGTGGGAGGTGTCCCGACGTGTTGTCGGTGTCTGCACTCTGACAAGTCTTGCAGCGGCTACTGTGACAGGGTTGTATGGTGGTGTTGTCCTGAAGGCTGGGCAGTTTGCTACTGTTCAGATGAGAAGGAACGTGACAAACACTTGGAAGTACTCAAGGGTGCCCTCATAAGAACAGGGTACGATGCTCAACTCCTTGACTGCTGGTTCCGACGTGCCGCAGCGCGAAATTATCATGACCTCCCCAGGAGACAAACACAAACTGCAACAGACTGGGATGCTTTATTGTCCAGTACTTCCTGGGAGCTGAATGACCACGCAATTTTCTTCGCAGCCTTCAACACATTATTGATGAGGATGAAGACCTTGCCAAGTCCTCCCCCACACCTCCACTTCTCGCCTTTAAGCAACCACCAAACCTTAAACAGATCACGATTGGTAGCAAACTGCCCAGCCTTCAGAACAACAACACCATACAACTCTGCCACAGCAGTTGCTGCAGGACGTCTGAGTATCAACGTGGGTAGCACTATTACATTTAGGGACACCTCCCACCATGTGTTCATGTGACTCGACCAGTACGGTCCAGCTCATACGCTGCAGGCAAGGATGCCCTGAGGCATGGTACATTGGTGAGACCAAACAGATGCTTTGACAACGGATGAATGGACACCGCACAACAATCAACAGACAGGAATGCTCCCCCTCAGTCGGAGAACACTTGAGCAGTCCGAGACATTCGGCCGTGGACCTTCAGGTGACTGTCCTTCAAGATGGACTTCAGGACAGCCAGTAATTGAAAGCGGCCTGAGCAGAGGCTGATGACCAGGTTTGGTACCCATGGAGGATGGCCTCAAGTGGAACCTTGGGTTCATGTCACACTACAGGTGACCCCACTGCATTTTCGCGCACTCTCATATCCTGCCTCTCATATGCACATACATACATCCCCGCACCTTCGCCAACGCACGTACCCTCTTCAACATATCCCATCACACTCAGGCATGCACTTAACCAAGCTTATGTGCACTCACATCCACATGCGCACACTCACGTGCACTCAATATGTCGTTCCTGCATATGCGCACATAAGATTATGGGGTGAATTTGTTTTTTGTGGAATTACGTTTTGTTTTGCTCAAACTATATAAATCCTCTGTATAGTTTTAAAGAGATTTACATAGATTAGTCACACTGACATAGCATTGGAGCACAGATAGACATCACACAAGTTTAAAAACCTGAGCTGTCTTGAGAATGTATTTTAAAAGTAGTTGTGGGGTTTACATATCAAGAACAGAAACCAGCATATCCCATTATAAAAGATTGTTTCCTGTATCACATTTCCATGACACTGGACTCCTTTGGTTATAAATTCTTTGAGCTTGATCTTAACCTCCACAACCGCCTGATGAAGGAGCGGCGCTCTGAAAGCTAGTGCATCCAAATAAATTTGTTGAATTATAACCTGGTTTTGTGTGATTTTTAATTTTGTCCAAGCCAGTCCAACACTGGCATCTCCAATTCAGGTTAGGATTGTGAGAGATCTGGCAGGGAACTTGCAAGTGGTGGCAGTGTTACTTTGTACCTGTTGACTTTGTTCTTTCAGCTGGAAGATGTCTCTAGTTTGGAAGTTGCTATTGAAGGAGACGTAGTGGGTAACTGCTGGTTATCTTTTAAATGGTATGTGGAGCTGCCATGACACAGAGTGAATTTTGAATGTAGTAGATGGTGGTCTGCAATACCAGCACGTCATCCTGGATCTCATCAAAATCCTTGAGTGTTGTAAGCTGTTCTCCAAGCAAGTAGAGAGTATTTCATCACACTTTTGATTTGTTCCTTGTAGGTAAGTTTCTGGCCAGTTAGAAGGTGATTTCCTTGCCATAGATTCTCAGTCTTTTCCCTGTTCTTGTTGCCACAGTATATGAGCTGGTCTTCTGCAGTTTCTGCATAATGGCAAGCGCAGAGGATGTTCTAGTGGGGGACTTCACCAATGGTAATGTCATTGAAAGTCCATGGTTGGATTCTTTCTTAAAGAAATATTAACTGTCTGGCACCAGTGTGGTAAAAATGTCAGCTGCCACATTTCAGCCCAAACCTTAGTACTGCCTCGGCCTTCTTGAATGTGGACATTGGTTACTTCAGTACCCAAGGAGTTGCTAATGGTGCTAAAGATTGTGCAATCATCAGTGTACATCCCGACTTGTGACTTAAAGTGGGGATGTCGTTGATACAACGTTGGAAGATGGTTGGGTTGAGGGCAACATCCTGAAGAACTTGTGCAGCATTGTCATGGAACTGAGAGGATTGACTTCCACCAACTGTATCAGTGTTCCTTTGTATCTGATATGACTCCAGCAGTGGAGAGCATTCTTCCTAGTTTTCCAGTGACTCCAGATTTCCAAGGGCTCTGTCAAATACTATCTTGATTACAATGGCAGTCATTCTCACTATATCTTGAGCTTACCTATCATGTCTGCGTTTGGACCAAAGCTAGAAGGTCAGAGGAGAGTGACCATGATGGAATCTAAACTGAGCGTCGCTGAGCATGTGCAGTTTGATAGCACTGTCCATACCATTGCTAAATGCTTAGATTAAAATTAGACTGATTTTTTTTTATTTCAAAATACACTTTATTCATAAAAATAAATCTTTGGTACCTGTACAATTTGTCATGTCGTTCATAGATTTATACATTGCAATAAATCTTTGGTACCCATCATGTTGTTCATAGATATATACATTGCGTGTCTCAACCTTTACAAAGAACAGATTGAATTAATCGAATTTACAGTTTTCCTATTTACAATTCCCTTTATTAACCATCCAGTCTCTTATTAGCTGTGGCTTCAGCGGAACCCACCTAGTGAGTGGGTGCCCTGTTATATGATAGCAAAGGAACCTTCTTTAATCCCCAGTTTATGGGGTTACCATTGTCCATTTGACTGTCCTGTCTCTGGGGTAGCTGTCAGCATCCTCATGGTGAACACAAAATGTTGGACCTTCGCTGCACTGAGGTAGCTATCCAGCTCCTCACCGGGGTCATTTACCCGCTCTGGTGTCATTGAGCCAAGGCAAGGGTCCGCACCGTCCAGTTCTGTGTCTGACAATGGGACTGTCAGAGATCACAGCTTTCAGTTACCTGTAGTTGAGGGGCAGTGGGTATCCCCTGGTTCTCACTGGGTGGAGTGTGGACTTTGGTTGGGGGGGGTGGGTCAGTTGTTTCCTGGTTGGGAGGAAATGCCCTCCTCTTTATCTACGGCGCTCTGTCTCTTCTGTTGGTGGTGACCTTCTTTGCGCCCGTCTTCCCCATCCAAAGCGCTGGCTGTCTCTCCCTCATGCAGCTGTCTTTTCCCCCTTTGCTGGGAGTCTTTGGGGGCCTGGCAGGATTTTCTCTTCCTGTTTTTAACAGGTATCCACTCCTCTGCCTTCTCGATTACCTCCTCCTCCATTGCTTCTATCTGTCCAGCTAGAGCTAGGATCAGCTGCTGTCTCTCCCCGCTGGCTGCTGCATCCTCTACTCCAGACTGTTCTTCTTTCTGGGTGCCACCAGTCTGTTTCCCTGCTGTCTGGGTGGACCTTGCTGGTCTTTGGGGGTCCACAGCTCACATTGCCACCTCCAGCCATCTGTGAGTAAGTGGGGCCCCCCCATCTTGGGCAGGTCTTGTACATGTGGCCCGCCTCTCCGCACAGGCTGCAGCTCTTTGCTTCCTGACAATCCTTAGTCGGGTGACCCTCCTGTTTGCAATTCATTCAAATGGTCACCTAGGAATCCGCCACCACGTGTCCCGCCTTCCCGCAGGTTCGGCACACTTTCGGCTGCCCTGCATATGTCAGGTAGCCTCTGCTCCCTCCAATTGCGAAGCTCGAGGGTGGGTGGAGAATGTTCCCATTATCATCGACCCTCAGAGTTACCCTGATCTGCTGCTTACTGGTCCAAATCCCAAAGGGGTTGATCATATTGGTGGCTTCTCCCTCAACTTGGACGTACCTTCCCAGGAAGGTCAGGACATCAGCCGCTGGAACATAGGGGTTGTACATATGGATTGTAACAACCTGACTCCTCTGTGCAGGAAGCGCACACAATGGGACAGGCAACAAGATGGAGAATAGCGGCTCCCCTTCCTTCTCCTTGAACACCTTCAGGAGCTGCTCACACTGTTTCACACTCCTGAAGGTCACGTCGAAATACCCTGCCCCAGGGAAATCCTGCAAGCAGTACATGTCTGCTGCGGCAAACCCACAGCATCCCAACAGCACTTTCTTAATCAACAGCATGCGATCGACCAGTGTAAGACCCTCCACCTTCTTCACAGTCACCCTGACTGTGTTTCGAACCCCCTGTCCAGGGCTGTGAGCGGCTGCTGAGGCCATAGCTCTGAGGTTGGCTGGTACCTGAATTGGCATTAGGCCGAAGCCAGCATGAAGATCCACCAAGAGCAGGTCAGCACAACCAAACATCCAATCACGATCCAGCGATGATCTCCACTAGCTCTGATGACTCGCAACTCGACACCTGTCCTGATAAGGACAGTCACTTGATCTTAGCCAAAAAGCCGAGAAGCTTAGATTAAAATTAGACTGATGGGACAGTAATTGACCATGTTGGAGTTGGCCTATTTTATTGTGGACAGAATGTAGTTGGGCAATTTTACATTTTCACCCTGATGTCAGAGTTGCAAATTCACGGGAATAGCTTGGCTAAAGGTGCAGCTCATTCCAGCTGTCAATTCTTCAGGACTATTTCTGTTATTCTCAGGATCCATATCCTTTAATTATTGTCTCACCTGCTTCTTGATTTTGATGGGAGAATGACATGCTGGAGTTCTTGGAAGGAGCTCATAATGGAGCATCCAATTGGCATTTCTGTCTGCAAATATTTGTGAATACTTGAACCTTGTCTTTTGCATTGATGCAGTCAGCTCATTCACTGTTGAGAATGGAGATTTTATAGGCACTTCCTCTTCTTCCTGTTACTTGCTCAATTGTTCACTGCTGTTCATGCCTGGATGTGGCAGGATTACAGACTTTTGATCTGATTTATTAGGGTGGGATTTCTTAGCTTTGCCTATTGAGTACAAAATTTCTTCACTTCCAAGAAAAGGCCTTGTATTACTATCAACAAGTGATGATAATGTAGTGCCTTTTAATAATGATGTTGTAGAAATAATATGGATGCCTGATCATCGCAGGGAGGTTATCCAAATACCTCATGTTATGCATATGAGACTGGCCTTAGAAAAAATTACAAAGGATATCAAGGCACAATCCTTGTGTTTCCTTTTTCCTTTCCAGATGAATACATCTTCCTGTTGTATTGTTTTTCTCATTGTTCAGGTTTTCTGGAATCAGTGCTGAGATTTTGAATTGTTTTTTAAAACTCCATGCTTGGTGCTTCAGCTTTGATTTCTATCTGTGGTGTGTGGGTGGATTTCTTTATTTTCAAGTTCAGATTTATTATATATTTAGAATTGTGAAACAATACAGGAGCTTTTACGCTGCTGGATGGATACAATACCACACTAAATTGTGCAAAGGAGAGTAAATTTAAGGGCAAAGTGCAGAAAGGTGCGATGACGAAAGTATGATTGCAATGTTTTCAGATGACACAAACCTTGGAAAAAATTGAAAACTGAGGACGTCTGTGTGGAACTCCAAATTGATAGATTGATGGAGTAGGCAGATGAGGTTCAGTGTTGGGATACACTTTGTCTTTTAATGTTCTTCCTCCCAATGTAGAATAGAGAAATAGTTTGAAGGGGAGCAGAGGGGCCTCTATGTGCAAGTACATACATCATTGAAAGTGACAGGGCAAGTAGAAAGAACAGTTAATAAAGCATAAAAGTGTCATCAGCTTTATTAAGAGCAGAAGAGTAAGATGGTAATGTTGAACATGTCATTGAATCATAGAGATGTACAGCATGGAAACAGACCCTTCGGTCCAACTCGTCCCTGCCGACCAGATATTCTGACCCAATCTAGTCCCACCTGCCAGCACCAACCATATCCCTCGAAACCCTTCCTCTTCTTATACCCATCCAAATGCCTTTTAAATTTGCGATTGTACTCACCTCCACCACTTCCTCCAGCAGCTCATTCCATGCACACGCCACCCTCTACGTGAAAATGTTACCCCTTAGGTCTCTTTTATATCTTTACCCCCCTCACCCTAAACCTATGCTCTCTAGTTCTAGATTTCCCCCCCCAGGGAAGACATCTATGTAAAAGACACTTGTTAGTCATCAGCTGGAACATTGTGTATGTTGGAGCATTGAAAGATGATTGCATTGGAAATTGTGCAGAAATGATTAACTAAATGGTTTCAGGAATGGAAAATTTTCAATTTTGTGGATAGTTTGAACTTTGGGGCTATTGCTGTTTGGAGAGAAGAAGGCTGAGAGGAAGTTTGATTGAGATTAGCTATTCCCACTCGTTAAAGTGAGAATATGGCTGTGAAGAAAGCACATGGCGTACTGGCTTTTATTGGTAGAGGAATTGACTTCTGGAGTCCTGAGGTCATGTTGCAGTTGTATAAGACTCTCTGGTGCGGCCACATCTGGAGTATTGTGTGCAGTTTTGGTCGCCATACTATAGGAAGGATGTGGAGGCACAAAGAAGGTTTAGAGGTGACTTGATAGAGGTGTACAAGTTGATTAAGGGTTTAGATAGGGTTGACCATGAGAACCTTTTTCCACTTATGGAGTCAGCTATTACGAGGGGACATAGCTTTAAATTAAGGGGAGGTAGGCATAGGACAGATGTGAGGGGTAGATTCTTTACTCAGCGAGTCGTGAGTTCATGGAATGCCCTGCCAGTAACAGTGGTGGATTCTCCCTCTTTTTATGGGCATTTAAACGGGCATTAAATAGGCATATGGAGGCTAGTGGGCTAGTGTAGGTTAGATTAGACTTAGTGTGGAAACAGGCCCTTCGGCCCAACAAGTCCACATCGACCCGCCGAAGCGAAACCCACCCATACCCTTACATTTACCCCTTACCTAACACTACGGGCAATTTAGCATGGCCAATTCACCTGACCCGCACATCTTTGGACTGTGGGAGGAAACCGGAGCACCCGGAGGAAACCCACGCAGACACGGGGAGAACGTGCAAACTCCACACAGTCAGTCGCCTGAGTCGGGAATTGAACCCGGGTCTCAGGCGCTGTGAGGCAGCAGTGCTAACCACTGTGCCACCGTGCCAAGGTGGGCTTGAGTCGGCGCAACATCAAGGGCCAAAGGGCCTGTACTGCGCTGTATTTTTCTATGTTCTATGTTCTAAAGGAACAAAAATAAGAAGACCTGGATTAAAGTGATGTGTAAAATAATCAAGGGTAATGTGTGGAAAATCTTAGCATGTGAAAATGTGTTGGAGCCCAGTTGTATTGAGACATTCAAGAAGGCATTGATGATGATTTACATCAAAATAGCATGAATGAGTAGTGGGGAAAAGCAGGAGATTGGCAACAGGTAATGATCCTTGTATCAGAAGCTGGTAAAGCATGGTGGGTAAATTCACCTTATCTTTGGCTAGAATAATTGTATGGTTGTGATAATTGGGGATTTCACTTCTCCCATTTTCACTAAAGCGAATGACTTTAATGTTCAAGTCAAGGAGGTTGTAATCAGGAAATAAGATTTGTTGAAACTGGCTAACAAGGAAATGTTCAAAAGTTTGGCAGTGTTCTAAGTATTCCAGTCAGTCAAACTGAATATGATGTATGTTTAAAGGTATAATTTGAAGACCCCGGTGAAATCTTTCTTATTGTGACAGAGGACTGGAGGATTGCAAAATTTTACAACCCTGTTTGAAAAATAGAACAGGGATAAATCTAACAACTACGAGACAGTCAGCCAAATTTGTGGATCGTTGTGTTGGCCTAAAACAAATTCTTGCTGTCTAATAACAACTGGTAAAGGACAACCAGCCCAGATTTCTAAAGGCATATTGTGTTTGACTCACTCAGTTGAGTTCTTCGAAGTAATGGATATAATGTGGTTAAATATGAATGGAGGTGAGGGGAGACCAAAATGTAACAAAAGTGTTGTATTTAGAGTATAGGGACAGAGACCTTGTAGATGTATGTGCAGGCTCTTGAATGTAGCAGGACAAGTTGAAAAGCATGCAGAATTGCTGGCTTTGATGATCGAGAGACTTGGAATGCAAAAGCAAGAAGATTATATTAAACCTTCATGAAACACTGGTAGGTCCAGTTGGAGCATTATAAGCAATTTCAATTGGACACTTGGAGTAAGTATTTCCAGAGGTCAGAGAGGGGACTTACTGAAAACTACTGTTGGGTCATGACACTGGAGAAATGGCTTATTTGCCTTAGAGCAGACAAAGTTGTCAGGAGATCTGATGATGCTCAGAATAATGAGTGGTTTTCCTTGTTCAATAATGTCTCAGCATTTCCCACAAAAGGGTCAGTAACTACAGGACAGGTCTGAGAGTTGCCAAAAGAATGAGCAGTGACATCTGGAGATATTACACAATCATCTGCAATGTACTGTCTGTAATGTGATTGCAGTAAATTCAGTATTAATTTTCAAAGGAGATGTACACGTAAGAGAAAAACCCACAGGACTTTGAAGAAAATCAGTCAAATGTGACTATTTGAACAAGTATTTTAACTTGTCATGATTGTGCAAAATAAGCTCTTCTGTGCTGTATCATTCTACAGTTAAACCTTTTACATGGTGGGAGATTGTCAGCGACTCACAAGTGGTACACCATTTTCTTGCAAGTCCTGTCATGTTGCCATTTAGACCTGTTCTATGTAAGCTCGTTGAGCCCACTTACTTTGAATGTTCTGGGTTACCAGTGAGTGGCAACAAATTCTCTTCGATGAACAGTATTGCTAAGCTTCTGATCTTGACCTCATTTCATTCTTCCGTGCTTTTGATATTTTCATAGCTTTTGCATGTTCTTGATATTCCTCTTGAGTTTGTAGCACCAACTGGAAAAAATTCAGTTCAAAAGTAGTTTTAAAATTTGAAACAATTGCATGCTGAGTGTTGAGTTTTAGAATATCTCAGTTACAAAACCCACCAAATTTTACTCAGAATTACAGTGCACACCCAAGGCAAATTCACACAGCAGGTCAACATTGATGTTTATGATACACAAGCCGTCTCCTAGTTTACTTTGTAACCCCATGAAAAAATCCTTTTATTCATTTCTCCCTTAAGGAGAAGTTGTGTTAAATATATTGTGTTCAGCACTGCTGCCTCAGTTTATGGGACCTGGGTTTGACTCTACCCTTGAGTGACTGCCTGTGTGGAGTTTGCACATTGTCCCTGTGTCTGTGTGGGCTTTCACCAGGTGCTCCAGTTTCCTTCCACAGACCAAAGATGTGCAGGTTAGTTGGATTAGCCATGTTAAATTGCCCATTGTATCCAAAGATATGAAGGCTGGGAGGGTTGGCCATGGTCAGTGCAAGGTTACAGGGTAAGGGTGAGTCTTGGTGGGATGCTGTTCAGCGGGTTTGATGTGGACTTGCTGAGTTGAATTGCCTGGAGGGATTCTGTGATTTTATGATACAAAGGTAAATGTGCTGATCAGTTTGTATGTGGTGGTAGTTTCACATTCTCTCCAATTTGAATTCTGAATTCCTGACTGGATTTTTGATGACTGGCAATGATTTTGGACCCTAGTTTTGATCATTGCCTCTCCTCCCTGTCAGTTAGTTTGTGTGGGCATTGGATGTGGAAAGGATCAAGTCATTTTATAATCGCTTTCTGTCTGTACCATACAACCACTCATTGTCCTGATGTGCATATAAGTATGAAAATGCATAGAACAGCACAGCCAGCAACTCTGGACCTGTAATGAGGCAAGGGGATAATTAAGTGAAAAGTAAGATGTATGTTACAAATGGAATAAACCACATGATCTATTTTGCAGTTGCTGTCTGATAAATAGTCAATATTTTCATGCTTCGTTTTACTTTATATTCAGATAACCACTCAGCACCACCAGATGTAACCACTGGTGCCTCAGAGCGTGCTACCCACTTTGAACGGCCACAGGTTTCTTCAGTTCGTGGAGTTCCTCGTGGTTTCAACAGTAGCAAGATGGAAACTGCTGATGGTAAGTTTGTGTTGGATTTCAGCATTATTTTCCAGTCATACTAGGAAAGAGAGATTTGGAACTCAGGCTTGAGAACAAAATCATGACTGGAATTGAAATCTAATTAAGCAGAGTCTGCTCCATTTTTAAATGGAGGTTTTTTGGCAGGAGTTGGTTGCATAGTGATATTTTTGTCACCTTTAAGCTATCTTAGATTGCCTAGAGTTGAATTTGTTCTCATTGTGTGGCTGAGCAAATAATTCCCAAATTGGCTATGAAAAAGGAACAGATGTAAAATTAAGCATTCTTCACTAGTGCAACACAAATGCAGATGAGCAGCAACTAAAGTATTATATAGGTTTTCATTATATCGGCTATATTATATACCTTTTTGTGTTTTCTTTGATTCAGATTGTCAATCTGTCATCATTACATATAAGAAAATGCATAACGCTGTGAAACACTCAGACAAGTTTGTCGAGAAATAAACTAAGTAGTGTTCGCTCAAGTACTTTTCATCGCAATGTTATAATCTTAGTCCATTGATGTGAAATGGTAGCTCTCGTTGCAGTCTCAAATGTTCCCCAATCTATTGAGTAGTTTCTTTTTTTCGACATTTGATATGCATCATCTGCAGTGTTTTGCTTTGGAATTTAATGCATTGTGGGGATCCACAACTGCAGTTTGCATTAAGAACATTCAGATTTATTTCACATAGATCTCTGGCCTTTAGAAAAAGAGATTTAATTAAAACTGAGCACAATTAAATCTTATAAATTTTTTCAAATTTATCAGGACTTTTCAAGGTGCTTCTCAGCCATGGACAATATTTCAAAAGACCTTCAATGTCACAAGTAATATGAAGGGCAATTTGCACACAGCAAGTGCCATGAACAAAATCAGAAAAGTTATGTATTGTAGCTGTTGATCAAGCAATAAATGTTGACCAGGGCATTAGAAAGAAGAACTCTCTTCTCTTTGAAGTCATGCTTTGGGATTGTTAATTTCCATCCAAGAGGAAAGATCGTGCACTGGCTTCAAATCTTGTCAGAGTAATGGAACTTGTGGCTGTAACACACATCATCAGTACTGCATTGTTGTGTTTACTTCTATTTCGTGCTGAAGTCTCTGGACTAAGACTTGAAGCTTTGAAACTTTGGCTCAAAAGACAAATATACAACCTATGAGCCAGGTTGATAAATATGAGCTCTAACAGTGTCTGACGCTACAAACAATCTGATGTCAAATCTGATGCTATATTGAAGTCTAATAACATCAATTACACCTTAAATGCTGCAAAACCTTTCAAAAATGCTTTAATTCAGTGATTTTACAAACTTTTCAAATTTTCTCTTGAACCAGATTTTCATGCTCTGCCTTTGTGATCCTTGACTGTTGAAAATCGTGCTCTTCAAAGCAAAAGAAATGACTACCACAGCTGACTTGTTAGCAACATTTTGAAAGAATGTGTCTTATGTTCATTTTCACAGGTGTACCTGTGAATAGCAGAGTTTCTTCAAAAATTCAGCAACTTCTGAACACACTTAAGCGACCCAAGCGACCACCACTAAAAGAATTCTTTGTTGATGATTTTGAAGAACAGCTGGAAGGTTAGTGAATCTTAATGAAGGTGCAAGAATTTCTGGAAACTCAGATACAACGGTGTGCAGCTTCATGAGGGATGGAGCAGAGGTAATGCCAATGGACCGGTAAATCAGGATCTGGTGAATGCTTTGGGTCAGAGGTCTGAGACAACCTGGTAGAATTTAAATTTAGTTAATAAATTGGAATATTGAACTAGTCTCAGTAAAGGTGCACAGACAATTATAATCAATTATTGTAAAAATCCATCTTATTCAGGAAGGAAGTGTGCTGTCCCATTCTGATCTTTACTGCTGTCTGAATTGGTTCAGCAAGCTGCTCATTTCGAGATGAATTAAGAATGTAACGGATGTTGGCCTGACCTGTCATGCCTACATCCCAGAAGGCAATAAATTTTCATTGTTTTAATCATATCAGTCAATTACTTTCACCATTACATTTTTTGTTTATTTGTGATTAAGTTGTAACATTTTAAGAGATTAATACAGTGTAAAGGGATGATCATTCATTCTGTTCAATTCTCCTTCTTCTCTTGCTCCTCATTCTCACTTCGTACATAGATTTTATTTGAAAAGATCATTTGCTCTGACATGTTTTTACTGCTGAAATGTGACATATTTGTTGAATCTTATTGTCTTGCACACACCAGGACAATTCAAAAGAACACAAAGTAAGGGGAATGCCAATATTTTACTGAGGAGAGTGCTGATTGGCTGGCATGTTGACTATGGTAGAGATGGTGCCTTGAAGAATGTACCTACCAATGTGATTGATAGTTCCCAAGCCTTTGTGAGAGTTTAACCTGTACAGGGTCGACTCTGGCTGGGCATTGTCCTGAAAAATGAGCTAGTGAATGGCTGTCTCCCGTTTTTGGTTAAAACAGGTGAGATATGTATAAATCTTCTGTAAAGAACAGGGCCTGGATTTTAATGTTTACTTTCTAGTACATACAAGTATGCCACACTGCAAGCTCAAGTGATAGTCCTAAAATGGTGGTTCATGTAATTCTTCGCACACTCGGTTATTTGGCAAAAGTTATTCAATTGCTCAATCACGTTTAAAGTTGGATAGTATTGTGAGCAGCTTGTTTGGGTATGGTCAGTATCTTATTGCAAACGACCAAAGTAATGTGTTGTTCTTTAGAACCTTTGGGACTTGCTTACTTGATAGCACTCCAGCGTTGAAATTCATACGCCCCATTACTCATTTGTATGGTATACAGAATGTGCTTTTGGCTTGACAGCTGCATCCTGTTCATGACAAACGCTGCATGTGTTACAATGCAGGAACAACAACTTGATGAAACAGCTAGCTTCAGTTGTTGCTCCAATGTTGGAGATGCCTTACTCCTCAAGACTAATCAGAGGTAAACTCGACACTTTGAGGGACAAGAATGATTGACTTGAGGCCTCCATGAGTGTGAGGTATAGCAGGAAATTATCTGATTAGGATAGCCATTATCTCTCAGGATACTTTCCCCTCACAGTTTGCACAATGAACAAATGACTCTGGCCTTTTTAATGAGGTTGCCGTAAGGGCCTTTCCTATAGCACATTGAACTGTAGGAATGCCAATGTGTATACTGACTAGTAGACAGTAGTAGAGAACCCCCAGAAAATTAGTATGAGCCCTTTGCTGGCTCACTTCTCAGAAGTACCCCAGCTACTCTGAGTCCACATGTCTGGCTTAAAATGTAACTAAGCCTGGCAATTAACTCTCAATATAATCAGTATTCGTCATTGCTACATCTCCACCAACTAGTCTGTTTGTTTCCCCTTTACTATAAATGTTGGTTTTCCCCTGACATTTGTATTGTTGCAAATTGCACTGATGAATGCACGAGTAAAGTCTTTGACAGCAATGCTCATCTTATTTAATTATTTCACCTTGACTTTTTTTCTTGACATTTTCACAGTTTGGTGCATGATTGGAAAACCTGATTGCTTCAATTTTCATCTGTTTTTGTTTATCAAAGTTGAGACATTAGGCCAAATTGCCCCATAATTTTTAAAATTATTTTGCTGGGGCATCTACCTTCTGTAATTAGATCTTCAGTTGGTGGCATGACAGCATTTTGAGCAATTGTTTCTCTTCCTAAACTTGTTCCTTGAAAAATTCCCCAAGAATCCCCAAACATTGATAAATTGCTTCATAGGCTCTTGGACTACCTCACTCTTGCTATTTTATTAGACTGCTTATCTAACCTATGTACTGGAGGAGCAGCACTTGGCAAGTCTTAAGCCTTTGGCACAAAATTCATTCCTGTTCCTGACAGTTGCAGGTGTTTGAATCAGATTGTTTGCAGTGTTTTCATCCCATTTAAATCAAAGGTAAGTTTTAGACCCCCATATCTTTTCATCAAAAAGACTACCCACTTCTGTTTCTACCTCAGCTTACCTACAGAACTGATCGTCTGTGCATTTTCACTTTAATGCCTTGCCTCCCATCATCTAATCTCTCCTTTAAACTTGCCTAAAATTCTACTCCCTTTAGCTTATTTCCATGTAAGGACATCTTGGCTTGAGCCAATATCACCTGAATGAATCTTAAAAAGCAACTTTCACTGTACTATCTTCCATGTCTTTCCATGGCCTACATTAGCTCCCAGTTTCCCAAAACCCACTTGAAGTGTCTAAATTGCTTTCTAAAATTCTATCCATAAATGTAACCTTCTCTGGTGTTATAGCCACCTTCTGTGAGTTCTGTGTCACCCCGAGCAATCATTCATTATCTTGTCATATGGCTCTCACAATCTCAAACCGTTGTCATGCTGAATTTGACACAACCCAAGTCTTCAATTAAGAATTGCTCATCATTGATGTGATGAAAGGTGGCTTAAGGAATCAATTCTTTTCTTTTGAAACAAAAAAATTCAAAGTGTGGCTACACATCTTGAAAGTTGAAGAGGAGGAAATGTTTTGTCATTATTTGCAGTGTCCAGTTGTTTTTATAGGTAATGTATGTGTCCTTAATGTTTCAGTGTGTGATGCCAGATGGGGTATTTGTTTTGTGCTTTTTGTCGTCTTCCTGCAAGACAAATAATTCATAATAGTATCTGAGTTACCAGGTCATACTCCTCAACACTCTCCCTAACTGCACTCTGGGTGTACCTACTTCATGTGAACTGCCGTAGTTTAAGAAGGCAGTTCACCACTACTTTGTCAATGCTGGCTGAGCCAGTGATGCCCACATTCAATGAGGGATTTTTAAAAAAAAATTTGTCAGTTTAGTCCAGTTTCCATATGCTCAAAGGTGGTATGGGACAGAAATCTTGCTTTAAAGAATAAGTACAGCCACATATTTTCTGATCATCATCTCATTTTGCATACTTTTTTGTTATTCCATTTTTAAGTTCAACAAGTTGATCCCAATCAGCCAAAACCAGAAGGTCTTCAGACGATGCCATTACAAGGAGATCCACTAGGTGTAGTGACGAATTGGCCCCCATCGCTGCTGGCAGCTGTACAAAGGTGGGGAACGACACAATCTAAGGCTTCCTGTTTGACCTCGTTGGATACTGCAGGAAAGCCAGTTTACACACTCACTTATGGTAAGCACCTGCTCACTGAATAAAGTGATGTTAATAGACATTTGTTGTTGCTGCTGATATGTATCTTGTTTTTAGTATATTTCGTAATTCAAATATTGAATGAATGTAGTCTTATCCAGGATTAAGTAATTATGCAAAATCTTATCAGTTCATGATAGGATTAAAGTGATGAAATTGCCTTTCCCATTAGTGTGGCATTGCTTTCTGGGCTGAAAATATTTGATGTTTGATTCTTTCATTTTATCTCTCTTAGGGAAGCTGTGGACTCGGAGCCTCAAGCTAGCTTACACACTTCTCAATAAACTGAGCAATAAGAATGATCCACTTCTGAGACCTGGTGATAGAGTAAGTATTCTTGCTCAGAATTTGCAGGTTTTTTTTGTTGTATTATAAAAATTACAACATGAAAGAGGCCACTACTTAGTGCTAATGTTTGAACTTCAGCTAGCCAAAGTTTGCTTGCTTAATGCTTACACATAATTACACATTTTCTCTGGAGCACTATTTCGCTTTCCCATGTGGAAAGTTACATTCAAAATTAGAAGGCTGTAATGATGACTCTCTGGTTGCGCTCTTGTCTTTTGAGCTAGAAACATGTGGGTTAAAATCCCACTGCAGAAATCTGAGCACAAAAACCTAGATTGAGTTTCTAGGGCTGCACTCTCACAGATGCCATCTTAATGTCTTAGGATGCAGCTGTTAGGTCTGGAGGACTTATTGATCTTGATCTCCATTAGTTTTTCTAGTATTTTGCAGAACACAAATTTTGATTAACATCTGAAACTGAAATATGATTTAACGATAATCTCTCTGTCTATATTTTCCTCAACCTCAATTTTATTTCGACATCTGCATTTGTAAGATCGTTGCGTTTAATGTAGACATTGAAAGAGCATTTTACATGTTTTTCATGCTCGGCTTTCAAATAATTGTTCTCTGTTCTGTTGCAGGTGGCTTTGGTGTATCCAAATAATGACCCTGTGGCATTTATTGTGGCATTTTATGGTTGCCTTTTAGCAGAATTAGTCCCTGTGCCCATTGAAGTACCACTAACTAGAAAGGTAATGTCAGCTGTCATCTAAAATGTTTGATCCAAAGTTGATGTTGGTTCTGTAACTCCAGATTCAGGCCATTGTATCTGTAGAGATCAGATTTTCAAGTATTGCATATAATGTTTTCTTTGTTTTTGTAGGATGCTGGTAGTCAACAGATTGGCTTTCTACTTGGCAGTTGTGGTGTGACAGTCGCACTCACCTGTGATGCCTGTCACAAAGGATTACCAAAGTCTCAAACAGGGGATGTAGTGCAATTTAAAGGTAATATTGCACGTTATTTGTAACTGATGGGTAATGAGTGTAATAACGGCAACGTTTTTTTTATAAGAAGTCTTCACCAGGAAGTTCAGTACACGAGTGATCAACCTCAGTAATGGATTTCCATAGGATCCACTTGAGGCAGAAACCCTGAAAACATGTTTATAAATCTTGGATATTCTGATGGAATGGGAAGGGGAAACTGGTGGTTTTTGGTAGGTGAATGAAGATGATCTCAATAAAAAGTTGATTTAATATTTACTGTCATGAATCACAAAAACCTGTGAATAGAAGTCTGCTGTGGTGTGTTAGCTCATGGTTTGTCAGTCTTTTATGGGAACCATCTTGTCTCGCCACAAGTTGAAATTGAAATATTTCCCATTTTCAAGGATGGTGATCAGGAAATCGATAATCAGTGTAATGCTAATCATAAAGTAAATAGAAACTGAAATCACAGAAATGGTATGGTATTTCAATGCTAAATTTTCACTTGAGTGAGTTCCTTTTGACAGCAGTATGTTATGACCAAATTTCTTCAAATTGCCATCAAAATTCAATAATGCATTTAATCATTACTAATGCAATAAAATCTGAATTAACATTTTTGTAAACATTACGTTCAAGTACTTTCTGCCAATTATCTTTAATCTCCAACTCTGCAACAAAACTTGGATAAGTAGACACATTGAGCCATTATTCTGTTTGTAGGTTGGCCTCGACTGGGTTGGTTTGTAACGGATGTTAAACACTTATCAAAGCCGCCTAAAGATTGGCACCCCATGATCAGGGATGCCAGCAACAATATTGCTTATATTGAGGTAGGTCTGGATTTTAATTTGATGAACGTTCATTTATCTTTGAAAATATTTCTTCCTCACAGACTAGATGTTCCATTATCTTAAACAGTGCATTTAATTAAAAGTCTTGAATAAAGTTTCTTCAAGTATTATAAGGTAGAAAAAAGGTAGTTGAAAAGCCAATTCCAACTCGAAAGATATCTAATGGATGAGGACGAACAGAAGAAAATGATTAAGTTTTTAGTCATTTCTGCTATAGCACATCTTTCATGAACATCAATTGGCTGTAACAGAATTGGCTGAATAGGGAAGGCTGTTTCTAAAACATGAACTTTTAAAGTGTGTGTTAGCTATAATGCGATTACATTGCCAACATTTTGTGCTGTTTGTATTGTGTGATTCTCATATAGTGTGGGGTCGCATAAGAATGCAACTATCGCATTAGAGGAGAAATGCCTGTACTTGAGAGGTTTGTACAATAGAGGACTTTAGTAATGCTTTATCAAACATGAGAAAAACAATAAGGGATGCATATCACTCTTCGGAGGGATGGATGAAAGAAGACAGATTTAGCAAGAACTGATACGGCAGCATGGTGGCTCAGTGGTTAGCGTGTGGAGTTTACATATTCTCCCAGTGCCTGCATGAGTTTCCTTCCACAGTCCAAAGATGTGCAGGTTAGGTGGATTGGCAGTGCTAAATAGCTCATAGTGTCGAGGGATGTGCAGGCAAGATCGGCAGAAGGGCCTGCTTCAACGCTATCAGGATTCCATGATTGTATAATAATCCTGTTGAAACAGGCAGTGAACATCAGCCACATGAGTCCAGTGAAGGCAAAAAAATCATCATTATCGTTTGAGACTATTTAGCTTGGGCTAAATAATTGGATAATTTAGTAAGACCAAGTGGGCAGCATGATGGCTCAGTGGTTAGCACTGCTGCCTCACAGCGCCAGAGACCCAGGTTCAATTCCCGCCTCAGGCGACTGACTGTGTGGAATTTGCACATTCTCTCCCCGTGTCTGCGTGAGTTTCCTCCGGGTTCTCCGGTTTCCTCCCACAGTCCAAAAATGTGCAGGTTAGGTGAATTGGCCACCCTAAATTGCCCGTAGTGTTAGGTGAAGTCATAAATGTAGGGGAATGGGTCTGGGTGGGTGCACTTTGGTCGGTTGTTGTGGACTTGTTGGGCCAAAGGGCCTGTTTCCACACTGGAAATAATCTAATCTAATCCTAACTGGATCATCTAGGCCTTGAGGATTCTGTGAAACAGGGATCAAAATGGAGTTAACATTGGAAAGATATGCCATGCCGAACAATTGAATGTCTGGTCAAAATAGAGATCTCCAGGAAGCTTGAGATGTATTACAAAAAAAAATTTAAGGAAATTGACCCCAGAAAAGCATTTAAATATGCCAACACATGAGAGTTAAGAAACTGGTTTTGATAAACAGTAGGTTTGATGCCAAGAACTGTTAGTACACAAGGCAATCAACAGCTGAAAAAAAAATTGAGGAAGTGGAGGCAAAAACATGGAAATCATTAAACAAACTACTAGATCCTCCAAATGAAAGATGATGGCTCTATAGCCAAAGTGATTGTTAAACAAGCGATTGACCCTTCGTTCAAATGTTTTTTCAATGGTATACACATAAAAATTTCCATGATGACCTAAAATATATTTTTGTCAGTTTTCTTCGTATTGCCATAATGGGTCAGGTTGCACTTGCCTTGTGTTTGGTATGGTGATATTGGTAGGATCTTGGTCATTCAGTAGATCTTTTTGCCTCATTCTCGTCAAGGTGGTAGTTATTCACTGAAATTTCAGGGTCAAGGCTGCAAATTTGGTTTTAACAATAAACAGCTGGTTATTTCACAAAAACCTAAATAAATTAAATAAAACAAATAAGTTCTCTCAATGTAATACAGTCTGAAAGTTTCAAAGCACATGGCAAAACAAATCCTCATCCACGGGTAGTTGGCTGGTTGGGGGGAGTATTTGTTTGACCTGGGAGTACCTTTCTCTGAAGCTAATTGACTCCAGTTGGAGATTTTGAAGCTGGAGGTGGTCAATTCTAGCGTTACCTAGGTTTCAAAACCAGATTGTAATCTATCCAACAGTTCAGATGAGTATATTGGAAGTGGTCCAAAGTATCCAATTATTCACTCCTAGTCAGAAGTGTTTGTGAGAGTCATGGGGAGGAGGGAAATTACCCATCGGAAGGTCACATGTCCCAGACAAAGTTAGGTTATCGCATCAGGACCTCTCCAGGGTCCCATGCACATCTTCACTTGTGCATCTGATCCCCAATATTTCAGAGGCTAGAAGATTTGTTTGCTTGAGCTACGTCTGGTATTTGTAGTACACGGCATATGTATTCATAAGAACATGTCTATGAATTTGCTACGAGAGAGAGAAATTAATGCCTTCTGAATAATAACCTGTAATCTAAACATCTGTAGCCAGGAAATAGCTAGAGACTATATTTATGGATAGGATGACTGAGTACATTGAAAATGTTCAACTGATCAGAGGGGCAAAATGGATCTGTGAAGAGTAAGTCATGTCTGAAGGACCTGATTGAAGTTTATGAAATGTGATTGTCAAAGTAATCTCTTTGGGAGTTAAATTTTGTTTCATTGTGCTTCCATACAGTGCAGTAGAATACTTTGAAACATTTAAAGGCTGTCATGTGATTTATATGAACTCATATGTAAAGAAGTATTTGATCATTTAAGACACTGAGCATAAGTTGAATTTCCTGACTTGGGAGGTAACTTCTTGACGTAGTTAAAAATCAGTTGAGTGGTAGGAGTCAAAATAGGGATAATGGATAGGTACTTTCATTAGCACGATGTGACTAATGGTAACCTTCCAGGAACTGTATTGCATGTTCATTTACTTATTGTTTATTAATTAGATGATGGGGTAGAAAGCCACATATCCAAATTTACGTCTGACACATACGAGATGAGCCATTGTAATCAGAGTAGATGCAATCATCAGAAATATTTATCGATTACGTGAATAGGTCAAAACATGGCAGTGGATTTCAATTTATTTGAGCTTAGGTCATCCATTTTGGATAGGAAAAATAAAACTGGGTACTTTAATTGCTGAAAGTCTGAAAGCAGTCCAAAGGGATATGGAGCCCAGGTAAATATCATGAACGTGAGCAGAAACCTATCTGCAAAGCCAATGGACTGCTGATTTTTATATCTAGAGATGGAAAATACATGAAGTGTAGAAATTGTATTTGTTATTGCAACTGCCAGTAGATCACACCTGCAACAGTTCAGGGCACTGCATCTATGATATGTGGAGGAACTGTCGCCTATGGTTGCTAGAAACGTCCCTGAACTTGAAGATTGAAATACAACAAAAGATTGCACAAATTGGAGTTATACTTTGTGGGATTTTGAAATTTAAAGGGGTAATTTGGTTGAAGTTTTATGGTTTCAAGAGGAACAGATAGGGTAGATCAAGTAACGGTAGTTATGCTTCGTGTGATAAATCAAAGAGTACGGGTTGTAATCTGAAGGTTGGAGCAAAATCTTTCAGCAATAAAATTAGGGAACGTTCCATTCCACAGGGGAATAAAAGATTAGAACACTTCCACAAATGATGATTGATGGATCGATTGTAAATTGTCCATCTGAGATCAATAAAGATTTTTTGTAAATTTGAGATTTTAAGGATATAACAAAGGGCATGTGAAGTTCGTTCTGAAATCAGTCATAATCTGTCAGGTTTGAGGGGCATATGTTGTGCTTTTGTTCCTCCAAGTATAACTTAGGATTTGGAGCACAGTGGCGTAGAAACCCTTAGAAGCAAGTATTACAAAAATCATGGAGACTTTTCTAAGTGCAGACGAACTTGATAATGTTGCTGTGCTTTCGAATGTGCATCATGATAATTTTTCAGTATTCCTATTCAGCATTTTTGTTTCTCCTTCAGTACAAGACCAGTAAAGAAGGAAGTTCAATGGGTATAACCATATCTCAGAATGCAATGTTAGCACATTGCCATGCCCTTAGCCAAAGCTGTGGATACACTGAAGGTGAGCTTGTGTCCAATTGATTTACAGAGATCAAGTTTTTATTTCTAGATGATATGTGATAGAATCTAGGAGCGTTTTAAGTTTCAAGGTGAACCAAGGGTTGGAGAGGGCTGGTCGGTGGGGAATGTCATGGATAAGATTTCCAACTCTGTGGATGGGTGGATATGCCAATATGGAACTTTGACCTCTAACGAAGGCAATGTGGAGTTTGCAATTTTTGTGTAACTTTGCCCTTTCTCTTCTGTAGGTATTGAATTGTCTGCTTTTTATCCAAGGAGTAAGAGTAGTCTAGTGTCTCAGTAGCATCCCTGTTTTTCATGTGCGAGCTTAGTCAATGAATATTTGCAAATTAATTGACCTTTAAGGTCTTGCCCTGCTGTTTGTCAAGCCTGTACGTAATTATGCAGTTCCACCATGTCCAGAAGGTCATTAGATGATCAAGGTAGAAATGGTTCAAGTTTTATTTCAACTTCCCATCCCCCAAAAAGCTATGGAGTGTTAATGTGAATTATAGCCCCATTATGAGTCCTTGGTTGGAACGAGGTCACTTCAAGTCCAGCATTTCGCGATTTTGGACATTAAACATTAGAATTGGAACAGCAACCACCCAACACACACAAGAAAAGCTGCAATAGGACCCTGTTCAAAAGGGCTACAACACATAGCAGCACTCCCAACCTACAAAGGGGAGAAGAACAACATCACTGCAGAGTATTCACCAAGAACAAATCTCCCTGCGACTTCATCTGCAAATGCCGAATAGACAAACAACATGACGAGGACACGCCACAACCTGACTCACAAGCCACACGACCTTGCATAAGCATACTGGAACTGACAACCAGACTTCTCCGCCCACTGTGATTCCTGACAGTCAGAAACCAAAAGCCACTCTGGGACAGCAACTCACCAGGACAAAAGACCCAATACCCATCATGTGCGAGACTAATGTAATTTACAAGGTTCCTTGCAAAGACTGCACAAAGCATTATATTTGGCAAACAGACAGACAGCTAACAATCTGCATCCACGAGCACCAATTAGCCACTGAACACCATGACCAGCTGTCCCTGGTAGTCATACATACACATGACAGGGTCCACAAATTTGATTGGGACAACACAGCGATCATAGACAAGCTAAACATAGGAAAGCCAGAGAATTTCTAGAAGCATGGCACTCATCCATGAACTCTTATCAAAAGTACGTTGAGCTGGACCCAATATACCAGCCACTACAATGAACAACCAGAATCAGCATAAACGAACCAAATAAATTCCCGAAGAGACAGTACAGCAGTGCTTTTCAGGAGGCTCCAAAGCACTGGAGATGTCATCTCGGCAGGGGATGAAACATCTGCAAATCAACTTCCCAGCTTGACCAGCATTCCCACAACCACGGCGTTAAACTAACTAGGAGCTTGAAGAAATATTTTCATTGCAATACAACAGTTGATGTTTGATTGTTAATATTGATTTTGTAGCTATTTGAAATAGTCAATAATGATGTATTCACTTCTTTAGTTAAGTGTCACAGAACTTAATGCTTTGTACGTCATACCTAAGTAAAATTGATCAGCACTGCATTGAAATAGAGTTTTAATGAATCGGAAGCTTCTTCCCTCAATTGAGAGCTGCTAATATTATCGATTTGTGTATGTAGGACATAACAGTAATGTTGTAGCACTGGTAGAAGACTTTTGTAAGCCATCTGTCTACAGTGTTTTCGAGTGATTGCAATCAATTTGTCAGAGTAACTGAGTAAAACAAGTTAAAACTGAGCTGTGCCTGTTCAATTTTTGTATTGCAGGGGAAACACTAACAAATGTTTTGGACTTTAAAAGAGATGCTGGGCTGTGGCATGGCATTTTAACTGTAAGTATTGTTTCCAGTTCAGCTTTGAGGGACACAGTCTGCCTGTTTCTCCAGATGGTTAATCAACACGTTAATAAAATAAGCTGTGATACCTATGGTGTGTGGTATCTGTATTGTTTTCTGTACACTGTCTACCCAGGTTTACTACAAATTAGATCACTTTGTTTTATCACATGCATTCTTGTGCGAACATGAGGTGTCCCCACATTTGAAGGTATCCATATTTAAATTGGTCAAACAGCAAATCATTTGTGTTTCCTATTATTGTCAATTATGAAGTGATAATTTATGCTGCTGCCTTCTTTTGGACAGATAAAGATGTTCACTGAGCGGTTTTCAACTTGTTGATGTTCAAGGGAACATAATCATTTTTAAATGATGCAGCAAGTGTTTGAAGAAATTTTGAACATGATGTCTGACCAATGTGTGAATAGGGACTGCCTGTAAACCTCAGTGATATTTTTGAAATGAGTTGTTAATGCAGAATTTCACACACTACAGTGATACTCAAAACCCTGAGCCACTTTGTGATTTACATTCTTGTTGGGAGTTTATATTTGGCAATAGTAGCACTTGAAGCTGCTATAACCATTCCATTCTGGAACATGGGTTCCTCATACATATATAATCCAGAGAGATCACCGGTTAAACTTAATGCACCCACTATAAATGATCGAACGTTTAAAGAATAAAAGTAAAGTAATGCAGACGTTGGAGATCTGAAATAAGAACTGAGTGTCAGAGAAACCCTGCAGTTCTGGCAGCATCTGTAGTGAGCAACAAAGTTAAAATTTCAAGTCTTATAAAGCATCTCTTCACAACTGTTCTTTGGGCCTCTAAGTCGTAGCCCTCATACTTGGGTATCATGTATGTGAGTCATGGCTCAGTTTGTAACCGACTTGCTTCTGAATCACAAGCATCAGAGTTCAAATTTCATTTCAGGCTTGAGCATAAAATTCGGTGCTTACACACTACACTCAGGGTGTATTGCATTGTTAGAGGTGTGGGCTTTCAGATGAGATGTTAACTGAGGCCTCATCTGCCAGTTATCATCAAGTCTTAGAGATGTACAGCATGGAAACAGACCCCTCGGTCCAACTCGTCCATGCTGATCAGATATCCCAACCTAATCTCGTCCCATTTGCCAGCACTTTGCCCATATCTCCCTCAACCCTTCTTTTCATATACCCATCCAGATGCCTTTTAAATGTTGCAATTGTACCACCCTCCACCACTTCCTGTGGTAGCTCATTCCATATACGCACCACCCTCTGCGTGAAAAAGTTGCCGGTTAGGTCCCTTTTAAATCTCTCCCCTCTCGCCCTTAGCCTATGCCCTCTTGTTCTGGACTCCCCCCACCCCAGGGAAAAGACTTTGTCTATTTATCCTATCCATCCCCCTTATGATTTTATAAAAACCTGTGAGGTCACTCCTCAGCCTCCGATGCTCCAGGGAAAACAGCCCCAGCCTATTCAGCTTCTCCCTATAGCTCAAATCCTCCAACCCTGGCACCATGCTTGCAAATCTTTTCTGGACCCTTTCAAGTTTCACAATGTCCTTCTGATAAGAAGGAGATCAGAATTTCGTGCAATATTTTGAGATCTCAGAGAACTTTTTCAAAGACTCATGGGACAGTTACCCCCTTTGTCATGCTGCACTAGAAATGTTAATTCTGTTTCTCTCTCCACACATTCCCAGGTCAGTTTGAGTATCTCCAGCACTAGCTATCTTTGTTTCAGATCTCCAGCATCTACATCTACAGTTGTCCCTGATATCCTGGCCAGTATTTATGGCTCAGTCATCAGTTGAAAAACAGATTATCTTGTCATTTTATATTGTTGTTTGTAGAAATTTCATGAGTGCCTACTTCCTGCTATGTTTCTTAAATCCAAAAAGTCATAACACTTTCTTTTCTTTTGAGGGCTCTTCCTGAGGGTGACACTTCGATTCTTTCATTCTTACTCATTAGATGTGCAGTCACATAGTCACAATACCTTGTACATGAATGTTAGTATATCTTGCACTGAAGCAGTATTAGAAGAATTTGTCAACATCTTCAATCATCAACCCTTGTATTAAATTTAAGCCCACAACAAATGAAAGCTTTAACTCCTCAACATCACAGGATTTAAATTTACAGCAAGACACCAGGCAAAGTTAAGTAATAACATTTTTTTTCAAAATGACTGGCAGGCACTTCATAACAAGCAGATTAATTTGCAATGAATTCATTAACTCAGTATATTATGGTTACCTGAAGGTGCTGTGTTTTATTGACAATAGGTGCAGGAGTAGGCCATTTTGCCCTTTGAGCCTGCACCAACTTTGAGGATGATCATGACTGTTACCTCTGGGAGATTGCTTGTGTCTTCCCCAGTGAACACAGATCTGAAGTACCAATTCAACTCTTCTGCCATTTTTTTGTTCCTTGTAATATATTTCCCTGTTTCTGTCTTCAAGGGCCCAATTTTAGTCTTAACCATTTTTTCCCTTTCACAGACCTAAAAAAGCTTTTACTATCCTCCTTTATATTTTTGGCCAGTTTACCTTCATACCTCATTTTTTCCCTGCGTATTTACTTCATACTAATCCTCTGTTGTTCTTTAAAAGTTTCCCAGTCCTCCATTTTCCCACTCATCTTTGTTATACTCTTTCTCGTTTTCCATCGTTGGCAGTTCCTCATTGCAACCATTCATCAGCTGGCTGCTGCAGCCTTCCCCCTCCCCTCCTCTGCCCTTGCCTGATACACTGTTGTTTCTTCCGTTGCTGCTCAACTGTTTCTCACTTCCCCACCCTTCAGCCCCACACGAGCTGACCCAGGCTTCTTCCCCACTGTCAGAACACGCATACACCAGCAACTCTCACCCTTCACCAATCACTGAACCTCAACAGCCTTGGTCACCAAATAATTGGCTAATTTCTCAGCAGTGTTGGCTGTTTCGCGATTAATTCGTGAGTGATCAGCAGCTAACATCAGGGAGGAACACTCCTTTTAAATATTTCTCAGTGCCTCGTACAGGGCAATGTTGTTTTGATTGCCGAGCCCTGAGTTTTTCCCAAAGCATTTTGGGACTTGCTGGAGTGAATTTGTATGTCCATTTCTGTGTATTTTGAGCATTGCCAGAGCATCACCTATTTTCAGGTTTTCTTAATTCATGTGAAACTAGAACAAGATGTCCTATTTCTATAATAGCTTCAAGAATTATGAAACCACATGATCTTTTCTGTCAGTTGCATTTCTGTGACTTTGTCTTTTTGTCACAGTTGTTATTTTGCTGTCTGTGTACCAGAAGGTGTTAACATGCTGTAATTCTTCACGCTCTTTGTTTTAAGTCGACAAATTATAGTGCTTTAATCATTGCTTTTATGGTGTATAATTTGAATTAGCACTTCGACCTATCCCCTGCATGTTTACCTTTTTATCCTGAAGAATTTCTGAGACTGTGGAGATCAATAGGCTGCATTGTAAGGAGCAGAATGCACTTTTTTCATACCTTTTAAATATGGATCTTACTGTTCCTTTTCCTGACATACTTGGTGTTTTGATGGAACTCTCCATTTATTCACTTTGTGGTGATGAATGTTTACTTGCCAAAACTCGAAATTGTGGAATTCCACGTTGGTGAAATGGAGCTAACTTGCTGCAGCTGAATACTGGCAAGCTTAAAGCCATTGTCCTTGGTCTCTCCAACAAACACCACTTTCTTGCCTTTGTTTCCATCCTCCTCCTCAGCCAATCTTGGGCTGAAGTTGAATGTGAGCAATCTCAGTGCCTGCTTTGCCCCAAACTGACTTTCTGACCCCCACGGCATCAAAGCTGTCACTTTTCAACTTCATAACATAATCTGTATCCACATTTGCTCAACCCAAGTGTATCAGAACTTGCTTTTTCCAGCTGAGATTGCTACTTTGTTTTTCTTGCATCCTTCGGTGAATTCTGCTTCAGCCTTTTTGCGTGTAAGTCTGTTATCACTGACTGATATTGGTCAACTTAGAATCCTCATTTATATCTTTGTATTCCTTCATGGCCTATCTATTCCCTTCGCCTGTACTCCACAAATCCCCAAAACCTTCTATTCCTCTGACTCGTGTCTGTGCTGCTTCTGCTTTGGTCTAACTGTTCTGAATTCCAACCCCAAATCTCTCGAAGTGCCCAACTGTCTAAACCATCTTGCTCGTTCTTCAGCTGGATTCACTGTACTAGACAGCCCATAACTATGGCACTGCAATCTTCTGCACTTGCACCCTTGTTACTTTCCTTTCTGAGAACCAGAATTTGCCCTTGAACACTCCAACTTCACCAACAATGTAATCGCTACGATGTTTTCGTCTATTTAACGTTTTGAAAAATTTGTTCAGTCTTTAATCTGGTCCTGAATCCTCTATAATCTATCACCTCATCCCCTGGCACCTTACAATGCGTCTGCAGGAGAAAACACTTCCCATATCACTACTGGGAGTATTCACTCATGATAGAATCCTTCTATATTGGGAAGTTCACATTTTGAGTTCAGTAATTATTTTTCTGGACATCTCTGCTTCACCTGCAAGTAGGATTCTGGACTACTGCAATTCTATAATTTTGATTCAATGTTGTATATTGTTCCAGGGAACTTCAGCATTGTGAAACAGTGACTTATCTTTGTACTCGGCACTTTACAACCTTTTGACCTTGATATTGACTTGCATAATTTCAGGCCTTTCAGCCGAGCTTTCTCTCTTCCCTTCTGCTTATCTGTAGCTTCACAGTGATCGTGTATTCCTTTGTCTCGTTTCCCCTCCCAAGTACATTACCCCTCACCTTTCCAGGTTGACTACTTCTCACTTTTCTGCCCTCCTACCCAATCTATTAATACCTACATGCTGTCTGCAGCTTTCTTCCACTGAGTTAGTGTGATGTAGTTCTTCTGGTTGGATTTGTGTTATCACTTGTCATGCCTGCCTAAATCTCTGTATCTTGGCGGAAGGTACAGTTGCTGACATATTCAGCTGATAACCTATTGCACATCGTCACAGAATTGTTACACCGTAGGAGGAGACCATTTGTCCCATCGTGCCTGCACTGACTGACTAGCACTCAAACTTGCAATTTTTTAAACTAATGTTCAGAGATTGGCATGCCTAATGTGGCATTCACTGTCAGTTTTCGCCAGAAGTGTATGACTTAGTCATCAGCACAGAGCTTTTATTATTCATTGTCAGGAGCCCTTTGTCTGAAACCCATCTTTAGTAGCATGTATACAAAAGCAGAATATTGCAGATACTGCAAATCTGAAATTAAAAACTGGTCGTGGACCTGAAATGTGAACTGTTTCTCTTTCTACAGGTGTTGCCTGAATATTTCCAGCATTTCAGGTTTATATTTCAGTATTTTGATGTATACGTATTCCACGTCATAATTCTTAGTGCTATACAGAGCTGTGGTGCGACCACACCTGGAATATTATATTCTATTTTGGTCTCCCTATCTGAGGAATAATGTTCTTACTCTTGACAGAGTGCAGCAAAAGTGAACTAGATTGATTCCTGGGATGGCAGGCCTGACGTATGAGGAAAATTTGAGTTCATTAGGATTGTTTTCACTGGTGTTGAGAAGAATCAGGGTGGATCTTATTGAAACCTATATAATTCTAAAAGGACTTGACAGGTTTAATCCAGGAAGGATGTTCCAGAGCCAGGTGTCACAGTTTAAGGATTAAGAGTCCACCTTTTAGGAGTAGGATGAAGGCAAATTTCTTCACCCAGAGAAAATAATGAACCTGTGGAATTCATGACTACAGAAAGTGGTTGAGGCCAAAACGTTGTGGTGTAAGGTAGATGTAGCTCCTGTGGCTAAAGGTATCGAGCGATTTGAACAGTGGCTGGGAGGGGAGTATGATGGAACTTGATGATCAACTATGATCCTTTAAATGGTGGAGCAAACGCAAGACATTAAATGGCCTACTCTTAGTTTCTATGTTTCTCTATGTATTTCTCCACTGGTTGCATGATTGAGGTTTCCTCCTGTGCTCATCCTCTCCGAGTTAATCTGTTTGTTGCCTTGTCTTGAAAGCCTGGCAGCTCTCTCCTTGAATCAGAATGTAACTGTAAACAGTTCAGAATTATGATGTTTTCAGATTATTAATTTCCTCAATAGGCAAACTGTCTCTTGCATCCCTTTCCATGTCCAACCAATATCATCACTGCCCAACCACTGAGAAGAATCCAGTCCCAGTGTTGTACCTTGTCGTGAATATTCCACGTGCACCACATCAGCTGGTTAGCTGCATCCTGACCAAATGGAGACCAGCTTTGCTCAGTTCTTGCATTGTTGAATTAACTGCGTGAGATTGACTTGGCTCTGAATTCTCAATGGCAGGCATATCACTGTGGGCACAAATCAAGCCCCTGCATAAATCATGTGAAGGTTGATGGTTATGAGTTGTTTGTCATTGTGTTCATTTTGAGACCTCAAAGTGCAATTCAGTAATATTTAGTCTCTTGTTGACAGAGTGTCATGAACAGGATGCATGTAATCAACATCCCTTATGCTCTGATGAAGGTGAATCCTCTTTCCTGGATACAGAAAGTTAATGCCTACAAAGGTATGGTCATAACTTATTCAAAAGGGATTTAACAGGCCAAAGTCATTCAGTCCATTTTGCACTGTGCTGTTAGCTTATTACAATTTCGTACAAATTTAGATGGTTTGAATTTGCCATCATACTGCAGCTTCTTATCCCACCTTGCATCATATCACACAAAAGTAGGTCTGTTTTGTTCTTGCATCATAATTACATTGGCACAAATCTTGGAAGATGGCAGAGCAAGTTAAGAAGACAGTTTTAAAAGAATCAAGGATTCTTTGTGTGTATTAAGAACAATAGCATGCAGAAATAAGGAATTGGTGTTCGTTGTTTGTAAAGTATGGGTAAGGTCTCAGCTGACAAATTGTGGACAATTTTGGGAACTACCACTGTCGGAAGATTAAAATTTTAAATCAATCAGTATGTATTTGTTTATTGGCTGCGAACTCTTTCTCTTCCCACAGTGGTGTGATAAATACAATGCGAATTCATAAACGGCAACTCACATTGATATCTGGTGGACTGTGACAAATCACTTAGTGAGTCACGCAGCATGGAAATAGACACTTCGATCCAACTAGTCCATGCCAACCATGCTCCCAAACTTAAACTAGTTCCACTTGCCTACATTTGACCCATATCCCTCAAAATCTTTCCTATTCATGAACTTATCCAAATGTCTTTTGAATGTTGTAATTGTACCTGCATCCATCTTTTGATCTGGCCGTTCACTCCTCACACCTAACCACTCTCTGTATTTAAAAAAAAATGCCCCCGTGTCCATTTTAAAACTTTCTCCTCTCACCTTTAAAATATTTCCCTCATTTTGACCTCCCCACCCATGGGAAAAAAACCCATGCTATTCATCTTATCTTTGGCATCTCACGATTTTATAAACCTCTACAAGGTCGCCCCTCAACCTCCTGCACTTGCTTATGTCCTTGGTCTTCAGACTCTTGATCCACAGGATCATCTTTTTGCATTATACTTTTATATTGTCTCCTGCGAATATCATATTTTGGTGATGCATAGGTATGTCAGTGCCAATTCCAGATTAGAGTTTAGGTGTTCAATGTTTGCCAGTTGTTTGAGGAATAGGGTTGCAATTGTAATAAATGCATTATTTTGAGTTCGTTAAAGAAGCTTACCCTACAATTACTACCGCCCCTCCAACCGCACCCCCTCCAAGACTACAGCATAAATGCTGTCCTCACTACACTTTACTCCAGCTTTGAAGAGTCCTTTAGACTCAAAACGTTAACTTGCTGTCTCTCCATGGATACTGCGATCTCCAGCATTTGTTGTTTTCAGTCTACAGATTCCAGCATATGCAGTAATTTGCTCCTATCCTTGGTACATTTTCTTGTATTCTGGAGAGGAGTGCTATAAAAAAAAAGCAACTGGCCATTTTGGTGATTCAATCAATATATTTAAGTCATGGTGCAACCTGGTAGAAAAGTAGGTCAGTGTATACTTCCTGTCACAATCATAACAACAGGATGCAAAAGAATAGAATGGCTTCTCTTGAGCAAAAAGCAGAAGACAGTTGAGAAGTCCACCTTCTAAACAAGCGGTTCCAAGTCCTCCATGTATCTTCAATATTGTGAACAAGGAGCAGACCAATTGAGCCTGCTCCACCAGTTCATACCCTCCATGCATCAAACTACCATAACAAATTTTCAAGTTCAGAATGCAATGTCTTTATTTATTTCCTTAGCCGACAATATAAAGAAACAAACAAATCTGCCTAGGTAAAGGTGAAGGAATGCTTCTCTCAGTTGTTGCACGCGCTTAACTAACTTGCCTCCAATTTATGCAATCATGCAAGTCCCTGTACAGAGATGCAGCAATTGAACAGAAATATAAAAGGTAACAGATCGCTGGAAATTTTGAACTGATATTGCAGGACAGTGATTTGATTCCCTGGAAGGATTCTCATGAAGATGCTACATGTCCTACACAATGTTCCAGTGTCTGAATGACGGCTTGCTATTTCTGCTGTGATGAGTACCAGTGGCTTTTCATCTACAGCTTTGGCAAGAATTCAATTTTTAAATAATGTTGCAAAAGATTTGGCTGACCCTGTTTAAATGATGTACTCCAGGTATTGCCTCCCATTATGTCACTGTTTGAGAACCACTGTTGTCATCTAGTCCTAAGCCCATTGGATTTAATATGAATTTAGTGCCTTCCATTTTAAGATGTTAGAAGGTTTTTTAGTTTTCATGGGACACTGGTGTTGCAGATTCGTCAGTATTTATTGCCCGTGTCGAGTTGTCCTTGAGAAGGTAGTGAGCTGCCTTCTTGGACCACTGCAGTATTTTCCTGAGGGTCGCATAAACACATCTGACAGTTTAAATGCTGCATCTGTAATTTTAAAATGTCTTGACCCCCTCAAGTGTAATAACAAACCCTCTTTTTTTTTGTAGCTCACATTGCTGTGGTAAAATCGCGCGACATGCATTGGTCTCTCTTAGCTCAACGTGATCAGAGGGATGTAAGTCTCAGCTCACTGCGGATGCTGATTGTAGCAGATGGTGCAAATCCATGTGAGTATGCTGTCTTGTCTTCAAACTCAAATTCTTCAACATCTAGGGACCAGCATGCCCCTCTTCCAATTTCACTTGCTTCTGCATCCATCTTTGACAAGCAACTTTTCTCTAAGTCACTGGTCATTGCATCTTCAAATTCTGAAATGCTGAGCTTTTGACCTTCCAGCTTTCAGTAACTCAACCACACCTCCAACTTTATCTGTGACTTTATCCCTAGAAAACTCCATTCTTCAGCAAACCTTCTAATCCATCTTCCAGTAGTTTGGTATGGTGTGCAGCCATCTTCTTGCCAACTGCATCGTCTGGGAAGCAGAAATGATTTTATGCTGAATAGTGGGGGAAAGGCATCCAATTTGGGAAGACGCACGAAATCCAAGAGTGAATTCAAGGCCAAAAGCAAGCTATTAATATGGGAAATGATAAATAGATGTTGACAGAAAAGGGATCGAGAGTATGAGTCAACCAACAGATAAGACTAGAAGTTTCTAAGAGTAAAAGATAAAACTAAAACCTGTATCTGAATGTATGTTGCATTCCAAATAAAACAGATGAACTAAGTGCAAATAACAATGAACAAGTGTGATCTGGGAGACATGACAGTGATATTGCAGGATGATGATATGGATTGGGATCTGAATCATAAAGGGTGTAGGATATTTGGAAATTATACACATTGCTCCATGAGTTTATGATGGTATTAGGCCAATAGAGAGAGAGAGAGAGAGAACCTAAATTCAGGAAACTAAGTTGCGAAAGCAGGCTAGAAATGATAAAGGCAAGAAGTCACTTGAGTGTAGAATTGCGCCTATCCCTAACCCCACCCACCTAACCAAACCAAGTAACCACACAGTGTGGGGCTCAAAGGAGGAAATAGTGGTAGCTTGTCAGAAAGGTACAATGATAATCATGGAAGATTTTAAACTTGAAAAGTCAGATGGGCATGAGATGCATGACCCTTCCCCACAACTCGCTGTCCAGTATATTGGTGACATCATTGGTGATGCTTCCTTTTCTCTCTCCTGAAATTTCAAAGCTTGATCAGTTATGCTTCCAGTTTCCACCCTCTTGTCACCTTCATCTGCTTGATCTCTGACTCCTCTGCCTTGAAGTTTGTTTTATATTTCTGAGGTTAGGCTGGCGACAGATATCCACTACATGCATATGATTCCCACAGTTAACTGGACTATACATCCTCTCACTTTGCTTCCTGTAAAGGCACTATTCCATTCTCAAAGTTTCTTCGTCCCTGCTTCATCTACTCTGATGCCAAGTTCGACAAGGTAGGATGTGCTTAGATATTTCCACCTTAGGATTCCTGCTACCATGGTTGACAGTCCTGAGCTGTATCCCACTCATTTCCTGTACTTTTGCCCTCGCCTCTTCTCTTCCCTTCCACAGCACTGAGAGTGACCCTGTGGCCCTCACTTTCTGCCCCAAAATTCATATTCAAGAATCATAAACCACCCTTTCCACCACCTCCAGTTGGATGTCACTATAGGACACCTAATTCCCCTCGTCAGTGTTTCGCAGATACTGTTCCTTCCTGGTAACACAAAGCTGGTCCTTTTTTCAAGGATCCGTGTCCTTGGCCTTTTTCAGAGGGGTTGTAAACATTGCCCAGTGTCAATTAGACTGATTTGGTACAGAGATTAAAGGGTATTGAGAGGTTTTTTTTGTTTATATGTAAACAGGTGAGACTTCAGGCCAAAGTGGTCATGCTTTAAAAGTGACCTGGTAAATGAAAGGGGAGTGTTCAGCTATCAAGCTGAGCAGTTCAGTCAAAAAATAGTTGGGAATTCAACAGTGAACTGTGTGGAAACATGCTTTTGCTGCCCTTCTAACTTGAACCTGTAAGCATCTGTTCCTTCTTGTTTACTCTATCTTAAGCGGGGGTTGCTTCTTGGAGCTGTTGTGTATATTTGGAACAGCACAGTTAAGTCCAGTTTGGATAGACTGAGTTCTGTAGGGGTTCTTTCTTCTGTTCTTTGTGTTTCGTTGTGTAATTTTGTGAATAATTTGCTCTGTTTGAAAATCTAGTAGTCAACCTGGCTAGCTTACCCCAGGTAATTCTCACTGTACACTTACTGAAACAAATTGCGAAGTTGTGGGCTGAGATACCTGCTCAAGAATGTTTTGAGTGGTCTGTCTAGTCCATAACACTGAACATTCTGGGCCATTTCTCCTGCACTCCCAGCGTTTCTCCACACCTCCATAGAATCTTCCCAAGCAATTGGAGAAGATGAAACACTTGTCCATTCATCAGCTCACTATCCAAGATTCCAGATACCTTCCAAGTGAAGCAGTCAACTGTATTTGCTGCTCATAGTTTAGTCTCACCAATATTAGTCATAAAGATGTACAGCACAGAAATAGACCCTTTGGACCAACTTGACCAGATATCCTAAACTAATCTAGTTCAATTTGCCAGCACTTGGCCCATATCCCTCCAAACCCTTCCTGTTCATATCCCCACCCAGATGTCTTTTAAATGTGTAATTGTACTAGCGTCTACCACTTCCTCTGGCAGCTCATTGTAAACGTGCACCACCCTCTGCATGAAAAAGTTGCCCCATAGGTCCCTTTTTAAATCTTTCCCCTCGCCTTGAACCTATGCCCTCGAGTCCCACCCCACTCCCGCCAACCCAGGGAAAACACCTTGTTTATTTGCCCTATCCATGCCCCTCATGATTTTATAAACCTTGATAAGATCACCCCTCAGCCTGTGATGCTCCAGGGAAAGCAGCCCTAATCTATTCAGCCTCTCCCTATAGTTCAAATTCTCTAAACCTGGCAACATCCTTATAAATCTTCTCTGAACCTTTCAAGTTTCACAACTTCCATCTTTTCACAAGCATCCTTGATGCTTTGACCAATGAAGGAAAGGATACCAAACTCCACCTTGATTATCCTATTGATCTGCGAGTCTGTTTTCAAGGAATTATGAACCTATACTCCAAGGTCTCTTTGTTCAGCAGGGCCTAACTGTTAATTGTATAAGTCCTGCCCTGATTTGCCTTATCAAAATGCAGAACCTCACATTTACCTAAATTAAACTCCATCTGCCACTTCTCAGCTCATTGGCCTATCTAATCAAGATCTCATTGTACTCTGAGGTAACCTCCTTCCCTGTCAATGACACCTTCAATTTTGGTGTCATCTGCAAACTTACTAATTATACCTCCAATGTTTACATCCAAATCATTTATATGAATAACAAAAAGATTCTAAGAGGATGTGTGGTTCAATGCTCAGCTCAAGGCTATATAGAACTGGAGGTTACAAATAATCTGGTTCAGCCTGAGAACAAATCAAAAGTAAGAGTAATGAAATCAAAAGTAAGAGTACAGTGTTTGTGGCAGTGTGTGCAATTTTCTAATGTCAAACTGGAAAGAAGTGTAAGCCTGGATGTTTGACAGACAGCAAAGGGATGTCACACATAGTGGACACAAAGTTAGGTGTCAAAAGCATATATATGGACGTGAATCCTATCATAACAGATATCACAAAGGGACTCAGCTGGAGGATTAAGCCATTCAACCCATCGAGTCCACATCGACCTCCAAAGAGCATCCTACCCAAACCCATTCCCCCTACTGTATCTCTGTAACCCTGCATTTCCTATGGCTAATTCACCCAGTCTGCGCATCCCAGGACACAATGAGCAATTTAGCATGGCCAGTCCATCTAACCTGCACATCTTTGGTCTGTGGGAGTAAACCAGAGCACTTGGGGGAAACCCATGCTGGTATGAGAATTTGCAGTGTTCACACAGACAGTCGCCCGAGGCTGGAATCGAATCCAGTTCCCTAAGTGTTGAGAGGCAGCAGTGTTAGCTGCTGTGCCACCCAAAGATTTTTATCTGAGTAACTTCGCAAAGTAAATTTCTTCCAGTTGCATTGCACTCATTAATAAACCACTTGCTAATGAATTTTACAGTGGGATAGAGAATGTTAACTTAACCATTAACAAAAAATGAACTAATATTCCTCACAAATGACTTTCAATTAATGTAAGCTTTAAATAACAGTTTGAGGTGCATTCCTCCAGATATTGGGAAACGTTGCTTGCAAAAGCTGCGGACCCCAACAAGTGTCAGAATATACTCTGAAACAAGAGTGCAATCCTGCAGGTCTTACGCAAACATCAATGTGCTCAGAGGGAAATGTTATTTCCACTTTCTGAAATGCAACATGATAGCAAAGGAAAAAACACTTTTTGAAATTTTTTTTGTTTGTTTATTATGTTATGGCACACATTTTTACCATCCTAGAGATCTGAAGAACTTCTTGGATTCTTTGAGAATCTTTTGGGATCTCTGAATACCAAATTTTCTGCCATGTCTTAAATGGCATGAAGCCTACAAGCTAACTTATCCAAAAGAGCATGCTGAGTTGAAGGAATGTTGGATAGTTTTATTTGGCTATGTTAGACTGTTCTACCATCTCCTCCCCTAAACAAACAACAGCGTTTTCAGTGTGGTATCATTCTTGTTTTAGGGGAGGAAAAAAAATCATCCATTCATTAAATTATCAAGAACTGTTAGGAAAGGACTATGCAGAGAAATGAACGGAACAAAAAATTGTGAATTAATGTGTACGTTCCCACCCAACATAAATTTTATTCATGTTCTGAATCATGGATATGTAGATATTTTTAATTACCTTGTTTGAACCCACCCTGGACAGGATGCTTTCATGGAGTGTTAAAATGTTTCTTTGCACTCCGACTTAGTAATTGGTTATGTCAACCACACTAACTAGGACAAGCTACCAGTAGGCAGTCTGCCAGGGCAGGGATAATTATCTTCAGCATTCACAACTGAATTGTGTGAAGGTAGAGTGAGGCAGAAGAATTTGAGCAAACTGGACTTGCAGTGTTGACTGTGTGCAATGTTGACATCTAGTGGCTAAGAATCATGACAGTTTAGAAATGGAATTTAATTCAAGTTGATATTTTGTTTCAATATATTTATGCACAACCAATTATTCTAAGTGCAAATGGTGGACAGGAAAAATTTGTGTCCATGTTGTTTCCCTCATTTTTTAACCTATGGCATTATTTATTTCACAATGTGAGAAAGCATTGGTTTGCTCCTAAACCATACTCAAAGCTTTTTTTTAAGCAGATCAATAAATAATGCAATGGAATGGCTGAGGCTGTCATGTCCACTCCTGGTGAGACTTGACTCCATCAGCTACTTGTTGGACCGAAATGAGGTAACTTCAATTATGGGCCAAAAATCTGCTCGAATGCAAGATAGGCGTGCAGATTCACTATTGTATTACAAGGTTGTGTTTCATACAATGTGATGTTTTGAATTGAACAGGTAATCTTATTAAAATATCAAAATCTTTTGATATTCCTGTTCAAATGTTAAGCCAGGATTTTCCAGAGTGGCAGTCGGGATCCCAAGTGACATCATAAGCTGAAATTTGGGATCATAGATTCCAAGGCAGCGAAATGTGCCATAGAGGTGTTGCAACAATTTTAAAATCTAAAAGTCAGGTCACAGTGACAAAAAATTTGGAATGTTCTTGAGTAAGCATTCATTTGCTCCCTGTTGGTGAACCTCAAGGTATTTACTTACTAAACATGTCTTTGTTTACAGGGTCAATATCATCTTGTGATGCATTTGTGAACGTTTTTCAATCACGTGGTTTACGGCCTGAGGTGATATGTCCATGTGCCAGCTCATCAGAAGCTCTGACAGTGGCTATTCGCAGGTACAAGTGCTCTTTCCAAAATGAAAATCCTGTGATTTGCTGGAGGCTTCTGTCTTTGAGCACACTGAATTTTCTGAAATGTATTGCAAATATATATTTAGTAATTTATATAAGTGTATATTTGCTCTCATTTCTACAACTAAATAAAACACACACGTCATGTATTTTGGGCTTTGTTTCCTTGTTTATTCATAGATGCTGCAGAAAGATTTTGGAGGTATTGGTTTGACCACCTAAGAGGTTGGTTGTAGAGGAGCCATCTTGCCATTCTTTAAATTTGATTAAGTGTCGTTCCAGCCTTTTTGGTTCAGCTGTGAAAAAGTTAAGGGAGCGACAGAGGGAAGCATCTGTGTTGTCATGACCCTTTCTGCATTCCTGCTAGTAAAACTGAATACTCACTAATTAAATTTGCTCACTGATTGCTAGATAATTGTTTAATTGTTTCATTTGAATTTGATGTGTTCAGATGATTAGAGGTTCATGTATGCGAAACGCCATGTGACGAGGGGAGAACCTGGTAACTGTAATGGGTTCTCTTTTATTTCAGGCCTGGTGACTTCGGAGGACCTTTTTCACGGAAGATGGTGCTGTCCATGAATGGCTTGAGCTTTGGAGTTATACGTATGGACACAGAAGAAAAGCTGTCTGTTCTAACAGTCCAAGATGTTGGCACTGTCATGCCTGGAGGTATATTTCTTCTAATTGCAATTGTTGATATTGCGAGTGATTCCTGCAGTTACTGGTGCTGTTTATTTTCATTAGCTATTGACAAATTCATGTCATTGAATCGAATAATGCAGATTTAGAAATCCAAAAAGGTATTTACAAAACTGATTAGTCTTGCTCCGGTGCAATATTAAAGCCTGCTACCATTCCTGAATCATCAAATCACTACCTTTTTACACAACCCCTCACTACTTCATCATTCATTCGCTCTCCTCCCCTTGCTCTCTCCATCCTCCCTCCTGACTGATCCCTAAGCACATTCATATTCTGGTCCATCAGGCATCATTGTTGACTGCCGAAAATGGGAAAAACTCTTTGCCACTTGTAAAATCTCCTGATGAAGAGGTTTTTGGCTGTGTACAGTTCTCAGTCGCCGAACTGTATAAATCAATTTCTAAGTCAGAATATGTATTTACTACTATCACCAACAAAAATATAATGAACGTTAAGCCAACTTGCCTGGGGATTGTGAAATTCCATATGAAAAGGTAAATAAACGAAGCTTTGTCAAATGTAGAAGTTTTATAAACTTCACTATACTTCAGGAGAAAAAGACACATTTGAATTTCACCACTGTGTAAGCTCTTCCCTGTCTGTTATTCTTTAATGCTTTTACCTCAGCAATAAACTTCTAACCATTACCCTTATACTTCCTTTTTGTAGCTTGATATCAAATTTTGTTTAAATTGTTTGTGAAACATGTTACATTAAAGCTGCAAGATAAATACAAGAGATTGTGGATGTTTCAGATAACTGGTACACTTTCTCTCCTCTTGCCTTCAATGTTTCTTAATGTGTCTGTCTTACAGCATTAGTATGTATTGTAAAGTTTGAAGGTACCCCATATCTCTGCAAAACTGATGAGATTGGAGAGATCTGTGTGAGCTCACGTGCATCTGGGACATCATACTATGGACTGCCAGGAATGACAAAGACGGTTTTTGAGGTATCTGAAATTACTGTGAGAATACATTACTTTTTGGAAGTATATTTTAATTTTATCTTGTGTGTTAATTGTTCCCATCCAAATTGAGAAGTTCCTACCTCTGGGGACTGAGTTGCTGTCTATTTAAAAGCTTCAACTTGCATTTAGATTATCTTCCTCCTTCCTTTCACCTACATTCTACTGATTTAACATCACAAGAGCTCAATCCTCTGGTGTTTTATGGTGTGAGAAAACTTTTGCCCATGTTGATCTGTCTCGGAGTGATTTTTTTTCTCTCTTCCCTGTTGCAACATATGTCTTGCTTTATGTGCACTTTATCCTGATCTGAATATTCCTGAGCTAATTTGCAGGTTTAACATCACTTGAAGTTTTTTTCAGTTTCTAAAAATGGCCAATTTTTGTTTCATGCCTCCAGTGTAACTTCTACTGTTTGGATTCTGACCATGACTTTTGTTTTGTCTTTTGTTTGATAACATATGGCAAAAGTGAAGTACTAAGTTGTTTGATTACACTGACAGTGCTATTTTCCCTCTTATGTAATAGCTGTATCAATGTCTTAATTTACCAAGTGATTGGGGCAGGTTAATCGGTTTCTACAAAAAAAAATCAATGCATCCAGTTCAAAAGAAAATTGTGATCATCAAGCTTGGTATGAAAATTTCCATGTTCTAGCAATTTAGAGCAATATCTTTGCTGTTTTACAATGAGTTTGCAGCCATTTTGAAACTAACAGATGAAGTGAAAGTAACTAATTTGGTTTCACCCAGTAGCCCGCTTAAAGAGCCAACTTTGAAGGTCAATTTAATGTCTTAATTATACACAAGTGCTGCAGTATTGATGATTTGTTTATCACGAATCTTCCTTATCTGCTTAGTGTTAAGCAAATATGTCCAGAATATGTATATATTCTACCTTGTCTCAGATGTCTTCAGACATGTGAATCATTGGGATACCTTCTGGGGAAGGTGGGACCTGTACAAAGAGGACAGGTTGCAACTGAACTGGAGGGACACCAATATTCTGGGCAGGAGGTTTGCTCGAGCTCTTCGGGAGGGTTTAACCTAGATTCGCAGCAGGGATGGGAGCCTGTGCCACAGATCAGATGATGGAGTAGATAGTGAACAGCCAAATATAGCATTGAGAGAGTCTGAGGATGGATAGGCTCTTGATAGGACAAAAGAGCAGTCAATGTGATGGATTGAAGCGAGTCTATTTTAATGCAAGAGCTAGCAGGAATAAGAGTGATGAACACAGAGCATGGATCAGTATTTGGAACTATAATGTTGTGGCCATTATGGAGACTTAGATATGACAGGGGCAGGAATGCTTATTGGACGTTCCATGATTTAGTTGTTTCAAAATGAATGTGTGTATTGTGGGGGTGTGGGTTGGGGGAAGGCAGAATAGGTAGAGATGTGGTATTGCTAATCAGGGATAGTATCTCAGCTACAGAAAGGGAATTCATCAAGAGGGTTTGTCTATGGAGTCTTTATGTGTGGAAGTCGGAAACCAGAAAGGAGTTGTAATTTTATTGGGAGTTTTCTCCAGCCCCCCTCCCCACTAGCAACAGAGACATGAAGAACAGATTGAGAGGCAAATTTGGGCATGTGTAGAAATAACATGATTGTTGTCATGAGTATTTAACTTCCCCCTTGTTGTTTGGAATCTACTTAATTCCAGTAGTTTGAATTGAACAGTTTTTGTCAGACATATCCAGGCTGGGTTCCTGAAGCAATATGTAGAAAGCCCTAGTAGGGGGGAGGCCATATTGGATTTGGTGCTTGGCAATGGATAATGCCAGGTGTCAGATCTCCAGGTGGGAGAACATTTTGGTGATTGTCATCACAACTCCATGACCTTTGCTCTACTCATGGAGAGGGATAGGAGCAAAAGGTATGGGAAAGTGTTTAATTCGGGCAGGGGAATTACAATGCTATTAGGCAGGAACTGGGGATTGGGAACATCTGTTCTCGGGGAAATTCACAACAGAAATGTGGAGGTTGATTGGGAAGCACTTGCTGATAGTGCTGGACAGGTTTGTCCCACTGAGACAGGGAAGGGATGGTAGGTTGAAAGACCTTGGGTGACCAGGGATGTGGAACATCTAGTCAAGTGGAAAAAGGAAGCTTAAGAGTCGGCAAGGATGATCAAAGCTGTAGAGGGTTGCAAGGTAGCAGGAAGCTTTCGTGAGTAGGATTAGGGAAAATCGTAAGGCGTTCTACAGTTGCATGAAGAACAAGAGGATGGTGAGAGTGAGGATAGGACTGATCAGGGATAGTGGAGGGGACTTGCACTTGGATTCGGAGGAGGTAGGAGAGGTCCTTAATGAATACTTTGCTTCAGTATTCACTTCTGGGAGGGACCTTGATGTTTCTGAAATCACCATGAAACAGACTGATATGCTAGATTGAGGGTGATGTTCGGCAGAGGATATGCTGAAAATCTTGAAATACATTAAGGTGGATAAATCCTCTGGGCCAGACATGATATATACTCTGTTTAGTACAGGAAACAAGGGAAGAGACTGCTGTGCCTTTGGCGATGATCTTTGCATCCTCACTGTCTACTAGTGTACTGGCAGATGATTGGAGGGTGGCAGATGTTAGTCCCTTGTTCAAGAAAGGGAATAGGGATAATCCAGGGAATTACGGACCAGTCAGTCTTGCGTCTGTGGTGGGCAAATTATTGGAGAGGATTCTGAGAGACAGGATTTATAATAACTTGGAAAACCATTTTGATTAGAGATAGTCAGCATGGCTTTGTGAGGGGCAAGTCATGCCTCACAAGCTTTAGTGAATTATTTGAAGATGTGACAAAACGCGTTGATGAAGGTAGAGCAATGGATGTGGTATACTTGTATTTTCGGAAGGGGTTTGATCGGGTTTGCCATGGTAGTCTCATTCAGAAAGCATGGGATACAGGGAAACCTGACTGTCTGGATACAGAGGGTGCTGGTTGATGGAAAGTATTCCGCCTGGAGCTTGGTAACCAGCGGTGTTCCACAGGGATTGGTTCTTGGACCTCTGCTCTTTGATTTTTATAAATGATTTGGATGAGAAAGTGGGAAAGTGGGTGAGTATGTTTGCCGATGACACGAAGCTTGGTGGAGCTGTGGATAGTGTGGAGGGCTGTCATAGGTTGCAACGAGACATTGACAGGATGCAAAATTGGGCTGACGTGTGGCAGATCGAGTTCAACATGGAAAAGTGTGAAGTGATTATTTTTGGAAGGTTAATTTGAATGCAGTATACGTAGTTAAAGGCAGGATTCTTGGCAATGTAGAGCAACACTGGGATCTTGGGGTCCATGTCCATAGATCCCTCAAAGTTCCCACCCAGGTTGATAGGGTTATTAAGAAGGTGTATGGTGTGTTGTGTTTCATTAGCAGGGGATTGAGTTTAAAAGCCATGAGGTTATGCTGCAACTCTCTTGAGCCCTGGTTAGACTACATTTGGAATAATGTGTTCAGAGCTGTTTGCCTCATTAGAGAAAAGATTTTAGGAGCTTTGGAGAGGGTGCAGAGGAGATTTACAAGGATGCTGCCTGGATTGGAGGGCATGACTTATCAAGAAGGGTTGAGGGAGCTAGGGCTTTTGTCACGTCGAAGAAGGATGATAGATGTCATGAGAGAGGTATACAGGATGTTGAGACACATAGGCAGAGTGGACAGCCAGAGATTTTTTTCCCTTGGTGGAAATGTCTATCATGAGGGGGTATAATTTTTCGGTAAATGGAAGACTGTTTAGGGGAGATGTCAGAGGTAGGTTCTTTTCTCAGCGTGGTGGGTGCATAGAATGCACTGCCAGCAGTGGTAATAGAGTCAAATACATTAGGGAAATTTAAGCAACTCTTGGACAGGCACATTGAAGTTAGTACAATGAAGAGTACGTACGTTCATTTGATCTTAGAATAGGATAGAAGGCCAGCACAACAATGAGGGCCGAAGGGCCTGTATTGTGCTATGTTGTTCTTTGTTTTATTTGTCTTAACATTAGCATGCAATTAAGTATGTAAGCTGGCTCAAGCTTGAAGGTTTGTTTTCAGACATTTTGTCACTATACTAGGTAACATCAGAGAGAGTCTGCAGTGAAGTGTTGGCGATATGTTCTGCCTCTCTATAACTCTTGATTTCTTAAAGTGGGTGATGTCATTTCCGGTTCTTTTTTCTCAAGGGAACGTAGGTTAGGATCTGAATCCTTGTGTTTATCGATGGAGTTCTGGTTAGAATGCCATGCCTCTAAGCATTCTCATGCGTGTCTTTGTTTCGCCTGTCCTAGGATGTGTATGTTGTCCCAGTTAAAGTGATGTCGTTCTTTGTCTGTATGTTTAGAAACTAATGATAGTGAGTCATGTCTTTTGATGGCCAGTTGATGTACATGTATCCTGGCACATGTTGTATTCCTTTAAACTGGGAGAATGGTGGCAAGTTCTCAATTCATTGCCTGTGTCTTGATGCGTTTGCCTGTAGAAGTAGGTAAAGGACAGAGTTTGATTTCTAGGAATCATGTTATTTCTATATGGCTCTAGCCAGTGCTGCTGATCCAAAGAAAAAAATGTTTTTCACATAGAAATGTGGCATCCCTGTTAAAGCCAGTATTTGATTTTAAGATTTGTCCAGTTTTCCCTAAAGAACTTGAAGTACTGAAGATCAAGGTTGTTCTTTTGTAAATTCCCCTCCAATTGTTACATTCATCCAAAAATAACAGAATTTGAAACTTGCAAAAATTGGAAAAAACAGTCATTAGAAAGGAAGCCGAGTGCAGGATGGCCACATCGGTATTTGTTACATATAGAGGGTTGTTTTAATCTCCAGCTCGACAGAAAACAGAGTTGGTGATGAGAGTTCCTGTTTCCACGTAATGCCAGTTAAAATCTACTATTGTACTATCAAAGAAAAGATATGATTAAAGAGGAATGCTGGTGTCCAGATGTCAAACTAAAGTTGTTTACCAAAAACTTGAAAAATGTTCACAAATCATATTTTCCATTGCATCCAGTAAATGAGTAGATACTCTTCCAGATATGAACATAGTTTCAGCCTTCAATGTGTTGAATTCATTCTCCAGCCAGTCTTTTGTTGGTTTTATTCTGCACTCCAACATGAGCACGAGCTAAGGCAGACTAGATGATCATCTTGGAATTCATGGTAGCCCTTCCCAGGTCAATTAGGTTGTATGAATTTTCCAAAGTTTTAGTTGATGTCAGTGACAACTATCCCAAGTTTATTGTTTTCTTCAAAATTTTCTATCTTTCCTTACCTAATATATTTCCAAGAAAAAAATTGTGTGCAGCCAGAGCCAAACAGTGAGCCAGAAGTGCTTGAGGGGAATATTACTTGATTGCAACTGTGAAAAGCTTATATGTTTTCTAATCAAAAGCATGTGAAGGACATATTTGTGTCACAGTTGAGCTTTTATGTAAAATATTGGCTCCTTAACAACCATGTTTAGTCCATTATTTCTGTTACTTTAAATTCTTTCATTAGTATTTCAATTTGGGTCATTCTTACATTTATCTAATGTTATGCTCCCTAAAGAAATCATAACTTTCAAAAATAAGTGTGAACTTCCAGTCAGTGCCTGAAAGGATCGCACAAGGTTTCAAATCTTTCTTTTAAAGTAAAAACGAAGTTAATTTTAACAGAATTGCCGATGAAAATGACATGAGAGCCACACTTAATGTTCAAAAGACCGAGATTTTCCCTCCCCTGTTCCTTAAGTGGATATTTCATTCACTAGGAATTTGTCTAAAGCTGTTGCCAGGTTCTTTTACCTTTCCAACCAAATAACCATCCCAAAATTGACTTTTGTGGTAATGGGAGGATGAGCAATCCCTCCCAGTAACCTCATTCAGACAAATGAACCGATTTTGTTCAGTCTGAGCGTGAACTCAGCACCCTCAACAATATATCTCTCTTTATCTCTATGTTTCTGTCAAAACACATCTCCATGCAATGTGAATCACACGAGCTTTGTATTTAGTTCGAAAGGCTAATTAGCTTTCCTCTGGACCCTCAATTTATTCCAATCTTGGAATTAAATAGGCAATTTGTAGTACGATGGTTTACAAAACTCAACAGTCCAAACATATCTCTGGGACTTGAACACTGTTAATCTATTCACTGTCAACATAGGTATTCAGATCATCATTAACAGATACAAATATCTTGTACAATCTTACCGGTTAAACAACATGGGCTCCAAATTTGGCCCCCAACAGCCAAGTCACTCAAGCTTCTTGGTGGGTAACATTAGATGCAGGTTACATGATCCCTTTCAATCCTCCATCTCTCCCTAAATTCAAGTGTCCCAAACACAATAGTCTAACAAACTTCAAATTTGTAACATGAATCTTTGTAAGTTGGGGGCCGAATGTCTGCAAATTATTTGCTGCCTTCTGAATAGCTTGGAATAACTCTTACTGTTTCATGTTTTCCAGGCAGTTCCAGTGAATGCTGCAGGAGTCCCCATCAGTGAACATGTCTTCACCAGGACTAATTTACTGGGCTTTCTAGGATCTGTAAGAAATTATATTTGATTTATCGTAATTGGCTAGAATAATGTTTTCTTAATAGGTTCCATACACTGTTTATTTCACTATGACCTTCAGGAGCAGAATCTAGTTGCTTTTCCAAATTTGGAATTTAAAAAAAACTGACCAGGAATTGCAAGTTGTTGGGTTGTCAGTAACGTTCCAGAAGTTCGCTCGTAACTTTCAAGGAAGGAGACCTACTGCCTTGAGCTGATGTGACCTTTCTCTGGCTCAAGGTCCGCAACAGTATGGTTGACTCTTAGCTATCCTCTGAAAGGACCGAGCAAAATTAGATCAATCCACTTGTTTAGAAAAAGAATGTTGATGAATAAAACAAGGTGGAGCACCCAGCATTAAACTGAACAACAGATTCTTTAACAAGAAAGTCACTCGGCTCAGTTGATCCTGTTTATACTTGGGGGAATGTGTCAAAGATTTTCCACAGTTTAATGAAGCAACAGACTGATCGATAGTTACACTTTCCATACCATCTTTCAGCCCATGTCCCAGACTCAACAGGGCAAACTCAGTAGACTCAGCACAGTGGAATTCAGGTGTAAACAAGTGACCCTGAGAGTTCTGAACTTGGAATCAACACAAATGTACGCAAATAAACTACTTTCTAATTATCACCTACCAACATTCCTAGGCTGAAGAGTTAGTACTTTTCCATGTTGTTACAGTACTTAGAAAGACGACTGACAACAGCACAATACAGTTGGATTCAGGACTTCACTGTTTTTAATTATATGGACTTAGTTGCAACACCACTGACCTATCTAGCTGACTCCTGAGAGACATAGCTGCCAAACTGTGCTTGCAAAGGTAGTGAAAAAAAGAGTGCTAGGAAAAAAGCCTACTCTTCTTGCTCATTAATTGACCTGATGCAAATACATCTGTCCATGGCCGTATTTATGGGTGTGACCATGACACAGTCCCTGTGAATTGAAATCCTGCTTTCACACTGTGTCCAATATCATTTTATGTGACACCGTGGGATAGATTCATAAGGTCCAGCAGCTCAAACCTTGGTCAACTGTGAGGTGCTGTGGAGTGTCAACAGTGGAATTCTGTTCCATCACATTGTGTAAACCCTTGGCCTTGCATACCCACACTATACTATTCCAGTTAAGCCAGATGACCAACCGGTCTTCAGTGAAGTGTTTAAAACAGCATGTCAGAAACAGCACCAGACATGCATAAAAATCAGTTGCCCATCTTGTGAAGTTGAAGCACTCATATGAAACTCTGGAAGTTAAATACGATACAGAACGAAGATTAATCCATATACAGTAAACAAAATCAAAGCTCTCTAATCCAGTTGCATCCAGCCGTGAATATTGGTAGATAGTTGAGCAACTGACACAAAAAGCAGGCTATGTGAAATCCCCTTTCTCAGTGGTGGTCACATCCAGCATGTGAATGCAAAAAAGATGAGGCTAAAGCATTTTAAATCAGAATATATGAGTGGATAATGCACTTCTGCATCTTCCTGAAGTCCCTCCTGTTAGAGTCCAGTTTTCAGTCATTTCATACACACACAGGACTTAAGACAGGAGAAGGCATTTCAGTCTTTCCAACTTATTCTCCATTTAATGAGATCATGACTATTCTTGTAGTGTGAGCTCCACTTCCGAGTTTGCGCACACAACCACCACCATTTTATCAAACACAATTTTGAATTAATTCAATGGGGACTCTGCCTCCACTGTATTTTGGGAATAGAATTGCACAGAAAAATCTCAATGTTTTGTCACATGCCATCTTAAAGGCAAGACCTTTTTTTATTGAAAGTGTGTCTCCTAGTTCTAGTCTCTTCTACAAGGGGAAGCATTAACTCAGAATTCACCCAAGTACTCATGTTTTAAAATGCCACCTCTCATTCTTCTAAATTCCACTGGGGAAAGACTCAACTTTTTCAGCCTTTCTTCATAAGATAACTTGCTCATCTCAGAACTGAGTTGGGTGAAATTTTCCTGAACTGTCTGGAGTACAGATATCAGTTTGGGTCGACTTACTTAAAGGATAAACTTGCATTGGAAGTGTTTCAGAGAAGTTTGAGAAGCTTATTACAATCCAGGACAAGTGTCTCATCATGTTATACAGTGTCCTGCCTGAGAAATATATCACCATTCCTTCATCCCTGTGCCTTCAAGAAGATGGTATACCAACATTGTTTTGAAGGTATTTTGCGATGGGCAATAAATGCTGACCTTATCAGCAAGTACTATAACCTATAAATGAATAACTTAAGAAAAGTAGTCATCTGCAGTGTGGAACTGTGCCATATGTGGAGCATGTTCCTTTAATGCAAGTACTTGAATATTGTGTAATTATAGCAGATCTGTGTTATCAAGGTCATCGTCAGCTGACTATATTTGAAATTGTATTATTAATTTGCATCTCATCTGCAAGTGCTTTTAATTCTCACATTCTTAAGGCAAAGACTTGAAAATATTTTGAGCAGGATAGATGTTTGCTTTGGAAAGCTTTGTTGTAATTGAGATAGTTATACCATTATGTACTGACTTTCTAATGACAATTATTCTGACTGGCACTAACCTGATTGGGCTTAGTATTGTTTTGATGATGTTTTATTGTTTACTGCAGGGAAACCAAGTTTTTGTGGTAGGCAAGATGGATGGCCTGATGGTGGTGAGTGGGCGTAGGCACAATGCAGATGATGTTGTGGCAACAGCATTAGCAGTGGAACCCATGAAGTTTGTGTACAGGGGAAGGTAAGCAAATTACCAAGTATGGATCTTATTAATCCTTAATTCAAGTAGATTTAAGAGTATTGCCCTGTTTGCAAATTCAGCAAAGGCATCCAATCAGTTTTCCATATTGCCAATCCTAAGAATTTTCATTTAATGTCACATTTCGAAGTTACAGAACCCAAGTAATGATTCAATTGGTATTATGAAATAGATGTCTGAGGATCATAAACTACAGACATGAGTTCTACAAATGAGGAAATACAGCAACCTTTAATGTACAATCTTATTCTTGAATTTTACCCCTTTCATCGGTAATTTGTTTCTTTGCTTCTGTTTCACAGCTGAAGCATTTAGTATTTTAGTTTATGTGCGTGCATTGCAATATTGTACTATGGTCTCTGACTTCACGTCTTAAAAATTGATAAAGGGACTCTGCAAGGTGGCGGCGATTCTGTAGATCTGCCATGGATGGTTCAGTCTAACAGCCAAGGCATGTTGGTGTTTTTTGCCATCCCTGGCTAATTTATATAGTGGAATTATTAGTTTAAAACCTTACAAAACACACATTTGTTAATATTTGGGAGTGGGAAGGATGTCAAAACGAAAAGGAGCAAGCAAACAGCAGCAGGGAGGAGGCTCCCCTGCAGCACTGGGCACACCAGAGGCCGCAGCAACAGCCTCGCCTGAAGCCCTGAGGGAACTGTCATATTCGCAGGAATTGGCAGCAGCAATGACGAGACTTGCCTCAAAGTTAGGGCTGCTATTGAGGAGATCTGTGCCCAGGTCCAACCCATCGCATCCATACTGCAGAAGCATGAACTGAAGCTCCAGGGCCTCGGGGAGCAGGTGGAGGGTCGAACCAAGGTCTCTGAAGCAGCGATTGAGTCCTCAACCAGTCAGGAGCAGAAAGTGCTGGCCTTACGAGACCGGGTCGACTACCTCAAAAATCGAGGTCAGAGGACGAATCTTTGGATTGTTGGGCTCTCGGAGGGTAAAGAAGGTGGGCAGCCAGTCAGCTTCTTTGATAACTGGCTGCCACAGTTCGTGGACCTTCGAATTGAATCCAGCTGGCTGCAGATTGAAAGGGCCTATTGTATCGCAGTACACAGGCCTGGGCCTATACAGCACCCCACCAGGTTCTAGTGCGTTTCCACACAAGCAAGTAAAGGCAAAAAGTGAGAGAAGCCTCCAAATTAGTGGGAAAAGAATCACAGGCACTGCTGCACAAGGGGTCAAAAATCATGTTTTTCCAGGATTTCTCGGCAGTTGGAATTTGAAAGAGGAAACCCCTCATTGAAGTTTAAAAAGAGGCTGAGGAATCTGGGCATCCAGAACTCGGAGGTTCAACCATGAGGACTCAGCTTTATCCGCTGAGTCCAAAGTATAAACTAAGAACTTTAACATAGACCAACTGGTTTGAAGAATACAGTTAATGTTTGTCCTCTTTTCCTTCTTTCTCTGTTTTCCCTTTTTCCTCCATTTTTTTTCTTTCCCTAATTATTTTTACAAATCTTGGAATATGTTGTTCCCATTATATTTTTATAACTGGATTTTATCGTGGGAAATCTTGTGGGTGACCTTTGTCTGCTTTTTTTTCCTCTTTCCCTTTTAGGCACAAATAGGGGTGACATGGAGCCAGGAATGGGCAGAGTGCTTATCCTGACCTTTTTTTTTGTTGCCTTAAGGATGATCTTGTTTTAGTTTTATTTTTGCCTAAGACTGGGCACAGTTCGGACTTGAAGGAACTGTGAAGGAGGGGATGGGTAGGGTGAGTGCTCCCTATGGGCAGGGAGGAGAGTCTCCCATTAACTGTTTTACAGCTGGTTTTCTTTGTAGCTTTTTGGTAGCAATAGTTCATAGTTATGAGAGAGTAGTTTTTATATACACAATTCTGTGACTTTGAGTCTTTATACATGTGTGCTCGGTGCATTGTAAACAGGGTTCTCCCTCCCAGGGGTTCAGGGGTCTCTGAAGGGGGATATAGTTAAGTGTCTTATTAAATGGTGCACCCGGAACATTCAGGGAAGTCATTCGCCTGTTAAAAGGAAAAAAATGCTTTCTAGCCTTCAGAAGGAAAGAATTGATATCACTCTGTTGCAGGAAAATCATCTTGATGATAGGGAACACCGGAAGCTACAACAGCGGGGTTATGACCGGGTATTCTTTTCAGCCTTTACTACTAAAAGTAGGGGAGTGGCAGTACTTACCCAAAAAAATCTTACATTCACATTATTAGAGCGGGTGAAAGTTAAGCAAGGGCAGCTTGTGATACTTAAGGCCCTGATACATAGGAAAGAATATGGTATTTTAAATGTTTACTGTCCTCTAACGGATCCCCTCAAATTTTTGATTTGTGCTTTCTCTAAGTTGAGTGCCTTTGAAATACGGCACATTATTATAGGGGGGAGATTTTAATTGCCTTTTGGATCCAACAGTGGACAGGATGCTGAATGGGCCCCCACTATTGCTTCGCAGGCTAAGCAGATGACTGACTGATGCGTGGAGTTGGGGCTGGTGGACATTTGGAATTGTCTTCACCATGTCGGCAGGGACTTGATCTTTTTTTCAAGCTCACATAAATGTTGCATGAGGATTGACCTCTTTCTGGCTCCCTTGGCCCTTCTGGATTCGATTATGGGTTGTAAAATTGTTAATGTAGCATCTCTGATATTTGGAGGTGAAGGACAAGAGCGAGGGATGAGGTTTGTGTCGCTGACGATTCCAAATTTGTGAAATACTTCTTGAAGGAATTTCAGGAGTTCTTGACTGTCAACTCCAGGCCCGGTTAGTAGTCCATCTATTGCTATGGGAGATTGTTAAGGCCTTTGATAGAGGAATAGCTATTTCCTATTTGGTTTGTCAGAAATGACAGGAGGAGGAACAGTATCATCTACGTGAGATGTGGTTGAAAGCCGCCGAAGCGACACATTTTGCGCTGCCTTCGGTGACTAAGCTGCAGCAAATCATGGCCCTCCGGGCTGCCTCAAATTCAATACTGATACAAAATGCAATTAAAGAACTTGCTTTTGCTAGACAAAGGCTGTTCAAGTATTGGGAAGTATTTAGTGTATCTGACTAGGAAAAAGCGTGCTCCCCAATTCATTACTGCAATCAGAGAAGCACCAGGGTCCTTGCATATGATGCCAAAAGAATTCATGTGGTTTTTCAGAGTTTTTACTCTGAATTGCATCAGTCTGAAGATTGTGAGAACAGGTGGGCTAAAATGGAAGCCTTTTTTAAGAAGCTGGACCTCCCAGGAGTAACCTTGGAACAGGCCTCTCTCCTTAATGCCCACTTGACAGTTCAGGAAATACAGGAGGCATCTGGGCAACTTGAGTGGGAAAGTGCCTGGCCCTGATGGTCTCCTGGGAGAATTTTTGAGGACTTTTTCGAGATTCTCTAAGTGCTGATGTTGGAGATGTACAGTCACTCTTATATGCATGAATGCTTACCACCATCTTTGAGAGAAGCTAATATTTCCTTAATTCTTAAGGGGAAGGTTCCGAAGGATTGTGCCTCATGCAGACCCCTCTCTCTCTCTCTCTCTCTCAGACAGAATCTTGAAATTTGAATTTAAGATCTTGGCACTGAGATTGGAGAAGGTGTTGCCTCATATTGCCAGAGAGGACCAAACATGTTTTTAAGGGCCCATGGGTCTTATAATAATATTAGAAGGTTGCTGAATATGGTCCAAGTATGTCAACAATGATCAATCCAAGGGTTGGTGATTTCCTTAGATGCAGGGAAAGCATTTGGCTGGGTGGAATGGCCTTATTTTTTTTATCTTAGTGGTTTGGGTTGGGTGGGGTCTTGCTAAGTGGATGGAGGTTCTATGTTGCCACCCTCTGGCCGTGGCCGTCATCAACGGGGTGAAATCTGGGAACTTCAGGATTGGTAGGGGTAGTCATCAACGCTGCCCCCCTCTCAGTTGTTGTTTATGTTGGTGATACAGCCACTGGCAAAGGCTATTCGTCAGAACATGCACAGAACCGTTCCGGAAGTGGAATCGAGGGGGCACAAGATTATAATGTATGCGGATGATGTCCTTCTGTTTTTATCGAATCTGAAGACCTCCGTACCCCAACTGACACAATGTATTAATTCATTTGGGGCTGTTTCAGGATATAAGATCAACTCTGCAAAATTGGAGGCTATGCCTTTGGAGAACCTCCAAGGAAGTGCAAGAGGCTGAAGATAGCCATAGGTTCCCTTTTAAGTGGTCACGTGTGGGGTTTCCATACCTTGGCATTTTTATTACTCCCCATGTTTGTTCTGTTATTTCGAACAAACTTCGCTCACTTGCTCGACAATATTAGGTGGGATCTCCAAAGGTGGGATGCTCTTCCAATTTCATGGGTGGGCCAAATAGCCTTCATTAAAATGAATGTCCTTCCTCATTTGCTTTATCCGATGCGTATGCTCCCTACCATGTTTTCAACGTCAATGCTGCAGAAACTTATGGGTTTTTAGTTCCTTTGTCTGGCATCGTGGGGTGCCTCTCATCAAACTTATTAAATTGCAGTTGCCTCAAGGAGGGGGAGGAGTTGATTTCCCAGACATCAGGATGTATCAATTGAGTTCCCTGCTGTCCTTTGTTACCTGCCCAAATCATATATAATCTGGGCTCAATATGGCAGATATCAAGGCCTCCCAGGCAAAGTGTCCTCTTATTTCATGCATGAACGACAGCTTAATGAGGACGGTTATGCACTACTGCCGGAACCTCATTATTGTTAGTACGGTCAAGGCATGGAGGACGATGTGTTAGAGTGAGCGTTGCTTATCCAAGACTTCACCATTTACACCCAGAGTTGGTATGCATGAGTTCTGACCAGGGATGATGGACTCCGGGCCCAAACTATTGGCAGCGAGAAGTGTTTCCAGTTTGGGAGACTTGTTTGAGGGGGAGGTTATGATGCCTTTCGCAAAATTGAGCAGCAAATACAGGCTGCCCAACAGAGAGATTCTCTGTTTTCTTTCAGATTAGGGATTTCATCCAGAAGAAGACTTCGCTTCTCTTTCAGCCCTATATGCCTGATACAGAGAGTTTGATACTACGTTCCACAAGCGTCCTCTTGGTTAGTGCCCTCTATCACCTGCTGGATGGCAGGGCCTGGAGGATATTAACCGGTTATGAGAGGTCTGGGTGCAAGAGCTATGAGTGAAGATCTCTGCTGAAATGTGGGAGGACATACGGGCGAACATGTGAATCTGTAATAGGACATGTGCTATGCAGTTAAAAGTTCTGCACAGGGTTTATCTGGCACCAGACTGACTGGCAAAGTTTAAAAAAAGGGCATCTCCAATGTGCCCCAAATGTAAAATGAGTGTAGGTACTCTTATCCATTGCTTCTGGACATGCCACAGACTCCATGTTTATTGGATCACTGTGGCGGTAAAGATAGGGAGGGTGTGGAGGACCGAAGTTAAAGTAGACCTGATATCTCTCCTAGGTCTACCGAGTTTATCATCTTTAGATGGGCATGTTAAGAAACTATTTAATATTCTTTAGTTACTGCGCACGGAAGAATATTCTGATGAATTGGGTGTCTGAGAACCTGCTGGGATGGCGGAAATTAATTATGGAGCACATTCCCTTGGAATTTTTTTTTACAAACATGCTGCACCACACAACAGACTTTTTTAATAAGGCATGGCAGCCCTATTTGAGTTATTTGGGTACAGATTTGTCTGCTATTTTAACCAGGGCGTTCGTTTAACCAGGACGGTTAGGTTTGCTGGGCCCTGGAGTGGGGGCGGGGCGCGTGAACTCCTGAATTAATACAGGTGTATATATACAACGTTCCCGTTTTTTTTGTTCGGGAGCTTTGCGCTGAACATTGCTATTTTTTTGTTTTTGTGTATTCTTTTGTTTTCTTTTGCTTTATTAGTCACTTAATTATTTATTGGTGGTGTTTTGCAGTGTTAGGTTTTGTTTTGTGTTACAGGGTAGATTAGTAGTTAATAGACAGTAGTTGTATTGTAATTTGCATTTTTCTTTTGTACTGGTATTTGTTATATTTTCAATAACTTTATTTTTGTCAAGTCAAAAACAAGTTTCTAATATATTTGCAAAACAAAGATTGATTAAGTTGAAGTGCATCATCAAATTTAAAAAATGTGTAAATTAAAAGTGATGTGCTTGCATAACTGTAGTCAGAACTTGTTTTCAGGAAAAAGATGGCAAATAACCTGTGTTGAAACTTAAAAGCACTTTACCAGTATGCCATTTGAGACTGGGAAACATGCTGCCTGCATTTTTACAGTTTTGTGAGAAGATGAAGTAATTGTCAGTGCTGATGTGACACTTTTTTTTAATATGGCATGATAACAAAACCAAAAATTAAAGGAGCAATTTCATCTATTCAAACATAAAAGTATGCACATAGCATGTTTCTATTAACGTCATTCTTTTCTTCTTATGATTTAAAATTAATAAACTGCCTGTAGATGAGTATTTGCATTTTTCAATTACTTTGAAGTTGTTCTTGAATCATTAAAAATTCTTTGTTCATATGCTCATATCCTCTGTCTCTATATTGTTTATTTCAAGTAGATGAGGGTCTAATGGCTTGATTATCATAATTTGCAAATACTATAGAAAAGGATTTTGTTTTGTCCCTTTTATATCCCTCGTTCAGGATAGCAGTATTTTCAGTGAACGTACTTCATGACGAACGCATTGTATTGGTGGCAGAACAGCGACCAGATGCATCTGAGGAAGACAGTTTCCAGTGGATGAGTAGAGTCCTGCAGGTAGTTAAGCTGTATTATCTCTGGAGGTGGGCTATTTTGATTTTATTGAAGATTACTTCTAGCACGTGGCTGCTTGCAATAGGTTTTTAATCCTACAAAGAGCTTTAAAGTGCATCCAAAATTCATGTAGTGCCTTTATTTCAAATTGCCACCATTAACTTTTGATGTATTTTCTATCCTGCAATATATCTACTGTTAGGGACCAATAGACTACTCCCAGCAGTGTCTTCCTCCACTTGCTGTATCTTGCATTCACTCATATGGATTTTACATTTTCAATCCAAGATCATTTCTTTTACCATCACACTTCAGTGGTTAGCACTGCTGCCTCACAGCGCCAGAGACCCGGGTTCAATTCCCGCCTCAGGCAACTGTCTGTGTGGAGTTTGCACATTCTCCCCGTGTCTGCGTGGGTTTCGTTCGGGTGCTCCGGTTTCCTCCCACAGTCCAAAGATGTGCAGGTCAGGGGAATTGGCCATGCTAAGTTGCCCATGGTGTTAGGTGAAGGGGTAAATGTAGGGGTATGGGTGGGTTGCAGGTCGGTGTGGACTTGTTGGGCCGAAGGGTCTGTTTCCACACTGTAAGTAATTTAATCTTAATTCATCTTGTGCAAATAAAGCTTTCCCATCCCTTTGCTTCTGCATGTCCTTCTGAAAAGTCGCATCCCCCTAAAATTTAGTTTTGAGTTTTGGTCACCTTAAAACCATGTTTCTATAATGGTGATATGATCAGAACTTTTAACCTCTGATTGTGCCATTAATTTCATTTTTTTTCCACATGCCAATTATTTACAATCTATATTGCCAACTTGGATATGTGGAAACCAAGTAATATAGCTAAATTTGCTGATGACGGTCAAGTAGGTGGGAAAGTAAGTTGCAATGAGGAATAAGAAATTTACAAATGGACATGGACAGGTTAGGTGAATGGGCCAGAATTTAACAGATTAGGATTAATGTCGCTAAGTGTCACCATTTTAGTCAGAGGATTTGAAAGGCAACTTATTATCTAAATGGTGGAAAATCTTCAGAGTGCTTTGGTGCAGACGGATCTGGGAGACCTTGTGCATGAATGAAAACTCGTGTGCAAGTACAGCAGGTAATAAGCAAGGCAAATGGAATTTTGCCATTTATTGCTAAAGGAATAGAACATAGAAGTTACCATAACTCGACAAGGCATGGATAAGACTGCATCGGTCGTATTATGTCCGATGTTGTTCCCCTTACTTGAGGAGGGCTGTAGCTTTATTGGAGGCAGTTCAGAGAAGGTTCACTAGTATGCTTCCAAAGTTGAAGCGTTTGTCTTATGAAGAGTGTGCAGCTTCGGCTGATACCTTCAGATGTTTCAAAGAATGAGAGGAGATCTAATTGAGGTACATAAATTGCTAAAGGAGATTGACAAATTGGATTTAGAAAGCATGTTTCATCGTGAGGCATTTTAGAATGAGGGGTCAGAAGTTTAGGATAAGGGGTAGCAGATTTGAAACACATGAGAAATTACTACTGTTAAAGGGTCATGTGGAATTAACTACTGTCAGAGTACAGTGGATGCTAGGACTTTGAGTAAATTTAAGGAGGAGATTGACAGATTTTTAATTAATATTGGGTTGAAGGGTTATGGAAATTGAGTAAGAAAGTAAAGTAGAAGTCAAGATGAGATCAGCCGTGATCGTATCAAATGATGGAGTAGGCTTGAGGGGCTGAATTGCGTCCTCCTACTCCTATTTCATATCTTCTTCTATACTATATGTATTTCAGTCAAGAGCCATTAATTTTGTCTTTTTCCTCTTGACCATATTTGCTGCTGTTTCTCTTTGTCTGGACACGTATCTCTTCCTGGCTCACTATCTGAATCATTGCCTAAATACCTGCCCCACAATGCTGGTATATCTTGCTTTCTCTTCCCCACTGCCACCTATTTAGTTTGAAACCTTCTCTAGAGCTGTATGTAGTCACCATGACACTGGCTCTGGCATAGTACAAAGAAAGCTCGTCTCACCTAAATGGCTCCCTTCTATCCCAGTACTGGTACCAGTTCTGAAACCCATTTCTCCTGTACCAATCTTGAGGCACAGATTTAATTCCTTGACTTTATTTATGTACCAGTTTGCCTGTGGCTCAGGTGGTAATCTGAGATCATTAGCTGGAGGTTCTGCCTTTTAATTTAGTTCCTAACAGTTCAAATTCCTTCAGATCTTTTCTAGTCCTCCCATTGTTGTTGGTACCAACGTTGAGTGGAAGGGCAAGGATCCAGTTGACATCCAAGTTCCACTTCAGCCCTGAGTGCACCTTAACCCTTGCATGAGGCAGCAACATAGATTTTGGGACTCTCGCAGCAACAGAGAACAGTATCTATCCCTTGAATTCAACTGCTAACATCCATTACTGCATTCTTGTTTCTCTTTGCTGCTTCTCGCTCTCTCGCTCTTTCTTCCTCCCCCCACCCCCCCACCCAAAACAAACGCTTCTTTGTATCATTGTGTCGTAGTCATGGTTGCTCATCTTACCTGCTTTCTTATTCTCATTCGCCTAATTCAACACTGGTACATTAGAACACTTCACAATTCGAGAATATGAAGGGCTAGTTTAACATTCTTTTGGAGTTAACGAAGAGTGATTTTTGGCTATATCACAGGTTCTTGAAAGACAGACCCCTTAGATTAAAAGCATGATGATCACCTTCTGTTCTTTTCCAGGCTATTGACAGCATTCATCAGGTGGGAGTCTATTGCTTAGCCTTGGTTCCTGCTAACACACTTCCCAAGACTCCTTTAGGAGGCATTCACCTATCTGAGACCAAACAGCGCTTTCTGGAGGGCATGCTGCACCCATGTAATGTCTTAATGTGTCCCCATACCTGTGTCACTAACCTTCCCAAACCAAGACAGAAACAACCAGGTGCGTACCATCTACCACCATTTCTTAAGAATGAGTTTGGTGAGAATAAAGGAATTTTCTAATGCCTAATCATATATTCAATGGCTTTTTTGTGTTTTTGTTTTATTCTCATGCTCTGGCTGTAGGCTCAGAGTTGTAAGTTGTTCACTGTCTATGTACTAGGTGACCATATTAACCCTAAAAATGCCATATAAATATGTTAAAAATCCTTAGCATATGATGAATTTCTGTTCTTCACTAATTTAAGAAACCTTTCTTCATTTTTTTTTCTTTGCATATATTTGTTAAAAAGAAAATTGCTTGTTGTGATTTTAGAATATGAAGCATGTCATCTCTTTGCAGATTCAAAGCTTTAAAACTTATTTAAAATTATTATTATTATGGGTGCCTTGAATGCTGATAGCCCACTGCACCTTGTTCTGTTGGCAACTGTTTAAATGTGAGGCAAGTTAATGCCTGCAGGAAGGCTTATCTCAGTTGGCCTTGCAGAATAACCATATTTCAAACCTTGTATAATTTTTCACTTCCTTGCCAGAAAGTTTCTAGGTTCCCAACAGTGCTAAGCTTAGGCAGCTCAGCACAGTCATTGATTAAATTACTTGTATGTGGAACAACTTTATGTAGCACTTAATTAGATGCTCAACCCTTGGGTGAGCAGCAGTTAATTTTTCTTGCCTTGAATGTTCTTCATTTGGGTTGGGTAAAACCAATTACTGCAGATGCTGGAAACCAGAGTCTAGATGCAAGTGGTGGTGGAAAAGCACAGCAGTTCAGGCAGCATCCAAGGAGCAGTAAGATCGACATTTCGGGCAAAAGCCCTTCATCAAGATTACAGGCAGAGAGCCTGAAGGGTGGAGAGGTAAATGAGAGGAGGGTGGGGGTGGGGAGAAAGTAGCATAGAGTACAATAGCTCAGCACTGTCCCCATGACTTGTCCTACCTGCCTATTTTCTTTTCCACCTATCCACTCCATCCTCCTCCCTGACCTATCACCTTATCCCCTCCCCCACTCTCTAGGTGAGTGGGGGAGGGGATAAGGTGATAGGTCAGGGAGGAGGGTGGAGTGGATAGGTGGAAAGGAAGATAGGCAGGTAGGACAAGTCATGGAGACAGTGCTGAGCTATTGTACTCTATGCTACTTTCTCCCCACCCCCATCACCCTCTCACTTATCTCTCCACCCTTCAGGCTCTCTGCCTGTAATCTTGATGAAGGGCTTTTGCCCGAAACGTCGATGTTACTGCTCCTCGGATGCTACCTGAACTGCTGTGCTTTTCCAGCACCACTTCAATCTAGACTTCTTTTGGGTTTGCAATAGGCGTTTACTTCACTCCCAATTTCGTTGTGGAGTACCTGTTGAAACATGTTTATTTTCAATACACTGAAATGAAATCCTCAAGAACTTGTTATCTTTGAGTTAGATTTGTGTTGGGCAGGTAGCCATGGAGTGTGACAGAATTACAAACATTAACACTGCTTTTCATCTGTTTAAAAGGGGAGATGGAATAAGAAACATAAGTTCTGGGACACAACAAAATCTACTCTTTCATGTTCCAAATGTCAATGATTTGAATTTTCATTCATTATTGTGTAATATATCTGGGAAACACTTTGTTAAAAAACAATTCAGTAAAAGAACATTTTGTTTTAATTCAGATTGCTAAATACTGAATTATATAATGCTGTTCTTCCTCGTTTTCTTTCTGTTTTGTTTTTCTCCTTTTATTGTTGAATGCAGAGGTGGGTCCTGCTTCCATGATAGTTGGTAACCTTGTGGCAGGGAAGCGAATTGCACAGGCCTCTGGCAGAGATGTTACCCAGTTTGAGGACAATGATCAAGCTCGAAAGGTATAGTTTTCTATGACATGTATTATTGAACATTCAATAACATAATATATTGTACTGTGTTCATTTAAAGGATATTGTCAGTTTTGTGCTGTGACCCAGAAGGTGATTTGGACTTGATTTTTTTAATTCAACACAGAATTGTCATACGCATCATCATACACAACATTTGTTACAGGTCCTCAAAGTGAACTAAGAGCATAAAGGTAAAATGTTATTTTTCAGCACCAAGTTGAAATGAATCTTCTGAAGAACATTTTGGGTTGAGACACTTGGAGGGTTTAAGAACACTGCAGAGTTGGAAATGGGTGAGGAGGGAGGCTTTGGAATTTGAAAATCACAATCAGAATTTCCAAGTCAAGGCATTGCTGAACCGGGAGTCCACATCAGTTAGCAAGCCAGACTATTATGTGAACAGCACTTAGTGTGCAAGATTCAGTTCAATTTTACAGTCTAAGGTTTGCATGGATTCTTTGAGTTTTATTCTTGTTGTAATCGTTTTATTCACAACTTTGAATGATATGCGAGTCAACAGTTTGATATAATTTTGTAATACCAAAAATAAAAACAGTCCGTAAAAAATGTTTTGGTATATTTGTAGTGATTTGCAGGAGTGATTTGTTCATTTTTGCCAGGTAATAGTTTCATAGTAAAGTTGCTGTCAGCAAAAGTAAATAGTCTGAAATTATGAAATCTTTGTAAAGCTGAAAACATTTTCAGTCCTCATTTTCCTTCTCTTTGATGGTTGCAGACAAACTTCAGGTTTGAGAATGACAAACTAATCCTCCTAAAAGGATCTTTTCAAAATGAACTTTTTTCCCCTGCTATCTCCGTTTTGTTTCACAGAAGCTGAGAAGATGTGTATTAAAGAAATTCTTCTTTTCGAGGAGAATTGAGACACTTTTGTATGTGTAATTATGATGATCTAGACTGCATTGCCTGAAAGTATACTGAAAGCTGATTCAATAGTGGTTTTCAAATATGTTGTGAAACTTGCAAGGTTCAGTAAAGATTTAAAAGGATGAATTTGAGCAATAGGGAGAGGCTGAATAGGCTGGGGCTGTTTTCTGTGAAGCGTCAGAGGCTGAGGGATTACTTCCAGGTTTATAAAATTATGAGGGGTATGGATAGGGTAAAAAGACAAAGTTTTTCCCCCTGGGATGGGGGAATCCCGAACGAGAGGGCACTGGTTGAGGGTGAGGGGAAAGATTTTTCACGCAAATGGTGTTATGTTTATGAAATGAGATGCCAAAGGAAGTGGTGGAGGGTGGTTAAATTAAAGCATTTAAAAGGCATCTAGATGGGTATATGAACAGGAAGGGTTTTGATGATGACCAACTTGACACTGACATTTTTATACAAACCCACCGACTCTCTCAGCTATCTGGATTACACCTCTTCCCACCCTGCCTCTTGCAAAAATGCCATCCCGTATTCCCAATTCCTCCGCCTCCGCTGTATCTGCTTCCAGGAGGACCAGTTCGACAACAGAACACACCAGATGGCCTCCTCCTTTAGGGACTGCAATTTCCCTTCCCACGTGGTTAAAGATGCCCTCCAACGCATCTCGTCCACATCCCGCACCTCTGCCCTCAGACCCCACTCCTTCAACCGTAACAAGGACAGAACGCCCCTGGTGCTCACCTTCCACCCTACCAACCTTCGCATAAACCAAATCATCCACCGACATTTCAGCCACCTCCAAAAAGACCCCACCACCAGGGATATATTTCCCTCCTCACCCCTTTCCATCTTCCACAAAGACCATTCCCTCTGTGACTACCTGGTCAGGTCCATGCCCGCACCCCCCCCCCCCCCCCCCCCCCCCCCCCCACAACCCACCCTCCCATCCTGGCACCTTCCCCTGCCACCGCAGGAACTGTAAAACCTGCGCCCACACCACCTCCCTCACCTTTATCCAAGGCCCTAAAGGAGCCTTCCACATCCATCAAAGTTTTACCTGCACATCCGCTAATATCATTTATTGTATCCGTTGCTCCCGATACGGTCTCCTGTACATGGAGGAGACTGGACGCCTCCTAGCAGAGCGCTTAAGGGAACATCTCCATGACACCCGCACCAATCAACAACACCTCCCCGTGGCCCGAAATTTCAACACCCCCCCCCCCCCCCCCCCCCCCCAACCCCCCCTGCCAAGGACATGGAGGTCCTGGGCTGCCTTCACCACCGCTCCCTCACCACCAGACATCTGGAGGAATAACGCCTCATCTTCCGCCTCTGGACACTTCAACCCCAGGGCATCAATGTGGACTTCAACGGTTTCCTCATTTCCCTTTTTCCCCCCCCCACCTCACCCTAGTTCCAAACTTCCAGCTCAGCACTGTCCCCATGACTTGTCCGGACTTGTCTTACCTGCCTATCTCCTTTTCCACCTATCCACTCCACCCTCTCCTCCCTTACCTACCACCTTTGTCCCCTCCCCCACTCACCTATTGTACTCTATGCTACTTTCTCCCCACCCTCACCCTCCTCTAGCTTATCTCTCCACACTTAAGGCTCTCTGCCTTTATTCCTGATGAAGGGCTTTTGCCCGAAACGTCGATTTTGCTGCTCCTTGGATGCTGCCTGAACTGCTGTGCTCTTCCAGCACCACTAATCCAGAATCTGGTTTCCAGCATCTGCCGTCATTGTTTTTACCCCTTAGATATGGACCAAGTGCTAGCAAATGGGACTAGATTGGGTGGGGATATCTGGTCGGCATGGACGAATTGGACCAAAGGGCCTGCTTCTGTGCTGTACCTCTGATTCTATTTACTTGAAGAGGAATATTTTGCCTCACAATGTGAAGAAAGAGCAGAGGAGTGCAACAAATTGAATATCACTCAGAGTAGCACAGTCATCCAAGTGGACCTCCATCTAAGCTGCATGACTTTGTGAATCCACAAGTTGCACACCACTGGGTATTTCCAGAGTAAGGATTTTCATGTTACAGGTGGCATGCAGAAAAAAACTTTACTGCACATGCAAGGTTTAATACTTTGACTCCCATTCTTTAAATAAACATGAAGGCACATTACCCAAAAACATAGTTCAAGTCTTTTGATTTTTGATTTATTCTGCCCTATTGAGAAGAAAGTGAAATGCTCATGGTGTTGCTTTCCTCTGTTCAGTTGTAAGTATATAGAAATTGTTTGTTTGTGCAGCTGATGCTGTTACATGTTTGACATGTCTTTGGTTACCTTGTACTGAGAAGCAAAAATTCCTATAACAGCTGTTTAGAGCTACCTCTGTAATAGCATTCTGAATACTTCTATAGTATTGGTGCTAATCAAGCAGAAGTTACTTTCCTTGACACTCGTGTGCACTGCTCCTTCCCTGCCCCACCATCACCAAATGAAAGCCACTTGCTGAATTTTTCCACCAACAAGTTGAATGTGGTTTATTTGTAGGCATTTATTTCTAATCTACTTTTTGCGCCTTGTAAGTTGATGCATTATTAAATATGATTAAGTACAATCTATAATATATTTTAATATCTTTATAATTTTTGGCTGCTTCATGAGATTTCTCTCTTTCCCAGTTTCTGTTCTTGGCCGATGTTCTGCACTGGCGTGCTCAAACCACACCAGATCACCCTCTTTTCCTCCTCTTAAATGCCAAGGTATGTCACAAGCAAAGTGAGCTAATTCTTCAGGGGTGAAGATTCAAATCTTTGTTTGCTGTTATTAATATTATAAATAATGTAGCCTGGAGATATTGCCTTATTGCCACTGTCTTCCATCTTCATTTAAGTGTGACAGACAAATGTCTGACTTTAAAGTGGAAATATTAAAGCACCTCTCCAAGGACATAACTGAAGGAATCAGAATACTGTACTTGTTTCGTGGATCCTATGTGAGCCTCTGAATTTACCCAATATTCACTGAAATAAGTCATCTTAACCTCTCAATTTGTCTATTTTCTAATGTTAGCTTTTGTTGGCTCCAAGGTTGAAACAGTTTCCTTTAATATAATGAGTCCGATGTTATCAAACATAACATCATTGATTTGGTGTGAAGAACATCAGGGAGCCTTTCCAGGATATATGACACAATCCTCCCAATACCATACACTAAATACACCAAAATCTAACACTGCACACGTGGGCGACACAGTGGCTCAGTAGTTAGCATTGCTGCCTCACAATGCCAGGGACCCAGGTTCGATTCCCGCCTCGGGCAATTGTCTGTGTGGAGTATGTATGTTCTCCCTATGTCTGCATGGGATTCCTGGGGGCTCCAGTTGCATCCCACAATCCAAAGTTGTGCAGGTAAGGTGTATTGTGCTAGATGCATTAGTCAGGGGTAAATATAGGGTCGGGGAATGGGTGTGTATGGGTTACTCTTCAGAGGGTCAGTGTGGACTCGTTGGCCCGAAGGGCCTGTTTCCATGCTATAGGGAATCTAATCTAAAATCTAAATTATAGGTGCAAAACAACTTTTAATACAGATGCATCCAGCAGGCTGTTTGAAAGCAAACTTTTTCTATTCAGTAAAACGAACTAACTAGATGGATAACAAGTAAACATTAACAACAGCTTGTATTCACTCAACATGTAAATTCTAGCTTCACAGAATTATTGTAGCAACATAATACACTATGCTTTATGTCATAAATCACTTTTGCCCTTTTAAGTACAATTCTATTGAGTGGTGCTGTAGAAAATGCTTTAAAGTGTACATGTCATTAGTTTGATTTTGCATATTGTGAAGCAGTTATATAGGTGAAGAAACAAAAAAGGCTTGTGTAGAATTCTGTATTGTATATTAATAAGTATGGAGTGCACTAATCACTCAAGTCCACAAAGAGAAGACATGAGCAGAAATTGACTTGTCATGAAGTTTTAATATCTTTTAACCCATCAGGGCACGGTTGTGAACACAGCAACGTGTATACAATTGCACAAGAAAGCAGAGAGAGTGGCTGCAGCCTTGTTAGAAAAAGGACGCCTCAACACAGGGGACCATGTGGCCTTGGTTTACCCACCAGGTAAACAGGAAATTGTTACTTGTGACATCATTATGGTTAAACAGGCCTGTTTGTCTCAGATGCATTGCTGTCGAGTCAGGTAACTCCAGCAGCAAAACATTTCATACATTTACCCAAGTAGTGCGTTTGGGAATTTCTCACTATTTGGCACAGGAAGGGTCTCATGGCATTTCACATTTGGATGTTAAGTTAAATTTGCCTCGTTGTGCTGAGGGAGGATATTCCTTGAGAAACATCCAGGGAAGTTATTTGGGTGGAACTGAGAAATAAGGAAGGGGTGATTAGCTTATTGGGATTATATTATAGACCCCCTAATAGTTAGAGTGAAATTGAGAAACAAATTTGTAAGATCTCAGCTATCTGTAAGAATAATAGGATGGTTATGGTAGGGGATTTTAACTTTCCAAGCATAAACTGGGACTGCCATACATAGTGTTAAAGGTTTAGATGGAGAGGTATTTAAGTGTGTACAAGACAATTTTCTGATTCAGAATGTGAAAGTAGAAGGTGCAAAACTTGCTCTTGGGAAATTAGGCAGGGCGGGTGACTGAGGTGTCAGTGGGGGAGCATTTTGGGGCCAGCGACCATAATTCTATTTGTTTTAAAATAGTGATGGAAAAGAATATACCAGATCTAAAAGTAGAAGTTCTAAATTGGAGAAAGGCCAATTTTGACAGTATTAGGCAAGAACTTTCAAAAGCTGATTGCGGGCAGATGTTCACAGGTAAAGGGACAGCTGGAAAATGGGAAGCCTTCAAAAAATGAGATAACAAGAATCAAGAGAAAGTATATTCCTGTCAGGGTGAAAGGGAAGGCTGGTAGTTATAGGGAATGCTGGATGACTAAAGAAATTGAGGATTTGGTTAAGAAAAGGAAGCATGTGTCAGGTATAGACAGGATAGATCGAGTGAATCTTCAAGGCGGTAAAGGCGGTAGGAGTATACTTTAGAGGGAAATCAGGAAGGCAAAAAGGGGACATGAAATATCTTTGGCAAATAGAATTAAGGAGAATCCAAGGGTTTTTACAAATATATCAAGGACAAAAGGGTAAGTATGGAGAAAATAGGCCCCCACAAAGATCAGCAAGGCGGCCTTTGTGTGGAGCCGCAGAAAATGGAGGAGATACTAAACAAGTATTTTGCATCAGTATTTACTGTGGAAAAGGATATGGAAGATACAGAAAGTAGCGAAATAGATGGTGACACCTTGCAAAATGTCCATCTTACAGAGGAGGAAGGGCTGGATGTCTTGAGACGCATAATGGTGAATAAATCCCCAGGACCTGATCAGGTGTACCCTAGAACTCTGTGGGAAGCTAGAGAAGTGATTGCTGGGCCTCTTGCTGAGATATTTGTGCCATCGATAGTCACAGGTGAGGTGCCAGAAGACTGGAGGTTGGCTAACGTGGTGCCACTCTTTAAGAAGGGTAGTAAGGACAAGTCAGGGAACTATAGACCAGTGACCCTGATGTCAGCGGTGGGCAAGTTGTTGGAGGGAATCCCGAGGGACAGGATGTACATGTATTTGGAAAGGCAAGGACTGATTTGGGATAGTCAGCATGGCTTTGTGTGTGGGAAATCATGTCTCACAAACTTGATTGAGTTTTTTTGAAGAAGTAACGAAGAGAATTGATGAGGGAGTGGTAGATGTAATCTATATGGACTTCACTAAGGCGATCAACAAGGTTCCCCATGGGAGACTGATTAGATCTCTCAGAATAAAGGGAGAACTAGCCATTTGGATATAGAACTGGCTCAAAGGTAGAAGACAGAGGGTGGTGGTGGAAGGTTATTTTTCAGATTGGAGGCCTGTGACCAGTGGAGTGCCACGAGGATTGGTGCTGGGTCCTCTACTTTTTGTCATTTAGATAAATGATTTGGATGTGAGCATAAGAGGTATAGTTATTAAGTTTGCAGATGACACCAAAATTGGAGGTGTAGTGGACAACGGGATCTTGATCAGATGGGCCAATGGGCTGAGACGTGGCACATGGAGTTTAATTCGGATAAATGCGAGGTGCTGCATTTTGAGAAAGCAAATCTTAGCAGGACTTATACACATAATGGTAAGGTCCTCGGGAGTGTTGCGGAACAAAGAGACCTTGGAGTGCAGGTTCATAGCTCCTTGAAATTGGAGTCGCAGATAGATAGGATAGTGAAGAAAGCGCTTGGTATGCTTTCTTTTATTGATCAGAGTATTGAGTATTGTAGTTGGGAGGTCCTGTTGTGGTTATACAGGACATTGGTTGGAGTATTGCGTGCAATTCTGGTCTCCTTCCTATTGGAAAGATGTTGTGAAACTTGAAAGGGTTCAGATAAGATTTACAAGGATGTTGCCAGGGTTGGAGGATTTGAGCTATAGGGAGAGGCTGAACAGGCTGGGGCTGTTTTCCCTGGAGCGTCGGAGGCTGAGGGGTGACCTTATAGAGGCTTACAAAATTGAGGGCCAAGGATAGGGTAAATAGACAGTCGTTTCCCTGGGGTGGGTTAAGTCCAGACCTACAGGGCATTGGTTTAGGGTGAGAATGGAAAGATATAAAAGAGACCAAAGGGGCAACGTTTTCGTGCAGAGTGTGGTAAGTGTATGGAATGAGCTGCCAGCAGATGCGATGGAGGATGGTACAATGCAACATTTAAAAGGGATTTGGATGTGTATATGAAGAAGTATTTGGAGGAATATGGGCCGGGTGCTGGCAGGTGGGACGAGGTTGGGTTCGGATATCTGGTTGGCATGGACAGGTTGGACTAAAGGGTCTGATTCTGTGCTGTACATCTGTCTCTATGACTAAATCATGAGCCATCCCTCCAATACACAAATTGGGGATTGCAGAATAAAATTCACCACATAAAGGATTAATCCAAGAAAACTGGCTCAAAAATGGTGCTTTAATACATCATGTCAACTTAAGACATTGGAGATTTTAAAGATTTGTTGCTTGCACCTTTGTTATGAGCTCTGGGAATGAAATTTAGTGCCAAGACTTAGCAGAGCATCACCAGATTGACAAGGCACTCTCAAAAACAGTTAGCAAAGGCAAAGCTTTTGGCTCTCCGATCAGTTGATGCTCTAAATATTATGTACGTTAAGCAAGTTCATACAGAAAATAAGATTGCCCCACTTCCATTTTGTGCCACTAATTTCAAAGAAGGTACTTATTAAAGTATATTTAGATTTTTAGGCAGCAGTGTGTATGTATCAGAAAAAGAAAAGATCACCAGTCATTTGAATCCATCTTTGTCACAAAGGACTGCCTAAAAAGGCTTAAATATTTTCACAATCACTGAAAGTTGTTTCTGTTGCTCATACATTCAGTGTAAAATCATTTTTACTTAAGTTGGTCTTGTCTCACTATTGTTCATTAGCATTCAATAGTCAGCACCAAAACCCGTGGTGTTGAAAAAGCACAGCCAGTCCGGCAGCATCCGAGGAGCAGGAGAGTTGATGTTTCGAGCATAAGCTCAACATCCGGAATGTCGGGGTGGCCCAAGGGATCTGAGAGTTAAATGGGAGGGTTGTGGGGCTTGGGGGAAGGTAGGTAGGAATCCAGTAGGTGGATGAAAGTGGGGGTGATGGTGATAGATTGGAGTGGAGGGTGGAGTGGAAAGGTGGGATGGTAACTGTAATATCCAGCAGCTGCAGTCCTCACTTTGTCCTGGTTCAATAGTCAGCTTCAAGAAGATGAAAACAAGATTTCCATGTCCTTTCATTAGCATATAGAGTTTCATTTTATCCAAACACCAGGTCTTCTATATCATCGCTACATGGGCAAGTAAAACTAAATTATTGATTATGGCGCATGTATGATCTGGTTGAAGGATCTACCCAGGTACCCTGCACATGATAGAATTTTCTGTCCAGAAATAATCTAATTTGCCGGAAGTGCATATAACAGTTTGCAGACTTCATTTGAGCATCTTTGGGATTGTACAAATGCTCTGAGCAGTAGTTAACTTTTTTTTTATTCTGTTATTGGTGTTTAACTTTTTTAATCTCTGAAGTAAAAATGCACAAATTATTTTGAAAGTCTTGCATTTTTACCAAACCTGTAAAAGTTTTGTTTTTTATCAATAATTGTCATTTCTGAATGTACCCAACTTCATGCAGATGTCATAGATGGATGCCATTGAATCAACTTTGGTATTTAATTTTCTAATCGTTTGTGAACAGGAGCAAATTCCTGTGGAATTTGTTTTTGTGAACCATAATACAACATTTCATTCTGTTTCTTTCTTCAGGTATCGACCTCATAATGACTTTCTATGGGTGCCTTTATGCAGGATGTGTGCCTGTCACTGTGCGACCTCCACACCCACAGAACCTTGCTACCACTTTACCTACTGTCAAAATGATTGTAGAGGTATGATTGTGATCAATTCTGAGCACTGTTTTGAGAAATGTAGCTTTTACATTTAAATATTAATGTCTTTAACTTCATGTCCTTAACTGTTTGAAATGTTTTATTCTTTGATGGGATGTGGGTATTGCTGGTAAGGCTAGCATTTGTTTCCCATCCTTAATTGTTTTGGTTGAGTTGGTTGCCTGGCATGTTAAGAGTCAACCACATTGCCTTGGGTTTTGAGCCACGTGTGGGCCAGACCAGGTAAGGGTGGCAGGTATCTTCCCTTAAACGACATCAGTAAAGAAGATGGGTTTTTGCAACTATTGGCAATAGTTTCGTGGTCATCATTGCTGACACTTACTTTCAATTCCAAATTCAACTGAATTCTGCAGAGGTGGGATTTGAATCATGTTCCTAGAGCATTAACCTGGGTCTCTTGATTACTAGCCCAGTGAAATTACCTTGCATTACTATGTCCACCTCAAAAAGTGATGTCCCTAACTATAGAGCATAGCCATCGGTATTATCTCTCAGAAAACAAGAGGTCAGGCTTAATGGCCTCTATTTTTGTGCTTTTTCTGCCTCTGTCTCCTTAGCTAGGGGGTGATATGTTTCCAATCCTCTGAGATTCTCCCTGACTCCAGTTATTCCTGAAGGATCGCCACGAATGCCTCGACAATCTCCTCAGCTATCTCCTTCAGAACTCCGGAGTATAGTCTGGGTGATCTATCTACCTTCAGACCTTTCAACTTCACTAGCACTTTCTCCTCTGAGTTGGTCACCACACTCCCCTCTGCCAGCTCAGGCTGTCTCTCACTCTGGATGTGATCCCTCCTTCCTGATAGGTTAGTCAGCTTTTGCACTGGTAAAAATGAAGGACTGGTACTCTCGTGCAGTTGGATCTTCTGATAGCCATGTACTTTGTGTTGTTTTGTCAATGGAAGGCAAAAGATTGAAACACATCTACCACTTGTCAGATTCGTATACATATGGAAGAAATCTGGTTGAATTATGTGAAGGTTGCTGCTGTTTTGTTGTTCTTTTAGTAGTAGCTTGTTTATGTTACCGTTCATCCAAATATTGGTGCAGACTGTTCAAATGAAGATAATTGTTTAAAAGTGACTCTCATACATGATTAAAATTGTCATAATATCACTGAAATAAACCAGTATCCATGTTCGAGCGACCAAATTTATTTCATACAGATCTGTACTTAATAAAACGTTATTTTTCTTGCTTTTACTCAGAAACACTATCTTCTACCTCTCTTATAAATGGGGAAACTTTCTCAAGCCAGCACGAGACAAAAGCAGGCATCGTTGTACCAAATAATTGCATAAATGCAATGTGTTAGCCAAGACCTCGTTGGTTATATTCTTGCATACAAATCACAAGTATCTGCATCCAAACATAACAATCAAGGACTGGCACTCTCGTGCAGTACTGAGAAAGCATTGCACAATTAAAGGTGCTGTCTTTCAACAGAGATGTTAAACTGCAAGCCTATTTGCTTTCGGAGTGGGTGCACAAGATTTGGTGACAATGTCTTGAACAAGAGTAGGGCAGTTAACCCTCTTATCTCACAATCAACCAAAGCTATATTATCTTGTCATTGTCATTTCTGGCAGTTTGTCTGAGTGCTTATGAGTTGCTGTGTATCCTTTGTAACTAGAGCATTATTTAGGTTAAAGCCATCTCTAATAAGGGGAAAAGATCACTTGAGAGGATATATTTAATTGAAGAAGAACACAAGAACATAAAGCATCTTTGTAATTTGGGTAATGACAACCAGAATGTGACAGGAAGGGTCCGAGCATACAAACTTGATAATACAGCAGGTAAGGTCAGAGATTGCAAAATTGTTTGAAAAAAAAATTAAATGTCTGATTATTTGTTATACATTCAGCTTATAGAAATAAATATGTATGAACCTGATAATAAAGGCATAACTAGGACTTAAATATTGACGATGATTTGACATTTTACAAAAGCATTGTGCTAGCAAAATGTGGTGGAATAGCTTATTAATTAAGTTTTAAAAATTAGCAAACTAGCAGAAACTCAGTTTGAAATTAGTTTTGATGGTATTAAGTTATAGGAAAGATAAAACATCATTGTTTTGGGACTAGTATACACTATAGGAATGAGTATAGACAAAGAAATGTGAGGTATGTAAGGAAGATATCTCAATGATCATGGGTAATTTAATCCACGTGTTGATCAGGAACACACAATTGGTAACGGTAGCCTTGAAAATAAGCTCTCAATCGATTGATGGAACTGATCCTCACCCTAAACAACTTCTCCTTTTAATCCTCCCACTTCGTACAAACCAGAGAGGTAGCTATCTGTACCCGCATGGGTCCCAGCTCTGCCTGCCTCTTTGTAGCATGCATTGAACAGTACCTCTTCCACACCCACACTTCCACCATCCCCACCTTTTCGTCCATTACATTGTTGCCCTTATCGGCGCTGCCTCATGCTCCCGTGAGTAGCTTTAACAGTTCAAACACTATACCAACACCTTCCACCCTGACCTCAGATTCACCTGGACCATCTCTGGCACCTCCCTCTCCTTCCTGGACCCCTCCGTCTCTGGCGACTGACTCAACACTAACATCTATTTCAAACCCACTGACTCCCACGCCATCTTGATTACATCTCTTCCCAACCAATCCTTGTAAAAACATGTACACTTACTTCCAATCCCTCTGCCTCCGCCATATCTGCTTCCAGGATGAGTGATCCCATTGCAGGACATCTGAGGACCACAATTTCACCTCCCCTGTGATCAACAATACCCTCAAATATATTTCATCCATTTCCTGCACCTCTGACCTTGAGCTCCATGCCCCCCAACCACAACAAAGATAGAATTCCCCTGATCCTCGCATTCCACCCCACTAATCTGCAAATCCAACGTATCATCCTCTGTCATTTCTGCCACCTACAGTAAGCCTCATTCCCTCCTGAACTCCCTTGTTGGGTCCACACTCCACACCAATCCCTCTTTCTCCACACCTGACACCTTCCCCTCTCGCTTTAAGAGGTGCAAAACCTGCGCCCATATCTTCCCCCTCACTTCCAACCAAGGCCCCAAAAGATCATTCCAAATGTGGCAGAGATTTACTTGCATATCCTCTAACCTCATTTACTGCATCCATTTCTCTCTGGTCTCTACATTGGAGAGACCGAATGCAAACTCTCAGGCTGGTTCAGGGACCATCTCTGGTCCGTATGCACCAATCAATCCACCTTCTGGTGGCCATCCATTTCAACTCCAGCTCGCACTCCCCTGATGACATGTCCATTCTGGGCCTCCTCCACTGCCTAAATAAGACCACCTGCGAACTGGAGGAAGAACACCTCATCTTCTGCTTTGGGAGCATACAAGCACATGGCCTCAACATTGAATTCACCAGTTTCCAAATCTTCCCAACCCAGGTCTAGTCCTCCAACTTGGCACCACCCTCTTGACCTGACCTTTGTACCTACACGTCCATCTTCATTCCCAAGTATCCATCCACACTTCCCCCGACCTATGGTCTTAAATATAAATTAAGGTAAGTAGAACGGTATGAAGACTGAATGCACTAAAGTAAACCGGGAAGCGAAAGATTAGGGCAGTAAAGTGAGTGTAATAACATCTCTGAACAAGTTGATTAGAAAAATAGGACAGGAGAGTGCACAGTCGTGTATGAGTTTTCAAGGAAGGAACAAGCAGGATAGATAAGGGAGAACCTATGGCTGTGATGCACTTTGGTTTCCAAAAGACATTTGATAGTATGCTTCATCAGAGATTACTGCACAAAACAAGGTATAAAAGTAATACATTAGCATGAATTAAGGATTGGTTTGCTAACAAGAAGCAGAGTAAGAAAAGACTGGTCCTTTTTGGATTGGCAAATAACTTTTAGATTGTGGATCAGTACTGGATTCTCAAATTTACAATCATTGTGCCTGACTTAGATGGAGGAACTGAGTGCATCGTAGCTCAATTTGCCAGTGACACCAAGCTAGATCAGAAAGTGTGTTGTCAAGAGGAAGTAAAGATTCTGCATTTCAATATTGATAAGGTAACTTTAAGTTGGCAAATAAAAATTAGCCACTTTGTCAGGAAGACTAGAAAAGTAGTCTATTATTTAAATGGAAGGAGGTGCAGAAATCAGAGATACAAAAGCATCTGAATGTTCTCAAACATGAATCTCTCAAGATTAGTTCGTACATACAAAAAGCAATTCAGAAGGCAAATGGAATGCTACTGGAGCAGTTTAGACCTGTGTGCCCTAGGGTTTAGAAGGATGTGGGGAGGTTCAGTTGAGTTACACAAGAAGCAAAAAGCAATTGCCAAGAAAAAGGTGGACTAATGTTTTCTCTTGTGGGCCAGTCTAGAATGAGAGGTCATGAGTGGCATTTTTAAACCTGAAATGAGGACAAATTATTTATCTTAGTGTATCAGAATTCACTCCCTGAGAGTATGGTAGATGCTGGGATATTGAATAAAGTTTAAGGAGGCCACAGACAGATTTTGAATTAAGAATGGGTTCAAGCGTTTTGGTGAGCAGGCAAGCATGTGGAGATGAGGTCAAAATAAGATTGTCCTTGATTGTTTTAAATGGCAAAGCTGGCTTGGATTCCTCCTAATTCTTATGTTCTTATGGTGTGCATAGCAAGGGAATGGAATTTAAGAAAGAAATTTTTAGTATAACTGTCGAGGGTTTTGCGGAGTCTGGAATGTTGTGTCTTATTTTTGTCTCATATTTGAGAAAAGATAATAGCAACAGTTCAGAGAAGGTTCCCTTGATTAATTTCCAGGATCAATGCCTTTTCTTCTGAGAAATGTGGAACATTTGGGGCTTTACCTATTGATATTGAGAAGTGGTTTTATTGAAGCATGTAAGATCTGAGTAAACTTGACAGGAAAAACTGAAATCTTCAGCACCCAGTTTAAGAATTACATTTTTACTTAACAGACTAAGATGAAAATAAATTCTATTTGAGAGTTGGTTTATTAAAATCTCTTCCCAGAACTCATTGAATTTATTCAAGGCTCAGATAGATTTTTTTGATCAACATGGTAGTCAAGGGTTGTGGAGTTAGACCAGAAAGTGGAGTTATGGTCACAATCTGGTCAACCCTAATCTAAGCAAATTTGTTTGCAAACTCTCAACACAAACTATATTAAAACTGCTGTGCTCAAAGCAGGCAGCTACAACCATGGAGATCAAGAGCTGGCCCACAGTTTTCGATACCATTAGGATATTAGTTTTTAAAAATCCTGCAAATTAATTCGGTAACGTTTTTGAACAATTTTGACACATTTCTGTTATTATGAGGAAACTCAAAGTTCTGAAGGGCAGGTGGAGTTGAAGCCAAGATCAGATTCGCCATGATTTTAATAACTTGGTGGACTAACCTTGAATAGCTGAATGACCCACTCTTGTTCCTGCTTTCCTGTTGTAATAGTGATAACACTTAAGCTACCTGCAAAGTGCTTGAGAAGTCTGGTTGTGGAAAATGCTCTGTCTGTTGTAAATATGTTGTTTGCTTTGTAAGTGGGATGTTGGAATCAAGGGAGCGAGCTCATATTGAGTGGCTTTATCAATAAAGCTGGCCAGACAAAAATAATCTCAGGCTCTCAGATCTGTAGCCCATCAGGATCGATATGGAACTACGTCAGTATAAAGTTAAGATGAATTCCACTGGATCTCCTCACCAGCTATCCATAGTGTCTTCAGCTGCAAACTTTCAAAAGTCAATAGGAGATACTTTTATCTTCTCAGTAAAAATTCTGAACATTTTGTCTTTAGCAGACAAGTAACACTTGCCACTGCGTTGGTTATTCATTTAGAGTCATAGAGATGTACAGCACGGAAACAGACCCTTCGGTCCAACCCGTCCATGCTGACCAGACATCCCAATCCAATCTAGTCCCACCTGCCAGCACCCAGCCCATAACCCTGCAAACCCTTCCTATTCATATACCCATCCAAATGCCTTTTAAATGTTGCAATTGTACCAGCCTCCACCACTTCCTCTGGCAGCTCATCCCATACACCCTCTGCGTGAAAAAGTAGCCCCTTAGGTCTCTTTTCTATCATTCCCCTCTCACTCTAAAGCCATGCCCTCTAGTTCTGCACTGCCCCACCCCAGGGAAAAGACTTGATCTATTTAACCTATCCATGCCCCTCATAATTTTGTAAACCTCTAAGGTCACCCCTCAGCTTCCGACACTCCAGGGAAAACAGCCCCAGTCTGTTCAGCCTCTCCCTATAGCTCAAATCCTCCAACCCTGGCAGCATCCTTGTAAATCTTTTCTGAACCCTTTCAAGTTTCACAACATCTTTCCTAAAGGAAGGAGACCAGAATTGCACGCAATATTCCAACAGTGGCCTAACCAATGTCCTGTACAGCCGTAACATGACCTCCCAACTCCTGTACTCAATACTCTGACCTGACCTTGCTCACCAGTCCCCCATGGGATGCCTTACTGAAATCCATATAGATCACATCTACCACTCTGCCCTCATTAATCCTCGTTGTTACTTCTTCAAAAAACTCTTTTGTACATTAGATCAAAGAGCTTGCAACTGCTATGTTTTGCTATTATTAAAGTGACTTGATATTCATATTGGAGATGAAAACAAAACTTACTGTAGGTAGAATACTGAACTAATAAATCAGTTTAAAAATACCTATTCAAAATGTCACTATCCCTTTATCTCAGCCAATTGGCAACATCTCCTACTTTAGTTTGAGTTTTGATTGTCCAACATGTCGGAAAGCTACTGCAACTTATTTGGGTGAGGATTGTTGTTGCGTTGTAGTGTAAACACCCATAGGAAAATAATGAATGAATAAATTTGATGTTTTGGATAGCCCAGTATTTCTCTGGTACACCCACTATTGCCAAACAAATTCTGGTCATTAATTGAACTCCCCAAATGATTTTGGAGATGTGTTATCACTTTTCCTTTTTTTTTCCTATTTAGGTAAGCAAATCTGTCTGCATACTCACAACACAAGCTATATTAAAACTGTTCCGCTCAAAGGAGGCAGCTGCAGCCGTCGATATCAAGAGCTGGCCCACAGTTTTAGATACCGGTAGGGATTTAGTTTTTTAAAAAACTGCAAATTAATTGGATAATAGTTTTGACCAATTTTGATACATTTCTGATATTACAAGGGAGCTAAAAGTTGTGAAAGGAAGGTAGAGTTGAAGCCCTGATCAAATTTGCCAAGATTCTGTTAAATGCTGGAGAAGGCTTAAGGTTCTGAATTATTTACTGTTTTACTACATGTGTTTATGTTCTTAGAATAGGGTTTCTTCATTTTTCAATTTGTTAATGGTAGTTGATTCAAACAGTTGCTCTTTATTAACTTAGTGACTGTCAACTTGACAATTTTGATTTAGCCTCATCTCATGAAAATGCTTCAGTTCACCTCTCGAAAGATTGGTGAAAGACGTTAAGGTATCCCCTGCTTTTCAGGCATTTGCTTTATGCTGCTTTGTTTTTATGAAAGACCTACATTAGTAACTGTTTGTGCAAATCCAAAAAGCATTTTTGCTTTTATGCAAAACAGCAAAAGTTTTCCCATCTAAAACTTGCATCTTTGCTTTACGCCATTTTCGGTTTTCGAAAGGTTTCCTGGCAACGCTCTACTTTTGGATAGCGGGGGATACCTGTATATCAATTACCTCTATCCCAGTTCTCCCAGGTATACACGGAAAGATAACTGGATATTTGACTCCCCATTGTCAAGTTCTCTGGGAATTAATGGAAGTTGCTAACCTTCCTCTGCCCCAAGAAAGTAATTAGAGCCAATGTGAACGTGAAGTACACCCTTTTCAGGACATTTTGTGATCAAACACATTTATTTTGCCTCCAGTGAGTATAAAATTGAATGTCAGTAAAAGATCTGTCTTGAGGAAACTACAAATATGGAAAATAAACTGTTTACCTTTTCCATGGTGAGTTTGCTATTGATATTTTAATAATTTGCACGAATCATGATTAATAATTATTTTTGATATTTGTCTTTCAATTAGATGACTTACCCCGAAAGAAGCCTCCCCAAATATATAAAGCACCAACACCTGAAATGTTGGCTTATTTGGACTTCAGTGTATCCACCACTGGAATTCTTGCAGGAGTGAAGGTATGGAGTCTTTCCTGATGTATGGATAGATGTATGTGCTAACGAAGGTGGCAGTGAGAATTCTGAAAATCAGCCAATTGTACAATCTAATTTAATATTCTATGCCCCTCACTGTATAAATGATTTTCTTGATATGATGCACATTACAGCAAGATTTTATGCATGTTCTACTCTAACGACAAAGCAGAATCTGAGGTGGGAAGAACGGTCATCACACTTCTGGGAAAGGGCATCTTTGAAGTCTGTCCGTGAAATGAGACTCAAGTTGAGTTTTTTTTATTATAGAATTCCAGCTGTGATACTCTTATGTTTTGATCTAAATATTCAATTAGTATGAGCAATTTCACGTGTTATAAGTGCCTAAACCAACCAACATAAAATAAAGACTTGAGTAAGAAAGAATAACCTATAACAACTTTAACAATAGAATATCTGTGTTTTACAGTCAATTAAGTATTTTTGAGGTATAGTTAGTATTGTAACCACGGGTCAGTGAGCTCCCTTGGCTGGGTTGCTGGTTTGCAATGCAGACTACTACCAGCAGTGTGGATTCAATTCCTGGACTGGCTAAGGTTACCATGAAGGACTGTCCTCCTCAACCTTTTCCCATGCCTGAAGTGTGATGACCTTCCATGGATTTCAATTTGAAATTTACATTGGAACAAAGGAAAATCTAGAATGATATACCTGTTTGTCTTGTTCTCATTGTCAACAGATGTCCCACGAGGCAACAAGTGCCATGTGTCGTTCTATCAAATTGCAGTGTGAGCTGTACCCTTCCCGACAGATTGCAGTTTGCCTTGACCCCTACTGTGGTCTTGGTTTTGCACTGTGGTGTCTTTGCAGGTAAGTCAACTGCTGCCAAACTATTAATTTTGGCAATGCATACTGAAGTACAAGAACTCAGTTTTATTATGGTTATTGTGTAATTCACCAATGTGTCCCTTTTGCCAGAGATTGGAGTTGTTTGATTCCATGTACTTACCTTGAGTGACAGCAAATGTGGTAAAAGTTTGATCTGCCAAGGACCAATATATAACCCTAGTTGTAAATAAGCAAAGCAAAGGTCAGAATTGAAAGCATAATGCAATCTTGTGCTATACTGTGGATTGATACTAAAGGTATGGAGCTGTGATCATTACTTCCCAATATTTATGATCAATTCAGACCCAAATCAAGAATGTATCTTTGGGTTTAGAAACAGCATATTGTCAACATCAAATCTTATGTTCTGTCTGTAGCATGTAGAAAATTGCTTTTTTTTTCCTGTTATTAAGGAAACATGATTTTGTGGTGCGATAACATAGCACATGGACAAGTTAAAGTGTGCAAGTTGAGCCTATTGCTTTGCAAGTTCAAGGTTGCATCTTTTGCATCAGTATTTCTGGTTTCTTCTGCGCTGCTGAGAGGAAGCAACAAATAGACACAAGGCAATACCCTGAAAGAATGAAGCAAAAAATGAGAATGATAGTTTGAGTGAGTGTGGATATCTAATGATATGCCACTCATCCAATTTGGCAAAGGATAAGAATCAGTTAAGAGAAACTAACTTAAAATGCTGTGCATTGCTCTCTGGGAATACTGGACTGAAAGGCATTTGAGATTTTTGCTGTTGTGGCATCTAAAAATGCTGCCTGCAAACTTTGACCTTCTGTTTTATGACAGTCTCTGAGATAAGAGAATTGGAAATAGACATAATACAGTGAGAGAGTATCATCTATGGTTTCACTGAAATGAATAAATAGCAGTACTGCTTCATGTTCCAGGGTAGTTCTATTCAGAGGAGGAACAATTTTTTAATATATTGTCCTGTAAATTTATTTTGGTGCAAATTATTTTTGCATCTGGATTTGTAAATCAAATTGTATTTGTTTGTCTGATGGAAACTTATCATCTTTGTTAGCTTAAAAGTACTCCACCTAATGTTAACCAAATTTTGCATGTATCCCTTTCATTAAACACCTTTTTAAAAATACATGCTGGGTGTAATCAGGAATCGTTTGTTGCTGAATTGTGAAATGTCACAATCTTAATCTGCATTTTTGAAAGTGTTGAATTTTCATGCTGTTAGATATATTATTTCCCTGATCATATTTTCAATTTGGTGGTGAGTGAGATTAAATGACAGGCAGTATTTTTTGAAGTTTAAAAGCTGTCACTAAAAGCACTTGAGTCAATGAGTTGTCAGGTTTAATCACATTGTGATTTTTTTTTCAGAACATTTTGTTTACCTACAGACAACCATGTTTGTATTTTTAGATGTTTGGTTTTGAGTTTTACTCATGATCTCGATGGTCAATTGTTTGATTTTAAGCATTCTACTGTGAGGCACACCAGATAGGGTGGCCCGTGGTTAGCACTGCTGCCTCACAACACCAGGGTCCCGGGTTCAATTCCAGCCTCGGGCAACTGTCTGTGTGAAATTTGCATATTCTCCCCGTGTTTTCTCCAGGTGCTCTGGTTTTCTCCCACAGTCCAAAGATTTGCAGGTCAGGTGAATTGGCCGTGCTAAATTGCCCATAGTGATAGGTGCATTAGTCAGAGGGAAGTGGGTCTGGATGGGTTACTTTTCGGAGGGTTGGTGTGGACTTGTTGGGCCATAGGGCCTATGTCCACACTGAAGGAAATCTAATCTAATATGCATTTTCACAATGTTAAGCACCTGTTTTTTTTCCCCCCTTCCACCCACCCCAGTGTTTATTCAGGTCATCAGTCTATCCTGGTTCCTCCACTTGAATTAGAGACTAATGTTTCCCTCTGGCTGTCTGCAGTTAGCCAATACAAAGTGCGTGTAACTTTTTGTTCCTACTCAGTAATGGAGATGTGTACCAAAGGACTTGGTGCACAAACAGATACGCTGAAGGTAAGAATCAAGAGCGTGTCTGGAATTTACCAGGGGAGCTCAGTCATTGACTTGGAGATGCTGGCAAGTTCTTACTTATCCTTCAAATCATATTTCTCCATGTCAAAGGTCAGAACCATTTCAAATTTCAAAACTGAATGCCAAAAATACCTAATGAAGCTATTTTGGCTTCTGATTTTTAAATCTCAGGTGTGATATCTCTGTCTTGTTTTTCATTGTGTCTATTAGGCTTGCTTCTAAACATTTTCTTTGTTCAGACAAAAGGTGTGAACCTGTCCTGTGTTCGGACATGCATGGTGGTTGCAGAGGAGCGACCACGAATAGCTTTAACGCAGTCCTTCTCCAAGTTATTTAAAGATCTTGGACTATCTCCGAGGGCAGTCAGTACAACTTTTGGTTGCAGGGTCAATGTGGCCATCTGCTTACAGGTGAGAATTTCATCCTCTAAATTAAGTATGAGCTGAGAACACATTGGAATAGTCTTCCACAGAATCACAGAATTGTTATGATGCAGAAGGATGCCATTCAGCCTATCATGTCTGCATTGTTTCTGTGCAATTGAATTTTGTGCCAATTTCCTGTCTTTTCCCCTTAACCCTGCACATTGGATGCTTATTTAAATAGAAACAATGGCCTCTTCAATACTTAACTGAACCTGTTGCCTCCACATTTGCAGGCCATACGTTCCAGACACTAATTATTCATGAGACTTTTCTCACCCATCACCACCCCTAATTTGCAAAACACTATGTCCTCTTATTCTTGATCTGTTTACAAGCTGAACCAGTTTCCTCCGATCTAGTCTGCCAAGGCACTCATGCTAGTGAAAATTTCTTTCAAACTTTCTTTGTTTTACTTGGAGACGAGAGGACTATCTCAACTTCTCCAGTCTTTCCTCGGACCTGAAGTGTCCCATTCTTGGAATCTTTCTTGTAAACCTGTTCTTTGCTCTACTGAGCCAAACACGCTTTGTGCCTTTGGCACAGTCCTATTTTCCTCCTATTACTGCATCAAGTCCACTCGTCGCATGGTTCATTGTTGCCATTAAAATAGCCGCCGTTCTAAGTTTGCCAGTCATGTCTGGAATTAAGTAATTGGTAAGTCATATGATGAATCTCTATTAAAGCTGTCTGCATTGGAAGGAAAGTTATCACAATCTTTGACCTGATTGACTAATTTGAGGCTGTATTGTCCATTGAATACAAAACCATTCATAAGATACCAACATGCTATCTTCAAAAAACAGGATAATCTGGTCAATGTATATGGCAATGTGATTTTAATACAGTTAACCGTCTCATTCCCATCTCGTTAAATAGGTAACACTTCATTTTGCACTTTTGAGGTACATCTCTATGTTGGAAGGAAAATCCCAAATTTGCATTCCTGGTTCTCAAGTTATTTAATCTCAATGATTGTTTGCATTCTCAATTTATATCAATGAGAGAAAGCATCAACAAATAATCTTTTTGATGACATACAAAAATGTCTTAAACCATCATGTCTTTCTTGATGCTGTCTAAAGATGTTCTGTATAAAGCTGCAATACAAGCTACATAATGGCTGTGCTTTATATATGTGTGTGTATTTTATATATATATATATATATCTCTATATTTTGAAATCTTTGTATTAAAGCAGAAGGGTGACTTTGTTTTTTTTTCAGTGTTTCCAGTAACTATTTTGCTATTTCTGTTTGTCTCTTGTCTCTTGCTTATGCTTCTCTCTCTTTAAATCTGGCTGTCCCTTCCTCCCTCTGGGCTGACCTGTATCATCTCCATTCCTCGCTTCCTCCTCCCTCGCGCACTCAGCCACACAGGCTAGGCAAGCTGGCTGAGCAGGTAGAGTAATTTGTGTTTTGTTTTGCCCCATGTCCTTTACTTGACCAACTAGCAAAATTTTATCTTAAACTTTATTTATCTTAGACTGACAAAGCTGAGAATCACTGCTTTGTTTAAATTTCTGCACAAATTCATAATCCAGAATTTATTTGAAATTTCATGCGAAAGTAACATAGCAATACGTAATTAATGAATTTCACTTACAAACACAGAGATATTGGATTAAATTGTTAGTGCACTGGTGTGACTAGAGCACGAATATTATCCATTTCCAAGTTCCTGTTAAGTAGCAGAAATCTCTCAGTTATGTCTGTGTCTGTTTCTCTTGCACTTTCTTTCCTCTTTAATTGATTCTTCAGGACTGTTTGTTTTTGTAATTTGTTGAAGTTCTGTTATTTTTACTCTGATTTACAAATAACATTCCAGCCTACACATAGCAGGGGGCTAGATTCCACCTGCTATACAGCTGCATTCACTCCTTGCCCTTTCAAACAAAGAAGCCAGAAATCAAATTATAGCTTGAGGCCAACTCGAGAGTTTATTGTTTTTGCTTTTCAAAAAATAATAAAATTGAAGATATTTGTAATTGTTCTGATGGCTCCTGTTATGCTGAACAAGTGATTAAGTTTGTAAGATGGGTAATTGTGGAAGTATAAATAGTGCTGTGTAATTTTGAATCTTGCTTGGTTTGAAGCTATTTCTGGCATCTGTAGATTTGGCAGGACACCATGTTGCAACCCTATTTTTGAGATGTGTTGTGTAATTAAGTTTTGTTGAATCCCTTAAAGTAATGGCTGTGTCACGTTCATTCTTCTGACATCAATGTCTTTGTTCACTAGGGAACGTCTGGTCCAGACCCAACCACTGTCTTTGTGGATATGAGAGCCCTCCGGCATGACAGGTATGCCTAAGTCAATTTTGGACTTTTGTTAGCACTGTGTCACACATTTGGTTACTTTGCATCACTCTAGACTGAGGAAAGAGAAATATCAAAATGTTGAATTTACTTGCTTGCGAATGTAAGATGGAGTATTTTGTGTCAAGTGGTTTTCCAAAGTCGAATAAAATAGTTGCAGTACACAAGTGTTTTGTTTGACTCATGTGCATGGTGGTAAGTAAAGCTCATCTCCCATTCTTGATGTATCGCATTTAATGTATCCTTTTGTTCCTTCTGGTTAGCTATCTTCCTCTTGAATTCTGTTCCCCTCAATTATTCCTTGTGGTCGTGAGTTCCTCATTTCAATCATTCTGTGGGGTAAAAATTTGTCTTTTTCTCCCTTTTCAGATTTTATTATAGACTATGTTCCATCTATGGCCCCTAGTTCTGGATTTGTTCTGCAGGTGGACACTGTCTCCCTTTTACAATCTTAACAATTCAGTATGCTTTTTCTTCATTCCCTTCTCACCCCATCCCATCTCTCCTCCTTCCCAGGATATAATTCTGTGTGGGCGAACAGGGTTCATTACATCTTTACTCCAAAGAATAGCGATTGAACATGAGGAATGAGTTATTTCAGATTGATTCTTGGTCCTGATCCTGATTTGGAGAACTTCCAGTAGGATATCCCCTCTCAGCACCTTTTTGTGATCCTCCTTTCTGACTCCAAATGCTCTGACTGTCTCTGTCTTGAAAGAATTCAAAGTTCCTCAAAGTGCAGCCTTTCTTTTTACTTCTCATGCTTTTTTTATCCATATTTGCATTGTATAGTGACCTTATTAGGTATTCAGGTAAAGACCCCAACACTTATCTGCCCCTGGGGTTGAACTAAGTGGTCTGTAGTTCCCTGGGTTAGTTCCATTTCCTGTTTTAAATATAAGATCACATTACCACAACAGCAAACTGTTTTAACTGGTACTTTTGATAAACAGGCAAAAATTATACACCTCAAATACTGAAAGTTTACTGTGTTATTGCAATCTCCACGATGTCCGGGTAGTCATTTGAGTGAGAGAGTGAGAAGGCTGTATGCTGGAGAGTTCTATGTAAAGCTATATGTTGCATTATTATTGAAGTGATTTAAGCTGCAAATAAAGTATAATAGTAAAGTGAATACCCCCGCAATACCTTTCTATTACTAAGTGTGTGTTTTTACATTGTGTGGATCTCTTGATCAACTGGAATATTTGATCAAGTAATCAATATTTGGTCCCATATGTGTCAGTTAATAAAAGTTTGTTGCACTTCCTTTTCAAATAGATTAGCTGTCTTCTTTTTATTTCTGCTCCAATTTGTAACCTTTGATGCCATCCAACAATATGAAGGATTTACCCTCTTTTAAGTTTGATTACTCAGTCTCGTTTTTTCCAATAGTCATTGTCATGATATCATTTATGAACTATTCTATATCATGTCTACTATAAACACTGAAAGAACTGTGGATGTTTTAAGCCAGAAACAAAACTAATTGCTAGAAAAGATCAGCAATCTGGCAGCATGTGTGGAGAGAAATCAGAGCGAACGTTTCCAATCGAGTGACCCTTCCTCAGAACCTGAGGGAGGGTCACTTGACACGAAATGTTAACTCTGATTTCTGTCCACAGATGCTGCCAGACTTGCCAGTGAGGAAGGTGAGCAGCCAGTCAACTTCTTTGAAAGATGGCTGCCAAAGTTTTTGGCCCTTCACATCGAGTCCAGCAGGCTGCAGATTGAAAGGGCTTATCGGGTTACAGTGCACAGGTCAGGGCTAGTGCAGTGCCCCTGCCCAGTGCTAGTGCACTTCCACTCGTATAAGGACAAGCAAAAAGTCATAGAAGCTTCCAGATCCCTGGAAAAGATCCACAGGTACTGCTGTACAAGGGGTCAAAAATCATGGATTTTTCTGCAGCTGTAATTCAAAAGAGCAAGTCCTTCGATGAAGTTAAAAAGAGGCTGAGGAACCTGGGCATCCATTGCTCCATTTCAGCCACGAGGATTCATTTTATACATTTGACTCAGTGGATAAAGCTAAAAACTTTGTAGACACTTTAAAATAGACAGATGGCCTGAAGGATATGAATAATGTTTGTTCTCTTTTCTATCTTTCCTCATGTTTTCCCTTTCTTTTTTTTATTCCTTTCTTTCTCCTTAATAATTTCCTTTTTGGAAAGGAGAGAAAAGACCTTGGAATAAGTTTTTTGTTTTTTTTTTAATAACTGGATTTTCTTATGGGAAATTTTGTGGATGTCCTTTGTCTTCTCCCCCTTGTTTGTTCTGCTTCACTTTTAGTCACAAGTTGGGGTGCCATGAAGCCAGGGGTGGGTGGACTGTTCACCCTGACTTTGTCTTTTTTCTGTTCATTTAAGGATCATCTCCTTGTTTGTTTTTATGGCCTAAGGCTGGGCACAGTCCGGGTTTGAAGGAGCTGTGAAGGAGGGGATGGGTAGGGTGAATGGCCCCTATTGGCAGGAGGAAGAGGAAGAGTCATTCATTCAAGGTTTTATAGTTGGTTTCCTTTGTAGTTTTTTGGTAGTAATAGTTGTTTATAGTTATGATAGAGTAGTTTTGTATGTATAGTTCTTCGACTCAGAGTCTTTATTTACTTATGCTCGGCACTTTGTAAGCAGGGTTCAAGGCTCTCTGAAAGGGGATATGGCTGAGTGTCTAATTAGATGGTGCACCTGCAACTTTAAGGGAAGTTATTCGCCTGTTAAAAGGAAAAAAAGTGCTCTCTAGCCTTAAGAGGGAAAGGGTTGATATTGCTTTGTTGCAAGAAACCCATCTTGATGGGGAACACCTGAAATTACAATAAGGGGGGGTTATGACCAGGTATTCTTTTCATCCTTTACTACTATAAGTAAGGGAGTAGCAGTACTTATCCAGAAAAATTTTCCATTCACATTAGAGCAGGTGAAAGATGAGCACGGATGGTTTGTGATACATGGGAAGGGATATGGCATTTTAAATGTTTACTGTCCTCGGGCGCATCCCCTCAAATTTGTGATTAGTGTTTTCTCTAAGTTGAGTGCTTTTGGAACACGGCACAATATAATGAGGGGATTTTAATTGTCTTTTGGATCCGACAGTGGACAGTATGCCTTGAGGGCCCCAACTTTTTCTTCACAGGCCAAGCAGGTGGTTGACTTATGTGAGGAGTTGGGGCTGGTGGATATTCGGAGATGTCTTCACCCTACCGGCAGGAACTTCATCGTTTTTTTAAACTCTCATAAATGTCACACAAGGATTGGCCTCTTACTGCCTGCCTCGGCCCTTCTAGATTCGATTATGGGCTGTAAAATTGGGAATATAGTTATCTCTGATCACAAGGCAGTATATTTGGAAGTTAATGCCAAGCGTGAAGTGCTAGGTTTGCGACACTGGCATTTGGACCCTTTTCTCCTGAAGGATTCCAAATTTGTGGAATACTTCTTGAAGGAGTTTCAGGAATTCTTGACTATCAACTCAGGCATGGCCAGTAGTCAGTCTATGCTATGGGCGACTGCTAAGTCCTTGGCTCGGGGATTAGCTACTCCTCTTCAGCTAGCCGGAAACAACAAAAGGAGTAACAGCCGCATCTACTTGAGACGCGGTTGAAAGCTGCCAAGGTAGCCCATTTCATGAGGTCTTCGATGACTAAGCTACAGCGGATCACGGCCCTCCGGGTTGCCTTGAATTCAATACTGACACAAAACGCGAACAAGAACTTGCTTTTGCGAGACAAAGGTTGTTTGAATATGGGGATAGACCAGGGAAGTATTTAGCATACCCGACTAGGAAAAAACATGCTCCCCATTCCATTACTGCATTCAGAGACAGCGCTGAAATCCTTACGTATGATGCTAAAAAGATTAATGAGACTTTTGGGGGCCTTTACTCTGACTTGTATTGGTCTGAAGATTGCGAGGACAGGAGGGCCAAAATGGAGGCCTTTTTAAGAACTTGGACCTCCCTGGGGTAACCTTGGAACAGGCCTCTCTCCTTAATGCCTCCTTGACATTCAGGAAATACAGGAGGCAGCTGGGCAACTTGAGTGGGAAAGCGCCTGGCCCCAAGGGTCTCCCGGATGAGTTTTATAAGGAGTTTATGGGGATTCTGTCAGGGCCGATGTTGGAGATGTACAATCACTCCTAAATACATGAATGTCTACCACCATCTTTGAAAGAAGCTAATATTTCCTTAATTCTTAAGGGAAAGGTTCCTGAGGATTGTGCCTCATACAGGCCTATCTCTCTGTTAAATTCAGATTTCAAGATTCTGTCCAAGATCCTGGTGCTGAGATTGGAAAGAGTGTTGCCCCATATTATTAAAGAGGACCAGACAGGCTTTATAAGGGGCCATAGGTAATCTAACAATATTAGAAGGTTGCTGAATATGGTCCAAGTATGTCAGCAACGATTGATTCAGGGGTTGGTCATTTCCTTAGATGCAGGGAAAGCATTTGACCAGGTGGAATGGCCTTTTTTTAATGTCTTAGAATAGTTTGTGTTGGGTGGGGTCTTTACTGGGTGGTAGAGGTTTTATATCGCCACCAGCAAGATGAAGTCTGGGAATTTTAGGATTGATAGTCGGCAAGGCTGTCCCCACTCGCCGTTGTTGTTTATGTTGGTGATAGAGCCGCTGGCAGAGGCCATTCATCAGAACGTCCACATAACCGCTTCGGAAGTGGGATTGAGAGCACACAAGATTACATTGTATGTGGATGATGTCCTGTTTTTCTCGAACCTGATGACCTCCGTCCCCCATTTGATACAATGTTTCAATTCATTTGGGGCTATTTCAGGATATAAGATTAACTTTGCAAAATTGAAGGCTATGCCTTTGGGGGGAACCTTAAGGATGTGCCAGAAGTTGAAGGTGGTCCTGAATTCCCTTTTAAGTGGTCACGGGCAGGGTTCCGATACCTAGGTATTTTTATTACCCCCAAGTTTGATCTGTTATTTTGGACTAACTTTGCTCACTTGCTTGACAATATTAGGCTAGATCTCCAGAGATAGGAGGCTCTTCCAATTTCATGGCTGGGCCTCTCTCATTAAAGATGAATGTTTTTCCTCGTTTGCTTTATCTCATGCTTATGCCCACTATAATGTTTCCCAGGTCAACACTGCAGAAGCTTATGGGGTGGCTTGGTTCCTTTGTCTGGCATCGTGGGCGGCCCCTTATCAAACTTACTAAATGCAGTTGCCTCAAGGAGGGGGAGCAGTTGATTTCCCAGACATCAGGGGGTATCAACTGAGTTCCCTGCTGTCCTTTGTTGTGATTGGGTGGGTAACGATCCAAACTCAATATGGCTGTATATTGAGGCGCCTCAAGCAAAGTGCCCTCTTATTAACCTGTTGTTCATGGATAAGATGAGGACAGTTATGGATCACTGCCGGAACCCCATTGTCATTCGTACAGTCAGGGCATGGAAGGCGATGCATGAGAGTGAGGGTTGTTTTTCCAAGACTTCGCCTATAGCTGGCATGCCAGGGTTCCGACCAGGGATCATGGACGCAGGGTTCAAACTATGGGCCAGGAGGGGAATTTCTAGTTTGAGAGACTTGTTTAAGGAGGAAGTTATGATGTCTTTTGAGCAACGGAGCTGCAAATACAGGTTGCACAGCAGAGACCTTTTCCATTTTTTTCAGGTTAGGGATTTCATCCAGAAGAAGACTACACTTCTCACTAAACCCTATAAGCCCAATACAGAGACGTTGTTGGTATGTTCCACAAGAACCCTTTTGGTTAGTGCCCTCTATCGCCTGCTGGGTGGCAGGGCCTGGTAAGATATTAACCGATTTATGAGGGGTCTGGGAGCAAGAGCTAGGAGTGGAGATCTCTTCTGAAACATTGAAACACTTGAAGATCTCAATCTATAATAGGACCTGCTATACAGATAAAAAGATTCTCCTGCCCATTGCTTCTGGACATGCCACAAGCTCCATGTTTATTGGAGCGCTGTGGGGGGAGAGATAAGGAGGGTGTTGAGGACTGAAGTCAAAGTAGACCTGATATCTCTCCTCTTAGGTCTATCAAATTTACCATCTTTAGACGGGCATGGGAAAAAACTATTTAATATTCTTGCATACTGTGCATGGAAGAATATTCTGATGAATTGGGTGTTTGAGAACCCGCTGGACTTGCTGGGATGGCAGAAATTAGTTATGGAGCACATTCCCTTGGACATTTTTACAAACATGGTGCACCACACAACAGACCATTTTTATAAGACATGGCAGCCCTACTTGAGTTATTTGCATATAGATTTGTCAGTTGTCTTAACTAGGGCATTTGTTTAACCATCATGGTTAGATTTCTCAAGCCCGGGGCACTGGAGGGGGTCTCCTGAGTTAATATGGGTATATATATAATGCTCCCATTCCTTTGTTTGGGAGCTTTGCACCTAGCATAGCTGTTCTGTATTTTGTGATTTTTTTTGTTTTTTTTTGCTTTTCTTTCTTTTTTGGTGTTGCTTTGTACAGTGTTAGGGTTTGTCTTGTATTATAGGGTAGGTTAGTAGTTAGTAGACAGCAGTTGTATTGTCATTTGTGGGATTTATTTCTTTTTAGTATTTGTTATTGATTATATTTTTCAATAATTTTATATGTTTGTAAAGTTAAAAAAAAAATTTGCTAATAAATATATTTCCAAACAAAAGTAGATGATTACTCCATGTAACGATACATCCCATTGAGGAAGAAGGTTCCTCCAAAGAGGTTTAACTGATCATGGTTAACTAAGGAAGCTAAGGATGGTATCAAGTTGAAAGAAAATAGTACAATATTGGAAGGACTTGTTAAGTTTTAAAAGATGACCAAAAAATAAACTTTCAAAGTAAATGCCCAAGAATTATCACAATGGGCAGTTAAAGTTTTTTTTTAAATATATGAAAATGAAGAGGGAGGCAAAACTAAACATAGGCTGCTTAGATAATGAGTCTGAGGAAACAGTGAGGAACCAGGACATTGCTGAGGAGTCAGCATAAATGCATGTCCTCACAGTAGAAGGCACTAATAGCATTCCAAACCTGTTAAATAATCGAGGGGCAAAAGGGGGAAAGAAAATAAATACAATAACTACCTCTAAACAGGTATTTGAGGAGGTAATGGAACTAAAAGCTGGTAAGCCATCAGGATTGAATGGGTTGCATCTGAGGGTATGAAAGAAAGTAGCTGTAGAGAGAGTGCATGCATGAGTAATAATCTTTCAAGAATCTTTAGGTTCTCAAAGTGCCAGAGGCTCAGAAAATTGTCAACATAACATTCTTATTCAGAAAGGGAGGGGCACAAGAAAAAGGTAACCATAGGCCAGTTAGTTTGATGTTTGCCATTTGGAAAATGTAGAGTGCATTTTTAAGGGTGTAATAGAGTATTAAGAAATACTGAATATAATTGAGCAGAAAGGGCCCTCTTGTGGCACAGAGGTCATGTCTTTACCACTGAGACATGACGTCTGGGTTCAATTTCACCTGCTCAGAAGTGTGTAATAACATCTCTGAACAGTTTGATTAGAAAACTAGGTTAATATCTATGTATATCTATATATATCTATATTATATATATATTAGCACAGTGTCAGCATGCTTACCATCAGGTAAGATGACGGAGCCTTGGATGACCAGAGAAGAAGAGCTTCTCGTCAGTAGGAACAAGGAAGCTTGCTTCAGGTTAAGGAAGCAAGGATCTGGCACAGCTTTAGAGGATTACAGGGTAGCTAGAAAAAAAACTCCAAAAATGAACTGAGGAGAAGTAGGAGGGGGCATGAAAAAACTTGAGCAGATTAGAGAAAACCCAAAGATGGTCTACACATGTGAGGAATAAGAGAATGATCAGACGGAGGGTAGGGCTGATCAGGGATAATGGCAGGAACTTGTGCCTGGCTTCTGAAGAGGTAGGGGAGGCCCTAAATGACTCTTTTGCTTCTGTATTCATTCGAGAAAGTGACCTTTTTGATAGTGAGTTCACCATGGACCAGGTTAATAGGCTTGAACAGATTGATATTAAGAAAGTGATTGTGCTGGACATTCTGGGAAGCATCAAGATAGATAAGTCCCCAGGGCTGGACCAGATAAATCCAAGGTTACTACGGGAAGCGAGGAATGAGATTACTAGGCCTCTGCCGATGAGCTCTGCATCTTCAGTCTCCAAGAGAGTAGTACTGGATGATTGGAGGAAGGCAGATGTTGTTCCTCTGTTTCAGAAAAAGAATAAGAAAGCCCCTGGGAATGACAGACCAGTCAGTCTTGTGTCTCTGGTTAGTAAAGTACTAGAAAGGATTCTGAGAGGGAGGATTTATGACTATTTGGAAAAACATTATTTGATTAAAGATAGTCAGCCTGGCTTTGTGAGGGACAGGTCATTCTTCACGAGCCTTATTGAGTTCTTTGAGGATGTGACAAGACGAGTCGACGAAGTGTTTGTGGTGTATATGGATTTCAGTAAGGCATTTGATAAGGTTCCCCACAGTAGACTCATTCAGAAAGTTAGGTATGGGATCCAGGGAAATTTGGTTGTCTGGATACAGAATTGGCTGGCCAATAGAAGACAGCAAATGGTTGTGGATGCAAAGTATTTTGTCTGGAGGTCAGTGACCAGTGGTGCCCCACAGGGATCTGTTCTTGAACCTCAGTTCTTGTAGTTTTTATAAATGACTTGGGTGAAGAATTGGAAGGATGGGTTCATCTGTTTGCCAATGACAGAAAGGTCTGTGGTGTTGTAGATAATGTTGTGGGCTGTTGCAGGCTACAACAAGACATTAACAGGATGCAGAGCTGGGCTGAGAGGTGGCAAATGGAGTTCAACCTGGATAAATGTGAAGTGCTTCATTTTGGAAGATCAAATTTGAATACTACATACAGGGTTAGTGACAGGATTATTGGCAGTGTGGAAGGACAGTGGGATCTTGGGGTCCATGTATATAGATTCCTCAAAGTTGCCACCAGTTGATAAGGTTGTTAAGGTGTATGGTGTTTTAGCTTTCATTAACCAGGAATTGAGTTAAGAGCTGCGAGGTTTTGCTGCAGCTCTGTGAAAAGCTGGTTGGACCACACTTGGGATATTGTGTCCAGTTCTGGTCACCTCATTTTATGAAGGATGTAGGTGTTTTAGTGAGGGTGTGCAGAGGAGATTAAAAAGGATGCTGCCTAGATTGAAGGTCTTGTCTTATGAAGAGAGGTTGAGTGAGCTCGGGCTTTTCGCGCTGGAGAGCAGAAGGAAGAGAGGTGACTTGGTAGAGGTGTACAAGGTAGTGAGAGGCAGAGATAAAGTAGATAGCCAGAGACTTTTCCCCAGGGCAGATTTGGCTGTCACAAGGAGTCATAATTTTAAGATGATTGGAGGAAGGTATAGGGGAGATGTCAGAGGTAGGTTCTTTACACAGGGTGGTGGGTGCATGGAATGCACTGCCAGCAGTGGTGGTAGAGTCAGAGACATTCGGGACACTTAAGTGATTGTTGGACAGGCACATGGACAGCAGTAAGTTGAGGGATGTGTAGGTTAGGTTGATCTTAGATTAAGATAAATACTCAACACAACATCATGGCCCATAGGGCCTGTAATGTTCCATGTTCTATGATTTCGCAAAGGGGAAATTGTGCCTGACAAGATTTAAGTCTGTGAGTGACTTGAGGGCCATGGGCAAAGGTGGGAAAGTGGAGTTGAGGGTTATGAGCCATGATCTCATTGTATGATGGAGCAGACTCGATGGCTAAACGGCCTGCTTCTGGTCCTATGCCTTATGGTCTTACAAGTATTAACTCATTGGTTTAAACTATGCATCCAGAGTTGCTGCAAATAATGTGCTTTTTTTTTTGAAAATCTTCCTGAAGATTTGAAGTGAATTTAAACATCTTTTGTTTTCCAGTAGACTGCAAAAAGCATTCTATTAGCCCATTTATTCGTAAGTGTAAGGTGCAGGTGTAAGATTGTTGAATACAGTCCAGTCAGTTTGCTCTGCCATTGAACACTGTCAAGATTGATCTTCCGCTTCACACCGCTCCCAACCTGTTCATCTTTGCATTCTGTATACTAAAGATGAAACATCCACAACTCTTTTAAGTGAATAATTCTAAATGTTGTTTGAGTGAAGAAATCTCTCTTCCTTTCAGTACAATGATTCATTTCACTTTATAGCATAGTTTTGGTCATCTTAATATAATTCTGTGGAGAAATCAGATTTAGTCTTTGCCTTTATTCAAACCTACTGTAAATAGCATATTAAGAGATTGCTCATCCAGAATGCACAAGCTGTTCAGATGATGTCTCCAACACTGTATGCCTAAATACTGTTTTGTAAGAACATTGAATATATAAATAGGGCTTTAACAGCTCTGTAATTTTGACTGTTTGCTGCTGTGGGCTATTTTTGAAAATGCTAGCGCACTAATTCTGAAGTCTTGCTGTTTTTCTATTAGTTAATCACTTTCAAGTAATAACAGGTGTAATCTTGACCCTTATAGTGAGATCACAGAATGAGATAACTGTGGAAAGATATGTCTTACTGTTGCAAATGTTTTCCACTGCAAAACTCAACAATTATAGCAATGTCAGCATTAAACCTCCATTAATTCAGAGATGTGTGTGCTATAGTTGGAAAGTCTGCAGTTCTGTTTTGTCTCATCTCCATATTATGTTGAAATTGCTGCTAAAGAAACCGTCCGTTTCCTTGCTTTGTCCGTTTTAAATAAAAGTGTCACAATTATGGTGGATAAACTAGAATTGCAATTTTCTTGTGAAATGACAACAGAATTTGCTGTCTGACACCATCATCGTGGAAAATGTAGCGACGGTTATATTTGACCACCTGTGTCCCTATTAGCTGTTTCTGCCTCACTGTTGTATTTTGTCCAAGAATGTTGCTGTGAAACAGCTTGCCATTTTAAAGACCCCCCTGGAAATTATAATATTGGAGCTTTTTGTTCTACATACGTAGATCAACAGCGTGAAATCAAGCATTGAACGCACTGCTGGATTAAATAGAATTGTGCAAAGTAGGGTCGACAATGTGTTTCACCTCAGGTTATAGATAGGAAGCTGACTGTTTATTCTGGCAGAGTCTCAGTTACTTCATGAGAATACTTGCTTTCACTTTCCCTGCAAAGGATGATTTTCTGATAAGGTGTTGTCTAGTGTAATTTCTGAAATAAAGTTGTAAAACCCATTTGTAGCAATATTGGCATTCATTTTTTTTTCTTCAGCTTAAGAACTTGAGCTCTTGAAAATGTTTTGGTTACTTGATGAAAACGATGTAGCTAATCAGCTCAGTTATGGAGCATGAGTGATATATATGTGGAAGTGGTAGTGCAGTGTTCCAAAGAGACAAGACTACCATTCATTTATGTCACTTACACATGTTAGATCACCCATATTCATAAACTAAGAAAGACTATTTCCAAGATGAGTTATTCTTGAAATGAAGCACTGTCGAGGCCAGAATTTTGGCAGGTGAGTCAGAGCGCATCTGCAGGAGATTTTGCACAATGTACATATGTTCGCATGTTTTTATTTTAAATTGTATGATATTTTTCCTTTTTTAAATAAAATCTGATTTCTTTGGTTGTAGGGTGCGTTTGGTCGAGAGAGGCTCTCCACATAGTCTTCCACTAATGGAGTCAGGAAAGGTATGTGGAACAACAACCAAATCTTTTGGAAAAAGTTGCCTATTGTCCACTGGAGAGTAAACATCATTTCTTGATCTACATCAGTCCTTAACTGGCTCAACAGGTCTGAAAAAAAACTGGTAATTTCGCTAGTGGTATTTTGGATTTCACAATCCCAGGAAAGTTGAACCATTCCTTTCTCATTTGCATCAGATTAAAATTTCACCTTTAGAAAACAAGATGAAGAGCTGCAGTCCATAATGCTATACGTTACTAAGATTTAAGGAGCAGATCAAATAAAATACTAAATACTTGTTTGGTGGTGCCAACCTTCATTTTACTTCAAAACAGTGTGCGCAGAATTAAAACAAACCTCGGGTTGAGGATTTCCTGATTCTAGAAAAGTTCAAAACTGCAGCAGATCTTGACTACAGTATTATGCAATCTACTGGGGAAAAAAAAGTGAAGGGGCACTAAATTCAGAAAAGCACTAGCTGGACCAGTACCAATAACTAAGAGACACCTAGTTATCAAAGAAAAGTTTGGATAGAATATATAATAAAATGGATTTGTGTTTGACAGCCAATCAGCTCTTCTTTTTTCTTGGTGTTTATCTTGATCAGCTGACTTGCTAATTAGACAAATGCCCTCCGATCCCAGTATTTTTTAATAAGACCAGACCAGTTGATAATTGTATTCACCAGTAAGCAAATTGGGATACTAATGATGGGAAAAGTTTGTCTCTGTGGTGTAGCTAAGACTGGAGTTTAAAATTGTTCCTGAAGACAATCAAACCATTCTATGTTGTGGATTTCATCAAATATTGGATGTTTGTACCTTTTCTGTGCTTTGTAAATGTTACATTATTTAAGACATTTGGGGACCCTTATGTATCTCTTGGCAACTCGATTCAGCAGTTCCTTTTTCTGTTAATAATGGACAGTGGCTCAGCTTTTTATTAAAGCTAAGTATTGTGGTTGCTGAAAAACAGGATGTTCTGGAAAAACTGAGCAAAAATGTTTTTTAAAAAAAGACAATAGAGAGAGAAACAGGTAACTTCTGCAGTTGATGGCCTTCATCAGAATGGAATTTAGTTAGAGATGTTGCAGGTTTTAAGAAACCCTTGTAACCGGTTACATTTCTAACTTTCCATTTCTGAAGAAAGATCATCCATGTGAAAGTTAGCTGTTTCTCTTAGATCTTTGTACATATTAAAAACAAAACCGAATCACAAGGAATTTCGAAATTTTCCTTTTCTATTGCAGATTCTTCCTGGAGTTAAAGTTATTATAACTAATCCAGAGACAAAAGGACCTCTGGGCGATTCCCATTTGGGAGAGGTAAGATGAGAAAGAACAAGTTGATGCTACAGTTCAACCCTAACTTTCACAAGTTTGTAGGCATTGACTTGGAAAATTATCCTGCTAGTACGCTTTATTAATGCAGCAGTCTTATCACGTTCTGCTTTTCTTTTGATTTAATCTTGTGTTTAATCTTCTTTGTGTTTAATCTATAGCACACTAACAAATCCGTATGTTTTCTAAATCAAAAGTCATACTTAGCATTGACTGCATTCCTGTTTCATGAGTGGAGAGTTGATCAGAAACTGACATATTTGCTGCCTCCTGCTTTCTTCTTCTCATCATCAGTTGTTTTGTTGATGGAATATGAGCACATGTGCATTACTCTTCAGATAGTTTTGCAAATATCACAGTGGGCTGAAATGCTGAAACCGGCTCACTGTACCTGTGGTGTGCAATTATTCCTGTCAGCGATAACAAAGTGGCACTGAGTACATTGCCTACACTAGGTAGGCAAGCTGAGTCCCTTCACAAGTTTCCACAAATAATTTTGACATTAAAGAAAAAAATTGTCTGTTTCAGGGTGTCGTTCTGAAGTAGAAGTGTTGCTTAGAACATCAGGAGAGCACACGCTTTCCTTTCAAGTAATGCTGCCTTAGGACAGATGGGAACTTGATTTGATATTTGACCCAAAGGTAGCACCTCTGTCAATACGATGTGTTAAGATTTTAGATTAGGTCACAGATTCCCAGACTCAGAGTCCTCCCTTTTATGTAAAGTGAGCATATTCAAACAACCGTGTTTATAAATAAAAGCTATTTTTGCATCATTTATATAGCTGGTGCTCAAGTATATTTAAGGGTTTGTATTCTTCTTGTGATATGCTCACCCTTAACTATGCTTGAACTCAGTGACTTGCTTGAATTTGGAAATAGTTTCTCTGATACTTCTGCTGAGTTAACACCAACAAAGTGAGCACACCCAAGAAGCTTCCAGGCTTTTATTGCAGCCTAAGCAATCTTTATTCAGAAGTTAGTGAAGAGACAGTCACATTGCAAGCATCATGCGTAATCCCGACAAGGTAAGGATAGCAAACTTCCTTCCCTCAATGACTTTAATGAACCAGATAGTTAACCAATTATCATTGAAACTAACACATTTAAAATCCATGAGCTCCCTGGTGCCAACTTTAATTGAATGTTGAAGTGAAAGAGGTTTATTGTCACATGTATTCATGAGTACAGTGAAAAGTTTACAGGTCGCCACTTACGGCACTATCCTAGATACAGAACTTTGGTACAAAATAGTAAGTAAAGAAAACTTTAAGAAGTTAAGCATTATAGCCCTCCTTACTTAAAAGTGAAAAAACAAAGATACGCAGTTAACAATTCAACACCACAGTGCATCAGCGCCTAGCCATGCTGAATTCACACTCCTCACACAAGGGTTTGACCACCCCCATTCCAGGCTCAGCTCTTTCCTTGCCACTGTCCAGGTTGTCTGTTTTTGCCGCCTTGCAGCCTGCTCCCTCTGTCTCCACCGGCTTCCCCAGGCTGTCTGCTCCCACTCACAACAATAGCCATCCTAGTCTGCCTCCAACTTAGGAACAACTGCCTGCTCTTTCCACTGGCAGCCTCAGGCTGCATGTTCTTGTTCTCACTGCCACTCAGGATGACTGCCATCAGCACAGAAGACCTCTCTCACCACACCATTGGGCTTGTGTATTTGTAATGTAATTTTTAATGTAATTGAGAATTGCATTAATAATCATGTCCATTCTAGTAGGTGATAGATGCTAATGTAAACCAAAGCCTCTAACCTGCCTCTTGCAAAGTAAACTGTATTTGTTATTCCTCCAACAACTGGATCACAGACTTATTCTAGTTTCACCTGCAGGAGGCTGTTCACACTTGCAGTTTAAATAATAGATACCTGTAGCTGCCTGATGGGATTGGCTTCCAGGGGGCTTTCATTTGCATTAACTTGGATTACTGGTCTACTGACCTCAGAACTGTGCCTCACTTTTTCCCCCTTCAACTGATCCATGTTGTTTTCTTGTCAGTTCAAAAACTGGGAATGTGATCACGACTTTGGAGCTTGTCAGATGGGATACTCTTGTGTCACTGGTATTGATTTGTTGGACTTGGTTTCCTTGATGATTCTGCCAAGATAACACCAGCAAAGCAAGCTCATTCAAAGAATTTCATGGCTACAGTTGCAGTCTGAGCAGTTATTAAATATGGGGAAGCAACTCTGCTCTTCTAGCTGGGGATTTGAAGTGGATGATTAGCATTCTGCAGGTGAAACTAGAATGAGAATGTGGCTCAGTTGTTTGGTAAAGTAATAAATGTAGTTTATTTTGGAGGCAACAGGTTGGAAGCTCTTTTTCTGCTCGTATCAAGAACCCACAGGTATGGATTGTTAATAATGCAATACTCAAGTCAAGGGGCAGCATGGTGGCTCAGCGGTTAGCACTCCTGCCTCTCAGTGCCAGGCACACGGATTCAATTCCACCCTCTGGCAACTGTCTGTGTGGAGTTTGCACATTCTCCCCCTGTCTTCGTGGCTTTCTGCCAGGTCCTCCAGTTGCCTCCCACAGTCCAAAGATATATATGTTAGATTGAATGGTCATGCTAAATTGCCAATAATGATCAGGGATATGTAAGTTGGGTACGTTAGCCATGAGAAATGCAGGTTTACTAGGAAAAAGGTAGGGAGATGGGTCTGGGTGGGATGCTCTTTGGAGGGTTGGTCTGGACTTGTTGGGCTGAATGGCCTGTTTCCACATTGCAGAGATTCTATGGATTCAACACCAGGCAAGCAAGTACACTCAACCCTGTTTTGTCTAAAGATTGCAGTAAACCAAGAGCTGATGAGGACTTCAATTCATGCACAAAATAAATAGGCACTGCATAGATATTTTAAGAAGACTCCAGGCATCGATTGTTGCTTTTGTCTTAATCTTTTATGACTCTAAAATCCCAATTTCAGAAACCCCACCTCAAAGAAATGTGTGCAGCGCTCAACTTGAAAAGCCTCCTGGATTGTCCTGCACTCTCCTGGAATGAAAGATTAATCCCCTAAATACTGCTGTGAGCAACCAAGGAGAAAAACAATACTAATTAAGTCATTTTAAAGATTAGTTTCTTCCAACACACTTTTTCTCATGATTGAATAAATATTGGAACTGGGTTGGAAAGATAAGAGTGAGTGTTATGATCACTCTTGAAGAATTTATAGCATCAGCAACACCACACAAAAATAGGCTGTGCGGCAAATAGCCTTTGATTTTTTAATACTAAAACAAAGCAATCTAAATTAAGGTTAGTGAAAATACTTGTAAGCCAAAACTGTTGGCAGAAAATTTCCGAGTTTTGACAAGAACAGACTTCGGAAACAGTCCAAGAACTGATACAAATGTTAAAGTGCAGATTGCAAGCATTTCTGGTTAACAGTTCACATCCTCGACATTTCGACGTTGATTGTGCATTCAGGTTTTGGGGCAGCACGGTAGCTCCATGATTAGCACCGATGCCTCACAGCACCAGGGACCTGAGTTCGATTCCTACCTCAGGTCACTGTCTGTGTGGCATTTGCACATTCTCCCCGTGTCTGCGTGAGTTTTCTCCCACTGTCCAAAGATGTGCAGAATTGCCCATAGTGTTAGGTCCATTAGTCAGTAGTAAATGTCGGGTAATAAGGTTTGGGTAATGTGTCTGGGTGGGTTACTCTTCAAAGGGCTGGTGTGAACTTGTTGGGCCAAATGGCTTGTTTCCACACTGTAGGGAATCTAATCAGGTGTTGTAGGGAAAGAGCTTCTTGCTTTCAATAATTGAGCCATAACATGTGTGACAGTAAAATCTAATGGACAGAACGTATGTAACAAACATGAGACACAAGGTTTTTTTTTAATTCTGTCAAAGGCTATAAATGAAACTGATTTTCTTCTGTAAATTAAAATTGTTTGGTAGGTTAGAGTTTTAACTGTATAAATTGAGATTGCAGTCAGTCATTGTATCGTGACATGCATGTAGATAGACTTTGTAATCTGCCATCAGTGTTAGGAACTATACACTTTTTTCTTTTTCTAAAAAAAAGCTCACTGTGAATAAATCTAAAATTTAGTTAAGGTCTCTTCCTTCAACTGTCTGAGAGGTTTAACATGTAGGGAACTATGATTTGTTGCTGATTTGTGATGCTTTCCCTGAACAGATCTGGGTGAGTAGCCCTCACAATGCTACTGGGTACTACACTGTTTATGGTGAAGAGTCCTTACATGCTGACCATTTTAATGCCAGACTCAGTTTTGGAGACACTCAAACATTATGGGCACGAACAGGATATCTGGGATTTCTCCGCAGAACAGAATTAACTGATGCAACTGGAGGTAAGACTTGGTGTGCAGAAACATTGAGAAATGTAACTATATTAATTTGGGGGGTGGGTTTAAGCATGGTTTTCACATAATTCTGCAGAGTATTTCGTTTCAGCATTTTGGTAAAATTGAACAAGTTTTAAAAGGATAAATATTAATACCTGACAACTAGAAGAGGTATGTGAAGAAAGCACAAAGACTATATAGCTGGGCAAGATTGGGCAAGAAATTGGCAGGTAGGATATACTGTGGGAAAGTGCAGAATTATCCATTTTCATTAGAATAGACAAGCTGATTTTTTTTTAATATGGTAATACTAATGTTGGTATTCTGAGGGATTTTAGGTATCGTATACTAATCACAAAGGTAACATACTGGTTTAGTAAACAATTAGGAAAGCAAATGCTATGTTCACTTCATTGTCAGAGAGTCGGGAAATAACGACAAAAAGTCTTGCTGCAGTTGTGTAGAGTAAGGAGACACAGCTGGGGTTTTATGTAAAATTTTGCTATCTTTACCTAAGGAGGGATATCTTTGGCTGCAGCAAAGACTTGAGAGATCAATTATTGAGATGAGATGGAGTCCCCTGGTGATTTGAATGGGGAGGGTTAAACTGGAGTCCCCTGGGAGTGAATGGTGTCTTTTTGGTAAGAGTTCTTTTATGAGATCGGGATTGGGTTTATGCTGGAGTCCCAGGAAAGCGGGTGTTGGATTAAGCTGGAGTCTGAAGCGGGTGGGGGAGCACCTTAATGCTGGAGTCCATTTACACTGAGGTTCCCTGGGAAAGAGCTGAGACAACTACATTGGATTCTGGGCAAGCTACCTGACATGAGAGATTCCTGGGAGAATATTTTGTATGTTGGAAGCAGTGCAGTTAATGATCTGCAAATGAATGGTGATGTGGCATATCGTGTTTTTTTTAATTCACTTGTGGGATAGATGTGTCACAGGCTGACCAGCATTTATTGCCTGTCCCAAGTTGCCTTTGGTCACGACAGTTCACCACCTGTGGGTTAACCCACAATGCTATTAGTGAAGAAATTCCAGGGTTTTGGCCCAGTGACACTGAAGGAACAGTAATATATTTCCAAGTCAGAATGGTTAGTGGCTTGGATGGGAACTTGCAGGTGGCGGTGTCTGCATGTGTCTGCTCCCTAGTCCTTCTAGATAGTGGTAGTTGTGGGTTTGCTCGGTGTTGTCTGAGGATCTTTTGAGTTTCTGCAGTACCTTTTGTAGCTAGGTACACACTGTTGCTACTGAGCATCGGCAGAGGTAGAAGGGGATGCTTGTGGCTGTAGTGCAAATCAAGCAAGCTGCTTTATCCTGGATGGATTGCACCTGAATTGGAAGGGAGCTAATAAACTGGCAGGGGAGATCGGCTAGAGCTGCTCGGAAGGATTTAAACTTTTAAGCGGGTAGGGTATGGGGTCCAAAGGGATAGTAAGGAAAGAGATCAGTCTGAGACTGGTACAGTTGGGAAAAGGAGCAAGTTGGGCAGGCAGGAACAAAGCAGAGAACAAGGTGGTACTGATAAATTAAACTGCATTTATTTTAATGCAGGAGGCCTAACAGATAAGGCAGCAAAACTCGGCATGGTTAGGAATTTGGGAATGAGATAGCAATTACAGAGACTTGGCACAGGATGGACAGGACAAGGAGCTTAATGTTCCAGGGTATAAATTCTATAGGAAGAATAGTAAGTATGGGCAAGAAAGGAGGGGAATGCATTTTTGCTAAGAGATAACATTACGGCTGTACTTAGGGGGGCTATTCCTGGGAATACGTCCAGGGAAGTTGTTTGAGTGGAACTGAGAAATAAGAAAGGGATGATCACCTTAGATTGTACTATAGACCCACAGTTGTTAGTAGAAAATTGAGAACCAAATTTGTGAGGTGATGTCAATTACGTATAAGAATAATAGGGTGGTAGTAGTCGGGGGTTTTAACTTTCCAAATATAGACTGTGCCTGCCATAGTGCCAGGGCTTGACTGGAGAGGGGTTTGTGAAATGTGCACAAGAAAATCTTCGGATTCAATATGAGAGTGTACCTACTAGCCTAGGGCAAAACTTGATCTGTTCTTGGGAAATAAGGAAGGGCAGATAACTGAGATGTCAGTGGGAGAGCACTTTGAGGCCAGCAACCATAATTCCTATTTGTTTTTAAATCGTGATGGAAAAGGATAGACCTGATCTAAAAGTTGAAGTTCTAAATTCAAGGAAGGCCAATTTTGACAGTATGAGGCAAGAACTTGCAAAAATTGATTGGAGGCAGATGTTTGCAGGTAAAGGGACAGCTGGAAAATGGGAAGCCTTCAAAAATGAGATATCGAGAGTCCAGAGATGGTATATTCCTATTAGGGTGAAGGGCACTGTTGGTAGGCGTTGGGGATGCTGAATGACGAGAGAAATTGAGGATTTTGTCAAGAAAAAGAAGGAAGCATGTGTCAGGTATCGACAGCAGGGATGAATGAATCCCTAGAAGAATATAAAGGCAGTAGAAATATACTTGAGAGAAAACAGGAGGGCAAAAAGAGGACATGAGATAGCTTTAGCACATAGGATGAAGGAGAATCCAAAGGAATTCTACAAATACATTAAGGACAAAGGGTTACTATGGAGAGAAAATAAGGCCCCTTAAAAATCAGCAAAATCATCTATATGCGGAGCTATAGGAGATATTTTGCATTAGTGTTTTCTGTGGAGAAGAATATAGAAGGTAGAGAACATGGGAAATAGTGGCATCTTGAAAAATGTCCATATTGCAGAGATAGTGGTGCTGGACATTATAAAATGTGTAAAGGGGAATAAATCCTCAGGACTGATCAAGTGTACCCTGGAACTCTCTAGGAAGCCAGGGGAGTGATTGCTGGGACCCTTGCTTGGAAATCCTTATTATTAATAGCCACAGGTGAGGTGCAGGAAGACTGGAGGTTGGCTAACATGGTGCCACTATTTCAGAAAGGTGGTAAGGAAAAGTCAGAACTATTGACTGTTGAGCCTGACATTGGTGGTGGGCACATTTTTGGAGGGAATTCTAAGGGGCAGGATTTACATGTATTTAGAAAGGCAAGTACTGATTAGGGATAGTCAACATGGCTTTTTGCATGGGAGGTCATGTCTCTCAAACTTGATTCTATTTTTTGAACAAATAGAATTGATGAGGGCAGAAGGTGGATGTAATCTACATGGGCTTCAGTAAGGTGTTCAACAAGGTTCTCTTGGTAAACTGATTAGCAAGGTTGGATGTCATGGAAGACCGAGAGAACTAGCCATTTGGATACAGAACTGGCTCAAAAGTAGAAGACAGAGGATGATGGTGAAGGGTTGTTTTTCAGACTGGAGGCATGTGACTAGTGGTGTGGCACAAGGTTCGGTGCTGGGTCTACTGCTTTTCATCATTTATATAAATGATTTGGATGTGAAGGTATGGTAGTAAGTTTGCAGATGACACCAAAATTGAAGGTGTAATGGACAGTGATGAAGGTTACCTCAGAGTTCAACAGGATCTTGATCAGGTGGTGGGGGGGGGTGGGGGTTGGAGAAGGAGTCCAGAACTATAGGGCATAGTTTAACTGAACAAGGAAAGATGTAAAAGTGACCCAAAGGGCTACTTTTTTGTGCAGAGGGTGGTTTGTGTAATGGAATGAGCTGCCAGAGGAGATAGTGGAGGCTGGTACAATTACAACATTTGAAAGACATCTGGATGGTTATGTGAATAGGAAGGGTTTGGAGGGGTGTGGACCAAATGCTGGAAAATGGGACCAGATTTATTTAGGATATCTGCTCAGCATGGACGAGTAGGACCAAAGGGTCTTTCTCCATGCTTTACGTCTCTCTGACTGTGAAGACAATCAGGTTTCACACTGGAGTCACAATAAAGGTGCTTTGGAAACAGAATTTGTAAGCTAAGAGGTCAGTTCTTCAACAAGTTTCCCTCAGCTGTAAATCAAAACCTTGACTGTCTGCAAAACCCTGTTCAGGCAAAGTGGTCATACAGACCAGTCAAGTGACTTCCAGGTCTCATGTCCAACAACTCTCTGAAACCATGTAGGTTTTTAGGAAATATTTTCCATGTGTCTTTTCATTATCTTTCATGATGAAATCTCCACAGAATTTAAAATACACCAGTTTTTCTACCATCCTTCAGGACTCAAGTCCTCAAAAAAGTACATGTGAGGAATTCAGGGCTGATGAGGATTTCAGGTCGACAGAAAAGATGCTTTTATCTCTTTCCCTGTGCTAACTAGAAGTGACTTATTTAAACGAGTGGCATTTATCTCGTGTGTTGCAGAACGTCATGATGCCCTTTATGTGGTTGGATCCTTGGATGAGACCCTTGAATTGAGAGGAATGCGTTATCACCCAACTGATATTGAGACCTCCGTGCTTAGATCACACAAGAGTATTGCTGAATGGTAAGGCATAAAATAATTAACATGATTAATTGATATCTGCTTTAATGCTTAATCTGCTCACCCATGATTTTTGATAAATTCTTCATTACGCTGAACTGTCAAATTGATAGTGGTAGTGACAATAAAGGATATTCTATTCTAATACTGAATGAGTTGGACAAGTATTCAAGAAGGAAATAAAATATGGCATGAATGGGTGAAAAATGGAGGAGGATAATTAGTGGAAAATGGGACATCAAAAGGGTTGGACATGGGACATGAGAGCCACCAAAATGGACGCCACATATTTTATGGAAAATTGTCACGCACCGCAAGAAATGTTGGGTCCTAAGCAGAAGACTAGAAAAAGATTGTGAGACAGAGTCATACTATCTGAGACATTGTGTCAACTTATAGACTATCAAATATGCACAAACCAGTACACAGATTTGTTGTCCATGTCGAGCTGGTTAACTGTAAGCTGTAAGTCAGAAGGCTGAGGAGGAGTGGTGGTTTGACTCTGAGCCGGTCATGGAATATTAATCCTGGAGTTGCTGTTGCAGTGTGTTACCTTGCAGCAGCCAATCCCTGGAGCCATATACGAAGGAGTAGTGGGATTTAAATTGAAAGCTGAAAGCAAGTGATCCAAAATCTAAATCCCCTTTGGTAGCTAATTTGAAGAGTTTTGAGATGGTGAGGTTGCATCTGGGTTTTAGAGGCTTGGATAATCTAGTGCTGTGAAGGGTAATGCACGACTTCTGAAAGGTGAGAGAGCAATTTAGTTCATGAACTGCAAAAGCAAAACACAAGTCACTCAAAGTCAATTGGACCAGAACCTGGAACAGGATGAATCAGACAGTCAAGTGTAGAATGAGACATCCCACCTAATGACTGAGGTCAAAGGAGCTAGCCTGGCAGTGATTAAAGACAGCCTGATCAAGAATGCATTCTCAGCAGAAAGTGACAGTGATGGTGGTGTTCATAATAGAATTTGGGCCAGGAAGAAACTAATTTCTGTTCAGAATCCAAAACTGCAACAGAATAAAATTGAAACTGGAACACAGGCCACAAGTGAAAGGAAAGAGACGTGGGGTCAACTGTAAGGAATTGTTTGATTTGAAGGCTTTGAATGCAGTCAGAATGTTAGTGGTATGTATCTCCAACATAGCCCACCATAGCAGCATAATTATGGGAGTAAAGGTGTCCAGAAAAACATGAGTTATTAAAAACATTAAGCAAAGATATACGGATGGTGGATAACATTCAATACTTCGGGTTATTTTAAGTTAGAGATGGAGTTAAATTATTAGGAGCCAAGTTTCTGAGCAGTGGGAGGCAGGTAATAAATGGAATTTGAGTGAAGGAGAACTTGGTCAGAAGTGACTAACCTAGACAATATTTTTGTGTCCGTGTTCATGATGGATTCTTAAAGTGCTGTAAAATAATTCATTTTCTATCTGTGGACTTTTTCTTTAAAAAAATCCCTCAAGCATTATGCTACTTTTTTTTCTCTCATGAATGTTTTTATTTTTCCACAGTGCTGTCTTCACATGGACCAACCTGCTTGTTGTAGTGGTGGAATTGGATGGATCTGAACAGGAAGCACTGGACTTGGTTGCCTTGGTTACTAATGTTGTTTTAGAAGAACATTATCTGATTGTGGGAGTGGTAGTTGTGGTGGACCCTGGGGTGATTCCCATCAACTCACGTGGTGAAAAGCAGCGAATGCACCTTCGGGATGGTTTCCTAGCTGATCAGCTTGATCCTATTTACGTGGCCTATAATATGTGAGTTTTGTGCTCTGAGACTACTTACTGCTACTGCTGCCTCAGTGACAGTGTTTGTCAGTGCCCTGAATGTCCACATTGATCTTATATGCTGCACTAAAAATGAGAACAAAGAAAGCCAGAACGTGCTGGGAGATGGTGCTGTGTCTGTTGAGACCATATATCTAGTATGACCTGTTGTCAACTACTTCTCGTGGTGATGTGTTCTGCATAGCTCCAATGCTTGTCATATCGAAAGATGATAGGCGTGCCTGCCACACCACTCCTGGTGCCATATTAAATGTGAAGTAGTATTCTAGAAATATCACGGTATCACAGCACATCGAAGAGACTGCACAGCAGCAGCAGGAGCATAACTCCATCATATTTCATCAGACTTCTTGCAAGACTGGGAGACGAATCAGTTATTATTTTTATTAAATCCCTGCTCGTCTTCACTGTTCCTGTTGCCACACTTTCTTGATGTGGCTTTGGATTTGAAAATCTTTTTAAAGCCTATTTATTCTGTAAATCAGTGGATATGATTGAATGAATGGGGACATTTGCATATCCCAGAGCCAGATTGAGGGGGCCATTCTCTTTAAAGTTGTGCTCATCTTCATGCTAATCCACTGTTTACATCATTAAGAAGCATTGGAAAATGGTCATGGACAAAGATTTTGTCAAGTGCTAGGTTGTCTTGTGACAGTTGCATCATTGACTTGAGGGGAACTTTTGGGAATTTCCATCCCGTTATTGCATTGTGACCTGTAAAAGCTGGTGAAAGTCTTTCCAGCTTGTGTCACTATTGTGATCGCTGCTAACCATGATAATCAGGCCTCAGCAACAGAACTCAAAATCAGACCATCTTACCTGCACAAAAAGCATCATTATATCTCTAGGAAAAGTAAATAAAACTAGTATCCTATCATTTTAATGATTAGAATATTGTGATACTTTTTATAAAGTATTGCCATTGCACCAATGGAATCCTATGGCAGCATTCCCATCATTAACATGTTTCCTTCCATTTTATGTAATAATGCCAGGCCTGGAAATGCCACAAGTTGATCATTGATCTCAGAACAAAAGATTTTTAGAGAGTTCTCTAGAGTGGCTTTAACTATAAAGTTGCACAGAGATTGAATTGATGTGAAATGCAAACCTTTCTGTTTGATGATGAAGCTCGAATTTTTGCCAGTTGCTACAGTTTGCACCATGTTGCTGACATGCTCTTGCATATCTGGCTGGCTTTATTTGCATTCTGGGCCTTGAGACATGAGACAACTTGGTGATTACACAAATAAATAAAGTTATTGAAGACGTTTGTAGATTTTGCTAAAATGATTTATTTCCAAGTGGATCAGCCACTCAGTTGGCAATCATCTGGTCTGCTAATCCTGCAGAAGAGGATCTCTCGTACCCTCACATTACTTTTCTGCAACTGCAATTCTATCACACCTCATGTACCTTTCTTTTAATTAGTCAGTGAATCTTTAGCAGTGAAAGAAAAGATAGTATTTCAGCATGTGGTGATGTTTGCAATGAATTCAGAAAATTCCTTTCTCCTTTCAAACCATATGATGTTGGAACTTATTTCAGGTTAGCAAAACATCACAATGCCAAACTTTTCCACAACCTAACAATTCTATATGTCCCCATGCATGTTTTGAGCATTACGAGCAGAAGGTGTGTCATCTGCCATTCAAATCAGGTTGTTCTTTAAATGTCTAGGACAAATGATGGAAGGATGTTGTTGGGGTTGGAGAGTTTGAGCTATAGGGAGAAGCTGAATAGCTGGAGTGGCTTTCCCTGCGATGTTGGAGGCTGAGGGATGACGTTATAGAGATTTATAAAATCCTGAGAGGTAAAGATACGGAAAATAGCCAACATCTTTTTCATAGGATAGGGAGTCCAAAACTGGGGGGCATAGGTTTAACGTGAGAGGGGAAGATTTAAAAAGGACCACAGGGGTAACTTTTCATCAAGAGGGTGCTGCATGTATGGGATAAACTGCCAGAGGAAGTGATGGAGGTGAATACAATTACAATATTTAAAAGGCAGGTGGATGGGTATATGAATAGGAAGGGTTTAGAGTAATATTGGCTTAATGCTGGCAAATGGGACTGGATCAGACTGGCATAATTGGCACGGAAATGTTGGACTCAAGGTGTGCGTCAGTGATGTATAATTCTAAGACTCTGTGCTCATTCACATGTTTATATCAGGGTTCTTTGGAATCTTCTTTCTGATGTAGAGATCCTCTGGTCAAGTTGCCCAACTTGCTAACAGATACAAGCTCCAAAAACAGTGCTTTTTGGGAATACTGCTGGTCATCTTTAGGATATCCTTACTCTGTTTTGACTGTGAAAACTGAATTCTGACTTGAGAAAATTATTTTACTCATGTTCCATAATTTGCAGCTGCCTTTAGTACAGCGGTATTGTAGTTTTCGGTAATCGGGTCTCGCTGCCTTTGGGGATGCAGCAGGAGGGGGAGGAGCATGTTTCAGGAAGCACTTCAACCTCCGCACAGAAACATAAATTGGAGAAGGAATCAACCATTCATTCATGGCTGATCACCCAACTCAGTTTTCTGCTTTCTCCCCATGCCCTTTTTATCCCTTTAGCCCCAAGAACTATATCTAACTCCTTGAAAACATTCAATGTTTTGGCTTCAACCGCTTTCTGTAGCAGAGAATTCCATAGGCTCACTATATTGTCTGAGTGAGAAAATTTCTCCTTATTTCCATCCTAAATGGCCTACCCCATATCCTTAGACTGTTGTCCCTGGTTCTAGACTCTGTTGTCATGGAAACAACCTTCCTGTATTCACCATGTATAGTTTGTGAGAATTTTATTGATTGTTGAAGAGAGACCCCCCCAAATTCTTCTTAACTCCAATGAATAGAGTCTGAACTGATGCAGTCTTTTTTAGTCTATCAGTCCGGCCATCCTGGAAATCAGTCTGCTGAGCCTTCATTGCAATCCCTCCATAGCCAGAACATTTTTTCTCTAAGACCAAAACTGCACACAACACTCCAGGTGTGGTCTCACCAAGCCCCTGTGCAGTTCCAACAAGACATCCCTGCTTTTGTAGTCAAAACATCCCACTATTAAGGGGAAGTGATTGCCTCATGATATTATTGCTGGACTGTTAACTGAGAGACCCAGATAATGTTCTGGGAACCCAGGTTCAAATCCCACCATGGCAGTTGGTGACATTTGAATTTAGTAATAATCTGGAATTAAGAGTCTAATGACTATCATGAATTGATTGTTGGAAAAACCCATCTGGTTCGCTAATGTCCTTTAGGGAAGGAAACTGCCATCCTTACCTGGTCTGCTCTATTTGTGACTCCAGACCCAGAGCAATATGGTTTACTCTTAACTGCCCTCGAGGCATTTGGGGATGGATAATAAGGCTGCCTGGCCAGTGATGTCCTCATTCTGTGAATGAATTTTTAAAAAGCTATGAAGGACAATGTACCATTTGTTGCCCTCACTGCCTGCTGCATCTCCATGCATGCTTTCAGCAATTGGTGTACAAGGAGACCCAGGTATTTTTATGCCTCCACTTTTCCCAATCTGTCACCATTCTGATAATAAACTGCCTTTCTGATTTTTGCTACCAAAGTAGATAATTTTATCCATATTTTCCCACACCGATATATACATGGAATTCCTTCAGTGGGGAAGCAACATACCCTATTGAAGGCATAGAAGGTAAGGTGATACAAAGACTGATGTCATGCTGCATACAAACTATTTCAGTCACAAAGAAGCTACTTTAAACCATAAGTAGGAAAAGGTGTGTGGAACAATTGAGGTGAAACTGCATAAAACCAAATGTCATTTCAACAACACGGTGAAACCATTTGTACAGAGTTGAGTATTGAACAGTTAGTCATCGTACAAACATTCAATGATCTCAACAAAAGCCAGCCCAGGTGACATGGAGCACTTGTCACATCAGTTGTGTGGTGGAAGTGAGCAACCAGAGGTACACAGGCTGAACTGCAGATGTTATTTCTTGACTGCAGGTTACTGATCAGACAGAGTTGAATGGGGAAAAAGGGAGTATTTTCAGTATAAAAATCTGGAAATACTGCAATGTCAAAGGGATCACAATTATTGGGACATCAATTATTCACAATGTGGATATCTTGGATGACAAGTGAATGTTTGCAGATGACAAAAAATAGGTGGGATGATAACTTTTTTGAGGATTATACACCGTCTACAAAGGGATACTGACAGGGTAAGTGAAAGGGCAAAAACATCTCACACAATGTCAGAAATCTGGGAACCATGATGTAGAAGAAATAGAGGTTATACACTTCGGCAGGAAGAATGGAAGACCTGAACGTTATTTAAACGGGGTAAGACTGCAGAAAGTTATAGCACAGGCATTTGAGGCGCCCTTGTGTGTAAATCACACAGAAGCATCCAAATTCAGCAGGAAATGGGAAAGGTAGGTTGACTGGACATTATTTCATACTAATTGAAATATAAAAATAGTGAGGCCTTTATAAAACTATACAAGTCGTTAGTCAGACCATACCTGGAAAACTGAATGGTTTTAGTCCCTCATCTATGGAAAGTTATATGCACATTGGAGGCAGCCCAGAGAAGGTTCACTAGCTTGACTCTGAATATGGTGGGCTTAGACTGTCTTATCAGAAGAGATTGAGTTTGTTAGATTTGTACTCTTTGGAGTTCAGAAGAATAAAAGGTGGCCTTACTGAGAAATACAAGGTTTTCAGGAGGCTTTGCAGGGCAATGCAGGTAGGTGGTTTCCCCCAGTGAGTGTGTAGGACCAGAGAGCATAATCTCGGAGGAAGAATTCAACCATTTAAGATTGAGATGAGGATTTCTTTCTCCAAGAGGGGAGTGAGTTTATGTACATGTTACTGTACAGGGCTATTGAGTGTTGGGTATATTTGAAGCCCAGAGAGACAGATTTTTAATCAGTAAGAGTGTAAATGGTTATGGGTAAAAGGCCAATTCTAGACCAGATTAGGAAGTTGTACTGATACATTTGATGTTATTGGAGTAAGAGTTGTGGGTGGGATCCTGAGTAGGACTAAAACAAGCAATGTTCCACATATCCCACAAGGAGGCGCTACAGATAGCCTCCCCTTTGATTTGGAGCATGTGAGAGACATTAAGGGAGAAATTGCTCAAAGAGTGAGTGAGCTCAGCTAGGTGGAGGGTGGTGGCAGTGGATGGGTCTGTTCAGGCTTCCTTTCAAGGAAGAAGCAAAGAATCTTCAGACCATCCTTTTGGGGGATGAACGTATAGGAGGGATTTAATATCCACATGAAGAGGTGGCAGCTTGGACCAGAAAACTGGAGACGCTGAGAACTGCAATAAAGCTTCAAAAACCGCTCAAATTGGGAAGAAACTGAACAATGGGGGGAAGAACATGTAATCAAAATGCTAGGAAATAAGTTCGTTGGTGCCAGAGCAGATTCAGGCAATGGATCTGCCAAGGCACTCCTGTTTGTAGGAGTGGGCAGTGCAGGACTATGGTGACTCTAATTTAGGAAGCTGCAGAGGGGAAATGCTCAAAGAAGACCTATCTTGTGTTTGATGAAGGATTAAGCAAAACTCGCTGTCACAGCCACATTTCTTGCTCAGTGACTGCCTCCACCTTACCCTGCACTGATTCCAACTAACGGAACATAGTAACAGAAGTTGGTCTTTCAGCCTGTTGAACCTGCCCTGCCATCCAATATAAACATGGTTGATTGAACACTTAATACATTTTTCCCACTCTATCCTCATAACCCTGTTCGCCACTAGTAATCCAAAATCTATCATAAGCAAAGATTAAGCATCCACAGCTGTCTGTGGTAGAGAATTCCCTCATTCTAATTCCATCCTTCCTCTTTCCATGCATTCACTACCCTGACCACCCCTCCCTCGCCTGGTGAACAATTGTAGTCAGCAAAGGACTTTATGTCCCCACCTGAATGAAACTTTGGCACAATGTGATGATGTTAGGTAAGGGGTAAATGTAGGGGTATGGGTGGGTTGCGCTTCGGCGGGTCGGTGTGGACTTGTTGGGCCGAAGGGCCTGTTTCCACACTGTAAATCTAATCATCTAATCTAATCATGTCACCTGTGCCTCCTTGTCCACCTCTTTGGGCAGGAATTCTCTTTTTTTTCATTCTTTTTCTCTTCTTTCACTCTTTCTCTTTTACTCCATCTCCCCTTTTTCTCTTCCACCTGACCCACACCTTCCACAAACCCTTTCTTTCATTTCCCATACTGCACTTTCACCTGGATCTCTCCCTCTGGTGTCCCAGTGCATTCTGTATTTAGATGAGACTAGCAGTTTCTCTTTGCGATACTGAGTGTGGAAAATAAAGGCACAGAATGTGTTGGGTCCAGGCAAAAAAGAATAAGTAGTTTTCTTTAATTTTGCAGAATCTTTGAGTGTTATTTCTTTACCAAGTCAGAAGGAAGTGACAAGCATCTGGTTTGCTTACAACCTTTCTAGAAGTCAATGTTCCATTTGATCTTTAAGTCTCTAATAAATCATACTTAAACCAATCCAAAACCAATTTCCAGGCACTTACTTTTCAATGTACTTGGTGCTGGTATGTCTCTCCTATATCACATTTAGTTCCAGCAAAAGTAACCAAATAATCCCCAAGACTCCATATCTGAAATTCTTCCATAGCAGACAGTCATGAGGGTAATGGGATTGTTGGGCTGCACATGGAGTTCCAAATAGGGTTTGATTAAAAGTGCCATACAATAGGCTTGCCAGTGAATTTTAAGCCTGTGGAATAAGTAATGGCATGATTATGAAATTTGCTGAAAGATCAGAGATTAAGTACTGGTGAATGGTCGACGATGATGATATATAGTGGGGTGCCCCAACGCTTGCTACATAAACCATTGCTTTTCTTGTATATAAATGACTGAGAGCCATTGAGATATACTACAAGGAAACAGACCTGTCAGTCCAACTCATCTAAGCCAACCAGATATCCTAAATTAATCTAGTCCCATTTGCCAGCATTTGGCCCATATCTCTCAAAACTCCTCTTATGTATGTAACCATTCAGATGTCTTTTAAATGTTGTAAGTGTGCCAGTCTCCACCACTTCCTCTGGCAGCTCATTCCATGCACACACCACCCTCTGTGAAAAAGATGCTCCTTAGCTCCCTTTGAAACCTTTCCCCTCTCACCTTCGTTTCCTCTATGCTCCTAGTTTTGGACTCCCCTTCACTCAGGGAAGACGTTGGTTATTCACCTTATCAATGCCCCTCATGATCTTATACATGTATATAAAGTCGCCCTGCAGCCTCTGACACTCCAGGGAAAACAATCCCAATCCAATTCAGACTCTCCCTGTAGTTCAAACCCTCCAATTCTGGCAACATTGTTGCAAATCTTTTCTCAATCCTTTCAAATTTCACAACATCTTTCCTATAGCAGGGAGACCAGAATTGAATGCAGTATTCTGAACATGACCTAACCAATGTCCTGTACAGCTGCAACATGACCTCCCAATCCCGATACTCAATACTCTGACCAATAAAGGAAAGCATACCAAACGCCACCTTCACTATCCTATCTACCTGCGACTCCACTTTCAAGGAACTATGAACTTGCACTTCAAGGTCTCTTTGTTCAGCAGCACTCTCCAAGGGCCTACCGTTAAGTGTATAAGTCCTCCCCTGATTTGCCATACCAAAATGCAGCACCTCACATTTATCTAAATTAAACCCCATCTGCCACTCCTCAGCTCATCTGGTCAAGATCCCACTTTACTCTGAAGTGACCTTTGTTGTCCACTACACCTCCAATTTTGGTGTCATCTGCAAACTTACTAACCATACCTCTTATGTTCACATCCAAATCATTCATATAAATGACGAAAAGCAGTGGACCCAGCAATGATCTTTATAGCACAACACTGGCCTGAAAAGCAACCCTCCACCACCACCACCTGTCTCCTACCTTAAGCCAATTTTGTATCCTATTGAAGAGTTATCCCTGTATTCCATGTAATCTAACCTTGCTAACCAGTCTATCCATGAAACCTTGTTGAAAACCTTGTTGAAGTTCATGTTGACAATGTCCACTATTCTGCTTTCATTAATCTTCTTTGTCATCTCTTCAAAAATCTCAATCAAGTTAGTGAGACATGACTTCCCTCGCACAAAGCCATGCTGACTATCCCTAATCAATCCTTGCCTTTCCAAATACAAATAAATCCTGTCCCTCAATCATCTCCAACAACTTACTCACCATCAATGTCAGGCTCACCGGTCTGTAGTTCTAGCTTTTCCTTACTATCTTTCTTAAATAATGGCACTACATTAGCCAACCTCCAGACTTCAGGCCCCTCACCCATAGCTACCACTAATACAAATGTCTCAGCAAGAGACTTAGCAATCATTTCCCTAGCTTCCACAAAGTTCTAGGCTTTACCTCATCAGGTCCCAATTTGTGAATGCAGGACACAATTTCAAAATTTTCAAATAGCACAAAACAATTCAAATATTGTGAATTGCGAGGAGGCTACTGATTTTGAGGGTGTAAATAGGCTTGTGTCATGTGGCAAATCAACACTTGTCTGCGTTAGTGTTCTAACGTGCTTTATTTTATTGAGAATCATGATGGAAGGGGGACCCTGCCATTTTAATTGTTTCCTTGTTCCCATACCAATATTCCATACTGCCCTGTTGTACTGTTCCACTGAGCCTCAATTAATGCTTGAGGACATAAGACATTACAGCGCAGTACAGGCCCTTCGGCCCTCGATGTTGCACAGGTCTGTGCAACAATCTGAAACCTATCTAACCTACACTATTCCATTTTCATCCATATGTTTATCCACTGACCATTTAAATGCCCTTAAAGTTGGTGAGTCTAGTACTGTTGCAGGACTGTACGCTCCATGCCCTTACTACTCTGAGTAAAGAAGCTACTTCTGACATCTGTCCTATATCTATTGCCCATCAATTTAAAGCTATGTCCTTTTGTGCTAGCTATCACCATCTGAGGAAAAAGACACTCATTGTCCACCCTATCTAATCCTCTGATCATCTTAAATGTCTATTAAGTCACCTCTTAACCTTCTCTCTAATGAAAACAGCCTACAGTCCCTCAACCTTTCCTCATAAGAACTTCCCTCCATACCAGGCAACACCCTGGTAAATCTTCTCTGCACACTTTCCAATGCTTTCACATCCTTTCTATAATGCGGCAACCAGAACTGTGTGTAACACTCTGTGAGGCTGCACCAGAGTTTTGTACAGCTGCAACATGATTTCATGGCACCAAAACTGAATCACTCTACCAATAAAACCTAACACATCATATGCCGCCTTAACAACCTTATCAACATGACTGGCAAATTTCAGGGATCTATGCACATGGACACCAAGATCTCTCTGCTCATCCACACTACCAAGAATCTTAACATTAGCCCAGTACTCCGCATTCCTGTTACTCCTTCCAAAGTGAATTGCCCCTCACTTTTCTGCATTCAACTCCATTTGCCACCTCTCAGCCCAGCTCTGCAGCTTATCTATGTCCTTCTGTAACCTGCAACAATCTTTCACATTATCCACAACTCTACCAACTTTAGTATCATCTGCAAATTTACTAACCCATCCTTTTACGTACTCATCCAGGTCATTTATAGAAATTACAAACAGCAGTGGCCCTAAAACAGATCCTTATGGTGTACCACTAGTAACTGAACTCCAGGATGAACATTTTCCATCAACCACCACCCCTCTATCATCTTACAGCTAGCCAATTTCTGATCCAAACTGCTAAATCACCCTCAATCCCATGCCTCTGTATTTTCTGCAATAGCTTACCATGGGGATCATTATCAAACGCTTTACTGAAATCCATATAGCCACATCAATTGCTTTACCCTCAACCACCTTCTCAAGGTCACTTTGGTCACCTTCTCAAAGAACTCAGTAAGGTTTGTGGGGCACTACCTACCCTTGACAAAATGATGTTGACCATCCGTTATCAAATTATTCCTTTCTAGATGATTATAAATCCTATCTCTTATAATCCTTTCCAACACTGCCCAAAATCGAAGTAAGGCTCGGTCTATAATTACCAGGGTTGTCTCTTTTACCCTTCTTGAACAAGGGGACAACATTTGCTATCCTCCAATCTTCTGGCACAATTCATGTGGACAATGATGATATAAAGATCAAAGCCAAAGGCTCTGCAATCTCCTCCCTAGCTTCCCAGAGAATCCTATCATAAATCCTATCTGGCCCAGGGGACTTTTCTATTTTCACACTTTCCAAAATTGCTAACACCTCCTCCTTGTGAACCTCAATCTCGTCTGGTCCAATAGCCTGCACTTCAGTATTCTCCTCAACAATATTGTCTTTTTCTTGTGTGAATACTGATGAAAAGTATTCATTTAGTGCCTCTCCTAAATCTTGCATTACAGCCTCATAATTGCTTTTCCCCCAGCTATAGCTCTTGCCCTACTGTGTATACCTATCCCTTTGCATTGCTGAATTGTGGTCACTATCACCAAAGTGCTCACCTACCTCCAAATTTAATACCTGGCCAGGTTCATTACCCAGTGCCAAATCCAATGTGGCCTCGCTTCGTATTAGCCTATCTATATACTGTCAGAAAACCGTCCTGCATACATTGGACAAAAACTGACCCATCGAAAGTACTCAAACTATAGCGTTTCCAGTCAACCATTTGGAAAGTTAAAGTCCCCCAAAACAACTACGATCCAGAATTATCTTTGCTATCCTTTCCTCTACATCTCTGGAACTTTTCAGAGGCCTATAAAAACTTCCCAACAGGGTGACCTTCCCTTTCCTGTTTCTAACCTCAGCCTGGCTTCCTCAGTAGACGAGTCTTCAATATCCTTTCTGCCGCCGTAATACTGTCCTTGACTAACAATGTCACCCTCCCTCCCCCCGTTCTACCATCTTCCCTTATCTTCCTGAAACACCTAAACCCCAGAACCTGCAACAACCATTCCTGTTCCTGCTCTATCCAATGTCTCCAAAATGGCCACAATATCAAAGTCCCAGAAACTAACTCATGCTGCAAGTTCACCCACCTTATTCCAGAAGCTCCTGGCATTGAAGTAGACATACTTCAAACCAGTTTCCTGCCTGCCAATACACTTGTGCAATCTTGAAATCTTCTTCGTGACCTCACTACTCTCAACTTCCCATACACTGGAGCTACAGTTCAGGTTCTCATCCCCCTACTGAATTTGTTTAAACTCTTATTAGCAAATATCTCTTCCCCCCCCCCCCCCCCCCCCCCCCCAGGATATTGGTGCCCCTCTCGTTCAGGTGTAGACCATCCTTTTGTGGAGGTCCAACCTACCCCAGACTGTGCCCCAATTATACAGGTATCTGAGTCCCACCCTCCTGCACCATCCCTGTAGCCATGTGTTCAATTGCTCTCTCTCCCCTGTTATTCACCTCACTAGCACGTGGCACAGGTAACAAACCAGAGATGATAACTCTGTTTGTTCTAGCTCTCAGCTTCCACCCTAGCGCCCTGAATTTCTGCCTTACATCTCCATCTCTCTTCCTACCAATGTCGTTGGTGCCTATGTGGACCACGACTTGGGGCTGCTCCACCTCCCACTTAAGGATCCCAAAAACACTATCTGAGACATCACTAACCCTGGCACCTGGGAGGCAACACACCAACCGGAAGTGTGTCTCGTTCCTACAGAATCTTCTAAATGTCCCTCTAACTATGGAGTCTCCAATGACTTGTGCTCTTCTCCTCTCTCTCCCCTTCCCTTCTGAGCAACAGGGACAGACTCTGTGCCAGAGACCTGTAACTCATGACTTATCCCTGGTAAGCCGTCTCCACCTCCCCAACAGTATCCAAAACAATATATTTGTTATTGAGGGGAACGGCCAGAGGAGATCCCTGCACTGCCTGCTCGTTCCCTTTTCATCCCATGACTGTAACCCATCTTTTTTCCTGTATCTGAGCTACCTCCCTGTAGCTCCTCTCAATTACCCTCTCCCAAATGATCCTAAGTTCATCCAGTTCCAGCTCCAATTCCCTAATGAGGTTTGAGGGTCTGGAGTTGGTTGCACTTCCCGCAGATGAAGTCAGCCGGGACATTAATGGTGACTCTTACATCCCACATTCTGCAGGAGGAGCCTGCAACTCCCCTAACATGCATTCCCACTTCTGAATTCCCAAAGAGACTATTGAAAATGAAAAACTACTTACCTTACCAAATCAGCACTCAGAACCTTTTTATTTGGTTAGAGGAGGGATATGGGAGGAATAACACTTTGATCTTTTGACTCCATATTCTCCAGTCTTCTGAATTCAATGCTGAGTTTGACTATTTTAGCAATAATTTAACTTTTTTTGCTTTTTTTTTCCTTTCAGCGTAGCTATAGACATATCATTGTATCTTCGTTTCTGTTCTTGCTCAGTCACTGTTCTCTTTGTTTCTGGAGGACAAACTCGCTTGTTTTTCCTCCTTTGCTGAATTCCACCCTATCATGGGTTTCCCGTTTGTCCTTGTCTTTCATTTAGCCTTTGCTCAAAACCTATTAAAACTTTTCCCAGGGGGTTCTGAGGAAAATGAGGCACTAACTCTGTTTCTCTCCCTATGTGGATGCTGCATCACCTGTTGAGAGCTCCCAGTATTTTCTTGTTTTTATTTCAGATCTTCAACATTTGTAGTATTCTGCTTTTCAATTAGAATATAACAATGCTGTCAGCCTGACTTGATTATGACTACAGATCCAAGAGGGGACTGCTTCCAGTTATATAGCAGTAGATAAAATAACGTTTTGAACATGGAACGTTTTTAGAATGTTGCCTTTGAAGTTCATCTTCAATAATGAAGTAAGGCATAAAATTTCCAACGAATCTAATTTCTTCACCAAGTGAGAAGTCTGCACACTGTGAAGGAGCTGGCTACCATTAAAATATACTGCAGGATACACAGTCAGGGTCACAGCGGTAGCTGCTGTCTTAGATGGTGGCCATTCATACCAGTATTAATTTGAAGATGGATGATTAGTATGTGTTCTTGTATATGGAAGAGAATAATTCTCTTGTAGCCCTGAATTGTTGCATTTGGAGCAGATTTATAGTAATTTACACATTTTCACTGACTACAGCCTGTTGCTTTGACCTTAATATGGTTCATTTTTATGCCTTTCTCAAATTATATTTGTCTGGCTTATTTATCTTACGTTAGACATTATTCTCTGAGGATGAATGCTCTCGAATTGTGCAATATCAAATTTTGACCAGTTTAAGGAATTGACAATGGGGACAATCATTCACCCGCCTCTAACCTGTTCTGTGTACATTTAGATTCTGGTTTATCTGCTCTTAATTCATTTTCCCAGCTAACCCCCGTATCCTGACGTACCTGTCCAGCTAACCCCCACTCCATCCTGATGAACCTGTCTAGGTAACTCCCCCCCCCCCCCCATCCTGACATACCTGTCTAGCTAAACACCCTCGTATCCCAACATAGCTGTCCAGCTAACATCCCCCCACCCTGATGTTTCTGTCCAGCTAACACCCCCCCCCCCCCCCATCCTGACCTGTCCTGCTAAGCCCCCCCCCCGGATCTTGACATGACCAGCTAACCCCCCCCCCCCCCATTCCTGACCTGTCCAGCTAACCTCCTCCATTCCTGACCTGTCCAGCTAACCCCCCACCCCACCCCATCCTGATGTACATCAGGAAACGGTGGGGGGGGGCACTTTTGACCCCTCTGTGTGACTGTTTCACCTCCAATCTCTCCTCTCTCCTAAATCTTTGCACTTTGTTTCCACCTTCCACTTCCTCCAAACCAAAGGAGGAGCCATGGGTACCCACATGAGCCTTAGCTATGCCTGCCTCTTCGTAGGATATGTGGAACAGTCCATCTTCCGCAGCTACACTGGCACCACTCCCCATCTTTTCCTCCATTACATCAATGACTGTATCGGCGCTGCCTCGTGCTCCCACGAGGAGGTTGAACAGTTCATCCACTTTACTAACACCTTCCACCCCGACCTCAAATTCACCTGGACTGTCTCAGACTCCTCCCTCCCCTTCCTAGACCTTTCCATTTCTAACTCGGGCGACCGAATCAACACGGACATTTACTATAAACCAACCGACTCCCACAGCTACCTAGACTACACCTCCTCCCACCCTGCCCCCTGTAAAAACGCCATCCCATATTCCCAATTCCTTCGTCTTCGCCGCATCTGCTCCCAGGAAGACCAGTTCCAATACCGTAAAACCCAGATGGCCTCCTTCAAAGACCGCAACTCCCCGCCTCCCCCCCCCCCCCCCCCCCCCCCGACGTGATCGACGATGCCTCCACCGCATCTCTTCCACTTCCCACTCCTCCGCCCTTGAGCCCCGCCCCTCCAATCGCCACCAGGACAGACCCCACTGGTCTTCACCTACCACCCCAGCAACCTCCATATACATCGTATCATCTGTCGTCATTTCCGCCACCTCCAAACGGACCCCACCACCAGAGATATATTTCCCTCCCCTCCCCTATCAACGTTCCGAAAAGACCACTCCCTCCGTGACTCCCTTGTCAGGTCCACACACCCCACCAACCCAACCTCCACTCCCGGCACCTTCCCCTGCAACCGCAAGAAATGCAAAACTTGCACCCACACCATTTCCCTTACTTCACTCCAAGGCTCCAAGGGATCCTTCCATATCCACCACAAATTCACCTGCACCTCCACACACACCATTTACTGCATCCGCTGCACCCGATGTGGCCTCCTCTATCTTGGGGAGACAGGCCGCCTACTTGCGGAATGTTTCAGAGAACACCTCTGGGACACCCGGACCAACCAACCCAACCACCCCGTGGCTCAACACTTCAACTCCCCCTCCCACTCCACCAAGGACTTGCAGGTCCTAGGACTCCTCCATTGCCAGACCATAGCAACACGACGGCTGGAGGAAGAGCGCCTCATCTTCCGCCTAGGAACCCTCCAACCACAAGGGATGAACTCAGATTTCTCCAGTTTCTTAATTTTCCCTCCCCCTAACTTGTCTCAGTCAAATCTCTCGAATTCAGCACCGCCTTCCTAACCTGCAATCTTCTTCCTGACCTCTCCACCCCCACCCCCACTCTGGCCTATCACCCTCACCTTAACCTCCTTCCACCTATCGCATTTCCAATGCCACTCCCCCAAATCCCTCCTCCCTACCTTTTATCTTAGCCTGCTGGACACACTCTTCTCATTCCTGAAGAAGGGCTCATGCCCGAAACGTCGATTCTCCTGCTCCTTGGATGCTGCCTGACCTGCTGCGCTTTTCCAGCAACGCCTTTTTCAGCTCTGATCTCCAGTATCTGCAGTCCTCACTTTCTCCTTCCAAATCCAGGCCCATCTTTTCCACAATTTTACATTTGTCTTTGCGATCAAGTGTCTGATCCTGCACATTACAGAAACAGTACATAGCAAGTCACAAATTACGTTGTACAGAGATCTGCCAAATTAACAACTTCATTGCAAAACACATTCTTTATTTTCTAATCATTCTTTCTCCAAAGGGTTGACCATAATTATAACCTACCACCCTGGTAAAAGTTACATGAAGTTGTTCTTGAACTAAAACAGCACGAGGACGATAAATACAAATTTTGTTTAGAACCCAACCTCATAACCTGTTTATAATCTCACAATCTGTAATTATTGAGAGGAGAGGTGTTTAGGAAAAATCAGAGTCTGATGTCGGTGGTGGGCAAGTTGTTGGAAGGAATCCAATTTGGAAAGGTATGGACTGATTAGGGATAGTCAACATGGCTTTGTGCATGGGAAATCATGTCTGTCAAACTTGATTGAGATTTATGAAGAAGTCACGAAGATGATTGATGAGGGCAGAGCAGTGGATGTGATCTATATGGACTTCAGTAAGATGTTTGAGAAGTTCCCCATGGGAGACTAGTTAGCAAGGGATACAGGGAGAAATAACCATTTGGATACAGAACTAGCTTGAAGGTAGAAGACAGAGGGTGATGGTGGAAAGTTGTTTTTCAGACTGGAGGCCTGTGACCAGTGGAGTGCCACAAGGATCGGTGCTGTGTCCACAACTTTTCTTCATTTACATAAATGATTTGGATCTGAACATAAGAGATATAGTTAGTAAGTTTGCATATGACACCAAAATTGGAGGTGTAGTGGACAGTGAAGAAGGTCACCTCAGATTACAACAGGATCTTGATCAGATGGGCCAATGTGCTGAGAAGTGACAGATGGAGTTTAATTCAGATAAATGCGAGATGCTGCATTTTGGGAAAGCAAATCTTAGCAGGACCTATACACTTAATGGTAAGGTCCTTGGGAGTGTTGTTGAACAGAGAGATCTTGGAGTGCAGGTTCATATCTCCTTGAAAGTGGAGTTACAGTTAGATCGGATAGTGAAGCATTTGGTATGCTTTCCTTTATTGGTCAGAGTATTGAGTACAGGAGCTGGGAGGTCATGTTGTAGCTGTACAGGACGTTGGTTAGGCCACTGTTGGAATATTGCGTGTAATTCTGGTCTCCTTCCTATCGGAAAGATGTTGTGAAACTTGAAAAGTTCAGAAAAGATTTGCAAGGATGTTGCCAGGGTTGGGGGATTTGAGCTAGACGGGGAGGCTGAACAGGCTGGGGCTGTTTTCTCTGGAGCGTCGGAGGCTGAAGGGCGACCTTATAGAGGTTTATAAAATCATGAGGGGCTTGAATAGGGTAAATAGACAAGGTTTTTTTCCTGGGGTTGGGGAGTCCAGAACTAGAGGGCATAGGTTTAGGGTGAGAGGGGAAAGATATAAAAGAGACCTAAGGGGCAACCTTTTCATTCAGGGTGGTGCCTGTATGGAATGAGCTGCCAGAGGAAGTGGTGGAGACTGGTATAATTGCAGCATTTAAATAGCATCTGGATGGGTATATGAATAGGAAGGATTTAGAGGGATATGGGCCAAGTGCTAGCAAATGGGACTAGATTAAATTAGGTTAGGATATCTGGTCAGCATGTTTGAGTTGGACTGAAGGGCCTGTTTCCATGCTGTACATCTGTATGACACTATAACTCTAAAATAGTGTTATTTTGCTGTTATCTCTATAAATCTCTAATAATAATTACTAGAACTCAGAAATCCTGAACTGTTATACACTTGCACTCTACAAACCTTGCAGTCCACACATACAAAAGGACCAGAAGGCAAGATGTCTCCTCAGCCAAAGGAGAGCAATTGAAACCTGGTATATGTGAAGTGGTGATAATGGCTTAATACAGCTCAATACAAAGGAGCCATGTTTTGACTAAAAGTGCAGAGTCATGGCGTCGCAATCTAGTTACATTTCGATAATGTGACTAGCTGTGGTCCGAACACAGGCCCCTGCAGAATTCCACGAGTCACTGGCTGCCAGCCTGAGAAATGCCCTTTTATCCCTGCTCCCTGCCTTCTGCCAGTCAGCCAATCCTCTAGCCATGCCAGTATCTTGCCTTATAGGCTCTTATCCTATTTGGCAGCCTCCTAAGCAGCACCTTGCCAAAGGCCTTCTGGAAATCCAAATCGATCATGACCATTGGTTCTCCTCTGTCTAACTTGCTTGTCACCTCCTCTAAGAATGCTAGCAGGTTTGTCAGGCATGACCACTCTTTGATGAAGCCATGCTGATCCCTCCATATTTTACAAGACACTTCCAAGTATTGTGCAATCTCATCCTTTTAATAATGGATCTGAAAATCTTTCATTAGCATATGGTTTCCTGTCTTCTGTCTGTCTCCCTCCCTTCTTAAACAGGGGTGTTACATTACCCATTTTCCAGTCCTGAGAGACCCTTCCTGCCTCCAGTGATTCCTGAAAGATCACTGCCAATGCCTCTACAATCTCCTCAGCTATCTCCTTCAGGACTCTGGGGTGTAGTCTATCTGATCCGTGTGATTTATTCACCTTCAGACCTTTCAGCTTCCACAGCACCACCTCTGCCCCCTGACTCTCTCGAAGTTCTGGTATGGTGCTGGCGTCTTCCCCTGTGAAAACTGATGTAAAGTATCTATTCAGTTTCTTTGTTCCCCATTCCTACTTCTCCAGCTTAATTTTCCAGTGGTCCAATGTCCATCCTTGCCCCTTTCTTCGCTTTTAGATATCTACAGAATCTCTTGCAATCTTCTTTTATATTATCAGCTAGCTTACTCTCATATTTCATCATCTCCCCCTTTTGTTTTTTAGTCATCCTCTGCTGGATTTTAAAGGCTTCCCAATCCTCTGGCGTCCCACTAACCTTCACCACATTGTTTGGCTTTTTCTTTCGCTTTTATGCTGTCCCTGACTTCCCTTGTCAACCTGATCCTCCCTTTAGTACGTTTCCTCTTGCTCAGGGTGAATTTCTGCTGTGCCTCCCAAATCATCCTCAGAAACTCCTGCCATTGCTGCTTTGCCATCCTTTTTAACTAGGCTCCCCTTCCAATCAACTCTGGCCAGCTCCCCTCTCATATCTTTACCTTGACTCAGTTGGAATACCATTACATTGGATTCTAAATTCTCCCTCTCAAACCGCAGGGAGAATTCTATCATATTATAGTCACTGTCCCCTAGGGATTCCTTCACCTTCAGTGCTTTGATCATCTCCGTCCCGTTACACATCACTAAATATATAATTGCCTGTTCCTAGTAACCTCTTCCACAAGCTGCTCAAAATAAAAACTATTTCGCAGACTAATCACACATTCCTTTCCTTGAGATCTGCCATCAACCTCATTTTCCCAGTTCACCTGCATATTGAAGAGCCCCATGTTTATTGTACTAGTGCCTTTCTGACATGCCTTTTCTATCTCCTGACTACTGCTCGGAGGCCTGTACAGAATCCCATCAGAGCTTTTATTCCTCTACAGTGTCCTAACTTTAGCCACTCAGTTTCTGCACTTTCTCTGACTCAACGTCATTTCCTGCTATTGATTTGATTTAATTTCTTACTAATGAGATAATCCCACCCTCTGGCTCTCCTTTCAATAGGACGTGTATCCTTGGCTATACATTTTCTAACCCTGCTCTCCTTGCTGCCACGTCTCTGTGATGCCCACAACATCGCACCATAGGGGATACATTCCTACGAAGAGCAAGTATTGCAAAGTTTTTAGACAGGCTGAAGTGTAGAGGCTCCTTTAACTCTACCTCCTGTATCCCTCGATCTGCCTCACTTACAGACACTCCTTCCTGTCCCCTGTCCCCTGACCGCTGACCAAGTTCAATCCAAAGGTTGGAACTGCCTCCTGAAACACGGCATCCAGGTAACTCTTCCCCACTCCTGACGTGTCACAGTTTCTGAGCCGGAGTCCCTCGACTAACCAACATTTGATACACTATGAACCATTATGTGGGCCACCAGCTCCCACATCATGTAGTTACAGCTCATTGCCTGACCCTATTTTAATTACTTACTTATCAATTTGATTTGTAAAAATTCTGCTCTGTTTTTTAATTTGTAGACTGTAAATAATTCCCCTATTTACTTTCAGTCTGAAAGTAATCTCTAATAGATTATTACTAATTTGGCTATCATCAAATAATGCACTTCCCATGATGTCACTCTTTTCTGTTGAGCCTTTGATCATGGCCTTCAACTTATCCTATTTTTTAAAAAAACCTAAGAAACTATGAGCCAATTTTTTAAAAAGCACCTCTTCCCTTCTGCATTAAATTCCTATGCTGCCTCCAAATTCCCTGAACTACATCCTGTACTCACTTGAGCTATGTCTCATTCTGAATGTGATCTCTCCTTCCTGATTGTGCAAAGCTGACTGATCCTGATAATTGAACAGCCAGAATCCAGGTATAAAAACCTGTTTCTAGTCTTCACCTCTTCAAAACCTGTATTCTAGAACAAATCTTACATTTGCTGAATAAGTAGGTCAGGCCTACCCACCAATAACTTCTTGTAACACCTTCATCTTTACAAGGGATTCTGCAAGTTCAGCCAACTGTAGCCCCTTGAATTTGAGCTCCATCGAATAAGGACCATTTCTGACCATGCACTTTGGTCTCTCACAGAAATCATGTGAATTAACACCAATATCATTGACTATTAAATTATTTGTAGCTTTTTCTTTTGTGTTTTTTTTCTGTCTTCCCAGTGTGTGTAGATGTTTGCACCAGATATTCCTCACAGTTTGAATAAACTATACTTCTGTTTTAACCCTTCAATGTTTGCTGTAGGCCATTATTGTTTATGTTCAGAGGGTTTTGGGGGAAGCATCTTGCAAAGTTTGGGAGAAGATTTGTAGCTCGGGTGCTCGTTGTTGTGGTTCTGTTCACTGAGCTGGGAATTTGTGTCGCAAACGTTTTGTCCTCTGTCTAGATGACATCTTAAGTGCTTGGGAGCTTCCTGTGAAGCGCTTCTGTGATGTTTCCTCTGGCATTTATAGTGATTTGTACCTGCCGCCTCCGGTTGTCAGTGTTTTGTGCAGTCCTTGCATGGGATTTTGTACACTACATTGGTTTTGCTCATGCTGTGTATCGGGCCCTTTGTTCTGATGAGCTGTTGTCTGAGACTCTCATAGGACTACACTATGAAAACACTACATAGGACAAACAGGAAGACCGCTGACGATCCGCATCCACGAACACCAACTAGCCACGAAACGACACGACCAGCTATCCTTAGTAGCCACACACGCAGACGACAAACAACATGAATTCGACTGGGACAACAATACTATTATAGGGCAAGCCAAACAGAGAACAGCCGGGGAATTCCTAGAGGCATGGCACTCATCCAATGATTCTATCATCAAACACATCAACCTGGACCAGCCACTGCAGTGGACAGCTGGAACTGACAACCGGAAGCGGCAGGTACAAATCACTATAAATGCCAGAGGAAAGGTCACAGAAGTGCTTCACAGGAGGCTCCCAAGCACTGAGGATGTCACCTAGACAGGGGACGAAACGTCTGCAACATAAAGTCCCAGCTCCGTGAACAGAACCACAACAACGAAGCAACGAATACATCTCTTTATGAACACAAACAACAGAGAAGAATAAAATAATTAAATTCGTCTCTCCATCTTGTCTGTAACAGTTTAGCAAGTAATGAATCTCTAAAGCACAGTCCATGACTCAGCACAGTATTAGAGCTATTTAGCCAAATCTGAAACACCGTCGTGGATATAGTGTCGGAAAAGTGGCAGCCAATTATTGTACATCAACTGCCTATGAGCAGTAAAGTCATAATAGCAAAATAATCTATTTGTGATGCTTGTTGAGAAATGAATATTGGCGCTAGAAATATCAGCCTCGGTTTCTGTGGTTCCAAGCTCTTGGAAGCAGTGACTCTAAACCCCGATTAATCTCATTTTCTTCAAGGAGAGCAAACTCAGCTTTTCCAGCTTCTTACTGTCAGATCTGGCTGCCTGCAAATTAACTGCTGACTTTCCTCAACTACAAGTGATTCGCCTTCAAAATTATTTCATCAGCGGCGTCACTCTTTGGGAGATTTTAAAGGGGACTATACAAATGCAAATTCTTTCTATTTGACCTCCTATGAGGTCACCCCTCAGCCTCCGATCCTTCATGGAAAACAGCTCCAGTCTATTCAGTCTCTCCCTAAGCTCCAACCCTGGCAGCATCCTTGTAAATCTTTTCTGAACCCTTTCAAGTTTCACAACATGCTTCCAGTGGGAGGGAGACCAAAATTGTATGCAATAGTCCAACAGTGGCCTAACCAATGTCCTGTACAGTTGCAACATGACCTCCCAACTCCTGTACTCAATACTCTGACCAATAAAGGAAAGCATACCAAACTCCTCCTTCACTATCCTATCTACCTGCGACTCCACGTTCAAGGAGTTATGAACCTGCACTCCAAGGTCTCTTTGTTCAGCAACATTCCCTAGGACCTTACCATTAAGTGTATAAGTCCTGCTAAGATTTGCTTTCCCAAAATGCAGCACCTCACATTTATCTGAATTAAACTCCATCTGCCCACTTCTCAACCCATTGGCCTATCTGGTCCAGATCCTGTTATAATCTGAGGTAACCCTCTTCACTGTCCACTACACTTCCAATTTTGGTGTCATCTGCAAACTTCCTAACTATACTTCTTATGTTCACATCCAAATCATTTATATAAATGATGAAAAGTTGTGGACCCCACACCGATTCTTGTGGCACTCCACTGGTCACAGGCCTCCAGTCTGAAAAATAACCCTCCACCACCACCCTCTGTCTTTTATCTTTGAGCCAGTTCTGTATCCAAATGGCTAGTTCTCCCTGTAATCTTTGCTAACTAGTCTCCCATGGGGAACTTGTCGAACATCTTACTGAAGTCCATATAGATCACGTCCATCGCTCTGCCCTCATCGATCCTCTTCATGACTTCTTCATAAATCTCAATCAAGTTTGTGAGACAAGATTTCCCACGCACAAAGCCACATTGACTATCCCTATTCAGTCCTTGCCTTTCCAAATATGTGTCCATCCTAAACCTCAGGATTCCCTCCAACAACTTGCCCACCACTCAGGTCAGGCTCGCTGGTCTGTAGTGCCCTGCCTTGTCCTTACCGCCCTTCTTAAACAGTGGCACCACGTTTGCCAACCTCCAGTCTTCCGGCACCTCACCTGTGACTATCGATGATACAAATATCTCAGCAAGAGGCCCAGCAATCACTTCTCTAGCTTCCCACAGAGTTCTCGGGTACACCTGATCAAGTCCTGGGGATTTATCCACCTTTAACTGTTTCAAGACATCCAGCACTTTCTCCTCTGTAATAAGGACATTTTGCAAGATGTCACCATCTATTTCCCTACAGTCTATATCTTCCATATCCTTTTCCACAGTAAATACTGATGCAAAATACTCGTTAAGTATCTGCCGCATCTCCTGCGGCTCCACACAAAGGCCCCCTTGCTGATCTTTAAGGGGCCCTATTCTCTCCCTAGTTACTCTTTTGTCCTTGATGTATTTCTAAAAACCCTTTGGATTCTCCTTAATTCTATTTTGCTCTCCTGATTTCCCTCTTAAGTATACTCCTACTGCCTTTATTCTCTTCCAGGGATTCATTTGATCTATTTTGTCGATACTTGACTTATACTTCCTTCTTTTTCTTAACCAAACCCTCAATTTCTTTAGTCATCCAGCATTCCCTACACCTATCAGCCTTTCTCTTCACCCTAACAGGAATATACTCTCTCTGGACTCTCGTTTTCTCATTTCTGAAGGCATCCCTTTACCTGCGAACATCTGCGCCCAATCAGGTTTTGAAAGTTCTTGCCTAATATCATCAAAATTAGTCTTCCTCCGATTTAGAACTTCAACTTTTAGATCTGGTCTATCCTTTTCCATCACTATTTTAAAACGTGTAGAGTTATGATCGCTGGCCCCAAAGTGCTCCCCCACTGACACCTCAGTCACCTGCCCTGCCTTATTTCCCAAGAGTTGGTCAAGTTTTGCACCTTTTCCAGTAGGTATATCCACATACTGAATCAGAAAATTGTTTTGTACGCACTTAAGAAATTCCTTTCTATCTAAACCCTTCACACCTTGTTCTCTGCTTGGTCCCTGCCTGCCCTGACTGTTTGATTCACTCCTTTACCCAACTGTACCAGTCTCAGATTGATCTCTTTCCTCACTATCTCCCTGAGTCCCACCCCCACCTTACTAGTTTAAATCCTTCTGAGCAGCTCTAGCAAATTTCCCTGCCAGTATATTAGTCCACTTCCAATTCAGGTGCAATCCATCCTTCTCGGTTATTTCTACCCCCGAAGAGATACCAATGATCCAAAAATGTGAATCCTTCTCCCAAACCAGCTCCTCAGCCATGCATTCATCTGCTCTCTCCCCCTATTCCTGCCCTCACTAGCTCACAGCACCGGGAGTAATCCAGATATTACTACTCTCGAGGACCTCCTTTTGAAATTCTTGCCTAACTCTTTATGTTCTCCCTTCAGAATCTCATCCATTTTCCTTCCTATATCATTGGTTCCAATGTGGACAATGACCTCTTGCTGGCCCCTCTCCCCCGAGAGAACATTCTGCACCCTCTCTGAGACATCCTTGATCCTGGCACCTGGGAAGCAACACACTATTCTGATTTTTCGCTGCTGTCCACAGAAACATCTGTCTGTACCTTGGACTACAGAATCCCCTAACACAATTGATCTACCCGATATACCCCTTGTTGCATTAGGGCCAGACTAAATACCAGAAACTTGGATTCTCAGGGGAATGTAGCACGAACAGCTTACCACCTATATTTTCCAGAACAGTATACTTGTTTGAAATGGGGATAGCCACAGACGACTCCTGCACTAGCTGCCTACTTCTCTTACCTTTCCTGGAGTTAACCCATGTATGTGACTGTATCTGCATCTTTTCTCCCCTTTCTGTAACTGCCATCCGTCACATCCCCTTGCTCTTGTAAATTCCTTATTGCCTCTCACTGTCTCTCCAACTGATCTATTCGATCTGATAGGATTCGCTACCAACGGCACTTATTGCAGATAAAATCCTCAGTAACCCGTAAACTCTCCCTGAACTCTCACATCCAACAAGAAGAGCATATCACTGTACTAAAGGCCAGTTTTGCTTCTTTCAATATTCAGACCCAGAAAATAGCCCTGTCTTATTCCTCTACAAAACACTGCTCCAGACTAACTTGATACTTACGGCTTATATTTTTAACTTTAATCAAGAGACATATCTCAATGTGTTTCTTGAGATATACTCTACTCACTACTGCAGCCTTACTGTAAGGCCACACTTAAAGCTATTCACTCATCTGTTTCTGTGCTGTGACCTCTCCCAAACAGGTTCCTCCAAGATCAGTTGTGAATTTCACGGTTTGTTAATTTTCCCAGACACACACTGATGTTCAACGATACATGAATTCATTGAGCAAAGGCAGTAACACTGCTCTGTCAGTTAGCAGTGTGGGTTTCTCTCTCTCTTTCTCTCTCTCCTGCATTGTCCTCACCATATGTTTCCTTTGTCTGTTCCTCTGCCTTTTAAAACTGCTGTTGTTTTGACTGTTTTTCCCAAAATTCCAAAACAACGCAACAAAGACACGCACGAGAATTCCTAGAAGCATGGCATTCCAACCGGACCTCTATCAACAAACACATCGAGTTAGACCCCATCTACCACCCCCTGAGTTCACCACAGGAAATGACATCACCAACCCAAAGAAACCCAAACATATAAATAGAAAGCAGGAATTTTCAGCATTGCTTCGCATGAGGTCCACTGAAGATATAAAACAGTAATTACTGCTCCAGGAATTTGAAGAAATCACCTCCAGCACCTAAAATAGCTCCAAAAAGAAGCAGCCTGTTACAGCCAGAAATGTTTCCCGTCCTCAATCTTGGATTCCCAAGTGTGTTCCTGTGAATGATGGCTGATTTGATTTGATTTGATTTGATTTATTGTCATATGTACCTAAGCACAGTGAAAGGCTTTGTTTGTGAGTGGTACAGGCAGATCATAGTGAGCGAGGACATACAGATCAGAGGGTGAAAAAAAAACTTGGATAGCAGCGTACAGTTTCCTCCACACAGGCATGCACTAGGCAAGACCAATATTAACAAGACCAACTTAGAATTTCAGTTTAAAAGTGTAGTACAGTTATAAGAAATGTTAGAGTTAGATCCTGCTTTAGGAAGCTGGCAAGGAGTCGCCTGGTGTCAGCGCCATCTTAATTTATTAATCTTGGAATGCTGCTGATTTTCTCGATCTTTCCAGAGCTTTAATAGATCAGTCCAAAATTTGCTTCATATTTCAGGATTCCCACCAAAATTAAAGTGAACTACTCAGACCCCTTGGCATCATGGTAGCCCACAAACCCACCAACGCACTAAAACAGCAGCTAATGAACTTGAAAGACCTGATATAGACAATGAGCAAAACTAACGTCATTTATAAAATACCGTGCAAGGACTGTAACAAACACTACACTGGACAAACAGGCAGAAAACTAGCCACCAGGATGCATGAACACCAACTAGCCACAAAAAGACATGACCCTCTCTCACTAGTATCCTCACATACGGATGAGGAAGGACACCACTTCGACTGGGACAATACATCCATCTAGGAGAAGCCAAACAAAGACACACACGAGAATTCCTAGAAGTATGGCATTCCAATTGGAACTCTATCAACAAACACATCGAGTTAGACCCCATCTACTACCCCCTGAGTCCACCACAGGAAATGACATCACCAACCCAAAGAAACCAAAACATATAAATAGAAAGCAGGAATTTTCAGCGTTGCTTCACCTGAGGTCCACTGAAGATGTTACCTAGTCTGGAAATGAACCTTTCAGCTCAGCGGGCAAACCTACATCCAAAGTCTCAACCTAAGCTACAAATCTTCTCAACACCTGCTATTACAGTGAACAATTATGGGAAAAGACAGCAAATGTTCTGCCCCATTGTGCTGTCCCAACATTATCTTTACTCCCTTGAAGAGCTAAGATTTTGAGTCTAATATCACACTTTGTTAAATGAACTGCAATCCAATGGTCAGTATTTACACCTCATTGAAAGGACCAATTGACCGTCACAACCTCCAACTCAAGTTGGTGCCAAAGTTTTCAGAAGGCCTCGTTGGCTGAGAAAATGTTTCCAATTATTAAAGACTAAAGTTCACAAAAATAATTTCCAGCTATGTGTTGAATGTCAGATCCTGTTGGTCGGACGTCAGAGCGCAGGAGATAATTGCGAAGCGGCCTGTTCATAGTGGGGTCTCTGGTTAGTTGCTAACAGTGAATGGTGGCAAAATGGAGGACAGTTATAGTTTAGCATTTCCCAGGAGAGTCACCCACAACAAAAAATGTTCAGGAGTAATTTAATGATCACCAACATTGATACAAGCTGACAGCCCAGACAGAACTGCATTTGTCTATTCTTAACTTCATGTAAGGTTCCTATTAAATAGGGTACGCGATTGATGAAAATTATTCATTGTCGGGTCTTCAATTTTTCCTTTGATTTCTGAGGCAGGATGAAATTTGACTATGTGTACAGCAATTACTTTGCAATTTTTCTGCAATGGACAACAATAGAAATTCAATGGAAAATTGTAGCGTCACTCAAGGGATTATATGGACTAAATAGTTAGTGGGTCCAAACGCCGGTTGATATCCACTAAATTGAAATCTGTTCTGTGCCTAAATCAGAACAAGGCCATTTATTTCAGTAACTGAAAGAAGATCTTCAGAGTAAGTTATAGAACTGCATGCTTTGAATTAGTTGTAAGTAAGGTTTTGGAATTCATAATCAGGGAAAAAAAATTCATTGGGTTCTTGAAAAGATTTATATTATTGAACGAGAGGCCGCATGAATTTGTTAAAGGCAAACTAATTCTAATTGAATACTTTGATTATTTAACACATAGAGATGGAGGCAATGCTGTAGATCCTTACTGTATTGATCTTAAGAAAGTGTTTGACCATTTAATCATATTTAAGGTTGATTAACAAAAATAAGGCTAATAAAATAGGAGGATCACTATCCAGTTGGATTAAAAATAATTGATTTTAGGACTGAAAGCAGGAGTTATGGTAGATAATTGAGTCTTGAACTAGACCATATTACTCAGTGTATACACAAGGACACACATGCAATGTGTATACACAAACAGACACACGGTGTATAGACACACTCAGTGTATTTACACACACACACACACACACACACAGTGTACACACTTTCCCACAAACCTGGCATTTTAGAATACCGAAGCCTTGGGGGAAAACCCAGCTGCTCTTCTCTGGACAATGTGGAACAGAGCCCAGTTTAATTCTGAGTATTTTATGAGGCCACACTCAACAGCAGATGGCGGACTACTCCACCGGTTACACAAAAAAAGACTTTGGTCAAAAGTTTAATCCGCAGCCTCTTCAAATCGACACTTCGTGTGACTCAAAGTCATTTTATTTAAAAATAAAAACCTCACAGCGAGACATCTGGACCTGTTCTGTTGGCTGCTGGTATGTAATTGCCTTGTCAAGTTTTGTTTTTAGTGAGTTGTGTGCAGTGGTGGGAGCAGTGCCGTGGTTGTGTGGAGCTGGCTAAGAGACTGAACGCAGAGCAATGCAATTTCTGAAGCTGTGGGGACGTCTCCCAGTAGGGCTCCATGTTTTGATAATTTTCTTTTCTTAAATGTGCGGCCAAACCTGTCGCAGGTTGTACAAAGCTGCCGGAGGGCGTTCCTACTTTTGCCTGATATTTCTCAACCCCGTTAAATATTGACAGGTCTGCTTTGAATTTAATCAGGGCTAGGAGAGGAAAACCCTCATTAATCATTAGCCCTTCAGAAGGAATCGAACCCGGTGTGGCTTTAACTCTTATCTTGCAATCCATTTTACACCTGGTATAAAATAACTGAGGTTTTTATTTTTAAAAAGGCATTCGGAATCCTTTGTGAGCACCCACGGTTTATGAAATGTGATACCTGGGAATTCGATGGTGTGCAAATAGTTAAAAACTGATTAAAACAGCTCAGAGACAGGAACAGTTCCTGTGTACTTTGACTCATTTGGCAGTGAGTATAGATTGAGCCAAAACGTGCTACAGTGAGCCCTGACCTGGCAGGAGAAAGAAGTTTTCAAGTTGTGAAATGGCTTTAACCTCGGGCAGCTTGTGGGTGCTGGGATCCCTGCTGTTGCTATCCACATGCCAGTGGAGACTGTCTGAAGGTGGAGAGCTGCTGGTGGTGCCCGTGGATGGGAGTCACTGGCTAAACCTGAAAACCCTGATGGATGAACTCGGGAGAAGGGGCCACAATGTGCTGGTCGTGATCCCCGAGATCAATTTGAAAATGGGTCCATCGCCTCACTACACCACCAGGGTATTCCCAGTGCCCTACAGCAAGGATGATTTGCATAGCCTCAAGCCTGATATCGTTACCAACATGTCTTTCATCGAAAGAATCCGCACTGGTTTTGCAAAGACGATTAGTCTTCGCCAGTTGCTCATGAAGACCTGTGAGAGCCTGCTGTACAACAAGGAACTGATGCAGGAGTTGGCGGAGAGGAAATTTGATGCTTTGCTGACTGACCCCTTTGTACCATGTGGCGCCATCATTGCGGAGTATCTGTCCCTGCCCACGATCAATCTACTGCGAGGAGTCCCCTGCGGTTTGGACAGTTTAGCCATGCAGTGTCCCAGACCATTCTCCTACGTGCCGAGAATTTTCACCGGGAACACCGACCGAATGACCTTCCTCCAAAGGACTAAGAACGTGCTGGTTGGTTTAATGGACCCCCTGCTGTGCTGGTTCATCTACTCCCCTTTCGAAGAGCTGGCCCAGAGGTTCCTGCAGAAGGACGTGACCCTGATCCAACTCCTGAGTAACACCTCCATCTGGCTGATGCGTTACGACTTCACTTTTGAATCCCCGAGGCCCCTGATGCCAAACATGGTGCTAGTGGGTGGCATCAACTGCAAGGAGAGGAAACCTTTACCACAGGTAAGGGCACCATTGGCGTGGGTGAGGGGCACCACTCATATGAATGAGGAGCAACCTTTACCACAAGTAAGGGCTCCATTGGTGTGGGTGAGGGGCAATGTTTACCACAGGGAGGGGCAACACTGTGAGTGAGAGGAAGCTTTTTTTTAAATTGCAAACGTAGACTTTATTCATAAAAGGAAATCATTACGTACACACACAGTTTACAAATTCAGATTTTTTTCAGTCTTTACTTAGGGAGAAGAAAGCAAATATTAGGGGTCAGTTTCTCCGTACTTGCAACTAATCTGTAGGGATTTAGCTGAGGCCTCGGGAGGGTCAGATAACTGAATGGACCCCCAGTGTCCTTCAGCAGAAAGACCTCAGACGGTGGTCTTTCCCCACTCCACCTTGGCAGTATATGCCCCAATCTTCAGCACCTCAGCACATAGTCCTGGACCTGGGAACGTGCCAGTCTGTTACACTCAGTTGGGGTGAGGTAGGGGAGGGGTACCACTGAGGAACAGACACAAAGTTAGCAACTCGTCTAACGTTTTGTATGTTGTTTAGGTAAAAGGAAAGCATTTCTATTAACCATCGTCTCGAAGTAAAGCTCCCGCTTGTTATGTGGCAGGAATTTGAAGAGTTTGTGAACAGTTCTGGAGAGCACGGGATCGTGATCTTCTCCTTCGGGTCAATGGTGTCAGAAGTGCCCCGTGATATTGCAAATCGGATTGCAGCTGCCTTGAGCCGGATTCCTCAGAAGGTGAGTGTGTGGGAGTTCTGAAGTAGGCCCAGTTTGAAAACGTCATTTCTAGAGAAGGGCAAAGATCCTTTCAAGAAAACATGGTCAGCTGCAGCTTGACTGGCCTGGCTTGTGAGATCCCAGCCAGTGCTCAGACTAAAGCTGAGGGCTTCAAGACTCACAGCTAACACAGCCAGTGCAGTTCTGAAGGAGTGCCACATATCACGGACCTGGTATTTGATGTGGCAGGTTACATTGAAATCTGCACAGGCAGAGTTAAAGTATCCAATGGCATGTTGGAGAAAACTGAGTTCAACTCACCATGTGGGCGGCACAGTGGCACAGTGGCTAGCACTGCTGCCTCACAGCGCCAGAGACCTGGGTTCAATTCCCGACTCAGGCGACTGGCTGTGTGGAGTTTGCATGTTCTCCCCGTGTCTGCGTGGGTTTCCTCCGGGTGCTCCGGTTTCCTCCCACAGTCCAAAGATGTGCAGGTCAGGTGAATTGGCCATGCTAAATTACCCATAGTGTTAGGTTAGGGTGGGTTCCGCTTCGGCGGGTCGGTGTGGACTTGTTGGGCCGAAGGGCCTGTTTCCACTACTGTAAGTAGTCTAATCTAAGTAGTCTAGTCTAATCTAGTCATGTTTTGCCTGCAATGTCAGTCCCTCCACCACCAGGGTATTGTGGCAACAGTGTGGACCACACATGGGGGCTAGAGGTGCACCACAGTGACTCACTACAGCTCTCTCGACAGCAACTTCCAAACCCGCAAATTTCGCCACTTCATCAAAAGATGCACCCTAGGAGCAGAGCATATGGTCCGTGACATCTGTACCAGCTCTAACTAGGCTGTTCTTCCTTCTTTCATGGCAGGCAAGGCCAGCCCCGAAAACCCGTTCCCAGGGGTTGGTGGGAGCTGCCAGTACACAGGGAACTCGCACACTGTCGCTGGAAAGTGAGATCCGGGCTTTTGACCCAGTGACAGTGAAAGGCCAACGGGGGATAGTTTCAAGTCGGGGTGGTGGAAGGGGAACTTGCTGTTCATGTTCCCAACGCACCTGCTGCCTTGTCGTTCACAGCGGTCAAGGTCACAGGTTTGGAAGGCGTGGTCTAAAGAGGCTTGGTAAATTGCTGCAGTGCATCTTGTAGATGGTACACATACTACTGCCACTGTGCATGGGCAGAGAATTCTGAAGGTGGTAGATGTGGTTCCAGTCAAACAGATTCCTTTGTCCTGACTGGGGGTCAAGCTTCCTGAGTTTTGTTGGAATGCTGTCTTCTCCATAACCTGCAAATGCCTCCCTTCCTGTGCAACAAACTTAGTTTTAACTGGCACCTTATTTTTTTTAAAACAAACTGACACACTCAATAAAGCAGCACAATATAGATCTCAAATGCTGAAAGTTCACTCTATTATCGCAATCTCTGCAATGTCTGAGTCATCACTTGACTATGCGCATGAGTTGGTAAGTTTTATTTAAGATAACGTTGCACTATTATTTCAACGCATTATGCTGTAAGTAAAGTATACCAGTGATGTGTATACCCCTTGCATTACATTTCTATTACTTAATGTGTGAGGGACCTCTTGATCGACTGGAATATTGATCAACCGACAAATTTTTTAAACTTATTATTGAATGTGTTGATGTCTGGGGCTAAATTCCTCAGAAGGTGAGTGAGTGGAAACATTGAAGCTGTTTGGAGATATTTTCGAATCAACCATTCAGAGATGTTAGGGCAACACCTCTGGAGCAGGTAGGACTTGAACACAGGTCTCCCACCTCAGAAGTAGGGACACTACCATGAGAGCCCCTCCGAGCCGGTCTGTATGCTTATTTAAAAATTGATTTGTACTGGATAATGAATTTGTATTCAATTCAAATTATAAACCAACTTTAAATTGTCCAGGGAAATTATTTGCTCTGTTTCCACCACGTCCAAATCATTACCATTTGCTGCAAAACAAATGCTTGCTTACATCCTCCTTTGTGTCCCTTGGCCATCAGTTTATATCCGTAAGCCTTTGACTTTGTCTGTTCACCTACTGGGAACAGTTTTCCTTGGTCCACCTTATTTCAAACTGTTATTGTCAAGTTCACCTTTGTCAAATCTCCCCTCAGTCTCCTTTGTTCCAAGGAGCATCTATAAGCTAACCTCATACATCACATCTTTCACCCTTCGGGCCATCTTAGTAAATCTCCTATGCACTAAAATCCAAGGCATGGAGTACAAAAGCGAAGAGAATATGTTAAAACTTTATCCATCGCAGGTTAGGCCTCAGCTTTGACTGTTGTGTCCAGTTCTGCATACCACACATTTTTAAGGATTTGGAGGAAATGGGGAAGATCAAGTTACAGTGACCAGAAATGTCAATGATGTAGAGAGACAGGAGAAGCTGGGAAGAGGCAAGAGAACTGTGCTTGCTCTGCTTTGATGTTCATGAAAGATTTAATCAAGGACTTGAAGTCTCAGTGTTGCTAAAGACCAGAGGATTAAACACTGTTTGAGCAGAGTGCTGTTATTACCATTTCTAGTGAGAGATCTAATTCCAGTTCACACCTCACAAATGACCCACCCTCTCCCAATTATTCTTCCATTAGTATACAACTATCACCCACTCCTGTCAGTTACGTTTGACCTGAGACATCCCTGCCAGACTTTACTAAATAATAACTCAGTGATAGAAAAAAAAATTGATGATTTCAAGAGGAAATCAGATGAGTTCCTGAAGAAAGGCTCACGCCCGAAACGTCGATTCTCCTGCTCCTTGGATGCTGCCTGACCTGCTGCGCTTTTCCAGCAACACATTTTCAGCTCTGATCTCCAGCATCTGCAGTCCTCACTTTCTTCCTGAAGGAGATACACTTGCAGGGCTACAGTAATAGAATGGCAGAGTGAGACTGACTGGATTTATCCTCGCTTCCCCCCCTCCCCACCCCACCCCTCCCACCAACCCCGACACCAGAGAACTGACATGGATTTAATGGGCAGAATAGCCTCCATCAGTGCCATTGTGATTCCATGGCACTTATTCCGTTCCCAATTCACACTTTTTTTATGATCTCACCTTTTTGGTCCTTCCTGGTAACCCAGCCTTGTTGTCTCCTTTCTAAAAGGTCCTGTGGAGATACACTGGAGATCCTCCTGAAACACTGGCACCGAATACAAAATTGCTAGAGTGGCTTCCACAGAATGATCTGTTGGGTAAGATTATTACCTGGGCTTAACCAATATGATGTAAGATCTGTGACTTGTAATTTTATATCATTTTAATGTCATGTAGTGTAATAGTTGAGTTTTGCCGAAACCTATTTCTTAAACCAGTATGAGAATGTGTGCCTGGAGTGTTAATAGGAATTTGTTTGCAGTGAGAGTTTTGCATTGGACAGAGTTCACCATTGATTAGCATTAGCTTGCTTTCAGTTTAGAACTATCAGAAATTGATTCTCTTTTGCTTAGGGAAGAGCCCACAGTTTGGAAGGTTTTTTTTCAGTTCATAGAAGTTTTGATTCAATTTAGATGTGAGAACAGTTTCTCTTGGAGAAAGGAGTTAATTCAGAACTGTTAGGAATAAGTTACCTCAGTGCAAGGATTTCATTTTGGAAATTCCCGACCAGAAGTGTTTGGTTGGAACTCTAAATGGATTATTTGAAGCTGAGAAAGCCTAAGCTCAGTTGTGTGATGAATAAAGGAAAAGGCTATCAAACTCTCAAGACCAGGAGTTGAATGCAACAATTGAATGAATCAAACCTATAGATGCAACAGAGAAGGGAATCCTCTCTGGTGGTTTACGTACTGTAAAGTGATGGTGTTGGGATGGATGGGATTGGATTTTATTGTGGGTTTTTAAATCTTTCAAGTTATGTGAGAATAGTTTGGGCTTTTTTAATCATCGTTTTTGTAATGAACGTTTTTTTGTTAAAACCAAATCTGCAGTATTTGCATTGGTGGTCATTCACTGAAACACATTGTTAAATTTTTTTTAAAAAACAAAATATGGCCTATCAAGTCAGATTTCAGTCCGGGTATATAACCGCAATATCAGCTCGAATCAGAGCATCGATTAAACAATGGCAAGCTTGGTTAAATTAATATTTTACCAAATGGTTAATTGAGTCTTGGACTGTTCCAAGAATTGGTGCTGGAGTTTCTCTTGTTTTCCTTTCATGTACAATGAGTTAGATATGGAGACAAGTGGGCTGGTATTGGAGCTTGCCAATGATACCAACACCCTCAAGACATCCCAACGTGTTTAACCACACCTGTTGTAATTGTCATTGTAGGAAACGTGGTCACTAATGTGTGCACAGCAAGATCCCACAAGCAGTGGTGTGGTCTGCTGGTCACATGCTGGTCCCTATCCTTTGTACATTTTCCTAGTTATAACTAATCAGTGAAACAGCAATTTATTGTTCGCTGATGTCGTTTGAGGGTTAAATGGTGAGCAGAACTTCCTTGCTTTTCAGAACTGGTGCTTTTGGGATTTCCCACACAGATGCTTACCTGAGAGAGCTTTCGTTTAGTATCTCATCTGAAAGATGGTGCTCCCCAGTGAGGATTTTGTGCTCAACTCTCGAGATTGGGATCCGACCCACAACCTTTGGATTTAGGATGTTAGCCTAGAGTATCTCACATTGCAGTCAGACTCGATCTCAGTTGAGTAAGTGCTGGGATGTAGGCTGTTTCTCTCTGCACAAAAGCGGCCATATCTATTGAGTTTCTCCAGCACACTCTGGGCTTGTTTGTGTCTGACTTGCTTTTCCTTTACAATGTCTGACAGTCATCCAGTTCTCACTGGGTCAAACCGTTCACCATTTCTCTTCAATACACCAGGCAGCTGACTGGGGAAGATGAACCAATGAGCTGCCTGGTTTTAGACACTCTGCCTGATTCCTAAATTGGGAAAGTGCTGGTCAAATGGCCTCATGTTTTTCACTGGCCACCAGTTGGCCCAAAGACGTTTTGATGGAATTATTGAAAAAAACAATTGAGCAAGTGTTCGATTTCTGTCTCCCTCTTCTGTGTACCAGGACACCCGAAAACACGAGCCTTCCTCACACATGGAGGAATGAATGGACTCTATGAGGCTATCTGCAGTGGTGTGCCGTCTGTCATGTTACCATTATTTGGGGATCAAGGATATAATGTCGTTCAAATGGTCAACCGTGGTGCTGGGATTGAGCTAGACATAGAACAAATGAGCTCCGATGATCTAGTCAACGCGTTAAACATGGTCATCAACGATACCAGGTCAGTAAAATTAATTACCCCATTTCTTACCTTAAAACTGCCCTGAAAATGTGTTGCTGGAAAAGCGCAGCAGGTCAGGCAGCATCCAAGGAACAGGAGAATCGACGTTTCGGGCACAAGCCCTTCTTCAGGAATGAGGAAACTGACCCCCAATATCAACAACTTGTGTTTACATAGATTCTTTAACTTAGTACAACTTTGCACAATGCCTCACAGGAGTCTCAGCGCATACACGTCAGTTGAGCCACGCAACGTGATATCGGAAGATGTGAGCTAACATTGGTAGCCGAGGCGAGAGGGTTAGCATGGGAATTTCAGAGTTGAAGGCATAGGTAGCTGCAAAACCACTGGCAGAGCAGTGGACATCAGGGACGCACAAGAGTATTAGAGGGCTGTGGAGATTAGTGAGACAGAGAGGGGGTGAAGGTCAGGGAGGGATTTGAAAACTAGGTTGAGAAGTTTCAAGATGCTGTTCGACTGGGAGTTAATGTCAGTTAGTGAGTATGGAGGGGTGGGTGGAGTGGTGACTGGGGAATGGCACTTGCTGTCTGTTAGACTGCAGGGAGCAGGAGTTGTAGTTGAGTTCATGTTGCTGAGTGGGATGCCTAGCAAGGTTAGAGTTAACCAACACATGGAGGAAGGCTTCAATGAGCAGTGAAATGTGGTATGAATGAAGGCAGTGACATTAGGGGAGGAGGTAGGTGGTATTATGTTATGTTAAACTCTCTTGCTTAATGTAAACCAGCAGTACAGAAAAGATTTATCCCATGCAGCAATCAGTGAAAGTTTGCGAGGTCAAGGACTATTTAAAGTTAAAAAGTAACGACTTTATTTCTTAAAGTCTAACAGAGAATAATTAACTAACCGTGGGCGGCACGGTGGCACAGTGGTTAGCACTGCTGCCTCACCGCGCCAGAGACCTGAGTTCAATTCCCGCCTCAGGCAACTGTCTGTGTAGACTTTGCACATTCTCCCTGTGTCTGCGTGGGTTTCCTCCAGGTGCTCTGGTTTCCTCCCACAGTCCAAAGATGTCCAGGTCAGGTGAATTGGCCATGCTAAATTGCCCATAGTGTTAGGTGAAGGGGTAAATGTAGGGAAATGGGTCTTCGGTGGGTCGGTGTGGACTTGTTGGGCTGAAGGGCCTGTTTCCACACTGTAAGTAATCTAGTCTAATCTATTTACACAACACCAGGTTATAGTCCAACAGGTTTAATTGGAAGCACACTAGCTTTCGGAGCGACGCTCCTTCGTCGGGTGATCGTGAGCAGCACCCCGAAAGCTAGTGTGCTTCCAATTAAACCTGTTGGACTATAACCTGATGTTGTGTGAATTTTAACCTTGTACACCCCAGTCCAACACCAACATCTCCAAATCATAATCTATTTACAACTGCTTCCTCTCACCTACCTTTTACTTTCCCCTCAACGTAAATGATTTGGATGTGAGCATGAGGTACATCCTCATGAGTAAGCATGAGTAAGTTTGCAGATGACACCAAAATTGGTGGTGTAGTGGACAGCAAAGAGGGTTACCTCAGATTACGACAGGATCTGGACCAGATGGGCCAATGGGCTGAGATGTGGCAGATGGAGTTTAATTCAGATAAATGCGAGGGGCTGCATTTTGGGAAAGCAAATCTTAGCAGGACTTATACACTTAATGGTAAGGTCCTAGGGAGTGTTGCTGAACAAAGAGACCTTGGAGTGCAGGTTCATAGCTCCTTGAAAGTAGAGAGGCAGGTAAATATGATAGTGAAGAAGGCATTTGGTATGCTTTCCTTTATTGGTCAGAGTATTGAGTACAGGAGTTGGAATGTCATGTTGTGGCTGTACAGGACATTAGTTAGGCCACTGTTGGAATATTGCGTGCAATTCTGGTCTCCTTCCTATCGGAAAGATGTTGTGAAACTAGAAAGGGTTCAGAAAAGATTTACAAGGATGTTGCCAGGGTTGGAGGATTTGAGCTATAGGGAGAGGCTGAACAGGCTGAGACTGTTTTCCCTGGAGCATCGGAGACTGAGGGGTGACCTTATAGAGGTTTACAAAATTATGAGGGTAAAAAGGCAAAGTCTTTACCCTGGGGTCAGGGAGTCCAGAAGTAGGGGGCATAGGTTTAGGTGAGAGGGGAAAGATATAAAAGAGACCTATGGGGCAACTTTCTCACACAGAGAGTGGTACGGGTATGGAATGAGCTGCCAGAGAATGTGGTGGAGGCCGGTACAATTGCAACATTTAAGAGGCATTTGGATGGATAGATGAATAGGAAGGGTTTGGAGGGATATAGGCCGGGTGCTGGCAGGTGGGACTAGATTGGGTTGGGATATCCGGTCGGCATGGACAGGTTGGACTGAAGGGTCTGTTTCCATGCTGTACATCTCTATGACTCTAATACTAGTCCTATAAACGCCCCCCCCCCCCAACAATTAAGATTTACAAAAAAAAAAGTCTTCTCTCAAAACCAGGCAACTTTCATTTTCTCTGTATTTCGCTCTTCTTTCCTTCTCCTTGGAGATACTGCATCGCAGATTACTGATCAATAAAGGTACCTTTTAAGAGAGCTATTCTCTGGATTTTCCTGCTCCTCAGATACTACCTGACCTGCTGTGCTTTTCCAGCACCACACTCCCATTATCTCGAAGGCTATGAGTGAAAAGCTGGAAAACAGGATGAGTGTAGTCAGATCTTTCTTCACCAACAAATGAGCCGAATCTGCGTTATAAATTACCAATATAATAGCTTAATGTCAGCCATGGCACTTGTGTGCCTATGAATGTAATGTTTCTACGTAGTAACTAGCTGTAATGAACCTCTGCTGGATTCTGCAGTTGCGTGGTATCTGGGTCCAGATTCTTCCATTGAAAAGGGGAACTAAAGCTCTGCAGCATCTGGTAAAATGTTCTGCAAACCCAGCCTCCAGAGTGCTCTGGAGTAGAGAATTCTGAAGGAAATCTTCCTCGTCCTCATCTGAAACAAGTGACCCCGCTCTGCAGGAAGTGGGCTTTCGAGAAATCCCCATGACGAGAAAGATCCTTTCAGCTTGACCAAGTTCAGAAGGACACTTGCTTGCAATTTTCACTTTGCCTTCGTTATTCCTCAACCTAGAGCTCACTCATCACTTTCTCACCGTGTTGCTGCCCAGTTACAATTAATCTTGTCTTTCTTTTCCTGCCTTAGATACAGGGAAACCATGATGACATTGTCTTCACTGCACAAGGACTTCAGCTTGCATCCTTTGGACCTCTCTGTCTATTGGGTGGAATTTGTGATGCGGCACAAAGGGGCGGAGCATTTACGATCTGCGGCTCATGAGCTGAACTGGATCCAGTATCACAGCCTGGACGTGATCGGCATGCTCCTGGTCACTGTGCTGGTCTTCGTGTGGATGCTGGCTAAGTGTTGCTGCTACTGCTGCAGGAGATGTTTCTGTGGAACACGCAGTCGGAGGAAGAGGAAACCGGATTAGAGTGCTCGCTAACAATTCCTGGAAGTGTCTCTGCAAACTGGTGAAGGGGTGAAATTATCCAAGTAAAACAAACCTCAGCCTGTGCTTCCCAGTGCATGTACGTTAGCAGAGAGAGAGAGAGGATAATGTGTATCACTTGTATTCTGTGCACTCTAATTCTTTGCTCTTTGTGCCAGACAGGTATGTCGGGATTTGAATGACCTGCAAATGACTTTCATGGTTTCAATTTGAACTTAAATGTGACGGGGATTAATTAAAAAGTTTTTTTTTGTTGAGTAACTGATTAAACCATTATTTTTTGACTATTAATATTCATTCAACTTTACACAACACTTGACTGGAATTGTGGGCTTGCATCACGATTTAGATAACTGCGAGGCAACATTTACACATCGGGAGTTGCTAATGTTTCCAGGTCCTAAACTGAGGTGGGGGGGAGTCCAGAACGACAGGGCGTAGGTTTAGGGTGAGAGGGGCAAGATGTAAAAGAGATCTAAGGGGCAACGTTTTCGCACAGAGGGCGGTACGTGTATGGAATGAGCTGCCAGAGGAAGTGGTGGAGGCTGATACAATTGCAACATTTAAGAGGCATTTGGATGGGAATATGAATAGGAAGGGTTTAGAGGGATATGGGCCGGGTGCTGGCAGGTGGGACTAGATTGGGTTGGGATATCTGGTCAGCATGGATGGGTTGGACCGAAGGGTCTGTTTCCGTGCTGTACATCTCTATGAGTCTATGACATCATCCTCTCCAAGTAAGTAATAGAGGGCACATCATTACAGAAGGCATACTCTCAGCCTCTCACTAAAAATGCCCACCGAGAAATAAAACCAGTCCAGCCACCACAGCGATCTCTGCAAAACCGGGGGATAAAAGGAGGCGTGCATTTGTATAGAGCTTTGCACATCCATGTTTGTAGCCAACGAGAGACCTCTGAAGTAATGACAGTCATCGCTGGAGGACACTTGAGGCCCTGGGGCTAGACCCCCACTACGAGTGGGCAGGGGAGCGTCTGTCTCTGAGCAGCCCGTTGCCAAGATAGGAAGTGTGCTCCCAGGTCATCAGGAACCTGAAGGCCTCATGGCTGTGGGCAACCTTTCCCAGACCTGAAGCTGACAGGCTAGGTCTGGAAATTGTTGGACTACAGTCATCAACGTTCCTGAGAAGGGCAGGGCCTGAAAACTGTAACCTTCCATAGCTCAGGCCTAATAAGTGAGAACCTTTTTTTTAGTTTCAACATGAGTAGCCAAAAACGGTCAACCCACCAGGCGGCACGTGTGGGGAGAGCAGCAATCAAAGCTTCAGGTCAATGACCTTTTACTCAGAAGGGAGAAAAGTTAAAAATGTAATAGGTTCTGAATGAGAGATTAGACTGGGGAGAAACGCACAACGCAGCAAAAATGTTTGTGATTGATGGGTCAGAGGAGAGAGATTAAACAACAAGAGAGTTGGTGGCAAAATGCAAAAGGGGTTGGTACTAGACAAAAAGAAACGAGGTAAAAAACAGATGCTGGAAACCAGATTCTGGATCAGAGGTGCTGGAAGAGCACAGCAGTTCAGGCAGCATCCAAGGAGCAGTGAAATCGACGTTTCGGGCAAAAGCCCTTCATCAGGAATAAAGGCAGTGAGCCTGAAACGTGCAGAGATAAGCTAGAGGAGGGTGGGGGTGGGGAGAAAGTAGCATAGAGTGCAATAGGTGAGTGGGGGAGGGAATGAAGGTGATAGGTCAGGGAGGAGAGGGTGGAGTAGGTAGGTGGAAAAGGAGATAGGCAGGTAGGACAAGTCCGGACAAGTCATAGGGACAGTGCTGAGCTGGAAGTTTGGAACTAGGGTGAGGTGGGAGGAAGGGAAATGAGGAAACTGTTGAAGTCCACATTGATGTCCTGGGGTTGAAGTGTCCCTTGGATGCTGCCTGAACTGTTGTGCTCTTCCAGCACCACTGATCCAGAAAAAAACAAGTAGTGCGTCTTGAGGAGGGAATGGCAGACTGACAAATAGATTCCTTCCGAAAGCCAAAAAACAAGCATATAACCAAATACCTGCACAGAACAGGAGGCAGAATGAGGAGGTACCTAAAATTGGTGAACTCTGTATCCATGCAGAGAATGTTTAAGTGCCTAATTGAAACACGAGGTTTTAATTCCAGTTAGTTTAATTAATCTTTCTCTGAGAACTAGCAGGTTCAGCACATTCTCATTCTCAAATTCTTGATAAGTTTGACTTTCACAAGGATTGGATTCTGTCCAGATTTCTTTTGTTTCTCCTCTAAGCTAATCACACAGGAGATAGCAATATCTTTACTGATTGACCAACACGCACAGTAAGCCAATGTTTAAGCAGGACTCGATGATTGAGCATGTGCAAAAGCCTGAGGCTGAGGTTGAATTCCTAGCCAGATGAGCAATAAAAGCCATGGTCTGGAATTTGTACCCTCACAGGGATTAGGAATTTGGGGGGGGGGTGGAGTTTAAACATATCACCACAAGCCAACGTGCTGGTTCACCAGGACCATTTGACTCGAGGGATGGGGTGCAGGGAGTAGGGAGTGCAGCAGGACTCTCTGTCTGTCAGGGAGCCAAGTGAGCAACTTAACGCACAAGCAGAGAACTGCAGAAGCTGAAGATCTGAAATGAAAGCAGAGAATTTAGGCGGCACGGTGGCACAGTGGTTAGCGCTGCTGCCTCACAGCGCCAGAGACCCGGGTTCAATTCCTGCCTCTGTGTGGAGTGTGCACATTCTCCCCGTGTCTGCGTGGGTTTGCTCCAGTTTCCTCCCACAGTCCAAAAATGTGCAGGTTAGGTGAATTGGCCAGGCTAAATTGCCCGTAGTGTTAGATGAAGGGGTAAATGTAGGGGAATGGGTCTGGGTGGGTTGCTCTTCGGAGGGTCGGTGTGAACTTGTTGAGCTGAAGTAATCTAATCTAACTGCGGCTAGGTAAAGGTGATTTATATGCTGAAGACAGGGTGGGGTGAAAAAGAGTGTGGTGGAGACAGCGGTGGAGTGGGGGAGAGAATGATGGACAGTTCGGCAGACAAAGGGATGGATAACGGTAGGCCAGGGTGGAAGAAGAGCTGTTAATGGGGTCTATGATTCGGTGGTAATGGTTTGGCTATGCTGAAAGCAGTCCATGCCATGGCAGGGCCTGGGGGCGTGTGGTAAAGGACGTACAGGATGGTGTTCAGGCCCTAAAATGATTGAACCCAGTATTGAGAGCAGAAGGCTGCAGGGTCCCCAGGTGGAGCACTGAGCCTCGCTGGAGCACTGCAGCAGGGCCTGAGACACAGACGTTGGCCGGGGAACAGACGGCTTGGGGTCGTTTTTATGGACAGGAGTTTATCCTTGCTGCCTCCTCTTCATGCTTGTCTCAATAAATTCTTTACAGCCATTCTATTCTGGTCCCTTGTGAATGACACACCACCTTTGTTGGCAATAACATCAATTGTGTAAGGAATTCCTTCCTCTCAATTAATCTGTTCCTCATAACAACAGTGATCACAATTCAAAAGTACACCATTGGATGATGAATGTTTTGCAAAGCCCGGAGATTGTGAAGGGTGCTATACAAATGCAAGTCTTTCTTTCCTTTTTTTTAACCCCTCCTTTAAGTTTGAAGACAAAGTGCCCTCAAAAACACTGTGGTTCAGTGACAACATTAGTCAGATGCTTCTCATGTGAACAGTGTGTATATGTGCCAGGCAATTACCATCTCCAATAAGACAGAATCTAACCATCCCTCCATGACATTTAATTATGTCTGCTGAAACCCCCACTGACAACTTACCATTGACCAGAAACTCAGTTGGACTCACCACATAAACATAGTGGCTGCAAGAGCAGGTCAGAGGCTCAGAACACTGCAGTGAGCTCCTGAATTCCCAAAGCATATCCACCATCTACAAGGCACAAGTCAGGAGTCTGATGGAATACTCCCCCCTTGCCTGGATAGATACAGCTCCAACAACACCCATGAAGCTTGACACCATCTAGGGCAAAGCAACCCACTTGATTGGCACCACAGGTGACTCAGTGGTTAGCACTGCTGCCTCACAGTGCCGGGGATCCGGGTTCGATTCCAGCCTCGGGTCACTGTCTGTCTGGAGCCTGTACGTTCTCACCATGTCCGCGTGGGTTTCCTCGAATTTTCCACAGTCCAAAGATGTACGGGTGAGGTGGATTGGCCATGGTGGATAAGACAGGGTGGGACAGGGTGGGATGCTCTGCAGAGGATCAGTGTGGACTTGGAAGGTAAGGAACCAGCAAGTCAGGCAGCCCCACTGGGAGAGGTGGGCATCGCCAAGGCAACAGGAAGTGGAGCTGTCAATAGGGGTAGGCATTTATTTATGTGGGACAAACCATGACAAAGTCTTGTGGAGGCTGGATGGGGGCTGACCTTCCCTGCACCTTTAGCTGTGATAGTCCATATTCACCCCCCTGACTGCCCCCAACCCCTCCCTTCAGCTGTTGCAGTGTTGGGGGTGGGGGGCTGCAGGGAGGGTGGGGTGCTACTCGCCATTGAGCTCTCAGTCTTTACCCCGCACACAATGCCAATGTGCCCTCTAAACCAAACTTGACTGGGACCGCAATCAGCCACAGTGAAAACAGAATGTGCTGGAGGAACCCAGCAGGATGCTGCTGAGAGGGAAAGGGAGTTGTTTTTTTTGCGTCCGATAATGATTATTTTCCTGGTACTTAGCTTCATTGATTATCCCCCTCAAGGAGAGTGCCCAGACCAATTCCTGGGATGGCAGGACTGAAATATGTAAAGACACTGAATTGGGCCAGACCATACTGGACATCTCGTAGAAATCTATAAAATTGGACTAGGACTGGAGAGGGTAAATATAGGAAGGATGTTCCAGAAGTTTGGGGATTCCAGATCCCAGGCTAACAGTTGCCGTAGTTGCAGGTTCGTTCGCTGAGCTGCATGATTCTCATTCCCTGTCTTGGTGACATCTTCAGTGTTCCGGTGCTCCTGTGCAGTGCTGGGTAGGCCATTTAGGGTTGTGATGAGGAGAAGTCTCTTCACCCAGACAGTGGCGAGTTTGTGGAATTCTCTGCCACAGAAAGTGGTCAAGACCGAAACATTGAATGGAAATCATAAAGGAATTAGATATAGTTCTTACGGCTAAAAGGAATAAAGGGTAGGTGGCGAAGGTAGGAACAGTTGAATCTTCAGCCATGATCATACTGAATGGCAATTCAGACTCAAAGGGCTGAATGGCCTACTCCTGCTCCTGTTGTCTATGTTTCTATGGCGCAGGCAGCCAATCTGGACATGGGAAAGTCCTCTGACTTGCAGGACTTGCCCATCCCCCCTCCATTTCCCAGGTTTCCAGCCACAGCCTATCCAGATGGTGGATAAGGAGAAGGTCAAAACTGGTGAACCCATACAGCTGTGCAAAATCACTGAATATTCTGATGCACTATTACACTTTATTTGAACCAGTCAACTTCGGATTTGGGTTAACCGCCCCTTGAAAGGGGAAAGTCGTCAAGAAGCCTGTCAGAAAGCAACCTGTCCCCTTTAAAGCTTAGTATCTCCGTGTCATTGTGTGAAAGCCACTGTGTAAACCACTGCACCCAGCAGGAGTGAGCCAGGCCCCTGTATAGAAATTCCAATCAACCTGCTCCAACAAGTTAGTACACACCTCGGTACCAGTTCAGATTTGAACAAAGCCTCCTGGCCCAGAGTTAGGGACACTCCCACTGCACCACAATAGCTCTTGGAGCCCTTGTAAGCAGACACAAAGAGAACTAATCAATCAATATCTATTACTTGTTCACCCACACCCTAAGTCTTAACCTCATGGCACCAACACTAACATAGCTGGCTGGCTGACAGAAAATTTAACGCTTTAGTGACTGCCCCTTTTGTTCGTTGTGGTGTTATTCACATAGCTGTGTGCCATCAGCTTTCTGTAACACGTTCCTTGTGGTTGTATTTAACCAGCCAAAAGGCAAGGAAGGCAAGGCCATTCCCTTCTGTCCCACTGGTCGTCATAAGCTGAATGGTATTTTCTGTACCTAAGCTGGCTCTATGCACAGAGTCAGTGATTTAGCACTTTGGGTGTGCAGCCTATTTAAGCAAGGTGAAAATGTGTTGCTGGTTAAAGCACAGCACGTTAGGCAGCATCCAAGGAATAGGAAATTCAACGTTTCGGGCATAAGCCCTTCCTATTTCTTGGATGCTGCCTGGCCTGCTGTGCTTTAACCAGCAACACATTTTCAGCTGTGATCTCCAGCATCTGCAGACCTCATTTTTTACCCTATTTAAGCAAGGACCAAGTATAAATGGCCCTGATTTTTAAGAGCCAGAGTCATACAGCATGAAAAGAGACCTTTCGGCCCAACTTGTCCTTGCTGACTAGATTTCCTAAACTCAGCGAGTTCCATTTGTTTGTGTTTGGCCCACATCCCTCCAAACCCTTCCTATTCATGTACCCATCCAGATGCCTTTTAAATGTAATTGTACCAGCCTCCACCACTTCCTCTGGCAGCTCATTCCATACACGTACCACCCTCTGTGTGAAAGAGTTACCCCTCAGCTCCTTTTTCAACCTTTCCCCTCTCATCTTAAACCTATGCCCTCTAGTTTTGGACTCCCCACCACCCCCACAATCCAGGGAAAAGACCCTGGCTATTCACCCTATCCACCATTTAACTGGGGGAAATAGGCAGATGGATGGGAAAATCTCCCTGTTTAATTATCAGCAGAGACGAAGAAACCTGAGGGAGAGTGTAACGGGATATGTTAAGGCGAAGAGCGAGCAGAGAAGGACTGTGCGGGACACAAACGCTGACATTGACCAGTCAGTCAGGCTGAATCGCCCGTTCCTGAGCTGGTGACAAGACGCCTGGCCAGAAGCAGTCACAAAGGTCAACACCAGATACCTTACGGTTCCCCTTCCAACTGGTGTCCAGCTTGAGGCATTTGCTGACTTTGCGGAGTACAGAAACGGCTGACTCTGTGGAAAATGGACTGAGTGAGGGACGGAGGAAAGGTTTCATTAAGGAATCACATGTTGCCTTTCTGAAAAGATAAACAGAGTCTTTGGCTTGAACCTCACCCAGAAACCCACCATTAAATCTCAAACACTGCGTTAATGCTTAGCAAACGACTGTAATATCTAATCCACAGTTGCGAAGACCCATGGTTTTAGTTTGATTAAACACTCCCACGTGGATTGCGTAATATAAGTGTTAGAACAGAAATTAATCCCAGCTAAAATAGAAATTTTGGCTTGTTGTCAACAGGAAGAATCAGAACATAATAGCATGAAAGGGTAGCACAGTGGTTAGCACCGCTGCCTCTCAGTGCCAGGGACCTGGGTTCAATTCCAGCCTCAGGTGTCTGTCAATGGGCAGTTTACACTTTCTCCCTCCCATAGTCACAAAGATGTGTAAGTTAGGCAGATTGCCCTGTGCTAAATTTCCTGTAGTGTGCAGGACAGGTAGGTCAGCCGTGGGGGGATACAGGGGTGGGCTGGGTTTGGGTTGGTGTGGGCTAATGAACTACTTCTGCACTGTAGGGATTCTATGGAATGATGGCTCCTCAGTATGAGGCAGGAACGTTGTGTGGGCAAATGTTTTGATGAAGGCTCACTGGAAAACTGTATTTTTTTGTCTCCACTGATGCCTGCCAGATCTGCTGAGTTTCTCCAGCAATTTCTGATTTCTTTTCCAAAACCATTAGTCAGAGGGAAATGGGTCTGGGTGGGTTGCTCTTCGGAGGGTCGGTGTGGACTGGTTGGGCTGAAGGGCCTGTTTCCACACTGTAGGGAATCAAATCTAATCTAATCTAGTATTTTCTCATCGGGATGACCTCCTCATCCTGGCAATGAGGGAACCCCAGGTTTGACTCCAGGATGCAATTTTGCCCCCTATTGCCTGCCTGCCAAGAAATGGGAACTTCCAGGGGGCTGAAGCCTGAACTGGGCCTTAAGCTAAGTGTTTCATCCAATTAGGCAGAGCCAAGATTTGATTTGATTTGATATGATTTATTGTCATGTGTAAGCAAGGACATACAGATCATAGGGTGAAAAAAAACCTTAGAGGCGTACAGATGATGTCTCACAGCGAGTGCATTATGTAAGATCAATGTTAGCATATAGGAATGGTAAGGGCGGTCCATGTTCGAAAGACACAAAATGGCCAACAAGGATTAAACAGAATAAAACAGCCCACTACGGCATTAAGACACCAAAGAGCTGACAAAGAGCAGCAGAATTATACAGCCTGCTCCCAGCATTTGAGTGAAATATGATAGTACCTTTGAACATGGCTACTCCAAGGTGAACAAGGGGCCAGATAAGCAACCATCCGAGTCAGTTTCATAAAAGGATGCCTAAGGATAGACAGGTCATTGATTCCAGCCTCATTAGGGAAAGGATGTTGTCGTGCAAAGTGAACAGCACCAGTTAGAACAAAGGATGACAATCTCATTCCATAAAACAGCCAGCCTAACTCACTAAGCAGCTCTGAAAACAGCAGCTAAAGTTATTTTGTAGTAATTGGTTGTTTCTTTGAAGTTATCCACAATATTAGGAAATAGGTTCTAGTTAAAGATTCTTCGGATAATCATAGAGATAGATTTCAACATTAGTATAGATACACGTATAACCAAAGTTTAACAGAAGCATTAGGGGAAAAACAGTTAATGAGAAAGTTAATTAGTCTCAGGAAATGCTCTCCTTATCTATTAAAAAATGCCTGGTATGCCACAAACAAAAATAGATTGCTTGCAAATTATTAGTTACAAAGTGATAACAGTAGAAATAGCTCTATAACTTTATACCTTATAACTAACTTTATAGCAGAAAATAATATTACAAATCTTATAGCAATTAATTAAAAACAACTGTCTTTTGTATTTTTTATAGAAATTGGGACTGTGGAAAACAGAAAGGAAATAACTGGATTTGCTAGAGATAGCGCTTAGACTACAATGAATGATAGAATTCAAGCAGTCCTCTGAAATAAGCAAGCCTGGGACTGACCAGAAGAGTATAACCAGTAACTTTGGAATGTGAATTAATAGGATGCATGGGAACCTGAGGCTGTCCATAGGAATGTCTATCATTGATTCGGTGCTTCGCAGGATTGGGTGTACAGAATAAGATGGAAGGACACAGTGACCATACTGTGTGTGACTTCTGTGACACACAATGTATAGTGTTTGGACCAGGCTGCTGGTGTTGATGGAAGCAAGTACAATTTTGTCATTTAAGAAACATTTAGACAGGTACATGAATGGGATAGATTTAGTGATTAGATATTTGGACCAAATGGGATATATTACATACATTGAATGGGATTAGATATATGGACAAAATGGGACTGGATAAATTGTATTAACTGGGCAGCATGGATATGGTATAGACCTCTATGAGTCCTTCACTTCAGAAAGCAAACCTTCAGGCCTGCAGGCAATACTAGAGGCTGATTTCATTTACATTTTCACACACGGAACCTTTATCCTGTGGAGATAATGTATTATTGGAATCTTTACTAACTCACTCACCAGCTCATTATATTCATCAATACTAGGTTCCCGTTCATTCATTCATTCATTCATAACCCTTTACTAAGCCATTGCTTAGATTAGATTCCCTCCGGTATGAAAACAGGCCCTTCGGCTCAACAAGTCCACACTGCCCCTCCAAAGAGTGACTCATCCAGACCCATTCCCCTACCACATATTTACCACTGTGGGCAATTTACCATGGCCAATTCACCTGACCTGCATACCTTTGGATTGTGGGAGGAAACTGGAGCACCCGGGCAGGAATTGAACCCGGATCCCTGGCGCTACTATAACGCAATTTCATTCATTCATAAAACCACATTTAGTAGAGCATTTTCCTATTATAACATAGACTAAAATTAAAATATTCTATTCAACTCCTTTGTCTTAACCCCTCAGCGGGCCTATTTCTACATTAAAAGCTACCTCTGAATAGCTGTCAATATCACAAACAATACCATTCCCCACCAAGTCTCCTCAAATTATTATCATATTAATCAGCCCTTCCCAACCATCTCTCCAACCTGAATAGATTACAGAACAGTTTGACACTGGACTCCTTTGGCTATAAATTCTGTGAGCTTGATCTTAACCTCCACAGGAGCAGCGCTCCGAAAGCTACTGCTTCCAAATAAACCTGTTGCAGTATAACCTGGTATTGTGTGATTTTTAAATTTGTCCACCCCATCCAACACTGGTACCTGCAAATCACTCCAATTAGTCTGCAACTTTTAACTGGGCTGCTATCCCTTTAAGTAACTAATTGTCAAAACAGCACTTAAATGAAGCTGCACGAATGAATGAAACTCAAACAGGCAAATCAAAACAAATCTCACAACCCAGCTCTTGTAATCAGTTTAATATCCTTTAATCTTTTATTAAGTGCAGATATAATTTCTATTATTTAGGGTATATAGACCTAGTTCTTTTACTAACATTTACTAACTTGATAAACAAAAGGTCTAACGCCTCTTAATAATGCAAGCAGACCGGACAGACACTCTTATAATAGGAGATGTTTCCTCCAGCATTTATAGTGGTTTGTCTCTGCCGCTTCCGGTTGTCAGTTCCAGCTGTCTGCTGCAGTGGTCGGTATATTGAGTCCAGGTCGATGTGCTTATTGGTAGAATCTGTGGATGAGTGCCATGCCTCTAGGAATTCCCTGGCTGTTCTCTGTTTGGCTTGTCCTATAATAGTAGTGTTGTCCCAGTCGAACTCATGTTGCTTGTCATCTGCGTGTGTGGCTACTAAGGATAGCTGGTCGTGTCATTTCGTGGCTAGTTGGTGTTCATGGATGTGGATCATTAGCGGTCTTCCTGTTTGTCTTACGTAGTGTTTTGTGCCGTCCTTGCATGGGACTTTGTATACTACGTTGGTTTTGCTCATGCTGGGTATCGGGTCCTTCATCCTGGTGAGTTGTTGTCTGAGAGTGACTGTTGGTTTGTGTGCTGTTATGAGTCCTAGTGGTCGCAGCAGTCTGGCTGTCAGTTTGGAAATGCTCCTGATGTATGGTAGTGTGGCTAGTCCTTTGGGTTGCGGCATCTCCTCGTTCCGATTTCTTTCCCTTAGGCATTTGTTGATGAAATTGCGCGGGTATCCGTTTTTGGCGAATACATTGTAGAGGTGTTCTTCTTCCTCTTTTTGCAGTTCTGGTGTGCTGCAGTGTGTTGTGGCCCTTTTGAATAGTGTCTTGATGCAACTTCTTTTGTGTGTGTTGGGGTGGTTGCTTTCATTGTTTAGGACTTGGTCTGTGTGTGTGGCTTTCCTATATACCTTTGTGGTGAATTCTCCGTTAGGTGTTCTCTGTACCATCATGTCTAGGAATGGGAGTTGGTTGTCCTTGCCTTTCTCTCTAGTGAATTGGATTCCTGTGAGTGTGGCGTTGATGATCCGGTGTGTTCTCTATTTTTAATGATTACAAAGGTGTCATCCACATATCTGACCCAGAGTTTGGATTGCATTTGTGGTAAGACTGTTTGTTCTAATCTTTGCATTACAGCTTCCGCTATGAGTCCACAGATGGGTGAGCCCATGGGTGTGCCGTTGATTTGTTCATATATTTGGTTGTTGAATGTGAAGTGTGTTGTGAGGCACAGGTCCAGTAGTTTGAGTATGCCGTCTTTGTTAATAGGTTCAGCGTCCTGTTGTCTGTTCTGTATGTCCAGCAGGTTGGATATTGTTTCTCTCGCTAGCGTTTTGTCGATAGAGGTGACCAATGCCGTTACATCGAATGAGACCATAGTTTCTTCCTTGTTTATGTGTATATTTCTGATGATGTCCAAGAATTCCTGTGTTGACTGTGTAGAGCATCTGGATCCGCTGATCAGGTGTTTCAGTTTGTGTGATGGTGTCCCTGGTAGCAATACGATGGGTCTGAGTGGGATGTCTAGTTTGTGCACTTTAGAATCTGGGGGTGGTGTTGCTTTCAGGTTTCATTCTCTGTAGACCAAACCTGGTTATCTGTCCGTTTTTTGTAGGTTTCTCAGTGTGTTGTTTATCCTATTGGTGAGCTGTGGGGTGGGGTCAAACTCCCTCTTTTGGTAGGTGTTGGTATCTGCAAGTAGTTGTTGTGCTTTCTGGATGTATTCTGCTTTGTCCAGGATGACCGTCATTCTGTCTTTGTCTGCTGAAGTATGATTATGTTCTTATCATTTCTTAATGCTTTTAGTGCTTCCCTCTCCTTGGTGTTGAGGTTATGTGTTTGTCTTTTCCTTGTTATCAGAGGTACAATACTTTGTCCCACTGTTTGTTGTGTCTCTTCTGTCAGTCCTTTGTTCCTGAGTATGCATTCTAGTGCTGCTAGGAAGTCTGCTGTCTTAGCGTCCCTGTGGTTGTAGTTGGGTCCCTTGGCCAGTATTGTTCTTTCCATGTCTGTGAGCTGTCTGTGGGAGAGGTTTCTAGCCCATGAGTGTGTTGTGGTGTCCTCTCCGTTGTGTGTTAGTTTGGCCATTTTTTCTTTTAGTGCTTTTTTTTTGCGGTGTGTGGTCCTGTTCTGTCCTACGGTGACGGCCTGATCTATGGTCTGGGTCCATTCCTGATTGGTGGACAAGCCACACTACCAAAAATCAAAAACATTTCTGAACTGACAGCCAGACTACTGCGACCACTAGGACTCATAACAGCACACAAACCAACAGCCACTCTCAGACAACAACTCACCAGGAAGAAGGACCCGATACCCAACATGAGCAAAACCAATGTAGTGTACAAAATCCCATGCAAGGACTGCACAAACACTACATAGGGCCAACAGGAAGACAGCTAAAAACCCGCATCCATGAACACCAACTAGCCACGAAATGACACGACCAGCTATCCTTAGTAGCCACACACTCAGATGACAAGCAACATGAGTTCGACTGGGACAACACTACTATTATAGGGCAAGCCAAACAGAGAACAGCCAGGGAATTCCTAGAGGCATGGCACTCATCCACAGATTCAATCAATGAGCACATTGACCTGGACCCAATATACCGGCCACTGCAGCGGACAGCTGGAACTGACAACCGGAAGTGGCAGGTACACATCACTACAAATGCTGGAGGAAAGATCACAGAAGTGCTTCACAGGAGGCTCCCAAGCACTGAGGATGTCACCTAGACAGGGGACAAAACGTCTGCAACACAAATTCCCAGCTTGGCGAACAGAACCACAACAACATATATATATGTGATGGAATTTATATATATTTATATATTCATATTATACGAACTGTATTTCAGAATTCCATTGAACTTGTTATACTGAAATGGCTGAATAAAGAGGCTGTTTTTGCCACTCACTGATTTTGATCGTTATTTGAACACAATCCGGCTATCCTTAATTGGGATGTGACGGCCTAGTGGTATTATCACTGGATTATTGACCCAGGTAATATTCTGGGGATCTGGGTTCAAAACCTGCCATGGCGAAAGTTGAGTTCAATTGAGAAATGGAAATCTGAATTAAAAGTCTGATGATGACCATGAATCAGTTGTCAATTGCTGGAAAAACCCACCTGGTTTGCTAATGTCCTCTAGGGAAGGGAGCTGCCATCCTTACCCGCTCTGGACAATAAGTGACTCCAGAGCCACAGTTGCCCTCTGGGAAATAAATACTGGACCCAGCTGGTGTTGCCGTCATCCTGTGAATGAGAAAAGAAATTATCTTGGTATCTATATTGTAGCTAACCACTTTATCTCATTTAACTAAAGTGATTTCCGGCAATAGTTGTTTAATAAACTAATGATTATCTTGTTTAAAGCCCAGAGTGGCGCTGCTGCTCTTTCTTTTAAGTTGAAAGTTTCAATATCAAGATGGGAGTTACATCCAAGCTTCTAGTTCATGGATCAGTCTGACGACACACTGATGTTAGGGGGTCATGGCATAGGGCTGAAGCATTCACAACAGTCTTCAGCCAGAAGTGCTGAGTGGATGATCCATCTCTGCCTCCTCCTCACTCTCCTCAGATGCTAGTCTTCAACCAACTCAATTCACTCCACATGATATCAAGGAAAGACCGAAGGCACTCGACACTGCACAAAGGCTGACAACGTTCTGGCAGTCATACTGAAGACCTGTGCTCCAGAACTAACCAACCTGTTCCATTACAGTTGCAGCACATTCGGCAATGTGGAAAATTGCCCTGGAACGTTCTGAGCAAAGCAAAACAAATCGACCACAACCAAATATAATCCTGCCAATCCACTCTCAATCATCGGCAAAACGGTGAAAGGTGTCCTCAACTGTGTTCTCGAGGCAGCCCTTCCTCAGCAATAACCTGCACAGCTTGGGTTCCACCAGGGCCACTCAACTCTTGACCTCATTACTCCGTGCAAACATGGACAAAACAACTGAATTCCAGAGGGGGAGGTGAGAGTGACTGCCTTTGACAGCAAGGCTGTATTAAGGATCTGTAATAAAGCTAAAGTCAATATGACGCAGGGTAAACTCTCCACTTTTTGAATCACGCCCAGTACAAAAGAAGATTGTTACTGGATGCCACTTGGCTCAGCCTCAGGACATCGGTGCAGAAGTTCCTTAGGCTAGATACTTTTGTAATCAATCTGTTCAGAGACAATATTACGCACCTCTGGAGCAGGTGGAGCTCCCATCCAGGCCTACTATCTCTGAGGTAGGAACAGTATCACTATGCCACCTTGGGGTAGAGTCCTAGGCCCAACCATCATCAATTGCTTCATCAATGACCTCCCCTCCACCTTAATGTCAAAACAGAGGGTGTTTGCTAATGATTGCAAAATGTTCAGTGCCATGCAAAAAGACCTGGACAACATTTAATCTTGGACTGATAAGTGGCTAGTTACATTGATGCCACACAAATGCCAGGCAATGATTGCCTTTTAGTGAAAGAGAAACTAATCACCACCCCTTGATATTCAGTGATATTACCATCACTGAATCCCTCACTATCAACATCCTGGAGGTTACCATTGACCACATCCTGAACAGGACTCTCCAATATATAAATGCTGTGGCTACAAGAGCAGGTCAGAGGCTGAGAATCCTGCAGCAAGTAACTCACCCCCTGACTCCCCAAAGCCTGTCCACCACCTACAAAGCACAAGTCAGGAGTGCGATGGAGTACTCCCCACTTGCCTGGATGGGTGCAGCTGCAACAACACTCAGGAAGCTTGACACCATCAGGGTCAAAGCACTTGATTGGCACCACATCCAACATCTTCAACATTGACTCCCTTCACTGCTGACCCACAATAACAATAAGGTACACTCAAGCCACTCACCACAGTGACTCATTCACCTTGACACAGCTTCCAGACTGATTAAATTAGATTCCTGAAGAAGAGCTCATGCCCGAAACATCGATTCTCCTGCTCCTTGGATGTTGCCTGACCTGCTGCGCTTTTCCAGCAACACATTTTCAGCTCTGATCTCCATTATCTGCAGTCCTCACTTTCTCCCTGATTAAATTAGATTCCCTACAGTGTGGAAACAGGCCCTTCAGCCCAACCAGTCCACACTGACCCTCCAAAGAGTAACCCACCCAGATCCATTTCTCTCTGACTAATGCATATAACATTATGGACAATTTAGCATGGCCAATTCACCAAATCTGCACATCTTTGGGCTGTGGGAGGAAACCAAAGCACCCGGAGGAAACCCACGCAGACACGGGGAGAATGTGCAAACTTCACACAGACAGGCGCCTGAACCTGGAATCGACCCTGTGACCCTGGTGCTGTGGGGCAGCAGTGCTAACCACTGAGCTGGCTGCTGACCCCTACAGGACAGGTGCAGCAAGTGCAAGGAAATACTACCATCTGCAATAAAAAAAACCCAGAAGAACTGCGGATGCTGTAAAATCAAGAACAAAAACGGAAGTTGCTGGACTTCCTGTTCTGAGGAAGGGTCACCGGACCCGAAATATTCACTTTGACTTTTCCTCACAGAAGCAGTCCGACCTGCGGAGATTTTCCAGCAACTTCTGTTTTTGTTCCACCGTCTGCAAGTCTCCATCCAAGCCACCTAACTGTCCTGACCTGGAAATGTATTGCACTTGCTTCACTGTCACTGGGTCACAACCTGAGCATTCCTTTCCCAACAGCACTGTGTATGTTAGCACACTTCAAGGACTGCAGCAGGTTCAAGAGGCAGCTTTCTACCACCTCCTCCAGGCGACGGGCAATAATTAGTGGCCTAGTTTGTGATGCCCACAATCCATGAAAAGAAATCTTTAGAGAAAGAGAGAGTGAGAGAGAGAGAGAGAGAGAGAGAATCTTAAAATTAGAGTGAGACCATTCAAGTTTGTTGTCAGCAGGGATTTATTCTTGCAGAATGTTCATGGAAATTTGCAATTTTCTTTAAACTTACTGAAGGACAGTTGAAAGGTCAAAACTGTGATTTGTGTTCAACCAAGGTTGGAGCTCCTTAGTAAGATGTGAAAAAAAAATTACTAAGACATTCCCAATTGAGCAGGTCTCAATCCATCCCTCATTCTGCCTTCATTCTCACTCTGTTGCATGGGTTCCCCTGGTAACAACTGGATGTTTGTCAAGGCCTGAAGTGAGTGTGATTCCTATCGACTGTTGTGACATTCAGTGGGAACGTTTCACACAGCAGGGAAAGCCGATCTCTTTTCACATCTACACTTGGCAGTTGCTCATAAACTTAACCTGCCTTCCCATTGCGTGCGAGCTGTTGTCAAAACACTGTTGTGTCGTCTCCATGACTGAGGAAGTAATACCGACACTCCTGTAAAATTATCTTGCACAAAGATTATCAAAGTCCTGCATTAAACAAATAATCCCTTGCGTGACAAATAGCCAGAGTAAACCTCAAATGCCTCAAAAGGTATAAATGACCCGGTTTTATGATGCAAGTGCTGAGTTATTTGGTTGGTTTGAATTGAAGCTTGGTAAAGTGCAGGGTGCATCAAGTTACTCTAAGCCGATAGTAAACAATCCTGAGATCTGCTTCCCTTTTAGCGCTAACTGTTTTGAAATGGCAGCACTTGGAGCTCTCTGTGAGAGTCAGTTGGGTTTATGTACCTGTCCTAGCCTCAAGGCAGACACTGAAGTGCAGTACTGGGGGAGAGCTGCTCTATCGGGGGCGCTGCCTCTCTCAAGGAGATGCAAAATCGGGTCTCTTTTGCACTGAGATCATCTCTCAAAACGGGTTTTAAAATTGCCGGCATTAACATGTGTAATGTTAAATCCACTACACGATGTGTTTCCACTTCAGTCTAACTGGCTAATATCAAAACAGACCTCTTGTTTTCTGCATGAGTGGAGGATCGCCCATCTCAGCAGCTACAGGAAAGGGTTGACCTAGTGAGTCCAGAGGCCTTCAATTTGGTTATGGTGCAACGATTGCCATTCCTCCGGCCTGAGTATTTTGCTGTAGGAGGCAGCTTCATCATCTCTGATGTAATGGAGGTGATGGGTGGGCACCTCCTCGGAGGAGACGTTATGTACAGAAACGATCCCCTGAGACTAATGAATGTGCACGCCCCGGTGGTAAAGAGTGGCTGTCCTTTAGCAACTCCCGCTGTTGCTGGCAAGGTACAGTTCGGCCATTTTGGCTGGAAATCTGAACTGCATCATCGATGTGGCTGGACGAGCTGGAGGGGCTGACAGCAAAGCAGAGGCCATGTCCAGATTCCTGATAGAAATGGTTAAGAGTCACCAAGCCGCACATGGTCACAGCCAGATGGGTCTATCCGCTCAAGGAGAGATTTCTTGCTTGTGTCCCGAGCGTTCTTGGTCAGATCCAGTAATGTCAAGCCAGTGTTCTTATCTGACCGCTGCCTCCTGCTGGCCATTTGTCACCTACAGGATGACCAGCAGGCTGGCAAGGGAACGTGGAAGCTGAACATGAGGCTGTTGACCCCAGACAACACTGAGGACCTTAAAATGGATTACACAGGTCAGAAAACCATGTAGCCCCTCTTTGAGTCTCCAGTGGATGGGCAGGAAATGGTCAAGGGAAACATCAAGATGTTCTTTATCCTCAAAGCTGTTCAGAAGACGAGAGAGAGTCAAGGAAAATAGTCTAAACTTCAGAAAAGCATGTAGAACCTACGCCTGCTGCAGATGATGGCAGTCGATGTCAAAGACGATCTCCAGGAGCTGAACAGCCAGCGAGTCTCGCTGTTCACCTCAGAGGCCTCCACGATAATCTCCCAGTCGTGGGTTCTCACTGTGGAGCAGAACTTCTTCCAGAGTTGCACAAGGAGAGCTCTGTGCTCAGCGGCCTGAAGGAAGAAGATGGCTCCGTAATGTCATCTCAGTCTGACATCCTGAGGATCAGCAAATCCTTCCATGCCAGTCTGTATGACTCGAAGCCAATCGACAATGCAGCCTTCCAGTCGTTCCTGTCCTCTATCACGGAGGTCTTGGACAACAACATGAGGAATAGGCTGGACCAGCCGCTACCTCTGGATGAGCTGACCAAAGCCCTCAGGTCCTTTGAAAAGAATAAAACTCCCAGAAGCAATGGCCTCCCAGTTGAGTTGTATTCCGCTCTGTGGGACTTGATTGGCCGGGACCTGCTGGAGGTGTATGTCAGTATGCTTCTGGCAGGTACCGTGAGTGAATCCATGAGGAAAGGCATCATCACCCTCATCTATGGGAGGAAAGGGAGAAATTGGTGACCAATCTCACTGCTGAACACAGATTACAAAATCGTGTCTAAAGCCATTGCCAGCCGGGGAAGGTCTGCTCTGGGATCAGTCATTCACTCTGACCAATTCTGTGCTGTACTGGGCAGGACAATCTCTGAGATTCTCACTCTCCTCAGGAATGTGATCGCCTGTGTGCAGGACAGGAAGGGTAGAAGCCTGCTTCATCAGCCTGGATTAGGAGACGTAATCTGACAGGATATCGCACTCCTACTTTTGGGATGTACTCTTCAAACTGGGCTTAGGGAACGGAATTGGATCGGATTGCTCTACACCAACATTGTTAGGGAAGTCTCAGTTGATGGGTAGGAATCGGAAAGCTTCTCAATCAGATCCAGAGGTTAGGCAGGGCTGTCCACTCTTGCCTGCCTTGTTTGTGTGCTGTATAGAGCCTTTTGTTGAATCGATCAGGAAGGCTGTGAGCCTGTCTGATAGAGGGATGACTATTCCAGGCAGTGGAATCCTGCAGGTCAATGTTTCCTTGGACAGGGATGATGTCACAGTGTTCTGCTCAGATCCACGAGCATCAGTGACTGGTTCAAACTGACTTCAGGTGTCGAGGTAAATTGATGCAAGAACAAGGCCGGGTTCTTTGAGAACTGGCCTGAGCGATCCTTTACCCCAACGCCACCCTCATCCTGATGGCTACGTTCGTGTGGCTGCAACAAGCTGTGTGTAGACCGTGGGTACGCAAACACCAAATATCACAACGTACTGAACACCCACCCGTCCCCGGTGTTGCAAAGGATGGTACTGGCCTTGGTGCCAGGGAACGCTCCATGTAGTTGGACCATTCTGTATCATCTGTGTTTCATGGAGAAATTTTCCAAGAAGAACAGCTCCATCAGAAAGTGGTCAGCACGTGGGGTCCTCAGAACCCTGCAGGAAAAGGAGAGGCTGGATCCTATCGAAGCCAGTGGATCCCCCTAGAGTGAGGTAGGTTGGGATGGTGGGGTGTGGTATTAGCTGGGGAGGATTTGGCCAAGTTCGAGAGCTGCATGAGGGGGTTGGGAAATGGGTTTTGGAGAGAAAGTGTGTGAGAGAGAGAGACAATAGACAATAGACACTAAGTGCAGGAGTAGGCCATTCTGCCCTTCAAACCAGCACCACCATTCATTATGATCATGGCTGATCATCCTCAATCAGTATCCTGTTCCTGCCTTATCCCCATAACCCTTGATTCCACTATCCTTAAGAACTCTATCCAACTCTTTCTTGAAAGTATCCAGAGACTTGGCCTCCACTGCCTTCTGGGACAGAGCATTCCATTCACCCACTACTCTCTGGGTGAAGAAGTTTCTCCTCAACTCTGTTCAAAATGGCCTACCCCTTATTTTTAAACTGTGTCCTCTGGTTCGGGACTCACCCATCAGTGGAAACATGATTCCTGCCTCCAGAGTGTCCAATCCTTGAATAATCTTATACATCTCAATCAGATCCCCTCTCAGCGTTCTGAACTCAAGGGTATACAAGCCCAGTCGCTGCAATCTTTCAACGCAAGATAGTTCCGCCATTCCGGGAATTGACCTCATGAACTTATGCTGCACTCCCTCAATAGCCAGAATGTCTTTCCTCAAATTTCCACAATACTCCAGGTGCAGTCTCACCAGGGCCCTGTACAGCTGCAGAAGAACCTCTTTGCTTCTATACTCAATCCCTCTTGTTATGAAGGCCAGCATGCTATTAGTTTGCTTCACTGCCTGCTGTACCTGCATGCTTGCTTTCATTGACTGATAGGAGAAAGTGAGGACTGCAGATGCTGGAGATCAGAGCTGAAAATGTGTTGCTGGAAAAGCGCAGCAGGTCAGGCAGCATCCAAGGAGCAGGAAAATCTACGTTTCGGGCATAAGCCTAAAGAAGGGATCATGCCCGAAACATCGATTCCCCTGCTCCTTGGATGCTGCCTGACCTGTTGCGCTTTTCCAGCAACACATTTTCAGCTTCATTGACTGATGTACACCTAGATCTCGTTGTACTGCCCCTTTACCTAACTTGACTCCATTGAGGTAGTAATCTGCCTTCCTGTTCTTGCCACCAAAGTGGATAACCACACATTTATCCACACTAAACTGCATCTGCCATGCATCTGTCCACACACCTAGCCTGTCCAGGTCATCCTGTATTCTCCTAACATCCTCCTCACATTTTACCCTGCCACCCAGCTTTGTGTCATCAGCAAATTTGCTAATATTACTTCCAATAACTTCATCTATATCATTACTGTAGAGAGAGAGAGAGAGAGAGAGAGACAGAAAGAGAGAGAAGGGACAAAAGAGAGATAGATATTATCTTTGAGGGGAGATTGTCACAGATGTGTAAAAGGCATTCACCTTGTATGCCCAATCCTTTCAAAAGCTTTGGAAAACAATAGGCTGCTGATTTCTGCCTACCTGCTCAAACCAGCTGGAATGGGATGTGATGGCTTATTCTTCAGCACAATACACTCGTTCATGAAATCAGTTGACTGTTAGTTATTCATTTGAGTATGGATGGCAAGCTGTTGGCTTCAATGTACACTGGGACAGCTGAGGGGCTGGCTGTGAAGCGATATAACCTCTGCAAACACTCCTGGAGGACAGAGAGGGGGGAGTGGCAGAGACAAAACCCTGCCCACGGACATGCCACATTTCAACAGTTGTGTAATAGACCTTTAGAGGTTTGATGAAGAAAGTACAGTTTCAGATGAAAAGACTGGATGTGAATGATTTAATGACTGCTCACAAATGATCCACGATCTATTTTGGTGGTAGTCTGCTCCCCGCTATAGAGTGAAGCCTGCATTGCCAACACTGAGACACACTCGAAAGCTCCACTGTCTACTCATTACTAAGAGGATGTCAGTATCCACCCATTCTCTTTAAATGCCTTCAAAATCTCTTCACTCCTCCAGACATACACAATCTTAAACACCCTCCCCGACACCCACAATCTCCGTTCCCCCTGTAGTGTTATCACTTAAAGAGTGATGTCTCTTTAAGAGATCACAGGGGAATGAGCACAGTACTCGGAGGTGGTTCTGTGACCACAGCGCACAGGTTCTCTGCTCTGGCATAGACTGTGTCTGGTGGAGATTACACTCTACATTATATATATATTATATATACAGCAGACTTTGTTTAACCACACCTTATAAACTGACATCCTGATAAAACAGCAAAAATTTGATCTTGTACCTCAAATACTCTGAATTTTACTGTATTATTCTGTCCAATTATTGTAGTTTAAATTTATTTACCTCAATGTTAATATTCAAACAGACCACTCAGTGTGGGTACAATTGCAATGTTTAAAAGACATTTGGATAAGTACATGATTGGGAAGGGTTTGGAGGGATATGGGCCAGGAGCAGGCAGGTGGGGCTAGTTTAGTTTGGGATTAGCATGGACTGGTTGGACCGAAGGGTCTGTTTCCATACTGTATGACTTCTGTCCACATCCATCAGGTTCCCAAACGAATCTAGTCCTACCTGCCTGCTCCTGGCCTATATCCCTCCAAACCTTTCCTGTTCATGTGCTTTCCCAAACGGCTTCCAAACTTCCGACTGTACCCGCATGCCCCACTTTCTCTGATTTGTCCAATCAAATGGCCGCATGCATTTCAAGTCAATTTCTCCTCACATACTGTGATGTCTGAGCAGTCAGTTGAGGGTGCAAGTGAGAAGTCTCTCTGCTGGTACGTTTTATTTAGGGCAAAGTTGCATTATTATTTAAGATGAGTCATGTTGTAAATGAAATATAGCAGTGTATATGTGTATACCCCTGCATTATGTTTCTATGACTTAGTGTGTAGACCTCTTTAATATTTGCTCAATTGCTACACTCCTAGTCCCATAGCTGTTGGTTAACAATAGGTTTACTGTATTAGATTAGCTCTTAATAAACCCAACAGAGAGTGCAGGGACCTCAGTTTTTATTATATTTTGGAAGCAGCAGAATTTTACTACATGGTATGCTTTTGGAATTTTAAGGATAAGGAAGAAACTAGCCTCACCACCTCAGAAACCAAACTCACAAAGTACTTCAGTCTAGATGTTTGCTCAGTACAGAACATAAAAGAAAATAAAGATGACTTCACAAACTGAGCAACTCCAAGTTGGCCAGGTCTGATTTGAACCTGTCCCCTCAAAGGTCTGTTGCAAAAAGGAGCACTCGCCTGGATTCAGCCCTATGCCAGACAAAGAGAAAGCACATATAAACTTTAACAAGGAAGGAATAAGCAGGGTGCATTTGGAGTCAGTGCAGAATTAACTGTACAAGCCCTAGTTTCAAGCCATCACTTAGAGAAGAACATGCATGCAGTGCTGAAATCCCAGAAGGAGTACACAAAGTTAAATATGAGGCACAGAAACAAAAGAAACATGGATGGACAGTTACCACTTGTCCATGCCGTAACCTGGAACAGCAGGTTGGGCCTGTCTTCATTGGGTTTTAGGAGAAGGAGAGGGGGCCATATTGAAACATAGAGGGGAACTGGTAGGTTATACAGAGAGAGGTTGTTTCACCCTATGAGAGTCTTGAACTGCATCGCATAATCTCAGGATAAGGGCCGATTCGTTTAAGACTGAGGAGGTGAGAAGGACTATTTTCTCCCAGAGAATAGGGAAAAATGTGAGGAATTCTTTACGGCAGATGGCTGTTACAACTGCGGCATTAATTATATTCAAGGCTGAAATGGACAGATTTTTGATCAATAAAAGGGGATTGAGGCTTATTGGGGGGGGGGGGGAGGGGGGAGGAAAGCGGAGTTGAGGATAATCGGATCCATCAAAACCTCAGCAGAGCAGACTTGACGGGCCGAACGGCCTACTTCTGCTTCTCCATCTTCTGGCCCTATAGTCTTGTGGATCTATGAGCTGAATTTAATATTTGTTTTTAAACAAAAAAAAAGGGTGCTGCTGTGCTTCCTAGACCGAACAGTTGCACGACTGGTTGAACAAGCTACGAAGACACTCACTGGTAACCATTGGTAACCAAGGGGTGGCATAGAATCAATGTAATTTGAAGAGGGCAGGGCAAATCCTGCAAAGATGCGGGAAGGGTTAGGAGATCTCCTGATGAAGGGCTTTTGCCCGAAACGTCGATTTTCCTGCTCCTCGGATGCTGCCTGAACAGCTGTGCTCTTCCAGCACCACTCTAATCCAGAATCTGGTTTCCAGCATCTGCAGTCGTTGGTTTTACCCAGCCGTTTGAGGAGGCAACTTTAGTGTTCTTCGGTTAGAATCGAGAAAAATCACTGGGATCAATAGATCGAATGGTCGGTGAATGCTAATAACAGGGCAATGAGCGAGATTTATCTGAGGCTGAATGGCTGCAGTGGTGATTGTATCAAACAACTGCTTGGGGGATTCACTACTGGTACATGAGAGAAAATATGGCGCCATTGTAACCGTAGCTTTACATACAGCAAACAGTATTTGTAGCCAGGGACAGAAAAGCAGGCTGCATGGCAGGTGCATTCTGTCCCACCCAACATGGAGCTGCTCTGTTATGTAAGCTGTACAGTGCGAGAGGACTCTGGGCACGCCTCATCTCGAAATCTGGCTCCAAAGATGCAGCCCGAGGCTCAACAAACAAACAGCCGAATGTCACGCGCATTCAGTCACAGCAACAAGGAACATAGAGATGTACAGCACAGAAACAGACCCTACAGTCCAACCTGTCCATGCCGACCAGATATTCCAACCCAATCTAGTCCCACCTGCCAGCACCCGGCCCATATCCCTCCAAACCCTTCCAATTCATATACCCATCCAAATGCCTCTTTAATGTTGCAATTGTACCAGCCTCCACCACTTCCTCTGGCAGCTCATTCCATACACACACCGTAAAAAAAAAAGTTGCCCCATAGGTCTCTTTTAAACCTATGCCCTCTAGTTCTGGACTCCCCACCCCAGGGAAAAGACTTTGTCTATTTATCCTATCCATGCCCCTCACAATTTTGTAACCCTCTATCAAATCACCCCTCAGCCTCCGACACTCCAGGGAAAACAGCCCCAGCCTGTTCAGCCTCTCCCCATAGCTCAGATCCTCCGACCCTGGCAACATCCTTGTAAATCTTTTCTAAACCCTTTCAAGTTTCACAACATCTTTCCGATAGGAAGGAGACCAGAATTGCATGCAATATTCCAACAGTGGCCTAACCAATGTCCTGTACAGCTGCAACATGACCTCCCAACTCCTCTACTCAATACTCTGACCAATGAAGGAAAGCATACCAAACACCTTCTTCACTATCCTAGGACCATATCATTAATTGTATAAGCCCTGCTAAGATTGTCTTTCCCAAAATGCAGCATTTATCTGAATTAAACTCCATCTGCCACTTCTCAGCCCACTGGCCCATCTGATCAAGATCCTGTTGTAATCTGAGTAACCCTCTTTGCTGTCCACTACACCTCCAATTTTGTTGTCATCTGCAAACTTACTAACTGTACCTCTTATGCTCGCATCAAAATCATTTATGTAAATTATGAAAGGTTGTGGACCCAGCACCAATCCTTGTGGCACTTCACTGGTCACAGGCCTCCAGTCTGAAAAACAACCCTCCACCACCACCCTCTGTCTTCTACCTTTGAGCCAGTTCTGTATCCAAATGGCTAGTTCTCCCTGTATTCCGTGAGATCTAAACTTGCAGACCAGTCTCCCATGCGGAGACTTGTTGAATGCCTTACTGAAGTCCATGTAGATAACATCTACTGCTCTGCCCTCACCAATCCTCTTGCCAAAGACCTCCGTTAATGTAAGCAATTGCACAACACAACAGATCTGGAGAAGGAACAGACTTTCCACATGGTGAATGTAACAACCCAGAAGCCTTTCCGCATTAAGTTGCTGAAAGAAAACCGGCAAATGTATATTCGAAAACCAAGACTGACACGCTGCCTACTGCAAAGATCCTACCAGTCCAAATTCTGAAGTATGTGCCCCTGGTTTAAAGGAACTCAGTTATGCATCCAACTACTACTAAATGGGCTGTAGGGATTAGATTGCCAGTAGATCAGCTTTGGCAATGCAGCTCAAGGCATGAAATATTTCAGCAGCTAGGGGACCAGCACAAGCAGTGCTATTAACGCGTAAGGCTATCCCCCCACACTCTGCTCTCTCTCCCCCCACACTCTCCTCTCTCTCCCCCCACACTCTCCTCTCTCTCCCCCCACACTCTCCTCTCTCCCCCCCATACTCTCCTCTCTCCCCCACACTCTCCTCTTTCACTCCCCCCACACTCTCCTCTCACTCCCCCCACACTCTCCTCTCACTCCCCCACACTCTCCTCTCTCTCCCCCCCCACACTCTCCTCTCACTCCCCCACACTCTCCTCTCTCCCCCCCCACACTCTCCTCTCTCTCCCCCCCATACTCTCCTCTCTCCCCCACACTCTCCTCTCACTCCCCCCACACTCTCCTCTCACTCCCCCCACACTCTCCTCTCACTCCCCCACACTCTCCTCTCTCCCCCCCACACTCTCCTCTCACTCCCCCCACACTCTCCTCTCTCCCCCCCACACTCTCCTCTCTCTCCCCCCCACACTCTTCTCTCTCCCCCCACACTCTCCTCTCTCTCCCCCCCACACTCTCCTCTCTCCCCGCCACACTCTCCTCTCTCTCCCCCCCACACTCTTCTCTCTCCCCCCACACTCTCCTCTCTCTCCCCCCACACTCTCCTCTCTCTCCCCCCCACACTCTCCTCTCTCTCCCCCCCACACTCTCCTCTCTCCCCCCCCACACTCTCCTCTCTCCCCCCCCACACTCTCCTCTCACTCCCCCACACTCTCCTCTCACTCCCCCACACTCTCCTCTCTCCCCGCCACACTCTCCTCTCTCTCCCCCCCACACTCTCCTCTCTCTCCCCCCCACACTCTTCTCTCTCCCCCCACACTCTCCTCTCTCCCCCCCACACTCTCCTCTCTCTCCCCCCCCCCACTCTCCTCTCTCCCCCCCACACTCTCCTCTCACTCCCCGCCACACTCTCCTCTCTCTCCCCCCCACACTCTCCTCTCTCCCCCCCCACACTCTCCTCTCTCCCCCCCCACACTCTCCTCTCTCTCCCCCCCACACTCTCCTCTCTCCCCCCCCACACTCTCCTCTCTCTCCCCCCCACACTCTCCTCTCACTCCCCCACACTCTCCTCTCACTCCCCCACACTCTCCTCTCTCCCCGCCACACTCTCCTCTCTCTCCCCCCCACACTCTCCTCTCACTCCCCCACACTCTCCTCTCACTCCCCCACACTCTCCTCTCTCCCCGCCACACTCTCCTCTCTCTCCCCCCCACACTCTTCTCTCTCCCCCCACACTCTCCTCTCTCCCCCCAACACTCTCCTCTCTCTCCCCACACTCTCCTCTCCCCCCAACACTCTCCTCTCTCTCCCCCACACTCTCCTCTCCCCCCACACTCCCCTCTCTTCCCCCACACTCTCCTCTCACTCCCCCCCACACTCTCCTCTCCCCCCACACTCCCCTCTCACTCCCCCCCACACTCTCCTCTCCCCCCACACTCCCCTCTCACTCCCCCCACTCTCCTCTCTCTCCCCACACTCTCCTCTCCCCCCACACTCCCCTCTCACTCCCCCCACTCTCCTCTCTCTCCCCACACTCTCCTCTCTCTCCCCCACACTGTCCTCTCTCTCCCCCACACTCTCCTCTCTCCCCCCACACTCTCCTCTCACTCCCCCCACTCTCCTCTCTCTCCCCCACACTCTCCTCTCTCTCCCCCACACTCTCCTCTCTCCCCCCACACTCTCCTCTCTCTCCCCCACACTCTCCTCTCTCCCCCCACACTCTCCTCTCACTCCCCCCACTCTCCTCTCACTCCCCCCACTCTCCTCTCTCTCCCCCACACTCTCCTCTCTCCCCCCACACTCTCCTCTCACTCCCCCCACTCTCCTCTCTCTCCCCCACACTCTCCTCTCTCCCCCCACACTCTCCTCTCACTCCCCCACACTCTCCTCTCACTCCCCCACACTCTCCTCTCTCCCCGCCACACTCTCCTCTCTCTCCCCCCCACACTCTCCTCTCTCTCCCCCCCACACTCTTCTCTCTCCCCCCACACTCTCCTCTCTCCCCCCCACACTCTCCTCTCTCTCCCCCCCCACTCTCCTCTCTCCCCCCCACACTCTCCTCTCACTCCCCGCCACACTCTCCTCTCTCTCCCCCCCACACTCTCCTCTCTCCCCCCCCACACTCTCCTCTCTCCCCCCCCACACTCTCCTCTCTCTCCCCCCCACACTCTCCTCTCACTCCCCCACACTCTCCTCTCACTCCCCCACACTCTCCTCTCTCCCCGCCACACTCTCCTCTCTCTCCCCCCCACACTCTCCTCTCTCTCCCCCCCACACTCTCCTCTCTCCCCCCCCACACTCTCCTCTCTCTCCCCCCCACACTCTTCTCTCTCCCCCCACACTCTCCTCTCTCCCCCCAACACTCTCCTCTCTCTCCCCACACTCTCCTCTCCCCCCAACACTCTCCTCTCTCTCCCCCACACTCTCCTCTCCCCCCACACTCCCCTCTCTTCCCCCACACTCTCCTCTCACTCCCCCCCACACTCTCCTCTCACTCCCCCCCACACTCTCCTCTCCCCCCACACTCCCCTCTCACTCCCCCCACTCTCCTCTCTCTCCCCACACTCTCCTCTCCCCCCACACTCCCCTCTCACTCCCCCCACTCTCCTCTCTCTCCCCACACTCTCCTCTCTCTCCCCCACACTGTCCTCTCTCTCCCCCACACTCTCCTCTCTCCCCCCACACTCTCCTCTCACTCCCCCCACTCTCCTCTCTCTCCCCCACACTCTCCTCTCTCTCCCCCCCACTCTCCTCTCTCTCCCCCACACTCTCCTCTCTCCCCCCACACTCTCCTCTCACTCCCCCCACTCTCCTCTCACTCCCCCCACTCTCCTCTCTCTCCCCCACACTCTCCTGTCACTCCCCCCCACTCTCCTGTCTCTCCCCATACACACGTCTCTCCCCACCACACTCTCCTCTCCCCCCCCCCACACTTTCCTCTCTCCCCCCACACTCTCCTCTCCCCCTCCACACTCTCCTCTCCCCCCTCCCCACACTTTCCTCTCTCCCCCACACCCACCTCTCTCCCCCCACACTCTCCTCTCACCCCCCCCCACACTCTTCTCTCACCCCCCCCACACTTTTCTCTCCCCCTCCCAGCACTCCCCTCTCTCCCCCCCACAATCTCTTCTCTCTCCCCCCACACTCTCCTCTCACTCCCCTCCCACACTCTCCTCTCTCCCCCACTCTCTCTCTCTATTCCACTCGCACGCTCTCTCTTACCACACTCTCCATTCATTCTCTCTGCCGCTCCCTCTTCCCCCGTAGTCTCTAATCTCTCCCTCTCTCTCCCTCTCTCTCTCCCTTGCTACGCCGCACTGTTCAAATTCTCCTTCTTCCCCCTGCTACACTCTCCACTCTTTCTCCCTCTCTCTCTAGCCCCGCCCTCTGCTGCCCCCTCGTCCCTCCCTAAACTCTCCTGTTGTTCTCTCTCTCCCAACACCAAACGTCCCTCTCATCCCAACCCCCACACCCGACAACCCATACCCCTTCCCTCATCCTTGACCCTCCCCTCACCCACCCAGCCTTCCTCTCAGCTCCAAAAAACGCCCACCCTTCCTCTCAATCCCTCCTCCACCGCTCACCAGCCCACCCTTCCTCTCACACCCCACCCCTTATCCCCTCACCCTTCCCCTCATCCCCCTCACCCTTTCCCTCATCCCCCTCACCTTTTCCCTCATCCCCTCACCCTTCCCCTCATCCCCCTCACCTTTCCCCTCTTCCCCCTCACCCTTCCCCTCATCCCCCTCACCCTTCCTCTCATCTGCCCCACCCCTCATCTCATCATCCTCTTCATTTACCCCCACCCCTCCCCCTACCACTCCCCCACACCACCTCTCACCCCCGCTCCTCTCTCTCCCAATTCTCACCCCTGAGTCCTCTCACCCCTGTTCTAACCCTGAGCTCTCGACTTAACCCTCACCCAGACCCTCCACACCATCTCCCACTCCTGACCCCAACTCCCTCCCCACAACACCTACCACCCCCCTCTTCCCCTTCATCTCAGGAATTACAGTCTGACACAACCACCCAATGAAGGAGCGACGCTCCGAAAGCTAGTGCTTCCAAATAAACCTGTTGGACTATAACCTGGTGATGTCTGATTTTTAACTTTGTCCACCCCAGTCCAACACTGGCATCTCCAGTTCATGACTTTTGATTCTGTTCCTCTGCTGACATGTGGTCCCTCCTATCTATATTGTCTTGTTTCCACACAGTCTGTCTTGTTTATGATTCCTGTTTTTGTGCTGTTCCCTTTGCAATTGGAACACTGGGACGAAATGAACTTGGAATTTTAAATCCTGGAGCACTTTCTGCCAACACATGGCTATGTTTAACCTTTGACTCTGCTGTGAGAGGATTTTGTTTTTAACCCCAAGTGTTTCTGTCCCCTTATCTGTTTCGATGATCAGGAAAGGTTCAAAGTACATTCCAGTCGGTTCTTGCAGTTTTCAGGAGAGTTTAGAGAATGAACATGCACACATACAGACACACCCCTTGTCAACAATCATCTTGGAAGCAGAGTCTATTTGGAAACACAGATGGACCTGAACATTGAAAGGTTCTGTGTGCATGAGGGAGGAACGGTTTGCTCTGGAGGAAAGGGCAAGAACCAGCTGAAACTGACTCAAGGTGAATGACAAAGACGACCTGAGGGGAGACGGTTTCACACAGCGGTTGCATTCCCCTGAGAACGGGGTACAGGCCTATTCAAGTGCAGGTTGGAAAAGGGAATTGGTTGGTTAGCTCGGTTTGAACAGATGAACAGGAAGGGTTTAAAAGTCCACAAGACCCAAGAGCACAAATTAGGCCATTCAGCTCATTGTGTCTGCTCCGCCATTCAATCGTGGCTAATACGTTTCTCAACCCCATTCTCCCACTTTCACCCCGTAACCCTTGATCCCCATGATACTCAAGAGCCTACCTATTTCAGTCTTAAATATACTCAATGACCTGGCCTCCACAGCCCTCTGTAGCAGTGAATTCCACAGATTCACCACTCTCTGGCTGAAGAAGTTTCTCCTTATCTCCGTTCCAAAAGGTCTTCCCTTTACTCTAAGGCTGTGCCTTTGGGTCCTAGTCTCTCCTAGCAATGAAAACACCTTCCCAACATCCACTCTGTCCAGGGCATTCCATATTCTGTATGTTCCAAATAGATGCCCCCTCATCCTTCTAAACTCCATCGAGTATAGACCCAGAGTCCTCAAACCTTCCTCATATGTGAAACTTTTCATTCCTGGGATCATTCTAGTGACCCTCCTCTTGAACACGCTCCAGGGCCAGTACATTCTTCCTGAAATATGGGGCCCAAAACTGTGCACAATACTCCAAATGTGGTCTGACCAGAGCCTTATAAAGCCTCAGAAGTACATCCTTGCTTTTTATTCACGTCCTCTCACAATAAATGTCATCATTGCAATTGCCTTCCTAACGACTGACTCAACCTGTGAGTTTACCTTGGGAGAATCCTGGACTAGAACTCCCAAGTCTCCTTGTACTTCAGACTTCAGAATTTTCTCCCCATTTGGAAAATAGTCCATGCCTCTATGCTTCCTCTCAAAGTGCATGACCTCACACTTTCCCACATTGTACTCCATCTACCACTTCTTTGCCCATTCTCCTAAACCGTCCAAATCCTTCTGCAGCCTCTCGCTTCCTCAATGCTACCTGTCCCTTTACTTATCTTTGTATCATCTGCTAACTTAGCCAGAATGCCCTCAGTTCCTTCATCTAGGTCATTAATGTATAAAGTGAAAAGTTGTGGTCCCAACACTGAGCCTTGTGGAACAATACATCACTGGCTGCCATCCTGAGAAGGACCCTTTTATCCCCACTCTCTGCTTCCTGTCAGACAGCCAATCTTCCCTCCATGCTAGCACCTAGCCTCTGACACCATGGGCCCTGATCTTACTCAGTAGCCTCCTCTGTGGAATCTTGTCAATGGCCTTCTTGAAGTCCAGGTGGATACCAACCATTGGCTCTCCTTGATCTAACCTGCTTGTTACTTCCTCAAAGAATTCTAGCCGATTTGTCAGGCATGACCTCCCCTTAATAAAACCATGCTGAATATTTTACCATATACTTCCGAGTATTCAGAAACCCCACCCTCCACAATGGACTCAAAATCTTACCCATGACTGAGGTTAGGCTAATCAGTCTGTCATTTCCCATCTTTTGCCTTGCTCCCTTTTTTAAACATCGGTGTCATGTCAGTGATTTTCCAGTCCTCTGGGCCCTTTCCTGATTCTAGCAATTCCTGAAAGATCACTAACACCCCCAGCTATCTCCCTTAGAACTCTGAGGTATCATCCATCTGGTCCAGGAGATTCATCCACCTTCAGGCCATTCAGATTTACTGGCACCTTCTCCTTGGTGATGCCCACCATACTCAGTTCTGCCCCGTCACTCTCTTAAATTTTTGGGATGTTACTCATGTCTTCCACCGTGAAGACTGATACAAAGTAATTATTCAGTTCCTCAGCCATTTCCTTGTTCCCCAATACTATCTCTCCGGCATTATTTTCCAATGGCCCAATGTCCACTTTTGTCTCTCTTTTGTCCTTTATATACCTAAAGAAACTCTTACTGTCTTCCTTTATATTACTGGCTAGCTTGCCCTCATATTTAATCTTCTCCCTCCTTATTTCTTTCCTTGTTGCCCTGTTGGTCTTTGTAAGCTTCCCAATCCTCTGGTTTCCGACTGCCCTTCACCACATTATCTGCTTTCTCTTTTCCTTTTATTCTATCCCTGACTTCCCCAGTCAGCCATAGTTGCCTCATCCTCCCTGTACCAGGCTGCTTTTTCCTCAGGATGAATCTCTGCTGTGTCTCCTGAATTACTCCCAGAAACTCCTGCCATTGCTGTTCCACTGTCTTTCCTGCTCAGCTCCTCTCCCAGTCAATTCTACCCAGCTCCTCCCTCATGCCTCTGTGGTTACCTTTATTCAGCTGTAACACCATTACCTCTGATTCTATCTTCTACCTCCCAAATTGCAGAGTAAATTCAATCATATTATGATCACTGCCGCCTAAGGGTTCCTTCACCTTAAGCTCCCTTATCAAGTCTGTCTGATTGTACAACACTAAACCCAGTATGGCCTGTTCCCCAGTGGGATCCACCACAAGCTGCTCCAAAAAGTCATTGCATAGACATTCCACAAATTCTTTTCCTCACAATCCACTACCAACCTGATTTTCCCAGTCCCTCTGCATATTGAAATCCCCTATGATCACTGTAACTTTGCCTTTCCTACACATCTCTTCTATCTCCTGGTGTATCTTGCACCCCAGCTCCTGACTACTGTGTGGAGGCCTCTACATAACTCCAACCATGGTTTGTTTAGCTTTGCGGTCCTTCAATTCTACCCACAAAGATTCTACACCATCTGACCCTATTTAGTTTCTTACTGTGGATTTAATTTCATTTCTTACTAATAAGGCAACTATTTCCTCTGCCCACCTGCCTATCTTTTTGATAGGATGTATATCCTTGAATATCTAGCTCCCAATCCTGATCCCGTTGCAGCCATGTCTCCGTGATACCCACCGTGTCATACCTGCCAATTTCAATCTGCACCACTAGCTCAGTTACCTTATTCCTTATACTGTGTGCATTCAGATATAACACCTTCAGTCCTGCATTACCCATCCCTCTTCTCATTGTCATTCGTTTGTCCAGTGGGCTTGAAGTTTGATTGCTAACCCTTTCCACACACTCTGTCTTATTTGTGTTTGTGCTGGAGATTTTATTAACCTCTCCTGAGTTCTACAACCTTACCTCCTCCTTTAATTCAGTTTTCTGATATCCCCTGTAACTGAACCTTCCCTGCTCCTATTTAGTTTAAAGCCCTGTCTATCATGAGGACTCTGGTCTCAGTGTGGTTCAGATGAAGAGCGTCCCATTGGCACCCACTTCTGGTGCCAATGTCCCATGAATTCAAACCCATTTCTCCCACACCAATCCCTGAGCCTTGTAATTACCTGCTTAATCTTATTGACCCTGTTCCAATTAGCTCGTGGCTCAGTTAGGAATCCAGAGATTATTACCTTTTTGGTTCTGATTTTTAACTTGACTCATCACTGATCACACTCCCTTAGCAGAACCTCTGCCCTAGTTTTACCCATGTTGTTGGTACCTATGTGTACCATGACCACTGCATCTTTACCCTCCTACTCCAAATTCCTCTGAGGCCCAGATGAAACATCCCGAACCCCGGCACCAGGCAGGTAACACACCCTTCGGGACTCTCGATCCTGGTCACAGAGAACAGTGCTAATGCCTCTAACTCTACTAATCCCAATTACAACAACATTTCTCTTCTCTCCCCCCCGCTCCCCTACTTGAATGGTTCCCTGCACCATGATGCTGCAGTCAGTCGGTCCATCCTCCCTGCAGTCCCCATTCCTGTCCACAGAGGGAGCAAAACTCTTGAACCTGTTGGACAAGGACAGGGGCTGAGGCTCCTTTAATTCTACCGCCTGTATTCCTCGACCTGCCTCACTCAGCCACAGCCTCCTGTCCCTGACCACTGACTGAATTTGTGTTAGTTAGTTTAAGGGGTGTGACTGACTCCTGAAACACAGCATCCAGGTAACTCTCCCCCTCCTTGATGTTTGATTAGATTAGATTACTTACAGTGTGGAAACAGGCCCTTCAGCCCAACAAGTCCACACCGACCCGCCGAAGCGCAACCCACCCATACCCCTACATTACCCCTTACCTAACACTACAGGCAATTTAGCATGGCCAATTCACCTGACCCGCACATCTTTGGACTGTGGGAGGAAACCGGAGCACCCGGAGGAAACCCACGCAGACACAGGGAGAACGTGCAAACTCCACACAGTCAGTCGCCTGAGTTGGGAATTGAACCCAGGTCTCAGGCGCTGTGAGGCAGCAGTGCTAGCCACTGTGCCACCATGCCGCCCTATGTGTTGCCATGTTTTAAAGGATATGGGCCAAGTGCTGGCAAATGGGACTAAATTAGACTAAGATATCTGGTCGACATGGACGAATTGGACCAAAGGGTTTCTTTCTGTGCTGTACAGCTCTGTGAATCTACCTGAAGAGAATCCAATTTGCAGAGTGGCTGGTGAAAGGGGGGAGATGAGACAAGCAGAATCACTGCTACAGATTTCTTCACCTATCCCCACCTCACCACCCTTGCCCCCACCCCTGTTATCTGCAGCTCCCCCCACACCCACCCCCAGTCCTGAAGAAGGGTGACACCCCAAAACGTCGACGTCTGCACCTCCTGATGCTGCCCGGCTTGCTGTGTTCGCCCAGCCTCCTGCCTGTCTACCTTGGATTCCAGCATCTGCAGTTTGTTTTTGTCTCTGACATGTATGCAATGGGCTGAACAGTCTCAAACTATGTTATAACCACTCAGTCATTCCAACACTAATGAGCAAGGCTGCTGACTCAGGATGTTGAGTCATGTTGAAGTGAAGCCTTCATCCATAAGCAGGATGTGCTATCTTCTAAATAAGTAGATCGCACAGAATCAGGTGCTTTCTCTGACACCTACAAACTAATCTCCCCCTCAATTCCCAAGATCTCCTCTTCACCTGCACCTAGCCAACGTGCAGACGTGACTTCAGACTAGCAGTAACAATTAAATGCAATGTTGAAACACACTGTTGGATTCCAGCTGAGAAGGATTGTTAAGAATCCAGACCTAGTTTTAAGCTGGTGTTCCTAAGAGACAGGGCCGTCGTTGCATGCGGGCTGAACGTACTGTCAGACCAGGAAGGAAAAGTGACTGAGCAAGTACTGACATAAAGCTAGGTTTTGTAAACACCTCAAACCAAAATCAGAGATACATTTTATAAAATGCCCTGGCATTCTTTGCAGGAGTGAAAAGAATAGTTGACATAGATCCATCATGGAAATATTAACCCAAATATTCTGCTCTATGTCAGAATCTATTCTAACCCAGATCAGACAAAAGTCATCTACTTACCCTCATTCTCTGAAAACACTGGGATCTCCCTTTAAACACAGTGAATCATTGCAGGGGGACATGAACTCCTGATTGAAAACCCATCTCTTATCTCTTAGAAACTTAGGTTGGCTCAAAGTTCTGCTGACAATAAGCCTGAGCTTGTTGACCTACACTGCTTCTCGTTCTGATGGTGCACTGATTTTAAAACTCTTGTCCTGGTTTTCAAATCCGAGTGGCCTTGCCTTTCCTTATCTCCCTCTAACTTCCTCCAGCTCATTAACTCTTAAATCTCTGCCCTCTTGGAATTTTATGTACCCTCCCCCCAACCAATTGTTGCTATTGCTTCAGTTTTCTACGGTCTAAATTTCGGAGTTTTCTCCCTTGATATCTCCAAGTTTCCAATGCTGTCTCCTTTATAATGTTGCATATAAACTGCTTCTTGGATCTAGCTTTTTGTAACTTCATTCAGGAAGTGAGGGTGTTGCTGGTCGGCCCAGCGTTTACTGCTCCTCCCTAGTTGCCCTTGAGATGGTGAGCTGCTTTCTTGAACCGTAGATGTCCATATGCAGTGGGTAGATCCACAATGCAGTTCGAAGGGCTTTCAGGATTTTGACCCAGTTATGGAAAGGAACGGCGATATATTTCCAAGTCAGGATGGTGAGTGGCTTGAAGGGGAACTTGCAACTGGTGGTGTTTCCAAGTATCTACTGAGTAAAAAATGAGGTCTGCAGATGCTGGAGATCACAGCTGCAAATGTGTTGCTGGTCAAAGCACAGCAGGTTAGGCAGCATCTCAGGAATAGAGAATTCGACGTTTCGAGCATAAGCCCTTCATCAGGAATAAGAGAGAGAGCCAAGCAGGCTGAGATAAAAGGTAGGGAGGAGGGACTAGGGGGAGGGGCGATGGAGGTGGGATAGGTGGAAGGAGGTCAGGGTGAGGGTGATAGGCCGGAGTGGGGTGGGGGCGGAGAGGTCAGGAAGAGGATTGCAGGTTAGGAGGGCGGTGCTGAGTTGAGGGAACCGACTGAGACAAGGTGGGGGGAGGGGAAATGAGGAAGCTGGAGAAATCTGAATTCACCGCTGAAGCCAAACGCCAGCTCGCGGACGCCTCCTCTTATCACCCCCTTGACCACGACCCCACCTCCCACCACCAAACCATCATCTCCCAGACCATCCAGGACCTCATCACCTCAGGGGATCTCCCATCCACCGCCTCCAACCTCATAGTCCCACAACCCCGCACCGCCCGTTTCTACCTCCTGCCCAAAATCCACAAACCTGCCTGCCCCGGCCGACCCATTGTCTCAGCCTGCTCCTGCCCCACCGAACTCATCTCCCAATACCTCGACACGGTCCTGTCCCCTTTAGTCCAAGAACTCCCCACCTACGTTCGGGACACCACCCACGCCCTCCACCTCCTCCAGGATTTTCGCTTCCCCGGTCCCCAACGCCTTATTTTCACTATGGACATCCAGTCCCTGTACACCTCCATCCCCCATCACGAAGGACTCAAAGCCCTCCGCTTCTTCCTTTCCCGCCGCACCAACCAGTACCCTTCCACTGACACCCTCCTTCGACTGACTGAACTGGTCCTCACCCTGAATAACTTCTCTTTTCAATCCTCCCACTTCCTCCAAACTAAAGGAGTTGCCATGGGCACCCGCATGGGCCCCAGCTATGCCTGCCTCTTCGTAGGATATGTGGAACAGTCCATCTTCCGCAACTACACTGGCACCACCCCCCACCTTTTCCTCCGCTACATCGATGACTGTATCGGCGCTGCCTCGTGCTCCCACGAGGAGGTTGAATAGTTCATCAACTTTACTAACACCTTCCATCCCGACCTGAAATTCACCTGGACTGTCTCAGACTCCTCCCTCCCCTTCCTAGACCTTTCCATTTCTATCTCGGGCGACCGACTCAACACAGACATCTATTATAAACCGACTGACTCCCACAGCTACCTGGACTACACCTCCTCCCACCCTGCCCCCTGTAAAAACGCCATCCCATATTCCCAATTCCTTCGTCTCCGCCGCATCTGCTCCCAGGAGGACCAATTCCAACACCGCACAGCCCAGATGGCCTCCTTCTTCAAGGACCGCAGATTCCCCCCAGACGTGATCGACGATGCCCTCCACCGCATCTCCTCCACTTCCCGCTCCTCCGCCCTTGAGCCCCGCTCCTCCAACCGTCACCAAGACAGAACCCCACTGGTTCTCACCTACCACCCCACCAACCTGCGCATACAACGTATTATCCGCCGCCATTTCCGCCACCTCCAAACGGACCCCACCACCAAGGATATATTTCCCTCCCCTCCCCTATCAGCGTTCCGCAAGGACCACTCCCTTCGTGACTCCCTTGTCAGATCCACACCCCCCCACCAACCCAACCTCCACCCCCGGCACCTTCCCCTGCAACCGCAGGAAATGTAAAACTTGCGCCCACACCTCCACACTCACTTCCCTCCAAGGCCCCAAGGGATCCTTCCATATCCGCCACAAGTTCACCTGTACCTCCACACACATCATCTATTGCATCCGCTGCACCCGATGTGGCCTCCTCTATATTGGTGAGACAGGCCGCTTACTTGCGGAACGCTTCAGAGAACACCTCTGGGCCACCCGAACCAACCAACCCAATCACCCCATGGCTCAACACTTTAACTCCCCCTCCCACTCCACCGAGGACATGCAGGTACTTGGACTCCTCCACCGGCAGAACACAACTACACGACGGCTGGAGGAGGAGCGCCTCATCTTCCGCCTGGGAACCCTCCAACCACAAGGTATGAATTCAGATTTCTCCAGCTTCCTCATTTCCCCTCCCCCCACCTTGTCTCAGTCGGTTCCCTCAACTCAGCACCGCCCTCCTAACCTGCAATCCTCTTCCTGACCTCTCCGCCCCCACCCCACTCCGGCCTATCACCCTCACCTTGACCTCCTTCCACCTATCCCACCTCCATCGCCCCTCCCCCTAGTCCCTCCTCCCTACCTTTTATCTCAGCCTGCTTGGCTCTCTCTCTTATTCCTGATGAAGGGCTTATGCTCGAAACGTCGAATTCTCTATTCCTGAGATGCTGCCTAACCTGCTGTGCTTTGACCAGCAACACATTTGCAGCCAAGTATCTACTGCCCCTGATTTTCTGGATAGGAATCATTATGGGTTTTGAAGGGGATATATTTGGCAAATTTCTTTAGTGTATCCTAAAAGGATAGCACACGCTACTGCTACTGAGTGTTGGTGCTGGAGGGAGTGGATGTTTGTGAATGCGGTGTCAATCAAGTGGGCTGCTTTGTCCTGCGTGGTGTCAAGTTGCTTGCGTGTTTTTGCATGCATCACACTCCTGACTTGTGCCTTGGAGGTGGTGGACAGGCTCTGGGGAGTAAGGAGGTGAGTTACTCGCCGGAATATTCCCAGCCTCTGACCTGCTCTTGTAGTACATTCCCTTCAACCCCCCACCTGCTCTACCCTACCCCACGCTCCTGGTGCTTTCATCTGTCTATGAGTTTGCCCCTCAACTACCTGCCACCCCACCTCCTCAGGCACTGACCTTACACACTTAGCTTCTCTGTTACCTAGACTCACGTGCCAGCATTTGGCCCTGTATCCCTCCAAACCCTTCCTATTCACATACCCATCCAGATGCCTTTTAAATGCTGCAATTGTACTAACCTCCTCCACTTCCTCTGGCAGTTCATTCCACACACACACCAGCGTCCGGTGTGAAAAGGTTAGCCCTCAGGTTCCCTTTAAATCTTTCCATTCTCACCTTAAACCCACACCCTCTTGTTCAGGACTTCTCCACCCTCAGAAAAAAATGCTGACTACTCACCCTATCCATGCTCGTCATGATTTTATGAACCTCTTGGGACGTCTGGTCAGCACAGATGAGTTGGTCCGAAGGGTGTGTTTCCGTCTGAATGACTCTATTGTCGTTTTTAAAGTGCTTTGGGCATTTCAAAGGGAACAAAAAAGTTTACAAAAACAAAGTTTTACGGAAATCTTTCCTCCCCACTCTGCTCCCCTCCAGCCCCCAGACAAGCCATATAAAGTAACAAGTTTTTCTCAGGATCTACATTTGAGAGTCACAATATTGATGCATTGCTTTTTTTCCCCTCTTCCTTCACTGACTGGACTAACTAGTAACCAGCTAAGCTGCTTAATCTAGTGCACCTAAAAAGAGAAAAAGGTTACTACTCTCGGTGAAGGGCATGATCTACTGTGTACAAAGATAGCTGCTTTCAAAATTGCTTTTAGCGTCACAAAAAAACAAAACCCAGGAAGGTTAAAAAAACACTTACGAGAGAGCAGCTAAGTAAGCAGATTTTCGATCATAGTGGTAAGGAAAAAACACCAGTCATTGTAAATGAAGCAGAGGTGCAACGCTGCTTTCAGATTAACTGGGTTGCAGCAGGAGGGGGGGGGGAGGGGGAATAGAAAAGCAAAGACTTTGCTCATGCTTTAAGGGTGAATCTGAACATGACAAATAAGTCTCTACCATGCATTTAAACACCAAGAATTTTATTTGTCTGTGTTTATTCAGCAGTTTTCTAAGACTGTTCTTTGAATGCAAGGAGAGAGTTCTTGCTGAGATGTGCATTCAACTTGATCTGGAATTGCTGTTCCCACTGGCACATGGCCTAGTTCATGTCCTGTTTCAATGGCTTGGGCTCCATTGGGCTCTTCCACTGTTCGGCCACATCATTTGCTAATGGATCATCTGGATTTGGGGTACTTCACAATGCCTGGATTGATAGCAGCACACCACGAATCTGCAAAGCTGACCACTTATCCTTCAGAATATCTAAACAGACTCCACCCAGCTTGTCTACACTTGGGTGATATATTTTGGCTTAAAATGAACTTTTGGAGCTGCCGTAGGATATTCTTCTGGAAGAAATAGTTCAAGTTAAAGGTTCCGCTCTCAAACGGAGAATCCTGTGAAACCAGCTTCTGCCTTGATACCAGGCATATCCTCTGCATGCAAACACTGGGTTTCCTTGGTGATACCTTGGTGAGGTATAGTTAGGAAGTTTGCAGATGACACCAAAATTGGAGGTGTAGTGGACAGTGAAGAAAGTTACCACAGATTACAACAGGGTCTTGACCAGATGGGTCAATGGGCTGAGAAGTGGCAGATTGAGTTTAATTTAGATATTTGTGGGTGGCGTGGTGGCTCAGTGGTTAGCACTGCTGCCTCACAGCGCCAGAGACCCGGGTTCAATTCCCGCCTCAAGCGACTGACTGTGTGGAGTTTGCATATTCTCCCTGTGTCTGTGTGGCTTCCTCCTGGTGCTCCGGTTTCTTCCCACAGTCCAAAAATGTGCAGGTCAGGGGAATTGGCCATGCTAAATTGCCTGTAGTGTTAGGGGCAGGGGTAAAATGTAGGGGGGGGGGGTGGGTTGTGCTTTGGCGGGTGTGTGGACTTGTTGGGCCGAAGGGCCTGTTTCCACGCTGTAAGTAATCTAATCTAAATGTGGGATGCTGCATTTTGGGAAACCAAATCTTAGCAGGACTTATACACTTAATGTGAACAAAGAGACCTTGGAGTGCTGGTTCATAGCTCCTTGAAAGTGGAGTCACAGGTAGGTAGGATAGTGAAGGTGGCGTTTGGTATGCTTTCCTTTATTGGTCAGAGTATTGAGTACAGGAGCTGGGAGGTCATGTTGCAGCTGTACAGGACATTGGTTAGGCCACTGTTGGAATATCGTGTGCAATTCTGGTCTCCTTCCTATCGGAAGGATGCTGTGAAACTTGAAAGGGTTCAGAAAAGATTTACAAGGATGTTGCCAGGGTTGGAGGATTTGAGCTACAGGGAGAGGCTGAACAGGCTGAGACTGTTTTCCCTGGAGGGTCAGAGGCTGAGGGGGTGACCTTATCGTGAGGAGCATGGATAGAATAAACAGAGAAAGTCTTTTCCCTGGGGTGGGGGAGTCCAGAAGTAGAGGGCATAGGTTTAGGGTGAGAGGGGAAAGATATAAAAGAGACCTACAGGGCAACGTTTTCACACAGAGGGTGGTACGTGTATGGAATGAGCTGCCAGAGGATGTGGTGGAGACTGGTACAATTGCAACATTTAAAAGGCATTTGGATGGGTATATGAATAGGAAGGGTTTGGAGGGATATGGGCCGGGTGCTGGCAGGTGGGACTAGACTGGGTTGGGATATCTGGTCAGCATGGACGGGTTGAAGCATGTCTCGGTGCTGTACATCTCTGTGACTGTATACACCTGGGAAGCCCGGCTGCCATTGTCGCTCGATGTTTGGGCGGAGATACTTTCTCTCCTCTGTTTCTGTCTCTCCCCAGACAACTGCGGGAGGAGCTGAAGCCTGTCGCTTCTCTCCCCTCTGCTCACTTCGCCCACCTCCCCACTTCGGACCACGTAAACACTTGTTGGAATACAACCAGCCCGGCTGCAGAAGGGGCGGGGTGTGCCTTCTGTCCACTTTCTCTCACAACTCCTGGGCTGAGACTCAGAGTCCTGGAGGATTTCCCCCTGAAGCACTAGCTCAGGAAACCGGAGGGAGGTAAGTGGGTGACTTTCCAGCACAGATTGGAAGATTTAGACCAATATTTCCATCATGTCTTCCATCTACTCCTTACACTCTTGGGATAAATTATAAAATGCATCGCTGTCACTTGGCAGTAACTTTATCTTGTGGTCGACTTTTAGCAAAAAAAACTTAGTTTAAACTGTCAGACGGTTCAGTCATTTTCCTTTTTTTTTGGTCTTACAATATATTCAGCGAGCACGCAATAGGGGCTTTCTCTCTGAGCAACACCAGCCTGAAACCAGGTCTGCATTTTTTAAAAAAAAAACATTTTCGCCTGGAATCCAAAAGTTTGTTTTCAAGCATTTTCCCAGAATTGTTCCGGAGAGCTGCAGTCAAGTCTGATGGAAGGCCCCACCACCCCCCCAGAGTGAGGTACAAAAATCACTTTTTGAGTCAAGTTTTCCCATCACAGGGAACCCGACATCTGGGAGATAAGACACTTTGTTCGGTAGAGCGAGAACGAAAGAATGGTCACAGCACACAGAACAAGACCATTCGGCCCCTTTTGTAGCTGGTAGTTTGTTAGAGCAACTCAGCCAGCCCCCGCAAACGCCGCTGTCTTCAGATAACTATGCAATTTTTGATTTGAAATCTGCGCTTGGACTATGTCTCCAACCCATTCTCAAGGGGGTGCGTTCCAAATCCAGTCCAACTGCAGTGTGAAACCGGCTCCCCTCGGGTCGCCTTTGCTTCTTTCTCATTCACCGGGTTCCTGTTGGTTCTCCCTGTGTACAGAACTCTTCATTGATAACATCCATCCAACTCTCTGTGAATCAAAATAGGTCCTGCTCCTAAAACAGTTACAGAGAAGAGGAATAAGGCTTTTTGCAGCAAATTCTCGAATGTGTGTGTGTGTGTGTGAGAGAGAGAGAGTGAGTTTGTAGGAACCAATATGATAGGAATTCACATTGAAACTTTTATTGGTCATCTAAGTCAATAATGAACAGAACACGGGTTAAAAACAAAATCTAGTCCTAATAGGGCTAAAGTAAGATCCTATTCCTGATGAAGAGCTTTTGCCTGAAGCATTGACTCTCCTGCCCCTCGGATGCTGCCTGACCTGCTATGCTTTTCCAGCACCACTCTCTGCACTCTGATCTCCAGCATCTGCAGTCCCTACTTTCACTTTAAAACATAGCCATGCAAGACATACTCTATGATTTAAAATCCCCCAATCGTTTAATTTCAATTTGCTTATTGTCCAGAATAGAAACAGGAACAACAAGAGAGCAACAGAATTAATAACTTGACAGACATAACTTGACTCCAGATTATCCGTCTAGTCCCACTGAGTTACTGGGCCAGTCTTGGGACATGGTGATGGAGCAATCATTTCATTGCCCTGGTAGTTCAGGGTAAAGGTTCAAATCTTGCCTCTGTTTAAATTTGATTTTCAATTAACTCAGAGAGTCATAGATTCACACAACACAGAAACAAATCCTTCAGTCCAACTCGTCCACTCTGATCAGACTTTTCACTCTGACCCAGACCCATTTGTCAGCACTTGGCCCCTATCCCTCCAAACCCTTCCTATTCATATTCCCATCCAGATGCCTTTTAAATGTTGCAATTGTACCGGCCTCCACCATTTTCTCTGGCAGCACATTCCATACACTCACCACCCTCTGCGTAAAAAAAATAAAGAGTTGTCTCTTAGGTCTCTTTTAAATCTTTCCTCTCTCACCTTAGACCTATATCCTCTAGTTCTGTACTCCCCCGACCCCAGGGAAAAAACCCTTATCTTTTTATCCTATCCATACCCCTTATAATTTTGTAAACCTCTATAACGTCACCCCTCAGTATCTGACGCTCCAGGGAAAACAGCCCCAGCCTGTTCAGTCACTCCCTGTAGCTCAAATCCTCCAACCCTGGGAACATCCTTGTAAATCTTTTCTGCACCCTTTCAGGTTTCACAACATTGTTCCTACAGGAGGGAGACCAGAATTGTATGCACTATTCTAAAAGAGGCCTAACCAACATCTTGCAATATGACCTCCCGACTCCTGTACTAAATGTTCTGACCAATAAAGGAAAGCATATCAAATGCTACATTCACTACCCTGTTGACCTGTGACTCCACTTTCAAGGAGCTATGCACCTGCACTCCAAGGTCTCTTTGTTCAGCCTCACTCCCCAGGGCGTTACCATCAACTTTGTAAGTCCTGCCCTGATTTTCCTGACCAAAGTGTAAAACCTTACATTTATTTAAATTCAACTCCATCTGTCTCTCTTTGACCTGAATGGATTAATAAATAAGGAAGATCTGTAAAATTGTAAGCTGGTCATTGAGTCATAGAGATGCACAACATGAAAACACTCCCTTTGGTCCAACTTAGCTATGCCGATCATGTCATGGTGACATTAGCAGCTGTTATCAATTGTCATAAAATCCCATCCAGTTCACTTTAGAGAAGGAAAGTGGCCATCCTTAGCCAATGTCAACAACATGTGACTCCAGGTCCACTGCCATGTGATTGATTTGTCACCTCCCTCTGAAATGGTTTCGCAGTCACTCCAGGAATCTTGGAGATGGACAACAAATACTGGCATTGGTCTCACCAGTGATTCCACTCCCAAAGAAAGACCAAGAAAAGTAATGTAACTGCTATACTACTGTACCCTGGCAATAAATCTCAAGTTAAAAGTTGTTAAGGTGTAATCAGGATGGCACTTCAGGCAGCACGGTGGCTCAGTGGTCAGCACTGATTTCTCGCAGCACCACGGACCTGGGTTCAATTCTTGCCTCAGGCAACTGCCCCTATGGAGTTTGCACACTCTCCCTGTGTCTGTGTGGGTTTCCTCCCACAATTGAAAGATATGCAGGTTGCCCATACTGTTAGATGCATTAGTCAGGGGTAAATATGGGGAAATGAGTCAGTGTGGGTTACTCTTTGGAGGGTCGGTGTGGACTTGAGCTGAAGGGCCTGTTTCCACACTATGGGGAATCTAATCTAATCTAATCACTTGCAAAGTACTGTGTCAGTTATGAAGTGATCAGTGATATCCTCAATTGCCCTTTCTCAAAGCACCATGTTCTGTTTGCCACTTTATTCCCTCTGTGACACAGGATCAGGCCATTCAGCCCCTCAAGCCTGTTCTAGAGTTCAATCAAATCACAGCTGAGTTGTGACCTAAATGGGACTATTTACGGCCATGATTACACTTTTGAATCAACAATACAGCCTTCTGAGTTTGTGGATGTCACAATCTGGAAAGGTAGGCATGGGGAGGACTGGAGCAAACTACTAAAGGACCACAGAATGGTCACGTAATTGGCAAAGCTAGTTCATCAGTGATATATGTGAGGACATTTTGGGAGGAAAAATAGGGAGATTGTACAACTCTCGGTGGAGTGTGGGGGGGTGGGGGGAGGGGAGTGAGGTGAACAAAGAGATCGCTGAGTACAAGTACATCCATCGGGAGATGCTTCATCAGAGGCATTTAGAATCTCTACAGTGTGGACACAGGCCATTTGGCCTATTGAGTATACACTGTCCCTTCGAAGAGGATTCTACCCTGAGCCAATCCCATTCCTGCAATCCTGCGATTCCCATGGCTAATCTACCTAGCCTGCACACTGTGGGCAATTCAGCATGGCCAGTCCACCTAATCTGCACATCTTTGGACTGTGGAAGGAACCTGGAGCACCTAGAGGAAACCCATTGCAGACATGGGGCGAATGTGCCAACTCCTAACAGAGGATCACCCAAGGGTGGCATCGAACCCTGGCCCCCGGTGCTGTGAGGCAGCAGTGCTAACCACTCAGCCACAGTGCCACCCCAAGCAAAGTGAGAGCCAGCCATGCACTAAGGTTTATGTCAAGGGATAGAGGTGAAAAGTGGGGAAGTTGTACTCAACCTGTCCTGAACCTTGATTAGACCAGGCTTGTGTACTGTGATATGGAGGAGTCAGTGTTGGACTGGGATGTACAAAGTTTAAAAATCACACAGTTACCTGGTGAAGGAGCAGCACTCAGAAAGCTAATGCTTCCAAATAAACCCATTGGACTATAACCTGGTGTTGTGTGATTTTTAACTTTGAGTACTGCGAGCAGTCCTGGTCACTGAAGGCTGACCTAGCGAGGTTCTTAAAGTTATTAAAATGTTTATATAGAACAGATATAGAGTGTACTCACTTACTTTTTCATAGGATGTTGGCATTCCTGACAGGATCACAATAGTCTCTGTCTGCCTCCTTCATTCTTGAGTCTGGCCCCGTGAGGTACTCAATCAGTGATCCAAGCTCTTTGTAACTGAACTAACGAGTCCAGCCAGGGGCCAAGGGTTAAAAAAACCCATTAACTGAGATAATGTGAGATGGGCTCAGCAGTTGCATCTGTTGTGTTAAACATTAAACGTCCGTTGATTACAAAATCTGTAAATGATTGAGTTTTACGGAATTTTCTCTAGAACGGTGCTTAAATACCAGAGGCCAGAGCTTGAGGCTGTCGCTGAATTCTCTGCGGTGGTTCCCAGGAGGCTCTGAGCAGGATGGCCGTCACCTCTCAGCTGGTGTACCTCCTGGTTTGTTTGCAGTGTCTGTGGGGCCCAGCTGACGGTGGCAAGCTGCTGGTTATTCCTGTCGATGGGAGCCACTGGCTGAGTTTGCAAGTCATCGTGGAGGAGGTCCACAACCGAGGACACCAGATAGTTGTGGTGAAACCTGAGAACAGCTTATTGATCAAGACACCACTTCACTACACCACCCTGACCTATCCCACTTCTTACAGCAAAGCTGAGGTGGACGAATTGTACGACAGCCTCATACAGATGGCGTTTTATGATGGGACGTTTTACCAAAAGCTGAGCCAAACCCTGCAGCACGTGCACAAGGTCAGGCAGTTCTTCCTTGGTATCTGTGAGGATCTCCTGTCTAGCACCAGCCTCCTGGAGGAGCTGGCCGGAGAGTCTTTCGATGCTCTGCTGACTGACCCTTTCAGCCCGTGCGGCGCCATCGTTGCAGAGTATCTGTCCCTGCCCTCCGTCAACCTGCTGCGAGGACTCCCCTGCGGTTTGGACAACTCGGCCACGCAGTGCCCCAGGCCGCTCTCCTACGTGCCGAGAATTTTCACCGGGAACACCGACCGAATGACCTTCCTCCAAAGGACTAAAAACGTGCTGGCCAATTTCGCCGAGTCGCTGCTGTGCTGGTTCATCTACTCCCCTTTCGAAGAGCTGGCCCAGAGGTTCCTGCAGAGGGATGTGACCTTGATCCAACTGCTGAGTAATGCCTCCATCTGGCTGATGCGTTACGACTTCATCCTTGAGTACCCGAAGCCCCTGATGCCAAACATGGTGCTAGTGGGTGGCATCAACTGCAAGGAGAGGAAACCTTTACCACAGGTAAGGGCACCATTGGCGTGGGTGAGGGGCGCCACTCATGTGAATGAGGAGCAACCTTTACCACAGGTAAGGGCAATTCAGAAAAAAACGACTTGGCACAATACCATTATTCAATCAATTTACCCACTGCAGTGTATGCCATGCTAAGCAAAGGCTTACAAATCTGCAACTGACTTGGTATACCCCCTGTTACTGACCACAAAGTGCCTTTTACAGTAATTAAAGAACACTGTGGTTATGCAATTGAACTCATGATCTGAGGATAAGGGTTCTATTCTGGCAGCAGGTGAATTTAAATTGAACGAATTAAAGAAACCTGGAATCTTGTGTCAGCAATGGCAGCTATGAAAATGTTGGCTTGCCATGAAAACTTATTTAGCTCATTAATAGACGGCACAGTCTTAAGGTGAGAGGTGAAAGATTTAAAAGGGGTGGGGAAGGGGGAAATTTTTCACACAGAGTGTAGTGCGTGTGTGAATGAGCTGTCAGAGGGAGTGGGTAAAATTACAGCACTTAAAAGGCATCAGGATGGGCACATGAATAAGAAAGGTTTAGAGGGATAGGGGCCAAATGCTGGCAAATGGGACTGGATGATTTTAGGATATATGGTTGGTGTGGACAAGTTGCACCAAAAGGGTCTGTTTCTGTGCTGTATGACTCTATAACACTGTGGGTGAGGGAAAACATTTACAGGAAGAGGTAGTGAAGATCAGTGAAAATGGTCATATTTAATGTGTCGATGTTATTTTAATGTTTTTCTTTGGGGGGGGGGGAGTTTGTGTGTGTGTTTTACAGCACTTTGATTCACTACTTATTATTCATTCCACCAAAAACATTACCAAAGGATCTCCACTGCATTGGTATGTTTCCGATTTCACTGCTCAGTGGTACTTTGTTCAGGCCTCTGTACATTGGGTTGTGTTTTAATGTTTAACCAGTATTAGTTCAGCTTTTGTTAAACAAAAGTTGATGGGGAGTCACTGGGGCCTCTCTTTTCAATTGGGTTATTGTGTGGACACTGACCAATTACTGCCCGATTCTTGATACACTCCAGATAAAGTATTGATGATTAATCTTCCTGAGCTGCTCCAAGTTAGATCCAGCAATTTTACCCAGGTCCAGGTCAGGATGTGTGTTGTTTGGAGGGAGACATTGAAGGTGGTGTTATACCTGTCACTGCTTCCTAGTGGTAATCAAGATTAGAGTTGGTTCTGGAAAAGCACAGCAGGTCAGGCAGCATCTGAGGAGCAGGACAATCGATGTTCCTTCGTCAGGAATGAGGCTGGGAGCCTCGGGTAAATGGGAGGGATGTAGGGCTGGGGGGAAGGTAGCTGAGAGTGCAACAAGTGGATGGAGGTGGGGGTAAAGGTGATAGGTCAGAGAGGAGGGTAGAGTTCACTGGTTTGGTAGGTGATTTGGAGGGAGTCTTGGTTAGTCGCTACCGTGCATCTTACAGATGGGACAGACTGCCACTACTGAGTGTTGATGTTGGTAGGAGCAAATATGGCAGGGCCTAACAGATGGGCTGCTTTGTTCTGGATGGTATCAAGCTTAAAACACAGTCAGAGTCATACAGCACGGAAACAGACCCCTTGGTCTAACTAATCCATGTCGAACATAATCCCAAACTAAACTAGTCCTACCTGCCTGCTCCAGGCCCACATCCGTCCAACCCTTTCCTATTCATGTACTTATCCAAATGACTTTGAAACACCAATTGTACTCCCATCCACCACTTCCTTTGGAAATTCATTCCACATGCAAACCACCTTATGTAGATATAAAAAAATTGTTCTTCCCGTCTTTTTTAAATTTCTCACCTCTCACCTTAAAAATGTGTCCCTCATCTTGAAATTCCCCCATCCTAGGGAAAAGACAACTACCATTAAGCCTATCTACATCCCTTATTTTATAAACTTCTATCAGGTCACCTCTTGCCCTCCTCCGCTCCAGTGTAAAAGTCCTAGCCTTTCTTTAGAACACATTCCATACCTGGTAACATCCTGGTAAATCTCTTCTGACCCCTCTTCAGCTTAATAATATCCTTCCTATAACTCGGTGGACCTGAATTGGACACAGTATTCTAGAAGGACCTCACCAATGTCCTGTTCAACCTCAACATGACGTTCCAACTCCTGTACTCAAAATACTGAGCAATGAAGGCAAGTGTGTCAAACGTCTTTTTAATCTTCCGTCTATATGCGAAGCAAACGTCAAAGAATTATTCCTGAAACCTTAGGTCCCTCTGTTCTACAGTATTACCCAAGCGCCTACCATTAATTGTGTAAGCCCTGCTGATTTGTGCTATTTTCTCCATGACCTGAAAAATCTGTCCCGTCCAGTACTTATCCAGTCCCCTTTCGAATATTATTATTGAATCCACTGTGGCCAATTCCTCAGAAGGTGAATGAGTGGAATCACTAAGCTTGTCATTGAAAGATGATTTATACTAGATGAAAGATCTATTTTTGAGAGGAATTGATGACAAATTTGCAAACTCACTACACTGAGGTTTGACATTGATTGAGTCTGCTTCCACCATCCTTTAGCTGAATCCCTGGTTCTTCAGGTCCTGTGTAAATGGTCCTTAGTTTTTAATTTCTTTCTTCAAATATTGTAATAAATAATCAAAAGCCTTCACAGGAAATGCTGCGAAATTTTCTTTCATAATGCCTATGATTTTAGAGATTCTTACACCATTCTAATAATCTTGTCGCATGTGCAATCATCAGGTTTGAAGACTCAATGGGAGTCTCTGTCATCCTGAACTTTGCTTTTTGGCCGGCCAACCAGTTTCTCCAGAGATCAACAACTCGAAAGCGAAGGAACCCCTATCCCACTCCAATGAAACGAATCGTCCAATTCATACAGCATAGCGACAGGCCCTTTGGCCCAACTTGTCCATGCTGACCAAATTGCTAAACTGAACTATTCCCATTTGCCAGCACTAGGCCCATATCCCTCCAAACCCTTCCTATTCATATACCCATCCAGATGTCTTTTAAATGTTGCAATCGTACCAGCCTCCACCACTTCCTCTGGCAGCTCATTCCACACATGCACCATCCTCTGCGTTGAAAAAGTTGTCTCTTAGGTCTCTTTTATATCTTTCTCCTCTCATCCTAAACCTATGCCCTCTAGTTCTGGACTCCCTCACCTCAGGGAAAAGACCTTGTCTATTTACCCTATCCAAGCCCCTCATGAATTTGTAGACCTCTATAAGGTCCACCCTCTGCCAATACTACAGGGAAACAAGTCCCAGCTGAAAATGTGTTGCTGGAAAAGGGCAGCAGGTCAGGCAGCATCCAAGGAGCAGGAGAGTCGACATTTCGGGCATGAGCCCTTCTTCAGGAATCAAGCCCATTTCTGAAGAAGGGCTCATGCCCGAAATGTCGACTCTCCTGCTCCTTTGATGCTGCCTGACCTGCTGCGCTTTTCCAGCAACACGTTTTCAGTTCAAGACTAGCCACTTTGACATCACCCTGAATCAACGATCAATAATTAATGCAGCCGGCCTAATTATCACGGAGTTGACGTTTCAGACCCTGCTATTTTTTAAATAAAGCTGACAACAGACTGTCGTCAAAGCTGTGGTTAGTTGGCAAACTGACCATACGGCGCCCTCTCCTCATGTGAAATAAATAGTTGTGATCGTTTGTTTGAATTTAGCCTTCTTGAGTTTGTCCTGCTGAGTCCAATAGGAAAAGCTCCAGTAACAGTGAACACACACTATCTCAGCAAGATTCAAGCACCGCTCAATCAAATCAAAAGCTTATTCAGCGTGACTGTGTCTCCTTTTTGCATTTCTCTGCAGGATTTAGAAGAGTTTATGAACAGTTCTGGAGAACATGGAGTTGTGATCTTCTCCCTGGGATCAATGATGGCGGACATGCCAGTCAGAACAGCCAATCAGATTGCTGCAGCTTTGAGTCAAATTCCTCAGAAGGTGATTTCCAGATAGAGGCAGAAATGAACTCTTCACAACAGGTTCTTCTTCAGCCCCCTGAGTTCTCAGGTCCATAGGCAGGTCTAACACACAGCTGTTACCTCCGTGTGAAAGGAAAGAAGGGGAGGCAATAACTAAGTGGTATTATTGCTGGATCTGTTAATGCAGAGACCCAGGCAATGTTCTGGGGACCTGGGTTTGACTGCTGCTGCGACAGATGGTGGAATTTGAGTTCAACAAAAATATCTAGAATCAAGATCCTACTGATGACCATGAATGTCCACCTGGTTCACTAATGTCCTTAGGGAAGGAAACTGCCGTCCTTACCTAGTCTGGATAACATGTGACTCCAGACCCACAGCAATGTAGTTGACTCAACTGCCCTCTGGGCAATTAGGGATGGGTACCAGACAGTGATGCCCTCATCCTGTGAATGTGTTTTTTTAAAAATTCAATCTTGAGAAAAAAAAGGCAGGTGCCAAGTTTACCCAAGCCAGAATGGGAATCTAACCGAATGTTAGCATTCATCTCATCCAATCATTCTGCCAACAGGTCAATAGCTGTGGCAATGTGCAGTGTTAGATAACTCCAACTCAACTCAATTCCTTTCCTTCACCAACAATCTTCCCCACTCCTACTACCCATCATTGGCATTGGTTCTGAGGAATTGCAAATTGGGAAATGTTTGGTGGTGTTATGACCGCGCCCTCCTAGGTCATCGATTCCTGGAATAGGACGCAAACCCGGAGCTTCTGGGTCAAGTCGAGATGTTGACACCTGTATGCCTGGAGACCTTTAGGAGCACAGTAATGCTGCTAATTACAGCTTACTCCAGCTTAGTGCCTAGCCAGTGTCTTCACACATTAAAATCCAACTTGTGCTATTTTGTATATGCCTAGCCCCAATCCTTGTGGTCCAATTTGGGTTCCATAGCTCAGGTTTTTGGGAGAGATCTGAAAGAAATCACAGAACTTGGGAGAGAAAACAATTCCCAAGAGGAGAGGCCGTGGAACAGTGGACCAATCCAAACCATTCACCCCACCGTGTCAAGGTGGCTGTTCAAAGAAACAACCCAATAAGTCTACAGATGGTGGAATTTGAGTTCAACAAAAATATCTAGAATCAAAAGCCTACTGATGACCATGAATGTCCACCTGGTTCACTAATGTCCTTTAGGGAAGGAAACTGCCATCCTTACCTAGTCTGGATAACATGTGACTCCAGACCCACATTGATCAGATGGGCCAATGGGCTGAGGAGTGGCAGATGGAATTTGATTTAGATAAATGCAAGGTGCTGCATTTTTGAAAGGCAACTCAGAGCAGGACTTATATGGTTAATAGCAAGGTCCTAGGATGTGTTGCTGAACAAGAGACCTTGGAGTGCAGGTTTATAATTCTTTGAAAGTAGAGTCAAGGTAGATATGATCGTGAAGAAGGCGTTTAGTATACTTTCCTTTATTGGTCAAAGCATTAAGTTTAGGTGTTAGGATGTTATGGCTGAACAGGAGATTGGTTAGGCCATTTTTGGAACATTGCGTGCAATTCTGGTCTCCTTCCTATTGGAAAGATGTTGTGAAACTTGAAAGGGTTCAGAAAAGATTTACAAGGATGTTGCCAGAGTTGGAGGATTTGAGCTACAGGGAGAGGCTGAACAGGCTGGGGCTGTTTTCCCTGGAGCGTCGGAGGCTGAGGGGTGACCTTATAGAGGTTTATAAAATCATCAGGGGCATGGATAGGATAAATAGATAAGTTCTTTACCCTGGGGTGGGGGAGTCCAGAACTAGAGGGCATAGATTTAGGTTGAGAGTGGAAAGATATAAAATGGACCTAAGGGGCAACTCTTTCATGCAGACGGTGGTATGTGTATGGAATGGGCTGCCAGAGGAAGTGGTGGAGGCCAGTACACCACTTTAAGAGGCATGTGGATGGGTATATGAGTAGGAAGGGTTTGGAGGGATATGGGCCTAGTGTTGGCAAATGGGACCAGATTAGGTTAGGATATCTGATCGGCATGGACAAGTTGGACCAAAGGGTCTGTTTCCATGCTGTACGTCTCTATGACTGTACTGCTTGAGAAACAATGCCTCCAACGATGCAGCACCCACTCCATCTGCTGGCCTCAAGTTTCAGCTTTGGTTTTCTTTTGTTCATTGCTCAACTCATGGAGTAGCACTTGATCTGAGGATCAAGCAAAAAGTGCTTGAGAAACTCTGCCGGTCTGATCTGGCCGTCTCTGGAGAGAGGGAACATTTTTCAGCACAGCTTGACTCCTTCATTCGGAACAGATGCTGCCTGACCAGTTTCAGTTCCTTCTGCACTTTGGACCCTGGAAATCTGAAATAAAACCAAAGTAAACTGCCTTTATCTGAACCTAGAGTCTTCTGTCTTTAAAGGCAAGCATGCTACACTCTGAACCTAATTACCTGAATATTCCATCCTTAGTGGATCAGAACTCATCCCTGGAATGTTGCCTGTCTTCCGATAGGTTCTGTGGAGGCACGCTGGGGAAACTCCTTCGACACTGGGATCAAATACTAAACTGGTGAAATGGCTCCCACAGAATGATCTGCTGGGTAAGTGAGTGACTAGTATGTGAGGCATGACTCTCCTGTTGGCGACGTTCCAGCTCTGGTAGGAATCAGGGAGCCCAGTTCACTTCATGGTCAAACACACATAGCTGTAGGTGTAGCTGGTGATGACAAACTGAGCTCTGCAGCAGCAGTGATGTTAAACCAGAGTCGGGCCTTGTTTTGACTTCATTGGTAAGGCCTGTGCGTGTTTTGTGGGTGAATTTCATGGAGTGAGGGAGTCCAGAACTAGAGGGCATAGGTTGAGGGTGAGAGGGGAAAGATATAAAAGAGGCCTAAGGGGAACTTTTTCACGCAGAGGGTGGTACGTGTATGGAATGAGCTGCCAGAGGATGTGGTGGAGGCTGGTACAATTACAACATTTCAAGAGACATTTGGATGGGTATATGAATAGCTGAAAAATGTATTGCTGGAAAAGCGCAGCTGGTCAGGCAGCATCCAAGGAGCAGGAGAATCGATGTTTTGGGCATTAGCAACACATTTTCAGCTCTGATCTCCAGCATCTGCAGTCCTCACTTTTTCCTGGGTATATGAATAGGAAGGGTTTGGAGGGATATGGGCCGGGTGCTGGCAGGTGGGGCTAGATTGGGTTGGGATATCTGGTCGGCATGGATGGGTTGGACCGAAGGGTCTGTTACCGTGCTGCACATCTCTATGACTCTATTTCACTGGTGGAACCAACATAGAAAATTTTAGATGGGAGAAGGATCGTTAGTGCTTTCTGACCTTTGTGGTTCTAAAGTGCATTTTATTTTACTGGTGGAGGGAGGGCTGGGGAAGGGAGAGAGGCCTTCTCCAGATGCTGCTACCATTCCCAGGTTGGCTCTTAGAATGACCATAGTTACAGCCCAGACGGAGGTCATTTGGTCCTTCCCATCAGTGCCAGCCCTCTGCGAGTCTAGTCCCATATCCCTGCCCTTTTTCCCATCGGCTGGCCAGTTTGATTTTATCCATCAATCCCACCCCCCCACCCCACCCCACCACCAGGATTATGATTCTCCTGCAGTGAGGAGGACATTGGTTGCAGAGTGTAAGGATGTGGCTGTGCCTACAAAGGGAGCTGGCAGCTACGACACAGTTTACTGCCATTCACAGGGGAGATTCCCATTCTTACCACCCGCCATCCATGATCAGCATGTGAGCAGATCTGATCACAACCTGATTGGCCACATTACACAGTCAAGTGTTAGATGGGGTCTGGAACTCTGAGCAACTGGCTCAGTGGTGAGCACTGCTGCCTCACAGCACCAGGGACCCGGGTTCAATTCCAGCCTCGGGTGACTGCCTGTGTGGTGTTTGCACATTCTCCCCGTGTCTGCGTGAGTATCCTCTAGTTTCCCACAGTCCAAGATGTGCTGGTGGATAAGATAGGGGTGGGTCTGGATGGGATGCTCTCCAGAGGATTAGTGCGGACTTGGTAGGCCGAATGGCCTCTACTCTCACTGTAGGGATTCTATGAAGAGTTGAAGATCCTTTCCAGTGCTCCGCAACACTTCCCATTTCTTCAGGTACTATCTATATACACTGTCCAAGTGCCAGTCACTGATTTGACAGCTGGCTGATGTATTCTCTATGTTCAGGCATCGGGTTTGATACATCTCAAAGGTGCAAGGGAAGAGTTTGAAGGGGCTGCAAAATTTTTATTTCTGCACCTTTTTTTTTGCACCCGTCTTCCTCTTTAAACACTGCATCAGCCTATCGGAGCTGGGCTCGCTACAATAACAGTCATGGCCTCTTCCTCTAGGCAGGCCCACCTGGTAGATTAAGTACTACAGATTTGGTCATTGGCCAGGGACAACAGGGTGTGACTGTAAGTGAGGTAGGGAGAGGGCTCCTGTATTCAGGAACAGAGGAATCTCAGCTCTTGATCTTGTCCAACAGGTATGAGGTACTTGCTCCCTGTGTGGATGAGGAACAGGGCTGTGGGGAGAAGGAGCCAGTGACCATGGCACCGTGATACAGGAGGCTGTTCAAGAACAGGCAGATGGTAGATGTAAGGGATTCTATATTTAGGGGAATAGATGGTATCCTTTTGTAAGCAGGATAGAAAGTCCCGCTTGGTATGTTGCTGCCTGGTGCCAGGGTGAGGGGCATCTCTGATTGGCTGGAGAGGAAGGAGGAGGATCAAGTTGTTGTGGTCCATGTTGGGACAAACCTAGGCAAGGCTAGGATAAAGGAGCTGTTCAGGGATTAGCAGGAACTAGGAATGAAATGAAAGAACAGGTCCTCAAGGGTTATAATCACCGGATTACTGCCCAAGCCGCATGCAAATTGGCATAGGGACATGAGAATAAGGGAAGTAAACACGTGGCTAAAAGACTGGTGTGGGCAAGAGGGGTTCCTTTTCATGGAACAGGAGGGATCTGTACTGCTCGGACGGTCTCCACCTGAACTGAGCTGGGGCCAGAGCTCTAGCGAAAAGAGTAAATAGGGCAGTCAACAGGACTTTTAAACTCCAAAGTAGGGGGAAGGGAAGGGTAAAACATTTCCCAGTGGGAAACAAAGCAGCAGGTTAACATCTGTCGGGGCGGATGAGAACATATGAAAGAATTGAAAATAAAGGAGAACTCAGGAAAGGTTACTAAAGTCTCCAACACAGACACAAATAGAACAGTGTTTGGAAAGGGTTAATAATCAAACTTCAAGCTCGCTAGATAAACGAATGACAATGAGAAGAGGGATGGGTAATGCAGGACTGAAGGTGTTATAGCTGAATGCACACAGTATAAGGAAAAAGGTAACTGAGCTAGTGGTGCAGATTGAAATTGGCAGGAATGACACGGTGGGTATCACGGAGACATGGCTGCAACGGGATCAGGATTGGGAGCTGGATATTCAAGGATATACATCCTATCAAAAAGATAGGCAGGTGGGTAGAGGGAATGGAGTTGCCTTATTAGTAAGAAATGAAATTAAATCAATAGTAAGAAACTAAATAGGGTCAGATGGTGTAGAATCTGGGTGGGTAGAATTGAGGAACAGCAAAGGTAAACAAACCATGGTTGGAGTTATATACAGGGCTCCATACAGGAATCAGGAGCAGGGATGCAAAATAGAAAAGATGTGTAGGAAAGGCAAAGTTACAGGGATCATGGGGGCCTTCAATATGCAGGTGGACTGGGAAAATCAGGTTGGTAGTGGATTGTGAAAAAAGGAATTTGTGGAATGTCTATGCAATGACTTTTTGAAGCAGCTTGTGGTGGATCCCACTGGGGAACAGGCAATACTGGGTTTAGTGTTGTACAATCAGACAGACTTGATAAGGGAGCTTAAGGTGAAGGAACCCTTAGGCGTTGGTGATTATAATATGATTGAATTTACTCTGCAATTTGGGAGGGAGAAGATAGAATCAGAGGTAACGGTATTAGGGGCAGCACGGTGGCTCAGTGGTTAGCACTGCTGCCTCACAGCGCTGAGACCTGAGTTCAATTTCCGCCTCAGGCAACTGTATGTGTGGAGTTTGCACATTCTCCCCGTGTCAGTGTGGGTTTCCTGTGACAGTCCAAAGGTATGCAGGTTAGATGAATTGGTCATGCTAAATTGTCCATAGTGACGGGTGCATTAGTCAGAGGGAAATAGGTCTGGATGGGTTGCTCTTCGGAGGGTCGGTGTGGACTTGTTGGGCTGAAGGGTCTGTTTCCACACTATATAAGTAATCTATTCCAATCTAATCTATTACAGCGCACTGAAGGCAACCACAGAGGCATGAGGGAGGAGCTGGGTAGAATTGACGGGGAGAGGAGCTGAGCAGGAAGGACTGTGGAACAGCAATGGCAAGAGTTTCTGGGAGTAATTCAGGAGACACAGCAGAGATTCATCCTGAGGAAAAAGCAGCCTGGTACAGGGAGGATGAGGCAACTATGGCTGACCAGGGAAGTCAGGATAGCATAAAAGGAAAAGAGAAAGCAGATAACGTGGTGAAGGGCAGTCGGAAACCAGAGGTTACAAAAACCAACAGAGGGCAATAAGGAAGAAATAAGGAGGGAGAAGATTAAATGAGGATAAGCTAGCCAGTAATGTAAAGGAAGACAGTAAGAGTTTCCTCAGATGTATTAAGAGCAAAAGTGGACATTGGGCTGCTGGAAGATGACACTGGAGAGATAGTACTGGGAAGCAAGGAAATGGGTGAAGAACTGAATAATGACTTCGCATCAGTCTTCACGGTGGAAGACACGAGTAATATCCCAAAATTTCAAGAGAGTGAGGGGGCAGAGCTGAGTATGGTGGCCATCGCCAAGGAGAAGGTGCCAGTAAAACTGAATGGCCTGAAGGTGGATAGATCACCTGGAGCAGATGGACTACACCCCAGAGTTCTGAGGGAGACAGTAGAGGCGATATAGGAGATCTTTCAGGAATCTCTAGAATCAGGGAGGGTCCCAGGGAACTGGAAATTCACTAACATGACAGCCTGTTTAAAAAGGGAGTAAGGCAAAACAGGGAAAATTACAGACTGATTAGCCTAACCTCAGTCATGGATAAGATCCTGGAGTCCAATGTGAAGGATTTCTGAATACTTGGAAGTATATGGTAAAATAGGGCAAAATCAACATGGTTTCATCAAGGGGAGGTCCTGTCTGACAAATCTGTTTAGAATTCCTTTGAGGAAGTAACGAGCAGGTGAGACCAAGGAGAGCCAATGGATGTTATCTACCTGGACTTCAAGAAGGCCTTTGACAAGGTGCCACACAGGAGGCTGCTGAGTGCGATAAGGGCCTATGGTGTCAGAGGCAAGGTACTAGCATGGATAGAGGATTGGCTGTCTGGCAGGAAGCAGAGAGTGGGGATAAAAGGGTCCTTCTCAGGATGGCAGCTGGTGACAAGTGGCGTTTCGCAAGATTCCGTGTTGGGACCACAACTTTTCACTTTATATGTTAACGATCTAAATGAAGAAACTGAAAGCATGCTGGGGAAATTTGCAGATGATACAAGGACAGGTAGCGGGAGGCTGCAGAAGAATTTAGACAGGTGAGGAGAGTGGGCAAAGAAGTGCCCGATGGAGTACAATGTGGGAAAGTGTGATGTCATGTACTTTGGGAGGAAGCATAGAGGCATGGACTATTTTCTAAATGGGGAGGAAATTCAGAAGTCTGAAGAGCAAAGAGACTTGGGAGTTCTAGTCCAGGATTCTCTCAAGGTAAAATTACAGGTTGAGGCAGTGATTAGGAAGGCAGTTGCAATGAAGGGAGCCTATCTTCGTACAAATGCTTCCTGATGGATTCTTGTCACGTGTTACTGAATTGATACATTGTTTTCCCTTTTATTCTATGGACAAGCACATCCCAAAACACGGGCATTCCTGACCCACGGAGGGTCGCATGGGGTCTACGAGGCTGTCTGCAGTGCTGTTCCAATGGTATTGTTGCCATTGTTCGCAGACCAGATAGAAAATGCCGAACATATGAAGCATCGTGGAGTTGGTGTACTCCTGAGTCTGAAAGGTCTCACCTCTCAGGATCTAATCGAAGCCTTGAACACGGTCATCAATGATACCAGGTGAGTGAAATTCACACCCCTTTGGTCGAGATGAAACATTTGAGAGTCCCGTGGTGCAGTGGTAGATTCCCTCCCTCTGAGTCAGGAGGGCTGGGTTCCAATCCCACTCGCTCCAGGAGTGCGTAATAACATCTCTGAACTGCTTGACTAGGAAATCTTTGCAATTTTCCAAGGTTTTGTATTTTTCAAGTTTTAAGGGGACAGGGAGGTTAAAAGTTAAAAGCAGAGAATGGAAACGGTCTGTTCCACATTGCATTCAAATTTTATCGTTCATTTGGGAATTCATTGTTGCTTATGCTAATTGTTCACCATAAATTTACGCTTTCTCTCTGAAACATTACTCCAAGCTGGGCTTATGCCCCGTGTGTATGAGATTGATGTTAGCAATCAATTGGGCAGGAGAGCCAACATAACCTGAACAAAGCATGCATCACTCACTCCAACTCGTGTTCCCCATGTCTCTCATCTCTGGGTGGGAGACAGATGCTGCAGGATAATGATCAATACAGGCCTCAAGGTGGTTCAGCACCCACTGCCGGGGTGGGTGGGTGGGTTTAGAAGGGATCGGCTGCCCCCATACCATGAAAAGGGTAAGATACATGAGGGTCAATTTGTGGCCTGTCAGGCTCAATGAAGGACTCCTTTAGGAGTCTCTCTGAGCCACCAGAGTCCTGAAACCTGTTGGATGTACTTCCTGCTCATTAATTCCATGTCTGTAGAAGTTCCCCACCTGTTGAGTATTCCCAGCAATCATCTTGCCATCAGAGATGGGCTTCCTGGCACTTGTCAGCTCATTGCCCGCAAACTGAGTGGGCTGGTAGACCTCTGCAGAGGGCAGTTAAGAGCCAGTCACATTGCTGAGGGCCTGGAGTCACTTGGAGGCCGAGAGCAGGTAAGGACGCCGTTTTCCCTTGCAACAAAAGGCATTTACTTGAATGAGATTGTGATCATTGTTCTGTAAACCAATTACCGTTTTTAGAGCACTTCACTTGCAATTTAAAAGAAAATGAATGAAATCTGAACAGTGGGATCTGAAACCATAACAGCAAGGTTTCTAGCCTAATGATATACCATTACACTGCATTCCCACCCACCCACCCCCCCCCTTTAGTAATACCATGACTTTTTGTCTTTCAGCTACAAGGAAGTCATCACCGAGATGTCTGCCCTCATCAGGGATCGCCTGATGGAGCCGGTGGAGATCTCTGCCTATTGGGTGGAGTTTGTGATGAGGCACAGAGGAGCTGAACATTTACGAACGGCCGCTCACGGCTTCAGCTGGATCCAGTACCATTGCCTGGATGTATTTGGGACTCTGACTGCCGTGGTGTTTCTGTTCTTCTGGTTGGTGTACAAGTGCTGCTCGTTCTGTCTACACAGGGCAAGAAGTCGAGCAAAGAGGAAATGTGACTAACGTGCCTTTCCTTTTAAAATTAATAAAAATAAAAGGGAGCCTTCCTTAGAGTACCTAATAGTCTGGTGGAAACATTGTTCCTGGTGTGTGGGCATGTCCAATAAGTGCTGTCTGCCAACTGAATCCACCACCGTTCAACCGTTCTGTTTCTCACAGAACCATGGTATCTCTTTGAAGTCAACACCCTACTCACCTCCTGGCCATAGTTCATATGAAATTAAGAAGTTCATTAATTTTTTTGACTTCTGAGAAATGCTGAATACATTCAAAATCAGTTTGATGCAATGATTCTATTGCTTTAATTAAATGATGACTTTTGTAAGCAGCCTTTTTTTTTCTTTTGATAAGTTTTATTTTGGCAAATTGTACGTTCCCAAGTTTTAGAAAGGGTGAATAATTTAGGACCTTCCCTCCTAACAGCACAGTGTAGGTGTATTGACCATCTGTGGACTGCAGCATTTGTGCTTACCACCATCTTTGAGTGCAATTCAACAACACATGCTGTGCCTGCTATGAATCCCCACATTTGTGAATGAATAGAAGTCCTTTTATATGACAAAGTAAACAATAAGTAATTATTTACCTTGATTGAAAGATTGAAAAAAAAACCTCACGTGTACCATGGCTGATTTCATTGGCTTCTGACAGCTAGATCAAGTCACGTCATTATGATAGCCCAAAGTTGATCTGCCTCAAATCACGTCGCTTTGTAAATATGCAAGTTAGGGTCCTCTGTGACGTGCATAACTCAGTTGGCAGCACTCTCCCATCTGCACCCTGGCTTCAATTCCCTATTCCCTGAGATTTGGGCATGCAACCAGGCTAATTCGATACTGCAGCCGTACCAATGGAGTGCAGCGCTGGTGACAGTGTGGTTTTTCAGTTGAGACATTAAACCAAGTTCCTGTCTGCCATCTGCAGTGGAATGAAAAGATTCTGTGGCACAATTCCGAGGAAAGCCGTGGAGCTCCATTTGGCAACAGCAACATCACTCCAACAGAACACCTGCCATTAACTCAATGCTGTTTGGGAGAACTTGCTGTAACTCTGTAATGTGATTTGTGTCTTGTGAAAATGGGAATTAAACTGAATTATATATAATTTGGTTTGGAACTGCATAAGTTCATAGTACTCAAGCTAGTAGGAAACTATAGAAGGTGGCGTGCAGAGCCCAGACCATCATGGAGCCAACCTCCCACCCATGGACTCCATTTACATGGCTCACTGCTGTGGAAAGGCTGCCAAAGACCCATCGCACCCCGGTATTACGCTCCTACAACCTCTTCCGTCAGGCAGAGGATACAGGCTGCCCGAACACGTGCACTAGTTGGTTCAGGAACAGCTCCTTCCCGGCCATTATTAGACTGCTTATTGAGGCTAGAGAGTCCATTCATCAATGTAACCTGTATGCCTCTTTTTGATCTGTACATCCTTGCTTACTTTGATCTGCCTGCACTGCTTGTAAACAAAGCTTTTCACCGCACTTGGGTACATATGACAATAAATCAATCAATCAATCCAAGAGACTCCATAACACCCGGAGTCTCTGTGAGGTAGGTTACAGGTGCTAACATATAGCAAACCAGGTCCACGTGGGCAGCAATTGGGCACTAGAAGCTGGTGATGGCTTGGGTGCTAAAACCTGGTTGCAGCGAATTGATATCAAGGGCTGAAAGGTTGTGATAGCGGCCATGGTAGTTGTGAAAGATAATTTTCTTTATTGTCACCCATCCATCTTGCTGTGTTCAGGAGATTAACATGGTGGAGGGGATGAAATGTTTATCCATAATTTTGCTGCAGTGAGTGTGGGGCAAGCTTGATGGATTTCGGTTGATTTTTGTACACATCACAGTCCTGCCCCCTCCTGGTGGGAGGTACCCAGAACAGCTTTGTGCCAAGGTTAGACAGAAATGTTCAACAGACTGATTTCCCAGGATGCCAGGCTCATCCTGTGAAGCGAGGGCGACACCATGGCTAGCACTGCTGCTTCACCTGACTTCAATCCCACCCATGGGTGACTGTGTGAGGTTGCACCTTCTGCATGGGTTTCCTCTCACAGTCCAAATGATGTGCAGGTTGGGTGAATTGGCCATGCTGTAGTGTGTAGGCTAGGTGGGTTAGCCATGGGAAATGTGGGGTAAGGGTGTGAATGGGCTGCTGTTCGGTGAGTCAGGTGGACTCCACGGGCCAAATGGCCTGCTCCCTCCCTGGAGGCAGGGGTTCTGTGATTTACATCAGAGCCTGAAGGCGAGGGTCCTGCTTTTGGCCAGCATTTAGCAGAATGGAAGGAGATTGAAACATCCGAAATTCTTCCAGGATGGACACCACAGATGTTGCAAGGAGGTTTCCTCTGATGTGAGGGCAGCCTGTAGGTAGCGAACACAGTCTCAGCGTAAGTGGAAGGCTATTTCGTACTGAGACGGGAAAAAGCTGTTCAGTCACAGACTGGTGAACCCTTTGGAATTCCCCTACCTCAGGGGGTTAGAAGCAGTCACTGAGACAGAGGTCAATAGATATTTTTAAATATTCAAGACATCAAAGGACATGAGTGGCCATGATCTTGTTGAATAGTTGAGCAGGCCAGAGGGGCTGAATGGCCTCCTCCTCCTATTTCCTATGTTGCTAAACATCCGATACGTGTTAAATCACACAACATGGAGAGATGGCCTTGGGTTTCTACTCCTGTCTAAATAATCCTTCTCACTCTGCTTTGACCCTATAGCCCTGATCTGGTTTCCTTTTAAATGTTTATCCATTATTGAGACTGTTTCTTACTGCCCTTACTAGCAGCATACTGCAGAGCGTGACAACTCAATGTATAATAAAATGAACATTCCTCATCTCCCTCCTGAATTGTTTTGTCAATTAACTGAGGTCTCTGTCCTATGGCTACCTGAAAAGTGGCAGTACCCATTTAGTATATCAAAACCTTTCCGAATTCTGTGCATTTAAATCGCCCCATAATTTATGCTGCTCTAAGGGCAAGCATTCCCACTAGAATCAACTTATTAAACACTTGGGAAATAAAAGTTTTTTAAAAATCTAATTGAAAACTTGCTGAATGAAATTGCATTTAGTCATTATTTATTTCAATTTAGCAATTCATGGTGGCTCAGTGGTTAGTACTGCTGCCTCTCACCACCAGCGCCATGGGTTGGATTCTAGCCTCCGGTGATTGGGGAGTTTGCACCTTCTCCCTGCGTCTGTGTGGGTTTTCTTTCACTGGTCAAAGATGTGCTGGTTGGGTGGATAGGCCACGCTGAAGTGTCCAGGGATGTGTAGGCTAGGCGGGTTATCCATGGAAAATGCTGGGTTACATCGACGGGGTGGGTCTGGGTAGGATGTTCTTCGGAGGATCAGTGGACAGAATGCCCTGCTTACACGCTGTTGGGGTTCTGTGAGCTCATGTTATACTTTGAGTTTTTATTCATTTTTTTTCCTCTAGCCTGGTTGAAATGTTAGATATTTGGTGCCACCTTTTGGTCATTTAAAGGAAAAATGTGTCAGACATAGTCACACATTTAATTGTTACCTTAAGGCAGTCATGGTGTCAAATTTACTGAATGATCACAATCTGTAGATCCTTGAATGTTAACAACTATTATTCCCCATTGTGCTCCCAAACCCCTCGATCCAGGTATATAGTTTTCACCCCATGTTTGAAATGCAGCCAATTCCACCTTGGAATATAACATGGGAACACTCAGCAGGTCAGACAGCATCGGTGTAGAGAAGGAAACAGTATTAACTTTTCAGGTGGGTCACCCATCACCTGAGCCACTAGATGTTAGGACATGAACAGCTTCTTAACGGAACCAGAGCAAGGGAGTGGGGAGCAGCAGGAAATTTACAAGCGACCTGCAATACAGGTAATTCTTCTATAACATGTGTAAACCTGTGTTACAGAAACATCGTGCTTTGGATACAGTATTCAGAGTGTTGGCGCTGTAATCATGCTACAGCAATCACAAATTTTAAAAGCTTGCACTTTAGAATGTGTCTCCAATTCATCAATCACGCTACAGCGAATTTGTGTACATGAAATGGGCGCTATAGCAGAACAAAGTGTAGGGTGGAGAGGCTGGAGAAGAGGGAGGGGCATAATGGTGCAATGCAAACAGCATGTGGGGGAGGGGATGGTTTAGTTGCATTATTATTGGGCTTTTATTTCAGAGACCCAGGGGATGTTCTGGAGACCCAGGTTTGATTCCTACCTTGGCAGATGGTCACATTTGAATTTAGTAAACTTCTGGGATTAAGAGTCTATTGGTCAATTTTCGGGAAAAACTCATCCTGTTGACGAATGTCCTTTAGGGAGGGAAACTGCCGGTCTTGCCTGCCATAGCCTACATGTGACTCCAAACCCACAGTAAGCTGGTTGCCTCTAAACTACCCTCTGAGCAGTTTGAGCAGGGCAATAAGTGCAGACCTAGGAAGGGATGCCCTCGTGAATGAATTTAAAAAAACAACTGACGAAGGGAAGGAGATAAAAGGGAGAAGCACAAAACCAGTTGGGATGGGAGGATAGATTTTCTTCAAGCTGATTCACTCTCTTTCACTTTGGTGAAAGCCTTTGTCATACCCAAACAGAATGCTACAATCAGGACGGGTTACAACCGATGGGGTGGAATCTTCGGGGGGAATCCACAAAATTCATTGATGCCATTTTTGTTCAGGTAACAAGGTGATCTGCCAAAACAGATCCATCATGGTGTCTTTATTGTCAGATGATGGCCGCACAGTTTATTTTCATGTCCCACTCAAACAATGGGCAATACATGGGACAAGGGAAAATGCAATGACCTATGTGATGAGGATGAAGGCAGAACTTGTATTGTCTCCCAATGGTTTCATTCATGGCTCCTTTTATACAACCTGGCCCCAGCTGGAATGGGAGAATGATCAACAACTGTTAGATGACTGCTGTTAGGGTGACTTTTCCTTCCCAGAGGTTTTCTTTGCTAAAAACAAACTTCACCTCCTGCTCAAGTGGGGTTCAAAGCAATATCCCTGATCATGAGCCCAGGGTCTTTGATTGCTGTCCAGTGACATTACCACTGCCTCTGTTATTCAAAGGAAATTGTTATGTTTGGTCATGGGTGGAGGAGGGTATATGGGCTCCACTCAAAATATATTTGAGTCAGGAACACCTTTCACAATTTTACCGTCCGGAATAAACAGGGCTGTACTCACTGTATGACATTCCATCCCATGGAGAAAGACTAATTTGGGGGTTTTCCATTATTGTTGTTGCATCACAATGTTAATGCATTAGAGGTCTTGAATAAATGTCCCCAATACTGGCAGAAGCACAATTAATGATAATGCCAAATGGGGATCAAATACTTAAAAACATTACATTTGCAGGAGCCACAGAGATAAGGCCATGGCTTTAGTTTCAGCTCTGAAGTTTCCTCTGTAAACCCCTCTGCCTTCCCTACTTCCCACTCCTCCATTGACATTTCCTAGAATTAGATGGATTGGCCATGCTAAATTGTGCACAGAGGACAGGGATGTGCAGGCTGGGTCAATTAGCCAAGGGAAATACAGGGTCACAGAGACAGGGTAAGGGTCTAGGTCTGGGTGGGATGCTCTTCGGAGGGTCAGTATGAACTCGATGGGCGAATGCCCTGCTTCCACACTGTGAGATTCTATTCTCTGATTCTAAACTCTTTGAGAGGGAGAGGGAAGTCAGTGGGAGAGAATGTAGACAGGAGACGTGGGAGAGGTGAGGGGATTGGAGAGAGAGAGAGAGATGGAAGAAAATCCAAAGGAGAGGTAGATGTGGAGTTGGGGAATATGTGAAAGCATGGGTGAGGGGCATGAGGGCATGGCGAGTCAGGGAAGGGGTGGGAGAGGGGAGGTTGGGCAGAGCTGGGTGTAAACAGGAGGGGAAAAGTTAGTGGGGTATTTTGATAGCCCTTTAGAAGAGGTGCAACTGGCCAAATAGCCTCCGTATGTGTTTTATGATTCTGTATAACAGAGACAGTATATGGAGACATGCTATGCAGGGACTAGAGATTAGGGAGATCCTGACCCATTGATACTATGTTCATTACGCAGCAGAAAATGTACTGCTGAAACAGACTGTCAGAGCTGGTGAACAGCATCCTGCCTCCACTAAAGCCTGCTGTGCAACTATTTCTCTCTAGCCTTTGAACATTGATTGCCTGATTTAGACATCAAGCAATACTTGCTCCAGTGTACTAAAATGTGTTGACATTAACTTTATGGCTCTTACATGCAAATCATTTTGTGGGACTGCATGTTACAAAAGGACATTCATTTGTATTAACCAGTACAGAAGTGAAAGAGTCTGTAAAAATGTAAGCCTGCCTTTCATTTTCCAGAAGAACTGAAGGGGGCACCAACAGGAGGGCTTTACAATTAAGCAGTACACATTGGCCAAGTGGCAAATGCAATAGTTTTAAAAGAGCTAACGCAGTTTCCACTTAAAACAGGTTTAGATAAAAGAGATATAAGTGAAAAGCAGCGATTGCATTGAACATTTTGGAAAGATCAGCCTGGAGGTTTACCTATACTTCACCTAGAAGGTGAAGTGTTAAGCCCATAGTGCACACTACCTGTGATAAACTGATGGTTAAAATTTTAAAAATTGCAGATGTAAAGCATACATGTTTTCTCATCTGGATCCACTCCAGAAATATGAGCTTTGAAACTTTATTTTCTGGTACGCTGCAATTTACAATAAATGCAGACAATAAATTTCTTTCATCTAAAACAGAAGTGACATTTGCACAAACTTACAGATAACCATTCCAGTTAGCATTTCAAAACAAGTTATTTATCTGCATATTTTAAAATATCTTCATTCCAACTATGGGCTATAAAAACGTAGAATCGCAGAACTGCTACAGTTTAGACAGAGGCCATTTGGCCCTCTTATGTCTGTGCTGGGAGAAAGTGAGGACTGCAGATGCTGGAGATCAGAGTTGAAAAATGTGTTGCTGGAAAAGCGCAGCAGGTCAGGCAGATCAAAGAAACAGGAGAGTCGACGTTTCGGGCATAAGCCCTGAAGAAGGGCTTATGCCCGAAACGTCGATTCTCCTGCTCCTTTGATGCTGCCTGACCTGCTGCGCTTTTCCAGCAACACATTTTTCAGCTTACATCTGTGCTGGCCTTCTACAAGATCTCATTCCAATTCCGCGTGAGGGACATGTGCCATAACTATGTTCATCCTCTCACCACATTCCAATGGCTCTTCAAGTTGATTCCCTTCAGCAGCTCTTCAACTGGTCAAAAGGATAGTATTTTCTTCAAAGAAATATAACAACAAACAAGTGATTTTGAACTGTTTTCTTCTCAATCATGAGCTTTTTTTTGTGGTCAAGAATAGGGAGCAAGTTAAGAATTGTACATGCTCCTTCGCTCTCTCAAAACTGCCAGTGCATTTTTGGGAATCCTAAGGCATTTTCTCCCATCGAATTTCCACATTAATTAAAATATGATGCTCTGGCAAAGTTCAAAAAGTGCTCCTGTCCTTCACGGGTAATTGGTTTGCAATCTCAAAGTAAATAAAAAAGGTGGTGACATTTCAGTTTTCAACAAACCACCAGGCACAACAATTGCCTCAACAATTAACCCGCTATTTGTAGGTGAATCTCATACCCCCTCAGACGCATCTTACCATCACCCCCTCCAACCGTTCCACATCAGAGAAGCACCATCACTTTAGCCCAACAGTCCCTCCTTCCTTCCCTCCCTGTTCCTGTTACCATTGCCAACACTTCCAGATAGCCCTGGAATTGAAAGATAATTGAGAGGGCATTGCAACGGACAATCGAAAAACCGACATGGTAGTATTAATATTAAAACATTGTATTGTTAAAAATAATATGCTTTTGAGCAAAAGTAAGTCATTGGACGTGGAGGATGTTTGATTGTCAGCCATGTATTGTCCAACTGGGGAATCAAGTGTCTACTCACTCATGAAGAACAATGCAACGGTGCAGTCACCAATAGCTGAGGTGACCACTGGGGGTAGCTAGGGGCTGGATATTATGTAATGAGACCCCTGGGAAGATGGCTAACCAGAACTGATGCCCTATATCACGTTGGCGCTGCTCTTCTCCAGCCAATTACAACCCAAAAGGTATTCTGTTGACCATCGGTATCAATCTGCTGCCCTCTTCCCTTCCATTCAACATTTGCTGTTCCTTGTCCAGTAGGAGCTCCGTGGAATTCATTGCCACGGAGTGCAGTGGAGGCCGGGACGATAAATGTCTTCCAAGGCCGAGATTGATAGATTCTTGTTGTCTCGAGGAATTAAGGGCTATGGGGAGAACGCTGGTAAGTGGAGTTGAAATGCCCATCAGCCATGATTGAATGGCAGAGTGGACTCGATGGGCCGAATGGCCTTATTTCCACTCCTATGTCTTATGGTCTTACAAGAGCTGACTCTGTGCTTTCTACCCTCATTCTAGCTTGGTGCTTAAGGCTTCCCCCACTATATCCCAGAATTACATGTAAAAAGAAATGTGGGCTATTATAGTGGCAGTCAGGTATGAGGTTAATGCACTCGTGCCTTTTCCATCGTGTATACAAAAGTAATGTCAAGTGTAAAGAATCTTTATGTCCCCTTGTTGTCTAGTGTTGTTAAAAACCTCGGGTCTGATCTGGGATAAGCTTAAACTGCAAAAAAAGCCTTTATCCACAAGACAGGAGAGTGATCAGACACCTTGAAAGGCTCTTGCCCGAAACATCGACTCTCCTGCTCCTCGGATGCTGCCTGACCTGCTGTGCTTTTCCAGCACCACTCTCTCGACTCTGATCTCCAGCATCTGCAGTCCTCACTTTCTCCACCTTGTGAAACCAGGCTCTAGGAGCCTTCACACAAAAGATTTTCAGAGCCACATGCCCACTCAATCCTTCCCATCCTTTCCTGTGGCTGATGATCAGCGTCAACTCCTATGGGTCACTCTGTAATCAAAGTATAATTGTCAGGACATTGCAACGGACAATGCAGAAGGAATGCTGCAAATGAGGCGATGGCCCAGCTCCCACCCTGGGCAAATGGGCTGTGGTGAGGGTTGTACAGAGTAGTTCCAACAAGTTCTGCTCTGCTCCTCCCAAAGGTAGCTTCCATGGAATTATAGTCCCTGGCAGAAATTTAACCACCTCATCATGCATTGAGCCATTCTGAAGCTCCCAGGCTCAGCTGTCTATTACAGAAGGAGAGATGTGTGAATCTGTGCATTAGTTTGGTAGCATTCTGAGTGAGAAGGTTTGTGTGTGGGGTTGGGGGGCAGTGCAGTGCAGTGTATGAATCTGACTTCAGCTCCTGGACTATTGAGCTTTCAATGTTGCCCAGAGGGTGTGCTACATCGCCAGAGGTGTACTCTTCTGGGGGAGATGGAAGTCACGGTTCCATCTGGGTGTTTAAAAACATTGTGACAATGTTCAATACATAAGGGAAACAGTAGGGATTGAAATAATGCATGCCAAAGTTCTTTTGAACATCATCCTTGCCAGTTCATGCAGCTCCCTCCTGTGTATGAGGGCATTTGCTTCTGACAGCTGTTCTGAGGAATGGATTTCTAGGCATGACAGCTTCCTTGTGTAATATACAATCGAGTCAATGCATTTCCCCAATGTAGTTAACTGCCCCTGTGTATTACCCTGTGTACTACCCTGTGTATTACCCCTGTGTATTACTCTGTGTACTACCCCTGTGTATTACTCTGTGTACTACCCCTGTGTACTACCCTGTGTATTACCCTGTGTATTATCCTACGTACTACCCTGTGTACTACCCTGTGTATTACTCTGTGTACTACCCCTGTGTACTACCCTGTGTATTACCCTATGTACTACCCTGTGTGCTACCCTGTGTACTACCCTGTGTATTACCCTGTACAGGGAGTAATCTCGTGCAGCCTAGTACAGAGAGTATTCTAGTGCACCCTAGTGCAGAGAGTATTCTAGCGCACCCTAGTGAAGAGAGCATATTAGTGCACCGTAGTACAGAAAGTATTCTAGCGCAGCCTAGTACAGAGAGTATTCTAGTGCATCCTAATAGAGTATTCTAATGCACCCTAGTGCAGAGAGTAATCTCGTGCAGCCTAGTACAGAAAGCATTCAGTGCACCTTAGTGCAGAGAGAATTCTTGTGCACCTTAGAACAGAGAGTATTCTAGCGCACCGTAGTGCAGAGAGTATACCAGTGCAGCCTAGTACAGAGAGTATTCTAGCGCACCCTAGTGCAGAGGGTATTCTAGTACAGAGAGTATTCTAGTGCACCCTAGAGCAGAGAGTATTCTAGTGCACCCTAGTATAGAGTATTATAGTGTACCCGAGTACAGAGAGTATTCTAGTGCACCCTAGAGCAGAGAGTATTCTCGTGCACCCCAGTGCAGAGCGTATTGCAGTTCACCCTAGTACAGACAGAATTCTAGTGCACCCTGGTACAGAATGTATTCTAGTGCACCCATGAGGAGTGAGTATTCTAGTGCACTCCAGTTCAGGGAGTATTCTAGCGCACCCTAATACAGAGAGAATTCTAGTGCACCCTAGTGCAGAAAGTATTCCATTGTACTCTAGTGCAGAAAGTATTCCAGTGTATTTTAGTACAGAGAGTATTCTGATGCACCCGAGTACAGAGATATTCTGGTGCTCCCTAGCACAGAGAGTATTCTAGTGCACCCGAGTACAGACATTATTCTGGTGCACCCTAATACAGTGAGTATTCTCGTGCACCCATGTGCAGAGAGTATTCTAGTGCACCTTAGTACAGAGAGTATTCCAGTACAACCTAGTACAGAAAATATTCTAGTGCACCCTAGTACAGAGAGTATTCTAGCGCATCCTAGTACAGAGCGTGTTATAGTGTACCTAAGTACAGAGAGTATTCTCGTGCACCCTAGTACAAAGAGTATTCTAGGGCACCCTAGTGCAGAGAGTATTGCAGTTCACCCTAGTATAGACAGAATTCTAGTGCACCCTGGTACAGAATGTATTTGACTGCACCCAGGTGGAGAGAGTATTCTGGTGCACCCTAATACAGAGTATTCTATTGCACCTAGAGCAGAGAGTATTCTAGTGCACCCTCATACAGAAAGTATACCAGCGCACCCTATTACAGAGAGAATTCTAGTGCAACCCAGTGCAGAAAGTATTCCAGTGCACTCAAGTACAGGGAGTATTCTGGTGCATCCCAATACAGAGAGTATTCTGGTGCACCCTAGTACAGAGAGTATTCTAGTGCACCCTAGTACGGAGAGTATTCTAGTTCACCCTATTATTGAGAGTATTCTAGCATACCCTGGTACAGAGAGTATTCTAGTGCACCCGAGTACACAGAGTATTCTAGAGCACATGAGTACAGTCAGTATTTTGGTGCACCCTAGTTCTGAGAGTATTCTAGTTCACCCTATTATTGAGAGAATTCTAGTGCCCCCTAGTGCAAAGAGTATTTCAGTGCACCCTACTGCAGAAAGTATTCCAGTGTACTCTAGTACAGAGAGTATTCTGGTGGACCCTAGAACAGAGAGTATTCTAATGCACACAAGTACAGAGAGTATTCTGGTGCACACGAGTACAGAGAGTATTCTAGTGCACCCTAGCACAGAGAGTATTCTAGTTCACCCTATTATTGAAAGAATTCTAGTGCACCTGAGTACAGAGAGTATTCTGGTGTACCCTAGAGCAGAGAGTATTCTAGTGCACCCTAGTACAGAAAATATTCTAGCGCACCCTAGTACAGAGAGTATTATATTGTACCCGATTACAGAGAGTATTCTCGTGCACCCTAGTATGGAGAGTATTCTAGCGCACACTAGTGCAGAGAGAATTGCAGTTCACACTAGTACAGACAGACTTCTAGTGCACTCTGGAACAGAATATATTCTAGTGAATCCAGGTGGAGAGAGTATTCTAGCGCACCCTAATACAGAGAGAATTCTAGTGCACCCTAGTGCAGAAAGTATTCCAGTGCACTCAAGTACATTGAGTATTCTGGTGCATCCCTGTACAGAGAGTATTCTGGTGCCCCTTAGTACAGACAGTATTCTAGTTCACCCTATTATTGAGAGTATTCTAGCGTAACCTTGAACAGGGAGTATTCTAGTGCACCCGGGTACACAGAGTATTCTAGAGCACAGGAGTACAGACAGTATTCTGGTGCACCCTAGTACAGAGAGTATTCTAGTTCACCCTATTATTGAAAGTATTCTAGTATACCCTGGTACAGAGAGTATTATAGTGCACCTGAGTACACAGAGTATTCTAGAGCACTCAAGTACAGTCAGTATTCTGGTGCACCCTAGTTCAGAGAGTATTCTAGTTCACCCTATTATTGAGAGAATTCTAGTGCACCCTAGTGCACAGAGTATTTCAGTGCACCCATGTACAGAGAGTTTGAGTTTTACGTGTGGATTTCGGATCCTGGACGCGGTTTTTGAGTTAAGTTAATGCGTGGATTTTGGATCCTGGACGCAGCTTTTTGAGTTTGAGTTTTACGCGTGGATTTCGGATCCTGGACGCGGTTTTTGAGTTAAGTTAATGCGTGGATTTCGGATCCTGGACGCAGCTTTTTGAGTTTGAGTTTTACGCGTGGATTTCGGATCCTGGACGCGGATTTTTCAGTAAAGTTTATGCGTGGATTTCGGATCCTGGACGCAGCTTTCGGAGTTAAGGTAAAAGCGTGGCTTACGGAGCCTGGACGCTTTCTGAAATTAATTAATACAGCGCTGACTGCACTTGACTGATTGGATCCTTTCTTTTTAGTAAGCACTTTATCTCTGACAACTATCGATAGACACACTTGCTGCTAGCATCCTAAGGGGACAGAGGGCGGGTCTCATCTCCTGGATAGGGTTTACCTGCACAGGCGTTTGCCTTAGACCGGTTGTTAAGAGCAGAAATCTGCCACGCGAAGGTCAGGCTTTTGAAAAACGCACTGGTTTTAAAGCGGTACCCACCAGGTGAGATCCGTCATGGGGGACTTGAACTTTGGACCACCAAAAATGACCCACTTTCGACCATTACGCCCCGGAGTGCCCTGGTGGCACCTCACGGTTGGCACAGACGTAACTTGGCATGCTCATTTATTGCTGGACAGTGTAACAGTGCACAAGACAGCACTGGATCAAGTGTTTAACCAAGCGCCCGCCCAAAAAGACCTGATATTGACGAGACTAAAAGAGACCTTCACAGATACGGAGCTAATGACCAAACTTTTAAACGGTCTCCTACTCTCGCCGCAGTATTCAGCGCGGCAAACAATAGCCCTAGGGAAACCCCCTACTGATTGGGCACCACCGACCGCCGATAGATCCCTGGGGTGGAAGACGAAACTGTTAGTCACATTCAACCCGCAGTGGCAAGGGGGCCACTGTACCTCCACCACAGCCCCAGTCATTTCGGACGCCCCTGCCAAACATGTCACTAAAACTAGGGACAAGGGACTGCGACAGGCTGAGATGAGAGTACGGACACACCGACAGTATGCGTGGATTGGCATGTATGTGGATGAAAACCAGTGTGGGGCCGGCCCAGTGAGAGAGGGCGTGAGTGAGTGAGTGCAGTGATTTTTAACAGACGTGGCGAACGGAGGTGTCGCAGCAAATGTTTCATCCCAGGTCTCGGTGTACAGTGGACCGGCACCGACAGCCTGAGTGACGGAGAGGGACCGTGGGAAGCCGCCCAGCAGCCGAAAGCAGTTTTACTGCTGTCGGAGTACGTGAGCGTTGTTCCCTACACTTAGCGGTTTGGGATTGATCACTTAATGGTCTGGGGTTTTTCTCCATAGTCTCGTCTTGATTTTTAGGATTAAATGCCGCTTGTCCCCCCCACTATCACTTTTAATTACTCTTATACTTGGAAAGGAATACCTGAATGTAGGGAGGGGGCGCAGGAAGGGATGGTGGAGCTTTTACTTTAATAACACTACGGTTGTGGAATCCTAAGACGGCAAATCCCGGGGTGTCCCGTGCTCACCCTAGTTTTGGCGGGTCACCTTAGTTCTTGGCGGGCTTTCTTGCTTTTGGCGCGAAGACTCAGGTTGGGCGGGGCCAGCTGACTTTCGGCGCGAACGCTCAGTTGGGGCGGTGCCCGTTCGCTTTTGGCGCGAATGCTCACTCTTGGTGGGATTGCACAGTCTAGAAGGAGCTGCTCGCCTGCGGACGTTCCGCCACCCCTTTTAGCTCAACTACCGCGCCACCACTACACCGATGGGTCTCTCAAGCGTCATTGCCCTACTTCATGGGATTACTCGATGAACAGGTCCTCTTCAGTTACTGGGATGTCGATATGAATCATGCCTCTAACCACATCTTCTCTGACAGGTTGTACCTTTCTAACTCTAACGTCCCGACCGACAACATGCGCATTGCCGTATCGCCATATTGTGCGTTTTCATTTACAATGTTTTGTATGTCCAGTGTTTGGCCGTCCCACTGCCCAAATATCCCCCAGCCCACTTATCTTGTCTCTCTCTTTTTCCCCCGCTGGTCACAGGCCTCAGGCCTCCAGCTAGGACGTGCTACTCAGCACCCAGCAGGGTGCTTGGCCCATCTCTCTTCCTCGCGGCCGCTCACTCATCTTTTTGTCCACCGGCATGGGTGTTTAGACCATCCCTTTTCCCCTCGTGTTCACAAAGTGCCAAGAACAGGGGGGGCCCACCTACTCCTTCTTCCGTCTATGCCCTCCACATTTTTCTGCCCCCTCTCACGAACCCATTTTTATCTTTTCTCCCAAGTCCACAGATTTTTTCATTCGCTAAAGCATTATGGGCGCTCATTTTAAAGCAATTTTCTCCTGCCACTTGTCCCCCCTCCTCAACTTTGCGGCTAGAGCGGGTTGAGCTACTGCTGCCACAGACACAGCCATTTCCAGTCCCTGAAGCGGGTATTGGCAACCATGCGGGTTGAAGATGCCAGCCAGTCTACCTGTCTGAGGCTACACTCTCCAATGCTTTGAACATGCAACCTGTAACTGCCAGTCAGTACCAAACCTTCCCATTGAAATCTCGTACAGACTCCTCTTGCCGATTGTACTGCCCTATCCTACAACCCCGCTCCCCATTCCCCACGCCATAGTCACGCCCCTTCATCGTTTTCTCCCAAACCCACACACTTTATGTTCACCGTCGGATCTGAGGTCATCTTAGTTCTGTCTTTCATTCAGCTTGCAGGAATTCAACTGGGTCTTGCTGAATAGAAGATCCGCGGATCCTTACGCTCCATCTCTTTTTAAGGTTTTAAGCTCCCTGAGGTTTTCCTACCAGGGCACAGTAACTCATCTTCTGGCCTCATCTCTCCATTAGGGCATTTCACTCACTATGCTCCTACTGCCTTGCTCTGCGCCCCATCTTCTTTCCAAAGTCTCATGCTCCCTGAGGTTTGCTACCAGGACTTCCCAACCCTCATGCCCTGCCCAAATCCTTCAGTCTCCTCAGCTGCGAGTGCTCCTCGCCAATTCATCTATTCATATCTTTTGCGACGCACAGGTACGCACTGAGAACGGCAGGGTCACCAGGTTCCTTTATGATTCTTTTCCCGGGGTATCTTTTAAAGGCTGTTACTTCCCTCAAACTGATCAAATCCCCAAGTGTCAAACGGAGGAAAGTGCTACACAGACAATTTCTGTCCTGACCTGTCTGACCATCCTTTTATGATTCTCTCCCTCTCCCTCTCCTTTAGACAGGGATGAAGTCCGATATGCCCGCAGCACCTGCGCATTCTCTTTTGTCTATGCCACACGGCCCTACACACACACAGATTCTTGCATACACAAGGATTATACTTGCGCCTCTCGTTTTGTATCTCGTTTGGGGGGACAAGTCCCCTCAGGCAAACAGTCCAATTTCGTCCCACCGCAAATCTCCTAATTGCCCAGAGTTTTACATTGTCCCCCTCTCCATAATCATCATCATCATTTCTTATACTGAGCTGGCTGGAAACACATAGGCCACCGCACGCACCACTTCTCTCATTGCTCCAGGTCGGCGCAACCTAATATATCCCTGAAGTCACTTGATGAGACGGGACCTGACGGGGAGGTGCAGAAAGAGAGGGGATCATGCAACCCCGCCTTGGCACGGTTTCTACGTAGAGTTGGGGTTGCTGCCCTTCTACACCGACATGGCTCTGTTTCACTGATATCTTTGCTCTTCTGGTACTTTATTCTGCTGTCTAAACTCTTCATTGGGCCTTCTCTTGGGAGGTCCACCTGGTTTATCATAGACTTCGAGCGGGCAAATAGCCGCCAGGATAAGTTTGTGCCCTTTAGCTGGTGACTCAACCCCTTTTTATCTACATTGGTCTTTCTCCATTGTATAGGCGCCTTTCCCGATGTTACCAATACTGTCTGCCTCACAGTCGCGGTTCGCTCCAATATCATACCCAAGTCTCTGGGGGCGAAAATCCCCGCCCTGCCTGCTAGACGGGGTCCCGGCCGCCTTGAGGCTTACGCTGCACGCCCTGAGAGGTTAGGGGGATCTCCTGCGCTGTGTCTTCCCTAACCACACGGTGGAAATTTACCTACTCTATTGTCCTGTTGCCACAGAGTTGATGGGGATCCTCATCATTTCCACCTTTATACTAAACGGTCTCCTTGGGCGCCTCATCGAACGATTGTCCTACGACGACCCCATTGGTTGGGCGCCCCCAGCACGGGCAGTTCCCCGGGGTGCGAATTGAAATTGCTTGCACCCCTTACCGCGCAGTATCAAGGCGTACCGTAGGCCTGCCCCTATGCAGTCTATTATAGTTCCCTTCTCACTATTACCAATCCCACTTCCCTCTCGAGGGACTTACTCTATTTTTTCGACACAACTTCTGGACGAATGTGTTTACTCTTCGAACATTGCGTTTTAAAATATACAGGCGCCTGCGCTCCTGCAGCTGCGAGCACACATTCCCACCGAGTCATAACTGCCACTCGTACTATCTTGCATTTGTATCACTGTCCCGACTTTCATCTCCCCCGTGTAGTGCTGCTGCTCAAATGGACACGGATTATCCTACTAATTGTCTTCCACACTATGCGCACACTTGATTTTAACTTTGTCAGAATATTGCGACTTGACACTGTTTGCGTGACTGCTCCCCGCAATTACCTCACCGACACTGGACCAGTGTCATGATTACGTTTTTTACATTTTTCCTCTGCCGCTTCGTAATTCGACGAACATTAAAACACCTACAGTATAATCTGGCTACCCCTGCCTCGACTGCCTTTTTGTGGCAGCCCGTGCTGGGGAGCCTTTTTTCTCGGATTTGAGATCACGAATCCCTCTGACTACCTTTGTGTAAAGTTGTACCCTTTCCCTTACATGAAACCACTCCTTCTACCTCACACAGAGTTCTCTCTATTTTGATGTGACTCCTTTTTGTGGGATACTGCCACGTACAGGTCCGCAACTCATAAGAAAGGTTAAGGGTTTCAGACTACCTTCATTATTTTCACCATTGTCTTTTTATATCTGCCCCCATTCCTCTTACACAGATGGCTGAGTGCACTCTTCCTGGTTGCATTTGACATTCCACATGAGCACAGACCTCATGTTCAGGAGTACTGACTGGAGACTTTGGGGACTGCCTCCCGTCCATTCCGGTCTCCCAGACATGCCACCCCAAAGACCCCTTACAACACAACACTTTATTTCCCATAGTAGTCACATGGTTCCTGACTGACCCCGCCATATATCACCCTGGTGATGCGGGGACTCCTTTTTACTGCATTCCCACAGCCCCATCTCACTGATTTAAAGGTGATAAGGTATCATTACTTTTCAACCGGACCTCCATCCGTTGAGCTCCACCGGGAGACGCCGCTGCCACCAACTCCAACAACACGACAGCCTGTGTGTGACCTCCTACAAACGGACAGGGACACATCCAATACATGCTGTAATGCGACATCCGCTCGTGAGCCATGATACCGGGTTTCTTGCTTACGGCTGGTTGCGATAAGGGCTGGCGAGTGGGGATCTCCCAATTCTTTTCTTCATTGCTATAGTACCGCCTTTGCATAAGCTCGCGGTTCGGGCGTAGTAAATCCTATCTCACCGGTGCGTGTCAGCTCCCTCAATGACTTTCTTTCGAATTCGTCTGATCCTGTTGTACTCATGACTAACTTTTCATCTTCATGTACGATAAATGCAGCCTGGTTGTCCAAAGAGCCCCCACTTATTTATTTTGCCCGTTTAAATTGGGGATATGTGAATTGATCCTTCCATAACAGCGGGTGGGTGAAATGTACTGTGTGCCTTGGCAATTGAGACACTGCTGTTCTCGCAGGCGGCCTTTGCGGACTGTCCAGTATTCCTGACTGCCCTCAGCCACCCTCGGAGGCCACTGACCATGCTACTGAGCTGCCCATGCCTGTCCTTGGGGTGGTGAAATGGATGTCGCCATCTATTACTCAATGCAGCACGACTGGTTAGCCAATGACGGGTAAGATCCCTCGGGTGAGGGACAACCTAAGACAGGCACAGTCGCGCATTGACATTGGAACGCGTGGCCTCCGTTCGTCTCCATTTGATGAGATTTCTGCCTGTTTGCATCCGTGTCGGACGGTTGGACAGCACTGCTGCTCTCTGGAGCATACTGATCTACGGGACCACCGGGGCACAGTACAGTTTCACACTGGGGTTCACATCTCTAGCGGGTACCTAAGCTGCTGGTACCAGGCTGTTCCTACTCCCTTTCCAAACTTACGACACCTACTTACAATTGCCGGCTCTTTGGACTACAGACTTGCGTTTACTAAATGGCTTACTCATTCTAACGCACTCGCGTACATTTCGCCAGCTCTGAATGACTTATTGCAATGCTTGTCTAATCCTGTGCTTTTCGTTATTTCTGCAGACACTGCCTCAATTACTTCAACTATTAGTTTAGCTTAGCATGCAGCTGTGACTATCTATTGCTTAATTGTGTAGCGGCGCGTTTTTCAGGGCACCCTTCATCCCCATATGACTGTCTCCTTAGAACCGGTGAGTCTGGGCGATACAACACCGGACACCGGTCGCCTCGTGGGGTTGCGTTCCTTACGGGATAAGGGGGTGTGGCCTCTTTCGAGGCCAAGGGAGGGAATGTTGGGGAGAATCTGCTATCGGGGTACCTACATTGGGGCTAGGGAGGGGAGCACCATTATTAAAGCAGACACTGTCGGATACCAGCTAAAACACAGCCATGTAAAGTAAACCCAGCCACTGCAGGACTGCCTGCCTGGGGCCACATTCCTGGGGGATTAGAACATGTCCGTCAGTTTCAGATCATCCTATTACACTCTCATTGTTAATAAAGGAAACCGGTAACTATCGGAAAGTGTAAATCGCACCGATACTACACTTGATTGATAAAGTACTTGCTAATGCCTCCGCTGACGTCAAACTCATTCGGGTCCTATGTTAAATGATAATATCTGTATATTCAACTATGGAGAACTATTGTGAACGCCCAGACAGCCAGACGCATGGCAATGAGGAAACCCTTCCAACAATAAACTTTTAATTTACAAGATCGGAAACTGCCGAACCCAGGATGTCTACCCATTGTTCGGCACAGCAAGAGTGGGACAGGTATCTCGGGGCAGCCAATAGAGACACTAATCCCTTCACAGACAGGTGAACCGACCAATGAAAGAGCCGAACAAGGGGAACCTGACCGGGAACTCGAGGAAGCGCGAAGTATAACTGCACCAGATCCGAAGGGAGAGACAGAACGCCTTCTCCAACGAATTTGCATGCTTTTGAATTCGTTGTATAGTGTACCAGTTTTGATTCTGTAATAAACGGTGTTTTTGCTCCAAACTCTAGCCGGTTTGATCTCTCCTTCCAACGAACACGTAGAGACGAGACCATTCGGTTTCCGTCTCAACACACCCTAGTACAGAAAATATTCTAGCGCACCCTAGCACAGAGAGTATTGCAGTTCACCCTAGGACAGACAGAATTCTAGTGCACCCTGGTACAGAATGTATTCTGGTGAACCCATTTGGAGAGAGTTTTCTGGCGCACCCTAATACAGAGTATTCTATTGCACCCTAGAGCAGAGAGCTTTCTCGTGCACCCTAATACAGAGAGAATTCTAATGCACCCGAGTGCAGAAAGTATTCCACTGCACTCAAGTACAGAGAGTATTCTGGCGCATCCCAGTACAGAGAGTATTCTGGTGTACCTGTGTACAGACAGTATTCTGGTGTACCCTAGTACACAGAGTGTTCTAGTTCACCCTATTATTGAGAGTATTCTAGCGTACCCCTGTACAGAGAGTATTCTAGTGCACCCGAGTACACAGAGTATTCTAAACAGTATTTTGGTGCACCCAAGTACACAGAATATTCTAGTTCACCCTATTCTTGACAGAATTCTAGTGCATCCTAGTGCGCCCTAGTACTGAGAGTATTCTAGTGCACCCGAGTACAGAAAATATTCTAGCGCACCCTAATACAGAGAGCATTCTGGTGCACCCTAGTACAGAGAGTATTTTGGTGCACCCTAGTACAGAGAGTATTCTAGTGCACTCGAGTACAGAGAGTATTCTCGTGCACCCTAGTGTAGAGAGTATTGCAGTTCACCCTAGTACAGACAGAATTCTAGTGCATCCTGGTACAGAAAGTATTCTAGTGCACCCAGGTAGAGAGAGTATTCTGGTGCAACCTAATACAGAATATTCTCTTGCACTTTAGAACAGAGAGTATTCTAGTGCACCCTAGTACAGAGAGTATTCTCGTGCACCCTAGTACAGAGAATATTGTAGCGCACTCTAGTACAGGGAGTATTGCAGTTCACCCTAGTACAGACAATATTCTATTGCACCCTAGAGCAGAGAGTATTCTAGTGCACCCTCGTACAGAGAGTATTCTAGTGCACCCTCGTACAGAGAGTATTCTAGTGCACCCTCGTACAGAGGGTATTCTAGCACACCATAGAATTGAGAGTATTTCAGTGCACCCTAGAGCAGAAAGTATTCCAGCGCACTCTAGTACAGTGAGTACTCTGGTGCACCCTAGTACAGAGACTATCCTGGTGCTCCCGAGTACAGAGAGTATTCTAGCGCACCCGAGTACAGAAAATATTCTAGTGCACCCGAGTATAGAGAGTGTTATAGTGTACCCGAGTACATGAGTATTCTTGTGCACCCTAGCACAGAGGGTCTTCTAGAGCGCCCGAGTGCAGAGAGTATTGCAGTTCACCCTAGCACAACACAATTCTAGTGCACTCTGGTAAAGAATGCATTCTAGTGCACCCGGGTGGAGAGAGTATTCTTGCGCACCCTAATACAGAGTATTCTATTGCACCCTAGAGCAGAGAGTATTCTAGTGCACCCTCGTACAGAGTGTATTCTGGTGCACCTAACACAGAGTATTCTATTGCACCCTAGAGCAGACAGTATTCTAGTGCACCCTTGTACAGAGAGTATTCTAGCGCACCCAATACAGAGAGAATTCTAGTGCACCCTAGTGCAGAAAGTATTCCAGTGCACTCTAGTACAGAGAGTATTCTAGCATACCCTAATATAGAGCATTCTATTGCACCCTAGAGCAGAGAGTTTCCTGGTGCACCCTAATACAGAGAGAATTCTAGTGCACCCTAGAGCACAGAATATTTCAGTGCACCCTAGTGCAGAAAGTTTCCCAGTGCACTCTAGTACAGAGAGTATTCTGGTGTACCCTAGTATAGAGAATATTCTAGTGCACCCAAGTACAGACAGTATTCTGGTGCACCCTAGTACAGAGAGTATTCTAGTTCACCCTATTATTGAGAGTGTTCAAGTGCACCCATGTACAGAGAGTATTCTAGTGCACCTTAGTACAGAGAGTATTTTCGTGCATCCTAGTACAGAGACTGTTCTAGTGTTCCTTAATATAGAGAGTATTCTAGTTCACCCTTGTACAGAGAGTATTCTCGTGCACCCTAGTACAGAGACTGTTCTAGTGTTCCTTAATATAGAGAGTATTCTAGTATACCCATGTATAGAGAGTAGTCAAGTGCACCCGAGAACAAAAATTATTCTGGTGCATCCTAGCGCACAGAGTATTCTAGTGTACCCAAGTACAGAGAGTATTCTGGTGCACCCTAGTACAGAGTATTCTAGTTCACCCTATTATTGAGAGTATTCTAGCATACCCTGGTACAGAGAGTATTATAGTGCACCCGAGTACACAGAGTATTCTAGAGCACACAAGTACAGTCAGTATTCTGGTGCACCCTAGTTCAGAGAGTATTCTAGTTCACCCTATTATTGAGAGAATTCTGGTGCACCCTAGTGCACAGAGTATTTCAGTGCACCCATGTACAGAGAGTATTCTAGTGCGCCCATTTACAGAGAGTATTCTTGTGCACCCGAGAACAAGGATTATTCTGGTGCACCCTAGTGCAGAGAGTATTCTAGTGCAGCCAAGTACAGAGAGTGTTCTAATGCCCCCTAGTACTGACATTATTCTGGTGCACCCAAGTACGGAAAGTATTTTCGTGCACCCTAATGCAGACAGTATCCGAGTCCACCCTAGAGCACAGAGTATTCTAGTTCACCCTCGTACACACAGTATTCTAGCACACCCATGTATAGAGAGTATTCTAATGCACACTAGTACAGAGAGTGTTCTAGTGCAACTTAGTACAGAGAGTATTCAAGTTCACCCTCGTACAAAGAGTATTCTAGCACACCATAGAATTGAGAGTATTTCAGTGCACCCCAGTGCAGAAAGTATTCCAGTGAACTCTAGTACAGACAGTATTCTGGTGCACCATAGTACAGTGAGTGTTCTAGTGCTCGTTAGTACAGTGGGAATTCTAGTGCACCCGAGTACAGAGAGTATTCTAATGCACCTTAGTACAGAGAGTATTCTAGTGCACCCTCGTACAGAAAGTATACCAGCGCACCCTAATACAGAGAGAATTCTAGTGCAACCCAGTGCAGAAAGTATTCCAGTGCACTCAAGTACAGGGAGTATTCTGGTGCATCCCAGTACAGAGAGTATTCTGGTGCACCCTAGTACAGAGAGTATTCTAGTGCACCCGAGTACAGACAGTATTCTGGTGCACCCTAGTACAGAGAGTATTCTAGTTCACCCTATTATTGAGAGTATTCTAGCATACCCTGGCACAAAGAGTATTCTAGTGTACCCGAGTACACAGAGTATTCTAGAGCACATGAGTACAGTCAGTATTTTGGTGCACCCTAGTTCAGAGAGTATTCTAGTTCACCCTATTATTGAGAGAATTCTAGTGCCTCCTAGTGCACAGAGTATTTCAGTGCGCCCTACTGCAGAAAGTATTCCAGCGTACTCTAGTACAGAGAGTATTCTGGTGGACCCTAGAACAGAGAATATTCTAGTGCACACGCGTACAGACAGTATCCTGGTGCACCTGAGTACAGAGAGTATTCTAGTGCACACGAGTACAGACAGTGTTCTGGTGCACCCGAATACAGAGAGTATTCTAGTGCACACGCGTACAGACAGTATCCTGGTGCACCTGAGTACAGAGAGTATTCTAGTGCACACAAGTACAGACAGTGTTCTGGTGCACCCGAATACAGAGAGTATTCTAGTGCACACGCGTACAGACAGTATCCTCGTGCACCTGAGTACAGAGAGTATTCTAGTGCACACGAGTACAGACAGTGTTCTGGTGCACCCGAATACAGAGAGTATTCTAGTGCACACGAGTACAGACAGTATTCTGGTGCACCTTAGCACAGAGAGTATTCTAGTTCACCCTATTATTGAAAGAATTCTAGTGCACCTGAGTACAGAGAGTATTCTGGTGTACCCTAGAGCAGAGAGTATTCTAGTGCACCCTAGTACAGAGAGTATTATATTGTACCCGATTACAAAGAGTATTCTCGTGCACCCTAGTACGGAAAGTATTCTAGTGCACACTAGTGCAGAGAGAATTGCAGTTCACACTAGTACAGACAGACTTCTAGTGCACTCTGGTACAGAATGTATTCTAGTGAATCCAGGTGGAGAGAGAATTCTAACGCACCCTAATACAGAGAGAATTCTAGCGCACCCTAGTGCAGAAAGTATTCCAGTGCACTCAAGTACATAGAGTATTCTGGTGCATCCCTGCACAGAGAGTATTCTGGTGCCCCTTAGTACAGAGAGTATTCTAGTTCACCCTATTATTGAGAGTATTCTAGCGTAACCTAGTACAGAGAGTATTCTAGTGCACCCGAGTACAGAGAGTTTCTAGTGTACCCAAGTACAGAGAGTATTCGAGTGCACCCAAGTACAGACAGTATTCTGGTGCACCCTAGTACAGAGAGTATTCTAGTTCACCCTATTATTGAGAGTATTCTAGCATACCCTGGTACAGAGAGTATTATAGTGCACCCGAGTACACAGAGTATTCTAGAGCACACAAGTACAGTCAGTATTCTGGTGCACCCTAGTTCAGAGAGTATTCTAGTTCACCCTATTATTGAGAGAATTCTGGTGCACCCTAGTGCACAGAGTATTTCAGTGCACCCATGTACAGAGAGTATTCTAGCGCGCCCATGTACAGTGAGTATTCTAGTGCACCCATGCACAGAGAAAATTCTCATGCACCCGATTATTGAGAGTATTTTAGTGCACCCATATACAGAGAGTATTCTAGTGCACCTTAGTACAGAGAGTATTCTTGTGCACCTGAGAACAAGGATTATTCTGTTGCACCCTAGTGCCCAGAGTATTCTAGTGCAGCCAAGTACAGAGAGTATTCTAATGCCCCCTAATACTGACAGTATTCTGGTGGACCCTAGCAGAAAGTGTATTCTAGTGCACCCTAGTGCAGACAATATGCTAGTGCACCCTAGAGCAGAGAGTATTCTAGTTCAACCTTGTACAGACAGTATTCTAGTGCACCCGTGTACAGAGTATTCTAGTGCACCTTAGTACAGAGAGTATTCAGGTGCACCCTAGTACAGAGAATATTCTAGTTCAGCCTATTATTGAGAGATTTTTAGTGCACCATAGTGCACAGAGTACAGAGAGTATTCTTGTGCACCTTAGTACAGAGACTGTTCTAGTGTTCCTTATTATAGAGAGTATTCTAGTTCACCCGAGTACAGAGAGTATTCCAGTGCACTCTAGTACAGAGAGTATGCTAGTGCACCCGAGTACAGAGAATATTCTAGTTCACTCGAGTACAGAGAGTATTCTAGTTCACCCGAGTACAGAGAGTATTCCAGTGCACTCTAGTACAGAGAGTATACTGGTGCACCTAGTACAGAGAGTATGCTAGTGCACCCATGTACAGAGAGTATTCCTGTGCACTTTAGTACAGAGACTGTTCTAGTGCTGGTTAGTACAGAGAGTATTCTAGTGCACCCTTGTACAGAGACTGTTCTAGTGTTCCTTAGTATAGAGAGTATTCTAGTTCACCCATATACAGTGAGTATTCTAGTGCACCCATGTACAGAGAAAATTCTCGTGCACCCGATTATTGAGAGTATTTTAGTGCACCTATATACAGAGAGTATTCCAACGCACCTTAGTACAAAGAGTATTCTTGTGCACCTGAGAACAAAGATTATTCTGGTGCACCGTAGTGCAGAATATTCTAGTGCAGCCAAGTACAGAGAGTATTCTAATGCCCCCTAGTACTGACAGTATTCTGGTGGACCCTAGCAGAAAGAGTATTCTAGTGCACCCTAGTGCAGACAGTATGCTAGTGCACCCGTGTACAGAGAGTATTCTAGTACACCTTAGTACAGAGAGTATTCAGGTGCACCCTAGTACAGAGAATATTCTAGTTCAGCCTATTATTGAGAGACTTTTAGTGCACCATAGTTCACAGAGTACAGAGAGTATTCTTGTGCACCTTAGTATCGAGACTGTTCTAGTGTTCCTTATTATAGAGAGTATTCTAGTTCACTCATGTACAGAGAGTATTCCAGTGCACTCAAGTACAGAGAGTATACTGGTGCCCCCGAGTACAGAGAGTATGCTAGTGCACCCGAGTACAGAGAGTATTCTTGTGCACCTTAGTACAGAGACTGTTGTAGTGTTCCTTATTATTGAGAGTATTCTAGTGCACCCATGTACAGTGAGTATTCTAGTGCACCCATGTACAGAGACTGTTCTAGTGCTGGTGAGTACAGAAAGTATTCTAGTTCACCCATGTACAGTGAGTGTTCTAGTGCACCCATGTACAGAGAAAATTCTCGTGCACCCGATTATTGAGAGTATTTTAGTGCACCCATGTACAGAGAGTATTCTAGTGCACCTGAGAACAAAGATTATTCTGGTGCACCCTAGTGCAGAATATTCTAGTGCAGCCAAGTACGGAGATTATTCTAATGCCCCCTAGTACTGACAGTATTCTGGTGGACCCTAGCAGAAAGAGTATTCTAGTGCACCCTAGTGCCGAGACTGTTCTAGTGCTGGTTAGTACAGAGAGTATTCTAGTGCACCCATGTACATAGAGTATTCTAGTGCACCTTAGTACAGAGAGTATTCTAGTTCACCTTAGTACAGAGAGTATTCTCGTGCACCCTAGTACAGAGACTGTGCTAGTGTTCCCTAGTATAGAGAGTATTCTAGTTCACCCATGCATAGAGAGTATTCTAGTGCACCCATGTACAGAGAATATTCTAGTGCACTCTAGTACAGAGAGTGTACTGGTGCACCCTAGTACAGAGAGTATGCTAGGGCACCCGAGTACAAAGAGTATTCTAGTGCACCCGAGTACAGAGATTATTCTAGTGCACCTATGTACAGAGAGTATTCTAGTGCACCTTAGTACAGAGAGTATTCTAGTGCACCTTAGTACAGAGAGTATTCTAGTGCACCCTCGTACAGAAAGTATACCAGCGCACCCTAATACAGAGAGAATTCTAGTGCAACCCAGTGCAGAAAGTATTCCAGTGCACTCAAGTACAGGGAGTATTCTGGTGCATCCCAGTACAGAGAGTATTCTGGTGCACCCTAGTACAGAGAGTATTCTAGTGCACCCGAGTACAGACAGTATTCTGGTGCACCCTAGTACAGAGAGTATTCTAGTTCACCCTATTATTGAGAGTATTCTAGCATACCCTGGCACAAAGAGTATTCTAGTGTACCCGAGTACACAGAGTATTCTAGAGCACATGAGTACAGTCAGTATTTTGGTGCACCCTAGTTCAGAGAGTATTCTAGTTCACCCTATTATTGAGAGAATTCTAGTGCCTCCTAGTGCACAGAGTATTTCAGTGCGCCCTACTGCAGAAAGTATTCCAGCGTACTCTAGTACAGAGAGTATTCTGGTGGACCCTAGAACAGAGAATATTCTAGTGCACACGCGTACAGACAGTATCCTGGTGCACCTGAGTACAGAGAGTATTCTAGTGCACACGAGTACAGACAGTGTTCTGGTGCACCCGAATACAGAGAGTATTCTAGTGCACACGCGTACAGACAGTATCCTGGTGCACCTGAGTACAGAGAGTATTCTAGTGCACACAAGTACAGACAGTGTTCTGGTGCACCCGAATACAGAGAGTATTCTAGTGCACACGCGTACAGACAGTATCCTCGTGCACCTGAGTACAGAGAGTATTCTAGTGCACACGAGTACAGACAGTGTTCTGGTGCACCCGAATACAGAGAGTATTCTAGTGCACACGAGTACAGACAGTATTCTGGTGCACCTTAGCACAGAGAGTATTCTAGTTCACCCTATTATTGAAAGAATTCTAGTGCACCTGAGTACAGAGAGTATTCTGGTGTACCCTAGAGCAGAGAGTATTCTAGTGCACCCTAGTACAGAGAGTATTATATTGTACCCGATTACAAAGAGTATTCTCGTGCACCCTAGTACGGAAAGTATTCTAGTGCACACTAGTGCAGAGAGAATTGCAGTTCACACTAGTACAGACAGACTTCTAGTGCACTCTGGTACAGAATGTATTCTAGTGAATCCAGGTGGAGAGAGAATTCTAACGCACCCTAATACAGAGAGAATTCTAGCGCACCCTAGTGCAGAAAGTATTCCAGTGCACTCAAGTACATAGAGTATTCTGGTGCATCCCTGCACAGAGAGTATTCTGGTGCCCCTTAGTACAGAGAGTATTCTAGTTCACCCTATTATTGAGAGTATTCTAGCGTAACCTAGTACAGAGAGTATTCTAGTGCACCCGAGTACAGAGAGTTTCTAGTGTACCCAAGTACAGAGAGTATTCGAGTGCACCCAAGTACAGACAGTATTCTGGTGCACCCTAGTACAGAGAGTATTCTAGTTCACCCTATTATTGAGAGTATTCTAGCATACCCTGGTACAGAGAGTATTATAGTGCACCCGAGTACACAGAGTATTCTAGAGCACACAAGTACAGTCAGTATTCTGGTGCACCCTAGTTCAGAGAGTATTCTAGTTCACCCTATTATTGAGAGAATTCTGGTGCACCCTAGTGCACAGAGTATTTCAGTGCACCCATGTACAGAGAGTATTCTAGCGCGCCCATGTACAGTGAGTATTCTAGTGCACCCATGCACAGAGAAAATTCTCATGCACCCGATTATTGAGAGTATTTTAGTGCACCCATATACAGAGAGTATTCTAGTGCACCTTAGTACAGAGAGTATTCTTGTGCACCTGAGAACAAGGATTATTCTGTTGCACCCTAGTGCCCAGAGTATTCTAGTGCAGCCAAGTACAGAGAGTATTCTAATGCCCCCTAATACTGACAGTATTCTGGTGGACCCTAGCAGAAAGAGTATTCTAGTGCACCCTAGTGCAGACAATATGCTAGTGCACCCTAGAGCAGAGAGTATTCTAGTTCAACCTTGTACAGACAGTATTCTAGTGCACCCGTGTACAGAGTATTCTAGTGCACCTTAGTACAGAGAGTATTCAGGTGCACCCTAGTACAGAGAATATTCTAGTTCAGCCTATTATTGAGAGATTTTTAGTGCACCATAGTGCACAGAGTACAGAGAGTATTCTTGTGCACCTTAGTACAGAGACTGTTCTAGTGTTCCTTATTATAGAGAGTATTCTAGTTCACCCGAGTACAGAGAGTATTCCAGTGCACTCTAGTACAGAGAGTATGCTAGTGCACCCGAGTACAGAGAATATTCTAGTTCACTCGAGTACAGAGAGTATTCTAGTTCACCCGAGTACAGAGAGTATTCCAGTGCACTCTAGTACAGAGAGTATACTGGTGCACCTAGTACAGAGAGTATGCTAGTGCACCCATGTACAGAGAGTATTCCTGTGCACTTTAGTACAGAGACTGTTCTAGTGCTGGTTAGTACAGAGAGTATTCTAGTGCACCCTTGTACAGAGACTGTTCTAGTGTTCCTTAGTATAGAGAGTATTCTAGTTCACCCATATACAGTGAGTATTCTAGTGCACCCATGTACAGAGAAAATTCTCGTGCACCCGATTATTGAGAGTATTTTAGTGCACCTATATACAGAGAGTATTCCAACGCACCTTAGTACAAAGAGTATTCTTGTGCACCTGAGAACAAAGATTATTCTGGTGCACCGTAGTGCAGAATATTCTAGTGCAGCCAAGTACAGAGAGTATTCTAATGCCCCCTAGTACTGACAGTATTCTGGTGGACCCTAGCAGAAAGAGTATTCTAGTGCACCCTAGTGCAGACAGTATGCTAGTGCACCCGTGTACAGAGAGTATTCTAGTACACCTTAGTACAGAGAGTATTCAGGTGCACCCTAGTACAGAGAATATTCTAGTTCAGCCTATTATTGAGAGACTTTTAGTGCACCATAGTTCACAGAGTACAGAGAGTATTCTTGTGCACCTTAGTATCGAGACTGTTCTAGTGTTCCTTATTATAGAGAGTATTCTAGTTCACTCATGTACAGAGAGTATTCCAGTGCACTCAAGTACAGAGAGTATACTGGTGCCCCCGAGTACAGAGAGTATGCTAGTGCACCCGAGTACAGAGAGTATTCTTGTGCACCTTAGTACAGAGACTGTTGTAGTGTTCCTTATTATTGAGAGTATTCTAGTGCACCCATGTACAGTGAGTATTCTAGTGCACCCATGTACAGAGACTGTTCTAGTGCTGGTGAGTACAGAAAGTATTCTAGTTCACCCATGTACAGTGAGTGTTCTAGTGCACCCATGTACAGAGAAAATTCTCGTGCACCCGATTATTGAGAGTATTTTAGTGCACCCATGTACAGAGAGTATTCTAGTGCACCTGAGAACAAAGATTATTCTGGTGCACCCTAGTGCAGAATATTCTAGTGCAGCCAAGTACGGAGATTATTCTAATGCCCCCTAGTACTGACAGTATTCTGGTGGACCCTAGCAGAAAGAGTATTCTAGTGCACCCTAGTGCCGAGACTGTTCTAGTGCTGGTTAGTACAGAGAGTATTCTAGTGCACCCATGTACATAGAGTATTCTAGTGCACCTTAGTACAGAGAGTATTCTAGTTCACCTTAGTACAGAGAGTATTCTCGTGCACCCTAGTACAGAGACTGTGCTAGTGTTCCCTAGTATAGAGAGTATTCTAGTTCACCCATGCATAGAGAGTATTCTAGTGCACCCATGTACAGAGAATATTCTAGTGCACTCTAGTACAGAGAGTGTACTGGTGCACCCTAGTACAGAGAGTATGCTAGGGCACCCGAGTACAAAGAGTATTCTAGTGCACCCGAGTACAGAGATTATTCTAGTGCACCTATGTACAGAGAGTATTCTAGTGCACCTTAGTACAGAGAGTATTCTAGTGCACCTTAGTACAGAGAGTATTCTTGTGCACCCTAGTACAGAGACTGTTCTAGTGTTCCTTATTATAGAGAGTATTCTAGTTTACCCATGTAAAGAGAGTATTCTAGTGCACCCTAGTACAGAGAGTATTCTAGTGCACCCGAGTACAGAGAGTATTCTGGATAACCCAATTATTGAGAGTATTCTAGTGCACCCATGTACAGAGAGTATTCCAACGCACCTTAGTACAGAGAGTGTTCCGGTGCACCCTAGTACAGAGAGTATTCTTGTGCACCCGAGTGCAGAGAGTATTCTAGCGCACCCTAGTACAGAGATTATTCTCGTGCACCCTAGTACAGAGACTGTTCTAATGCTGGTTAGTACAAAGAGTATTCTAGTGCAACCTGTGCAGAGAGTATTCTAGTGCACCTTAGTACAGAGACTGTTCTAGTGTTCCTTATTATAGAGAGTATTCTAGTTCACCCATGGACAGAGAGTATACTAGTGCACCCTTGTACAGAGAGGATTCTATTGCACCCGAGAACAAAGATTATTCTGGTGCACCCTAGTGCCCAGAGTATTCTAGTGCAGCCAAGTACAGAGAGTATTCTAATGCCCCCGGGTACCGACAGTATTCTGGTGCACATCAGTACAGAATATTCTAGTGCAGCCAAGTACAGAGAGTATTCTAATGCCCCCGGGTACCGACAGTATTCTGGTGCACATCAGTACAGAATATTCTAGTGCAGCCTAGTACAGAGAGTATTCTAGTTCACCCTAGTACAGAATGTATTCCAGTGCACCCAGTTGGAGCGAGTATTCTCGTGCACCCAAGTACAGACAGTATTACAGTACACCCTAGTGCAGAGAGTATTCTAGTGCACTCTTGTACAGAGAATATTCTAGCGCTTCCTAGTACAGACAATATTCTGGTGCACCCTAGTAGAGAGACTATTGTAGGGCACTCTAGTACAGACAGTATGCTAGTACACCCTAGAGCAGAGAGTATTCTAGTTCACCCTCGTACAGAGAGTATTCTAGCATACCATAGAATTGAGAGTATTTCAGTGCACCCCAGTGCAGAAAGTATTCCAGTGCACTCTAGTACAGTGAGTACTTGGGTGCTCCCTAGTACAGAGACTATTCTGGTGCTCCCTAGTACAGAGAGAATTCTGGTGCACCCTAGAGCAGAGAGTATTCTAGTGCATCCTAGTACAGAAAATATTCTAGTGCACCCTTGTACAGAGAGTATTCTAGTGCACCCTGATATACAATGTATTCTAGTGCACCCAGGTGGAGAGACTATTCTAGTGCACCGTAATACAGAGTCTTCTATTGCACCCTAGAGTAGAGATGATTCTAGTGTACCCTCGTATAGAGATATTCTAGCGCAATCATCTACAGAGAGAATTCTAGTGCACCCTAATGCACAGAGTATTTCAGTGCACCCTTGTGCAGTAAGTATTCCAGTACACCCTAGTACAGAGAGTACTCTGGTGCACCCTAGTACGGAGAGTATTCTAGTGCACCCAAGTACATACAGTATTCTGGTGAACCCTAGCACAGAAAGTATTCTAGTTCACTCTATTATTGAGAGTATTCTAGTGCACCCACGTACAGAGAGTAATTCTAGTGCACCTGAGTACAGAGAGTATTCTCGTGCACCTTAGTACAGAGACTGTTCTAGTGTTCCTTAGTATAGAGAGTATTCTAGTTCACCCATGTACAGAGACTATTCTAGTGCACCTTAGTACAGAGAGTATTCGAGTGCACCCTAGTGCACAGAGTATTTCAGTGCACCCTAGTGCAGAAAGTATTCCAGTGTACTCTAGTACAGAGAGTATTCTAGTGCACCCGAGTACAGAAAATATTCTAGCGCACCCTGGTACAGAGAGTATTCTAGTGTACCCTAGGAGAGAGTGTATTCTAGTGCACCCGAGTACAGAAAATATTCTAGCACACCCTAGTACAGAGAGTATTCTAGTTCACCCATGTACAGGGAGTATTCTAGTGCACCCATGTACAGAGAGTATTCTAGTGCACCTTAGTACAGAGAGTATTCTTGTGCACCCTAGTGCAGAGACTGTTCTAGTGTTCCTTATTATAGAGAGTATTCTAGTTCACCCTTGTACAGAGAGTATTCTTGTGCACCCTAGTGCAGAGACTGTTCTAGTGTTCCTTATTATAGAGAGTATTTTAGTTCACCCTTGTACAGAGAGTATTCTTGTGCATCCTATTATTGAGAGTATTCTAGTGCATCCATGTACATAGAGTATTCCAGTGCACCTGAGTACAGAGAGTATTCTCGTGCACCCCAGTATAGAGAGTATTCTAGTGCACCTTAGTGCAGAGAGTATTCTAGTTCATCGTAATATTGAGAGAATTTTAGTGCACCATAGTGCACAGAGTACAAAGAGTATTATCGTGCACCTTAGTACAGAGACTGTTCTAGTGTTCTTTATTATCGAGAGTATTCTAGTTCACCCATGTACAGAGTATCTAGTCCACCCGAGTACAGATAGTATGCTAGTGCACCTGAGTACAGAGAGTATTCTAGTGCACCCGAGTGCACAGAGTATTTCAGTGCACCGTAGTGCAGAAAGTATTCCAGTGCACTCTAGTGCAGAGAGTGCTCTGGTGCACCCTAGTACAGAGAGTATTCAGGTGCACCCTAGTACAGAACGTATTCTAGTTCAGCCTATTATTGAGAGATTTTTAGTGCACCATAGTGCACAGAGTACAGAGAGTATTCTTGTGCACCTTAGTATCGAGACTGTTCTAGTGTTCCTTATTATAGAGAGTACTCTAGTTCACCCATGTACAGAGAGTATTCTAATGCCCCCAAGTACAGACAGTATTCTGGTGCACCCCAGTACAGAGAGTATGCTACTGCACCCTAGAGCAGAGAGTATTCTAGTTCACCCTCGTACAGACAGTATTCTAGCAGAGAATATTCTAATGCATCCTAGTAGAGAGACTATTCTAGTGCACCTTAGTACAGAGAGTATTCTAGTGCACCCTAGTGCACAGAGTATTTCAGTGCAGCCTAGTGCAGAAAGTTTTCCAGTGCACCCTAGTACAGAGAGTATTCTGGTGTACCCTAGGAGAGAGTGTATTCTAGTGCACCCGAGTACAGAAAATATTCTAGTGCACCCTAATACAGAGAGTATTCTAGTGCACCTCTGTTCAGAGAGTGTTGTAGTGTACCCGAGTCCAGAGTATTCTCATGCACCCTAGTACAGAGAGTATTCTCATGCACCCTAGTGCATAGAGTTTTCTAGTGCACCTTAATATAGAGAGAATTCTAGTGCACCCGAGTGCACAGAGTATTTCACTGCACCCTAGTGCAGAAAGTATTCCACTGTACTCTAGTACAGAGAGTGTTCTGGTGCCCCCCAGTACAGAGAGTATTCTGGTGCATCCTAGTACAGAGAGAATTCTGGAGCACCATAGTGCAGAGGGTATTCTGGAGCACCCTAGTATAGAGAGTATACTGCAGGACCCTAGTACAGTGAGTATTCTGGCGCACCCTAGTACAGTGAGTATTCTGGCGCACCCTAGTACAGAGAGTATTCTGATGCATCCTAGTACAGAGAGTATTCTGGAGCACCATAGTACAGAGGGTATTCTGGAGCACCCTAGTATAGAGTGTATTCTGGTGCACCCTAGTATAGAGTGTATTCTGGCGCACCCTAGTACAGAGAATATTCTGGTGCATCCTAGTACAGAGAGTATTCTGGAGCACCATAGTACAGAGGGTATTCTGGAGCACCCTAGTATAGAGTGTATTCTGGTGCACCCTAGTATAGAGTGTATTCTGGCGCACCCTAGTACAGAGAATATTCTGATGCATCCTAGTACAGAGGGTATTCTGGAGCACCCTAGTATAGAGTGTATTCTGGTGCACCCTAGTATAGAGTGTATTCTGGTGCACCCTAGTATAGAGTGTATTCTGGTACACCCTAGTATAGAGTGTATTCTGGAGCACCATAGTACAGAGTGTATTCTGGAGCACCCTAGTATAGAGTGTATTCTGGAGCACCCTAGTATAGAGTGTATTCTGGTGCACCCTAGTATAGAGTGTATTCTGGTACACCCTAGTATAGAGTGTATTCTGGTACACCCTAGTATAGAGTGTATTCTGGAGCACCATAGTACAGAGGGTATTCTGGAACACCCTAGTATAGAGTGTATTCTGGTGCACCCTAGTATAGAGTGTATTCTGGTACACCCTAGTATAGAGTGTATTCTGGTACACCCTAGTATAGAGTGTATTCTGGAGCACCCTAGTATAGAGTGTATTCTGGTACACCCTAGTATAGAGTGTATTCTGGAGCACCATAGTACAGAGGGTATTCTGGAACACCCTAGTATAGAGTGTATTCTGGTGCACCCTAGTATAGAGTGTATTCTGGTACACCCTAGTATAGAGTGTATTCTGGAGCACCATAGTACAGAGGGTATTCTGGAACACCCTAGTATAGAGTGTATTCTGGTACACCCTAGTACAGAGAGTATTCTGGCGCACCCTAGTACAGAGAGTATTCTGGAGCACCCTAGTATAGAGTGTATTCTGGAGCACCCTAGTATAGAGTGTATTCTGGTCCACCCTAGTATAGAGTGTATTCTGGAGCACCCTAGTATAAAGTGTATTCTGGAGTACCCTACTGTAGACAGTATTCTGGAGCACCCTAGTATAGAGTGTATTCTGGTGCACCCGAGTGTAGAGAATATTCTGGAGCACCCTATTATAGAGTGTATTCTGGAGCACCCTAGTATAGAGAGTATTCTGGAGTACCCTAGTGTAGAGAGTATTCTGGAGCACCCTAGTGTAGACAGTATTCTGAAGCACCTCAGTACAGAGAGTACTCTGGAGCACCCTAGTACAGAGTGTATTCTGGTGCCCCCCAGTACAGAGAGTATTCTGGAGCACCCTATTATAGAGTGCATTCTGGAGCACCCTAATGTAGAGAATATTCTGGAGCACCCTAGTGTAGAGAGTATTCTGAAGCACCCTAGTACAGAGTGTATTCTGGTACACCCTAGTACAGAGAGTATTCAGGTGCCCCCTAGTATAGATAATATTCTGGAGCACCCTAGTACGGAAGGTATTCTGGAGCACCCTAGTACAGAGAGTATTCTGGAGCACCCTATTATAGAGAGTACTTTGGTGCTCCCTAGTACAGAGAGTATTCTGGTGCACCCTAGTATAGAGAGTACTTTGGTGCTCCCTAGTACAGAGAGTATTCTGGTGCACACTAGTACAGAGAGTATTCCAGTGCATGCTAGTATAGAGAGTATTCTAGTGTTCGTGAGTACAGAGTATTCTAGTGCAGACTAGAGCAGGGAGTATTCTAGTGCACCCTAGGATAGGGAGAATTCTAGTGCTCCCTAGTACAGAGAATATTCTAGTGCACCCTAGTACAGAGAGTATTCTCGTGCGCCCTACTACAGAGTAAATTCTAATGCGCCCTCATGCAGAGAGTATTCTAGTGCACCTCCGTACAGACAGTATTCTAGCAGATCCTAGTACAGAGAGTAGTCTAGCGCATCCGAATACAGAGAGTATTCTAGCACACCCTAGTGCAGAGAGTATTCTAGTGCATCCTAGTACAGAAAGTATTCTAGTGCACCCTAGTACAGAGAATATTCTAGTGCATCCTAGTCCAGAGAGTATTCTAGTGCACCCTAGTGCAGACAGTATTCTAGTTTGCCCTTGTGCAGAGGGTATTGCAGTGCACCATTGTACAGAGAGTATTCTTGTGCACCCTACTACAGAGTAAAGTCTTGTACACCCTAATGCAGAGAATATTCTAGCACACCCTAGTGCGAGAGTATTACACCTTAGTGCAGAGGGTATTCCAGTGCACTCTCGTACAGAGAATATTCTAGTGCATCCTGGAGCAGAGAGATGTCTAGTGCATGCTAGTGCAGAGAGTATTCTGGTGCATCCTCATATAAAGAGTATTCTAGTGCACCTAGTGTGGAGAGTATTCCAGTGCACGCTAGTACAGAGAGTATTCTAGTGCTCGTGAGTACAGAGTATTCTAGTGCAGACTAGAGCAGAGAGTATTCTAGTGCTCCCTAGTACTGAGAGTATTCTCGTGGACCCTCGTACAGAGATAATTCTGGTGCACCCTAGTACAGAGAGTATTTTGGTGCTCCCTAATACAGATAGTATTCTAGTGCACCCTAGTACAAAGAATGTTATAGTGCACCCCAGTACAGACAGTATTCTGGTGTTCCCTAGTACAGAGATTATTCTGGTGCACTCTCGTGTAGAGAGTATTCTAGTGCACCCATGTACAGATAGTATTCTGGAGCATCCTAGTACAGAGAGATGTCTAGTGCACCTTCATACAGAGCATATTCTAGTGCACCCTAGTGCAGAGCCTATTCTAGTACTCCTGAGTACACAGAGTATTCTAGTGCAGACTAGAGCAGTGAGTATTCTAGTGCACCCAAGTGCAGAGAGTATTCTAGTGCACCCTTGTGCAGAGAGTATTCTAGTGCACCCTTGTGCAGAGAGTATTCTAGTGAAGAGACTATTCCAGTACACCCTCTACAGACAGTATTCTAGTATTCCTTAGTACAGAGAGTATTCTGGTGCACCCTAATACAGAGATTATTCTCATACCGTCTAGTATAGAGAGTATTCGACTGCACCTGTGTACAGAAAGTATTTGAGTGCACTTGCGTACAGAGAGTATTCTAGTGCACCCTAGAGCAGAGAGTATTCTAGTGCATCCTGGTAGAGAGGGTATTCTCGCGCTCCCAGGTGGAAAGAGTATTGTGGTGCACACTGATACAGAGTATTCCAGTGCACCCTAGAGCAGAGAGTATTCTAGTGCACCCTAATACTGAGTGTAGTCTAGTGCACCCAAGTACAGAGAGTATTCTGGTGCACCTGAGTACAGACAGTATTCTAGTTAACCCATGTACAGAGAGTGTTCTAGTGCACCTTAGTACAGAGCGTTACCTAGTTCACCCTAGCACAAAGAGTATTCTAGTGCACCCTCGTACAGAGAGTATTCTAGTGCACCCTAGTGCAGAGAGTACTCTCCCCAAAACTTTCGAAGGGTTAGTCAGTACTAGCCATCTGTGTAAAATAGTCTTCCATCCATTAGAGGAGCTATTGACTTAATTAACACATGGCAAATAACTAAAATAGAATTAAACACATGTAAGACTAAAGTTTAGAACATATTGTACTACATTCAGTATTCATAATATACAATCTCTGAAATTCATGCCTTTTAATTTGAAAGGGATGTTGCTCCATGCAGTCACCGTCATCCCTGTTCCTGCTCTTGTTTCAGTTATGTTAGGATTCAAGGTCAAGAAACTGATGCTTCCTTTTTCTGGTGATTAGACTCTCTTTTTTTGGGAGGTTTTCTCCACCGAGAGAGCTGGGCCCCTCTGCTGTTCTACCTTTGGGACTCAGTGACTCCCAGCAGCTTTCATCGTCCGAAACGTCCTCGAGTTCCAGAAGCATCTGCAGGTTGACCTGTTCGGGCTTCAGGTTGTAAAAGGAGTGATCGTTTGGGAACCTACACGGAATACTGGGAGTCTCAACGTGGACCGCTGACAGTGCTCTCTTGGTGAGTGTCAGTTTAATCCCTGAGCAGTGATCTGCCAATGCAGAGGAGCTGGACTTCCCTTCCTTTGGCAGGGTCTCCTTGCTGACTTTCCCTCTTGTCGTTTTCTGGCTGTCCTCATTCCTTCCATTGACCTGCCGATGAAGAGTTGGGGTTTGCTCCTGCTCACTGATCTGCCCATTTAACTGTGGGTGGTCAAAAAGCTCAAAGTCAAACATCATTACTGCGTCATCGAAAGTAAGCATCATCAACTTCTTTTCACACTCCTCGTTTTGGTCAATTGAGCTGAAGCCATCTCCTTTCCCATTGCTTGCCTCGACTTCTGGGTTCGAAGTTTGGGCCTCATTAACCCCAGTAGGGTGAGGTTTACTGTCCTGTTGCAGCTGCCAATCATTGCATGATGTAGCATTCAGATCGGCACCAGAGTCAAGTGCCTTCGGTCCAGGGACAGTATCAGGGTCATATTGCCTCGACACAGAGTGGTGCTTCTGCTGCTTGCTGAGCGAGTGGGTGACTCCGGGTTGGAATCCTTGAAGAACCTGGAGTTCCTGAGGCTGGCAGTGTTGCTTCTGCCTCCAGTCGTGCTGCTGAAACTGCTCCAATGACAGACAGTGCACACCTGCACTGCCCTGAGGTGTCAAGGGTGTCTGCGGCTGGTTGGGTTGGCTGGCAGAGGACCTGGTGTTGTAAACCGCATTCCGTACTTGAATGGGCAGCGTGGTGTAGAAGGTCTGATTGCCTTCGTAGACGGTTACAGGAGGCTGCTGGAATCGAATGTTGTGCTCAGGTGGTGGAAGCAGCACGTAAAGAGAAAAATGAAAATCTGATGTTTGAGGAATCGGTGTGGTCATATTCTGAAGGGTGAAGGGCACTGGATTTGAATAGCGGGACAAATCCATTCGAGCACTCGGCTGATCCAAGCTGCTCATTTGTCCGAGATCATAGAAATAGTCAATCGGGTGTACAAGAGGCCCTGTAAATTGTCAAGAAATAGGAAGGTGACTATGAGCAAAGTAAAGTGGATGGATACACAACCTTATGCTGAAACAGCATATAAATTCCAGCCTTTTACTACCCACTTACTCAACCTTGAGCTTGAAAGAGATTGAGGATTTGACCAGTTTCCCAAGTTATAACAGCCATGGTCTCACTGGACAGTGGAGCAGGCTCAATAGGGGGAAGGACCTTCTCCTACTCCTCTGTCTTATAATCTTATACAAAATTCTTACGGGGCTTGACAGCAGAGATGCGGGAAGGATATTTCCCAGGCTCTGTATTCTGGATCAGGGTACGTGATCTCAGAATGAAAGGTAGACCATGTAGCACGGGGACGATGAGGAGGTATTTCTTGTCTCAGAGAGCACTGAATCTACAGAATATGCTATCCCAGACAGGTGTGGAAGCTCAGTCGTTGGGTATATTCATAACAGAGTTTAATAGATTTCTAAATTTAAATATATCAAGAGACACTGAGAAATGTCATTGAGGCCGAAGATGAATCATGAACAAGTTGAGTAGCAGAACAAGCTCAAGGGGCTGACTGGCCTACTCCCTATTTCTTATGTGTCTCCAAGTCACAGGTTGGTGCTGAACTGGAGGACCGTATTCTGTTCTAAGAGCCACACTGCAGAATGATGTTGGAGAAGATGCAGACTAGATTTACTAAGAGAAAACAGAATTCTTCTATTCAGAGCAAAGAAGGTTAACAACAACTTGTGGAGATCCAAGATGGCGGCAACTCAGCAAGTCTGTGTCTATAGTGCTCCTCCCAAGACCTAGGCAAAGTGGGCCACCCTCCTCCACCACACTCACCAAATCAATTAAAAATAGTTTTTACTAAACGTAATTAGTGGTTTAGTACTAAATTTAAACAGTTCAGTCTCCTGTAAAAATGACAAGGGAGAAAGGAGCCTGCAGTTCTCAGCAGGCAGGAGCCCCTCCCCCATCCTCCCCAGCTGCAGCAGAGGCGTCTGCAGCCGCCCCGGGGGACTTACCTATGGTGGCGAGCCTTGTGGAAATCATCTCCAAACTCAATGCGAAGATCGATGCTTTCATTGAAGAGTCCCGAAGTCAATGGAATTCATCCTCGGCCACGCTACAGAAGCACGGCTGAGACATCGAAGAAATTGAATGCCAAGTCAGAGGGAGGGAGCAAAAGGCCGCGACCTCCGAGGCCATTGCAGAATCGGCCGTGGATAGGGTCCGGACTCTCGAGCAGCAAGTCCGGACCTTAGAGAATCATATTGACAACCTCAAGAATTGTGGTCATTGAAAAGATATTCGTTTGCTGGGCCTTCCCGAACGGGAAGAAGAAGGCCAGCTTACAAGGTTCCTTGAACAGTGGCTTCCACAGTTATTGAGTCTGGAGGCTGGATCAGGCCAGGTAAGGGTAGAGAGGGCCTACCGGGTTGCAATACGCGGACCCGGCTCGAGCCAGCGCCCCCGCCCGGTCCTGTTCCGGCTGCAGAGCTATAAGGTGAGGCAGATGCTCTTGGAAGCCTCCAAACATCTTGGGAAAGATCGCCAAGCCATGACTTATAAAGGATCCAAGATTATGTTATTTCAGGACTTTTCCCCAGCTTTGGTCCGAAAGAGGAAGGCGTTTGATGAAGCAAAGAAGCGTTTAAGGGATTTAAACATTCAATACTCCTTGCGCTACCCAGCTCTACAACGCTTCAGCCATGAAGGGTCTGTGTATAACTTCGGATCACCGGAGAGGGCCAAGGAACTTTTGGACTCTCTTAGACCAATTATAAGAGTTAATTGATATTGTTTTGCCCTGCCCCCACCGCGGTTTAACCCCTTTTTTTTTCCTTTCATTACCTTACTGTTTAATATTATCTCCGGGTGGTGGGAAGAAGGGTTTATTTATTCATCCTTTACTTAGCGATTTTCTTTCCCCTTTTTTCTATATATATATATATATATATAAGCCAGGGGATCTAGTTAATGTAGATGGGGGGAAGGTGGCTGCCTTATCTTATTTTATCTTTGTCCTTGGGAACAGGGTTGTCTTCCCCTGTTATTTTGTATTAATATATTTAATTATTATTTGCTGAGACTGTAATTTTATAGTCATATATGTTCATATATGGTATTAACATTACCAAATATATCCAGGTGTTGGTGTGGGTGGGGTGGGGTTGGGGGATAGGGCACTCACTGTTAGTTCTAGTTCAGTAGTATACTCGAATTTTCTTTATCCTATCGTGGGGTGCCTGGGTCAAGGGTGGGGCACCGGTTGGGAGAGGATATGATGGTTTTTTTGGAAAGGAAGTGATGTCCCCTGGGAATAAGGGGGAAGATCTCCATTTAAATACATTTTATACTTTTTTTTACTATTTAGAAATAGATTTTTAAAATTATATTGATCTGAATGTACTAAGGAGCTTTTATTTTTGTGAATTCTATATGCTTTATGCTCGGGATGTTTTGGATAAATACGATTTTGTTGTGATCTGATGTTAACACATTCCGAGCATGTATATCACTGCTCAACTTGTGTGTTATCCGTTGGATTTTTTTTTCTCTTAATAATGTAAGACTTTTAATGATACACTCTGGTTAGTTGTAAATTAGATGAATAATTAGTTAGATTAGATTAGATTACTTACAGTGTGGAAACAGGCCCTTCGGCCCAACAAGTCCACACCGACCCGCCGAAGTGTATACCACCCAGACCCATACTCCTACATTTACCCCTTCACCTAACACTACAGGCAATTTAGCATGGGCAATTCACCTAACCTGCACACTTTTGGATTGTGGGAGGAAACCAGAGCACCGGGGAGAATGTGCAAACTCCACACAGACAGTTGCCTGAGGCGGGAATTGAAGCCGGGTCTCTGGCGCTGTGAGGCTGCAGTGCTAACCACTGTACCACCGTGCGGCCCAAAAGTTGAGTTTTGTCTTTTTTTTTCTCTTGGTATTCCTGTTTTCTTGTCTGATAGATTTTGGTTATCATTTATTTAAGATTTAACTGTATATCAATGTTTATCCTCGGGTTTTTTTTAGTTTTCTTTTGTAAACTTGTAAAAACATGTTAAATTTTCAATAAAAATATCTATTTAAAAAAAAAACAACTTGTATATATATTGAAACTTTAACATAATAAACTGCCCTAATTCACTTCACAAGAGCATTACAAAGCAACATTGGACATTAAGCCTAATGTTGGGAGAGATAACAAAGAGTTTGGTCAAAGACACAGATTTTAAGGGCTATCTTAAAGAAGGACAGAGTGATCGAGAGGCAAAGAATAGTTGGCGATAATTTGGGACATCAATATGTGATGGCACAGCCACCAATGGGGGACACCATAGAAGTTCAGAGATTGTGAGTAGTTTTCAATAAACTGTTCCCATTGGCAGAACAGTCAATCATTAGTAGATACAGATTGAAGAAATTTGATGTAAGAACCAAGGAAAGAACAATGGAGAATAGTTGTTGTGTCGTGAATTCAGAGCTGAGGAAGGGTTTAATGCAGGCTGAGGAGTAATTTTCAAAATGGAGTTGGATAAATAATTGAAAAGGCCATGGGAGAGAGTGGGACTTAAGGGCAATGGGGCTAATTGGACAAGACAGCCAAAAGCTAGCATGGGTGTGATGGTGGAATGGCCTCCCTCAAATTTAAGAATCTGATTTGAAATTTATTGTGGACTCCTAGCCTCAACAGCTTTTACTAAGTGGTTCCTGAGTTCATTTCCAAAGCTCTATAAAATGATGCCTTTATTCTGCATTCCCTCAACAGAGGAAATAGTTTCTCAGCATCCACTCTACTGAATCCCTCAATATTAGGTTAGTTGTTCCTCCAAACTTCCAAGTTCATGAACAAGTCACGTTTAAAAGACAAAAATGGTTTACATTTAGGTAGCACTTTTATATGACCCATGGACATCCCGAAAGTGCTTTGTGGTAAGTCTAGTTACTGTTGTAATGCAGGAACACGGTTGCCAATTAGCACACAGCAAACTCCCAGAAGCAGCAATGTGATAATGACCAAATTAACTTTGTTTGGTGATGGTTATAAATATTGGCAGGATTTAGGGAAAATTCCCCCAGCTCTTCTAGGGAAGATGTAGAAGAGAACCTTCTACATCTACTTGACAGCACAGATGGCAGCTTGGCTGAGGCAGCCCCACCAACTCTCCAGTCCAGAGTTTAGTTTAATTCCAGGATTTCGAACCTCGAGCTCCTGACTGATGGGCGAGACCACCACCCACTGAGCCATCCCTGAAAGCGTGGCTGAGCAATGGGGAACCTCAATATCGTTCTGCTGAATCTGCACTAATGGCCAATCCTTCCTTCTGAGTCTGGGACTAAACTGGGGGCACTGGGTGTACCAGTTGTGGTCAGGACTGGGGTCTGTGCAATAGAAAGATCATTTCCTCATAATTGAATGTAGCCCCTTGGAAATAAAGGGTCAACACTCCATTGTGGTTACCTGTGGTACCTGGCTTCTTTTTTTGTGCGTGTGTGTCCCTCAGCTGAGGAACCTGCCTGAACTCTCTCCCATCTTAGCTCTCCCAATGCCATTGCCTTCTGCAGCTCTTGTGAAGTGGAGCTCTCTCGTGTGCAAGATAGGCAGCCCAAGAACGGCAGAGTGAAGTGAGCCCGCTCACCTTGAGCAGTGGAGGGAGGGAGAGGGCGCTGGTGCAGGACGGAGGCGTGCACTGGCCGAGGCGGGTGCGCCTGCAGCGGGAGGGGGCTCCTGGCTGCCTGGCTGGGCTCTTGGTACAGAAGGCTGCTCCTGAGTGCCGGCTCCGGACGCTGCTGGTGCAGGCGGGACAGCGAGGTGTCCTGGGCATGGCGCTGCTGCTGCTGCTGCTGCTGGACGATCTCTCTCCCGGCTGCCTGCCCACTGGGACTGACAATGATGAGATTGTGGGTGTGCCCTGGTGCTCCATGCGGTAGGCGTTGCATTCCTACACCCAGGGGTGAGGTGGGGGAATGGGAAAGGGGGGAGGTGGAGGGGGATGGTGGCTTGGGGGAAGGGATAGGAGGCAAACTAGTGGCCTCTGCCTGTCTCTCTCTCTCTCTCAGTCTGGGAGACAATGGGGCTCGATGTGCTCAATGAGTTGGAAACCTCCCTGGGCGAGGGGAGTTCTGTGCTGCAGGGACCCCCTGGGCGGTGTCTGATGGTTGGTACATTGTCCCTTTGTGACGCCGGGGACATCAGTTGTCACTATTTGCAAGAAGATAAGGCTGCACACATTCAGCCGCCACCTCGAAGACCCCTTGGTTTCAAATGCACCATCTCCCCACCCCACCCCAGGGCAAACCGACCCCCCCCCCCCCAACACTTGCCCGCTCCTCCCCAGCTCCAGCAAAAACGGAGGGAACATCCTCCCGACCTAACCCTCTTGCACGACCGCTGGGGCTCCACCCCCATGACCGAGTAAGGCACCTCAGCCTTTTACAGGGACGTTTCACCCACCACTTTCGCGCCCAGCAGCCCCTCATTCTGTCTGGGAAGGCAAGCAGCCCCCACCTCCCCTTCTCTTGCTCTCTCCCCCCCCATACACACCACCAAGCTGAACCAGTTGCAGACACACAGCACTGGAGAATCTCACCAGGCTTGGCAGCATCTAGAGAAAGAGAAAAACACAATTAACCTTTCAAGTCTGGTATTAAGGTGAAGGTGGTGGTGTGTGTGTGTGTGTGAGTGGGGGGGTTTAAATTTACCCCTGTGTGCACCACCACACACCAATCTCAACATTTCAAAGAGAAGGATACCAGGACTCTGCACTTGCATCTGCAGGATTGGCCTAATTAGGATTTGAAAAGTACTACCTGCTGGAAACTGATTCAGTAGGAAATTTTAAAACAAGTTGGATTTTTAAGTGGAAATGTTTGCCTGATTAGGTCGAAGGGCAAATGGGAATAATTGATATTCAATTGAATAAGATATGATAGGGTCATACAGCACAGAAACAGACCCTTTGGTCCAACGCATTCATACTGATCAGACATCCCATATCTCTCTGAACCCTTCCTATTTATATACCCATCCAGATATACAATTTGCCCTATTTTGTCTGACCGAAATGCAACATCTGACATTTATCTAAATTAAACTCTCTCTGCCACTCCTTGGCCAATGGCCCATCTGATTAAGTCCCATTGTGCTTCAGATAATCTTCTTCACTGTCCACTACACCACATATTTTGGTGTCATTTGCAAACTTATTAACTATGCCTCCTATGTTCACGTCCTACGTATAGGATGAAATGCATTGGACTCAGCATGATGGGCTGAATGGCCTCATCCCATTGCTATAGCATTCTATGATGCAATGCTATCCCTTATCAGTTTGGTTAATGTGTGGTGAACAGTTTGTGGCATTTCTTGGCAGACTGGTTAACAGACAGTGTGGTGGACTGTCACCATCTCAGAACAGCTTACGTGCTCATTTGCTTTCAGCATCTTTCGGTGTGCTTTCTGATGCCACGAGATATTTTTCCAGAGTCAATGGCCAGAGGGTTTCCTTTATTGAACCTTCTTCTATGCAGAGTTAATTGATTTCTGCTGATGTATAATAGGGGCAGGAGGGGCAGGGACAGTACTTCCTCATAATTGAATGTAACCCCTTGGAAATAAAGGGTCAACACTCCATTGTGGTCACCTGTGGTACCTGGCTTCTTTTTTTGTGTGTGTGTGTCTCTCAGCTGGGGAACCTGCCTGAACTCTCTCTCTCGGCAGAGTGAAGTGAACCTGCTCACCTTGAGCAGTGGAGGAAGGGAGAGGGCGCTGGTGCAGGATGGAGGCGTGTACTGGCCGAGGCGGATGCGCCTGCAGCGGGAGGGGGCTCCTGGCTGCTTTTGGTCAAGAATCTACCTACCTTGGTCATAGAGCAATTGAGTGACCCTGCTTTCACTGGTTTCTGAAGAACAGAGTTCCAAAACCTCTCAACTCTCCAAGAGAAAGGAAATCCTCTTCATCTCAAGAATAAATGGGAGACCCTTGACTTTTAAACTGTGCCCCCAAGTTATAGTTTTTCACACAAGGGGAAACATCCTTTCCAAATCCACCATGTCAAGTTTCCTTATATGTGTCAATACATCAAATCTCATTCTTCCAAACTCTATTGGAAAGAAGCCCAACCAGCCCATATAAAATATTCGCCTCCACTCCTATCCCAGGTATCAGTGAATTATTTATTATTCGATTCCCTACAGTGTGGAAACAGGCCATTTGGCCCAACAAGTCCACCCCGACCCTCCAAAGAGTAACCACCCAGACCCATTTCCGTCTGAATAATACACCTAAAACTATGGGCAATTTAATATGGCCAATTCATCTGACATGCACATCTTTGGACTGTGGGAGGAAACCCACGCAGACACTGGGAGAATGTGCAAACTCCACACAGACCATCACCCGAGGCTGGAATCGAACCTGGGTCCCTGGTGCTGTGAGGCTGCAGTACTAACCACTGTGTCACCCTGACCTTCTCTGAATTGCCTCTCACACATTTACAATCTTTCCTAAATAAGGAACCCAAAATCAAATAACTGAAACACCAACTGGTAGCCCCAGCCACATGTCATGCAAGGATTGCAAAACATCACTACTTTTATGGTCCATTCCCCTTGCCATAAATGACATCATTCCATTAGTTTTGCTGATCACTAGCTGTAACCTGCAGGGTAATGTTTTGTGATTTTTGTACCAGGACACCAAGATCCCACAGTATCAGACAGTTCCTCAATCCCTCCCAACTGAAGTCACTTGCTGCTTTTCTATTCTTCCTTATAAACATGCAGTCCATATAAACAACATATCTAAGCATTCCCCCTGTCCTCTACTTTGCTCAACTCTTCACAAAATTTGATTTGACATGTCAGACATGACCTATCCTTTACAAATCCATCCTAACAATGAAAGGTGTGTTATAGTTGGTTCACATGAGGCAATCCAGTATGTAAACTCATGCCTGCTATCTATGCTGCTAAAAGAAGCAGAGATTGAGTCATGATAGAAACATAGAAAGTCGGTGCAAGACTAGGCTATTTGGCCCTTTGAGCCTGTACCCTAGAATTGGGTGTCAGTTATTCTAAAGAGTCGTATGTGATTGAAGATCTGTTAAACAAGTTGCCTCAAGGTATGGAACCATACTTCAGCATAGACTCAATGTGGGTGAATTTTACTGCCCCCTGGTGAGGTATTTGTGAAATGCAGTCTGGCTGCCATCTACTTGCTTGCCCTGACCTGTCTCCTATTCTACAGGGGCTAATGGATGCATCAGACATCTTGGGCAGTGATGCCTTTTTCTGGTCCATCGATGGTCACATAAGTGTTTCATCCCTACCTTGCCACTACCTGCAGTGGGCAAGCTGGTGTCAGACAAGAGTGTGAAGGACCTCTTTGGGATGGCTTATGCCCATTGATGGCAAACTCCAAAACATGGGGTTTGACCTTTAACCCCCAAAGCTGGTCACCTAGCGCCCTCAGCCCCCTCTCTGTCAATACTTCGAAGTTGACTTGGTCCCGCCTCCATTACCTCTTCTACTTTGGGGACTGGCTGTAGTACCAGTAATGGCTACACTCCCACCTGGCACTGCTGGGACAATAGGAATGCTGGCCAATCCAAACCTACCCACATGGGAACCGAAGTCTCATCATAAGCCAATGAACATCGACTGTGAAAGACTATTGGCAGGAACAGGGTGTCCTTGGAGAAGGAGCACGCGGTGTCCACAAAACCCTGGAGTTGTTCAGGGAGAGGTGGGCGCCGCAGGGAGTGGAGTGCATTATTTCCCCCTCCAACTCTATTTTGATTTAGTCCCTGCCCTCCCCTTCACTGTTTGATCACACAGCATTGCCCTTTGATGTGAAGGGCACTGCTTGTCACTGGCCACTCGGGTGTTTTCCTATCTTCCTGGTGGTGGGAATTGAATAAAGATTCGTGTCTTTCACTGTGTCTCACACCTGCACACACACACCGTGGGTGCTGGGGAAAAAGGAAAAAAAAGAAAAAAAAATTGGCAGGAACAGAAAAGGCCACCGTTCAAAAAAAATCCTCCTGAATGCCATCCACTTAATGGAAGGGCAAGGTGGGAAATGATACTTGAAGTGGCTATGTAAGTCAAGCTATTCCAACAGTTATTCCAGACATTCCTTCAAATCATGATTCTCTGCAGCAGAGTATTGATCCAAACTTGGGTGACAATACTCTAGCAAAGGGAATAGCGCCAAACCAAGCACAGGAAAACGTGAAATGAGTAAAGCATCATCACTGTCATCACGGATTTTGGCAACACCAATACATCATCCACAATGGTTCTAATGCAATACATTAGTCATAAATACCTGTTTTAATACAGGACATCAATCACAATTCCTCTCCTTTCAAAAGGTAATATTAAACCTGGATAAGGAGAAACATTTCAAAGCCATCTAAAATAGTAACAGGATATTTGTTTGCATTGATACTTTGAAATTTTTAGCAAATCAAATTATTATACTCTCTATAAATATTTTGTGGATCAGGCTATGACAATTATTGATACAAAGCTTTCAGGCAAAGCAAATTGACTTACTTATTATCTTAGGAGAAAGTGAGAACTGCAGATACTGGAGATCAGAGTCAAAAGATGTGGTGCTGGAAAAGCAGCATCAGAGGGGCAGAAGAATCGACGTTTTGATCATAAGCCCTTCATCAGGAATGAGGCTTGTGGCCTAAGGGGTCTGAGAGGTAAATGGGCGGGGGGTGGTGCTGGGGGGAAGATAACTGGGAATGTGATTGGTAACTGAAGATGGGGGTGAAGGTGATAGTTTGGAGTAAGGGTGGAGGAGATAGGTGGGAAGGAAGATGGACAGGTAGGACAGTTCAAGAAGGTGGTGCCAAGTTGGAGGTTTGCATCTGGCATAAGGTGGGGGGAGGGGAAATGAGGAAACTGGTGAAATCCACATTGATGCCGTATGGTTGGAGGGTCCCAAGGCGGAAGATGAGGCGTTTTCCTCCAGGCATCAGGCTAGGGTTTGGCGGTGGAGGAGGCCCAGGACTTGCATGTCCTTGGTGGAATGGGAGGGAGAGTTAGAGTGTTCAGCCACGTGGCGCTGGGGTTGTTTAGTGCGTGTGTCCCAGAGATGTTCTCTGAAACATTCCGCAAGTTGGCATCCTGTATCCCCGACGTAGAGGAGACCACATTGGGAGCAATGGATACAGTAGATGACGTGTGTGGAAGTACAGGTAATGTCGAATGTAGAAGGATTCTTTGCGGCCTTGGACGGAGGTAAGGGAGGAGAAGTAGGTGCAGGTTTTGCCCTTTTTGCAGTGGCAGGGGAAGGTGCTGGGAGTGGAGGGTGGGTTGCTGGGGGGCGTGGACCTAACAAATGAATTGCAGAGGGAATGGTTCCTCTGGAACACAGATAGAGGTGGCAGGGAAATATGTCCCTGGTGGTGGAGTCTATTTGTAGGTGGCAGAAATGGCGGTGGATAATGCGATGTATCATCGAGGAGGTTGTTGGGGTGGAAGGTGAGGATTGGGGGGGGGGTTCTGTCTTTGTTGTGATTGGATGTATGGGATTCAAAGGCAGATGTGTGGGAAGTGGAGAAGATGTGCTGGAGGTCATCGTAGACCACATAAGAGGGGAAATTGCAGTCTTTGAATAAGGAGGCCATCTTGGATGTTCTGTGGTGCAATTGGTCCTCTTGGGACCAGATGTGGTGGAGGTGGAGGAATTGAGAATAAGGAGGCACGGTGGGAGGAGGTGCAGTCCAGGTAGCTGAGGGGTTCAGTGGGTTTGTAGTAGAAGTCCATGTTGAGTTGGTTGCCGGAAATGGAGATGAAGTCATCCAGGGAGGGGAGGGAGGTGTCCGAGATGGTCCAGGTAAATTTGAGGTTGGGGTGGAAGGTGTTTGCGAAGTTCAACCTTCTCGTGGCAGCGCGAGGTGGTGCCAATACAATAATCGATGTAGTGGAGGAAAAGATGGCGAATAGTGCTGGTGTAGCTGTGGAAGATTGACTGTTCCAAGTACCCGACAAAGAGGCAGGCAGAGCTGAGTGGAGGAAAAGGTGGGGAAATTATTTATCATCTTAGCCTCAGTGACCTTTTCTTTACAATATGTGTTCTACTGAAACTTTTCATAATTGTATTTGATGTTATATTTTATATCTAAGAGAATACAGCGATAAAACTAGTTTCTATATGCAGAAACTTTGTAAATACAGAGGTTTATACAAGGTTTGATAATGTCTTCACCACATTTCAGCTTTACTATAATTATATTGCAATACAGGACAATTGTTCTTGATTAAATAGTAAACATCTCTTGCAATTATTAATGTAACTTGTTCCTTCACCTTGAAGTCGTTGTCAGAACGGTTGTCAGATTGGTTTGCATCTTTTTCTCTGCCTTTTAATGAACAAACATTTATACTTCAGTTACAGGTTAGACCACAGTGGGTGTGGGTCAAGGGATAATGGGTGAGGAGGGTAAGAGTATACCACTCCTCCTACTCTGCCCAGTATCTAGTATCCAATTCACATCAGTGATGATCTCTGATGAAAAGTCTCAATCTGAAACATTAACACTGTTTGTCCGTCCACAGATGCTGCCAGGCCTGCTGAGTATTTCAAACATTTTCTAGTTTTAAGTTAGATTTTCAACATTACTAAAAGTTAGAAGCAGGAGCAGGCCATTTGGCCTCTCAAGCCTTCTGTACCGTTTGACAAGATGCCATGGCTAATCTGCTTGTGACCTCTTCTTTCCTGGACACTTAATGCATTTTGACTCCCTTGTCTGCTTTTCAATTACATCAATGACTTGGACTCAGATACCTGTTGGAAATGGGTCAAATTTGCAAATGATACTGAACCCACAATTGAAGCAAGTAGCTCAGGAACATAGAATGGAGCAAACAAATAAAGGGAGGGGGCTGTGGCATATATGACACTGTCAACATGGTATATGTTCACCAGGACCAACTGAGATGCCTTTGATAAATTCATTGTTACTAATCCTTTTTACTGGTGTTAGTCAAAGTTATTGTTACTAAATCTGCTTCCTCTTAGGTAGTTCCTCAGGATACAGACTGACTTTCTTCTATTCTGGAGTTGTGAATCCCTGGTTGACTAAACAGTCTGATGTTGGATCCACAGACCCTGCCACAGGTGGGACATGTAGTGTTGGAAGAGGTGGGTGGAAGGTGGAATGCTTCTTCTATGGTTTGAGTTCAGCCTCAGTCTGGACCTGTTGAAATTGTCAGGTGTTGCTGCTCCACTTTGGGTGGTCTCAGGCTGGAGATTCTCACGAATCAGTGGGGATAACACCTTTTTTTTTAACAGGATGTCCTTGAAGCATTTCCTCTGCCCTCCTGGTAACTGCTTGCTGAGACAGCGCTCAGAGTTGAGAGTTGGTCTTTGGGGAGGTCTTGTGTCAGGTGGGGCAAGACGTGGCCACCCACAATGCAACTGATTGACCACAGCTAGTGCCTCAGTACTGGATGATGGTGGCCTGAGAGGGGACATTGATACTGGAGCACCAATCAGCCAGTGCATTTGCAGGATTTCGCTGGGGCATTGCTGGTGATATTTCCCGAGGGATTTAAAGTGTCGATTATGCAGAGTCTATGATATGTACAGAGCTGCCTTGTAGACCATGAGCTTGGTATCGGGTATGAGGTCTTTGTCATCCATCACACTGTTCCTCAGCCAGTTAAAGGCCGCACTGACACACTTGAGGTGAAGATTATACTCATTGGGACTATACTCACTGGAATATAGAAGAATGGTAAGGCGGGGGAGGAGAATCTTTTCAAACTATATAAAATGATGAAGGGGATAGATAAGATAGTAGCAGGGAGGTTGTTTCCACTGGTGGATGAAACTAGAACAAGGGGCCATAGTCTCAAAATAAGGGGGAGCAGCTCTAGGACTGAGTTGAGAAGGAACTTCTTCACCCAAAACATTGTGAATCTGTGAAATTCCCTGCCCAGCGAAGCAGTTGAGGCTACCTTGTTAAATATTTTTAAGACAAAGATAGCCAGATTTTTGAACAGTAAAGGAATTAAGGATTATGGTGGGCGGGCAGGTAAGTGGAGCTGAGGTCACAAAAATACCTTACTTAATGGCGGAGCTGGCTTGAGGGGCCAGCTGGCCTACTCCCGCTCCTATTTCTTATGTCATTATGTTCTTGTGATGAACTTCATTGTCAATACCTACCTTCACTGAAACGAGCCTCCCAAGGTCTAGGAGTTGATCCACATTGTCCAGCGTCTGTCTGTGGATCTTGATAATCAATGGGCAATGTTGAGTGGCAGGGACAGGCTCCATGAATGAAATGAAAATAGTTTGGAGCTCATGCCCAGAGTGTGTGCACAGGCAAACACCATCTACATATCACAGCTTGATGACAGAAGTTGGGCTGGTCTTGCCTCTGGACCGGAGGTGACACAGGTTGAACAGTTTCCCACTCATCTCATGGGTAAGCTCTACATCAGCAGGAAGCTGGATGAATGTGGGGTGAAGTGTTGCCGTGAGGCAGATGGGGAAGCCTGCTGGTGTCATGATGGATCCCAATTCGTACATGTATTGGGTCTGTGGTGGATCCAGTAGTAAGGATCATGCCTTGTGCCATTGTGCAGCAGGTGGAAATGGTGATGAACTTCTACGGAACTTTGAAGAGAGTGCTCCAGAGTCTCTCCTGGATGACAGAGTCAGAAACCCTTGTGAGGTCACATACAGCAATACAGAGAGGTGCTTGCTGCTTGGATTTGTCTGGCTGTGAGGACCATGTTTATTAATGGATGGAAACTCCATTCTACTCCTGCAGCAGCTGTTCAGCCACTGGAAGCAGATGGTTGAGGGGGATGTCTTTAATGAACCTTCCTGTTAGAGACCAAAGAACTGCAGATGCTGGAATCCAAAGTAGAGTGGCAGGAGGCTGGAAGAACACAGCAAGCCAGGCAGCATCAGGAGTTGGAGGACACTTCGGGTGTAACCCTTCTTCAGGACTGGCAGGGGGTGCAGGGGAAGCTGTAGATAAAGGGGTGGCCGGGGCAGGATGATGAAGTGGGGATAGGTGAAGGCAGGTAGATGGTACAACCTGGTTGGTCAATGGGAGGAATTAATCCAGTTGATCACATAGAGGATGGAAGAGAGTTGGGGGAGGGGCTGGGAAGAGAGTTGGGGGAAGGGAAGGGAGGTTATTTGAAATTGGAGAACTTAGTGTTGAGTCCTCTGGGCTGTAGGCTGCCCAGGCAGAAGATGAGGTGTTGTTCCTCCAGTTCGCGGTTTGGATTGTTGTGGCAATGGAGGAGGATACCAAGGATGGTCATGTCAGAAAGGGAGTAGTTGGAAGAATTAAAATTGGCAGTGACTGGGAGGTCTGGTCGGCTCCTGCAGGCCTGGCTGAGATGCTCAGTGAACCATTCCCTAAGTTTATGTTGGGTCTCCCCGATGTAGAGGAAACAACATCAGGAGCATCTGATGCAGTAACCTCGGTTGGAAGAGAGGCAGGTGAACCTCTGTCTCTCCTGGAAGAACTGTTTGGAGACCTGGATGGGGGTGGGGGGGTGTACCCACCAGTTTTGCATCTTTTACAGCTGCAGGGGAAGGCACCTGGGGTTCAGGGGGTTGGTGGGGAGAGTGGCGCAAACCAAGGACTGTCAAAGGGAACGGTGCTTGTGGAAGGCAAGAGAGGGCTGGGGAGGGGAAGATGTTCATGGTGGTGAGGTCTGGTTGGAGTTGACGGAAGTGTTTAAGGATGATGTGTTGGATGTGGAGACTGGTGGAGTAGTAGGTCAGGAGAATGGGGACTCTGTCTTTATTGCATTGGGGGGGGGTTTAATGTAGTGGAATGGGAAATGGAGGTAGTGCGGTGGAGGGCTGTCTGGATGACAGAGGGAGAAAAGGCATGTTTGAAATAGGTGGACATCTGGGATGCTCATGAGTGGAATGTCTCCCCATCCGAGCATTTACGGCGAAGGCGGAGGAATTGGGAGAACAGGATGGAGATCTTGCGGGATATTTGCACTCTAGGTAATTATGGAAGTCTGTGGGTTTGTCGTAAATGTCCTGTTTGCCGAGCTGGGAATTTGTGTTGTAGACGTTTCGCCCCCTGTCTAGGTGATATCCTCAGTGCTTGGAAGCCTCCTGTGAAACGCTTCTGTGATCTTTCCTCTGCCATTTGTAGTGGTTTGAATCTGCCGCTTCCGGTTGTCAGTTCCAGCTGTCCACTGCAGTGGCCGGTATATTGGGTCCAGGTCGATGTGCTTATTGATTGAATCAATGGATGAGTGCCATGCCTCTAGGAATTCCCTGGCTGTTTGGCTTGTCCTATAATAGTAGTAGTAGCCAACAGACTCTCAGACAACAACTCACCAGAACGAAGGACCTGATACCCAACATGAGCAAAACCAATGTCGTGTACAAAATCCCATGCAAGGACTGCACAAAACACTACATAGGGCAAACAGGAAGACAGCTAACAACCCGCATCCATGAACACCAACTAGCCACGAAACGACACGACCAGCTATCCTTAGTAGCCAAACATGCAGATGACAAGCAACATGAATTCAACTGGGACAACACTACTATTATAGGACAAGCCAAACAGAGAACAGCCAGGGAATTCCTAGAGGCATGGCACTCAACCACAGATTCAATCAATAAGCACATCGACCTGGACCCAATATACCGACCACTGCAGTGGACAGCTGGAACTGACAACCGGAAGCGGCAGATTCAAACCACTACAAATGCCGGAGGAAAGATCACAGAAGCGCTTCACAGGAGGCTCCCATGCATTGAGGATGTCACCTAGACAGGGGACGAAACGTCTACAACACAAATTCCCAGCTCGGCGAACAGAACCACAACAACGAGCACCCGAGCTACAAATCTTCTCACAAACTTTGAGTAAATGTCCATCTGGAAACTGTCACCGGAGATGGAAATGGAGAAGTCAAGACATGGGAGGGAGGTGTCCGAGATGAACCAAGTGAATTTGAGGACGGGGTGGAAGTTGTGGACGAAGTCGATGAACAACACATCATCTTCCACCTGGGCAGCCTACAGCCCAGAGGACTCAACAATTTCAAGTAACCTCCTTTCCCATTCCCCAACTCACTTCCCAGCCCTCCCCTCTCCCTTCCACTCCTCCCAGCCATCAACCAGATTTATTCCTCCCATTGACCAATCAAGTCATACCCTCTACTTGTCTTCACCTATCCCCCACTTCACCACCCTACTTCCTCCACCTCCTTTATTTCAGCTCCCCCTACACTCACCCCCTAGTCCTGAAGAAGGGTTACACCCAAAACGTTGACTTCCCCACTTCCTGTGGCAGACAGCATAGACACTCCCCTGTAAACTTACCACAATCAGTTTTATCTCCTTTCTCAAAGACTATCATGACTGCAACATGTTGAAGATTCCCTGGCATGTTCTCATCCTTCGAGATGTGGAGGATGGGGTTGTGTGTTTGATCCAAGGATACTTCTCTACCATATTTTAGTGCTTTGACAGGGATTTTGTCTGCGCTAGGGGCCTTAGTACTTCTAAACTGTCAGGTTAGTTTCGTTGATCACGTTGTGCTGAGGTGATGAAGGATAACGCGCTATGGGATGAGGTCAAATTAAGGGCTGAATCATGATAGAGGAGATTCTCAAAATGCTCCTTCCAATAAATGCTGACTGTCTGTCTGTCTCTGATGAGTGCAGTTCGTAGTTTGCAGTGGGTAGGTCCTTGTATGCTTGCTGCTCTGAAGAATCTGCACACGTTATGGCTATCAGTGATTTGCTAGATCCCCTGCATTCTTTTTGCCCATATTTGTTCTTCAGGCAATTTTCTTTCTTGTTGGACCTTCACTTTCATTTATCTGGAGACCTGCTGCTTTCAATTGTGTATTGATGGTGGTTCCAGTTCAGATTTTCCTGCTCCTCGGATGCTGCCTGAACTGCTGTGCTTTTCCGGCACCACTCTAATCTAGACTCTGGTTTCCAGCATCTGCAGTCATTGTTTTTACCCAGTTCAGGAATGCCTTGTGATTGCAATTTAGTAGCTCCTGGATGTCCTGGTCAGTCTCATCAAATTAGTTTTGATGTTTCCTATTTGGGAAACCTGCAGTCTCCCCACAAGTTCTGTTTATGATGGACTTACAGGCAGACTACATGATGTGGACGTGCTGTAGTTCCTGTAATTGAGCGTTGACTGTGAGTCTCAGAAACCCTGTAAGTGAGTGGACTGTGAGATATATGACAAAATCTGCTCCTCTATCAGGAGAGATCAGTTATGACGATTACAATGAGGCTATTGCTCCCAAACTACCAAAAATTAGTTCTGAAGTCAAATGCTCACCCGAAGTGGTGAATCCGTGGAGAAATGTCACTATCGTAAGTCGAGTGGAGAGGGCCACTGGAAAAGTGTAACAATTGGTTGAATATAAAGGAAAGGGCAAGAAGTTAGGCCAATAGATTGGGAGCACGAAGTACAAAAATGGAAGGCAAGGAAACACAGCCTAAGCTCAAACTGTGGATCCGGGAGTGAACATGTCTTTGGAAAAGATCACAAAGGAGTCCAATTATTAGGATGGTGGAAGATACAATAGTAACAGTTTAGAATGACACAAAAGGCAAGGTAGAGGATGTAACTTAACAAGATCAGAAATCTGACGATGAAGGCCACCCAGAAGCAAAAGCCATTTGATCAAGAAGTCTTAGTGGCTATGAACAAGTTAATATATGGGGAAGTAAAAAATGAGGTCTGCAGATGCTGGAGATCACAGCTGCAAATGTGTTGCTGGTCAAAGCACAGCAGGTTAGGCAGCATCTCAGGAATAGAGAATTCGACGTTTCGAGCATAAGCCCTTCATCAGGAATAACAAAACAATCAGCGTTGGTGGAAATTTGATGTGTGAATTGGCATAAAACTCAGACTGCCTGAACTCTTTCAATGATATTTATCCTCTGGCATTTATATCACTTGTCATTTCCCTTTCTGTTTTTCTGCTAGTCAACTTAAATCTATACCCTCTTTTTAGTAAATTTTCTTTATTTTTTGTAAAACTCCTTCATAACTTTAAATATTTCCATGAAATCTTAAATGTTCTTTCCTCAAACAATTCTAGCTTCTCCAGTCGCTCCCTGTAACGACAGTCCCTCATCCTTGGTATCATTCTGGTCAAGTTACTTTGTACATTCACTGAAGCCTTGGCACTAAAGTGTTCAGAATTTCATGAAATGCTCCAAATGAGAGTTAGTCACTGTATGAATTATGACTCAATGTCGCTTCCTCGTTTTTATACTTGGTGAAAACACAGCCTGTTCTTACAGCTTAACCTTTATCAAGAGTCTTTCAATGTCTTTGAAGGTCATATTGATAGCAATTTAATTTTGTAACCTGTTTCTGTAGAATTTTGTTTCACTGAAGTCTTTAGAAAGTACAGTTAAATACTTAAGGTTATTGCAAAGGTCAAATGATTTACTTCTGGGAAGCAAGAAACATGTTTGAAATTTGTTTAATTCATCCACAAGAAACAATCAGGCTTTCCTCATGGATATTTTGAGTTGCCATTTTGGTTGGCAGGAAGTTTTTGAATTACGTGCACTGGTATTTCCTTCGCTTAGAGCTAGCAATATGAAAAACGTCCAGCAGCCCAAAAATGTCTCCAACAACTATATCGTCCCTTCCTCATCTAGCCATAGGAAACTAAGCACTTTTCAGTAGGAGAGGATAACAATTTACAATATGTAGCACTTTTAGAGTATTATAAGGTTGACACTGGAACACGTCATAAGATATTTCGACCAAAGGCTTATTAGCCAAAGAGGCAGCTTCTTTATTCATTTGTGGGATATGGGTGTCACTAGCTGGGCCAGCATTTATTGCCCATCCCTAGTTGCCCTTGAGAAGGTGGTAGTGAGCTGCCTTTTTGAAACACTGCAGTCCACCTGCTGTGGGTTGACCCACAATGCCATCAGGGAGGGAGTTCCAGAATTTTGACCCAGCGACAGTGACTGAATGGCGATATATTTCCAAATCAGGATGGTGAGTAGCTTAAAGTTGAACTTGACAATGGTGGTGTTCCCATACATCTGCTGCTTTATCCTTCTAGATGGTAGTAGTTGTGGATTTGGAAGGTGCTGTCTAAGGATCTTTGGTGAATTGCTGCAGTGCATCTTGTAGATATGTCAAGGAGCAATGATTAGATTGTCTCTTATTGGTGATAGTCACAACCTGGCATTTGTGTGGCTGGTTACATGCCATTTGTCAGCCCAAGCCTGGACATTGTCGAGATCTTGCTGCATATGAACATGGACTGCTTCAGTATATGGGGAGTCGCAAATAGTGCTGAACATTGTGTAATCAACTGCAAACATCCCCACTTCTGACCTTATGATGGAGGCAAGGTCATTGCTGAAGCTACTGTAGATGTTTGAGCCTAGGACACTATGCTGTGGAACTCCTGCAAAGATGGTAATCCAAGATGGAGGATGGGAAAAATTTCTGGCTGTAAGAGCTGCTCCTTTTTTTGAGGTATTTTAGGTGTTGGAGGTGATTTCCTCGAATTCCAGGAGCAGCAATTACTGTTTTATATGCTGTTGCATTGTTAAGGAACTTTGGAAAAAAAAGTCAAAACAACAGCAGTTTAAAAGGGAGAAGAGCAGACAAAGGAAGCACATGGTGAGGACAGTGCAGGAGAGAGAGAGAGAGAGAGAGAGAACCTGCATATTTACTGCCTTTGCTGTTTTTGAATTCATGTGTCGCTGGACATCGGAGTGCATCTGGGAAAATTTAACAAACAGTGAATTTCACAACTAATCTTGGAGGAACCGGTTTGGGCGAAGTTCACAACACAGAATCAGGTAAGTTAATTGTTGTTTTAAGTCTGTCCAAGAGAAAGGCTGTATTAGTTACTACAGTGGGTTCTTTCTTGATTGGAGATAAGTCTCTTGATTAAACTTAAAATATAAGCCATAGCTATTAATTTAATCTGGTGCAGTGTTTTGTAGAGGGTCTGTAGATTGTGAAGGAGCAAAAATGGCCTTTGCAGTGATATGTACTTCTTATCAGATGTGGGAGTTTAAAGAGAGTTTAAGGGTTACTGCAGATTATATCTGCCATAACTGCTGTTGGATGCGAATCTTATCAAATTGAGTGGATCGGTTGGAGAGACAGATAGAAGCGATGAGGAATTTGCAACAGCAACAGTATATGATAGATGGCAGTTATAGAAAGGGGGGAAAGTCTCAGATACAGTCACATAGATGGGTTAATTCCAGGAAGGGTAAGAGAGGTAGGCAACTAGAGCAGGAGTCTTTTGTGGATATACCCATTTCAAACAGGTATGCTGTTTTGGAAAATATAGGGGGTGATGGATTCTCAGGGGAACATAGTACGAACAGCCAAGTTTCTGGTATTGAGACTGGCTCTAATGCAACAAGGGATACGTCGGCTTCCAAGAGATCAATTGTGTTAGGGGATTCTGTAGTCCGAAGTAGAGACAGATGTTTCTGTGGCCAGCAGAGAAAAAGCAGAATGGTGTGTTGTTTCCCTGGTGCCAGGATCAAAGATGTCTCAGAGAGGGTGCAGAATGTTCTCACAGGGGAGAGGGGCCAGCAAGAGGTCATTGTCCACATTGGAACCAATGATATAGGAAGGGAAAAGGTTGTGATTCTGAAGGGAGATTACAGAGAGTTAGGCAGAAATTTAAAAAGGAGGCCCTCAAGAGTAGTAATATCTGGATTACTCCCAGTGTTACGAGCTAGTGAGGGCAGGAATAGGAGGATAGAGCAGATGAATGCATGGCTGAGGAACTGGTGTATGGGAGAAGGATTCATATTTTTGAATCATTGGAATCTCTTTTGGAGTAGAGGTGACCTGTACCAGAAGGACAGATTGCACCTAAAGTAGGAGGGGACTAATATACTGGCAGGGAAATTTGCTAGACCTGCTTGGGAGGATTTAAGCTAATAAGTAGTAAGGTGCGGGCGGTGGGGGGGAGGGGGTGGGACCCAGGGAGATAGTGAGGAAAGAGATCAATCTGAGACTGGTACAGTTGAGCACAGAAGTGAATCAAACAGTCAGGGCAGGCAGGGACAAGGTAGGACTAATGAATTAAACGGCATTTATTTCAATGCAAGGGGTCTAACAGGGAAGGCAGAATAACTCAGGGCATGGTTTTTTTTTAAAGATATTTTTATTAGAAATTTAATATTTTGACAGATTTACAAAAATAAACAGAACTTTCAAGCACAAACATTAATATAAAAATAGATCTTAAATATATAATCATCAAAATTCAAAGGAATGATACTAAAGAAGAAAGAAAAACAATGAAACTCAGTTAACTACTAATCTAATCCACAATTATCCAGAGTGTATTGTTGAGTCACTTACATCCTTCAAACAAGAGAAAATGTTCTCTAATACACTCATAACAGTATAATAAAAAGGAAACTATTTCCAAACAATAAGAACAAAAAAAAACATGTTTGAATGGAGATCCTCCCCCTTGTTCTCAGGGGGCCTTACTTCCTTTCTAAAGGTCCACCATATCCTCTCCCAAACAGTGTCCCACCCTTGACCCGGGCACTCCTTAATAGGATTTAGATATAATACCGAGCTAGAGTTAACAGTGAGCGCCCCACCCCCACCCCTCCCCACCCATACCTGAGTATATCTGATAGCATCAATGCCACGTACAAACACACAACTATAAAATTACAACTCCAACAAATTACAGTTAAGTATAATAACATAAAATAGCAAGGGAAGACAACCCTGCTCCCAGAAGCAAAAGTAAAGTAGAGTAAAGTATCCACTTCTCCCCACGGAGTGTGGAAGAGGCAAGCCAACATAAATTGTCTCTTACGATTTATTTAAACGAGTCTAAAAGTTCCTTAGCCTCTTCTGGTGATCTAAAATTATACTCGGATCCTTCGTGGGTAAAGCATAACGTCGCTGGGTAGCGTAAGGTGTATTGAATATTTAAGTTCCTTAGACATTTCTTCACCTCATCAAACGCCTTCCTCCTTCGTGCCAAAGCCGGGGAGAAGTCCTGAAATAACATAATCTTGGATCCTTCATGGATCATGGCTTTAGGATCCTTTCCAAGATTTCTGGAGGCATCCAGGAGTATCTGCCTCTCCCTATAACTCTGCAGCCGGAACAGGACCGGGCGTGGGCGCTGGTTTGGGCCAGATCCGCGTACTGCGACCCGGTAGGCCCACTCCACCCTTACCCGGTCAGTTTCAGCCCCCAGGTTTAAAAGCTGGGGCAGCCATCGCTCCAGAAATACTGCTAACTGTCCTTTCCCTTCTTGTTCAGGGAGGCCCAGAAGACGGATATTCTTTCTCCGATTTCTATTATCCAGGTCATCCATGTAGATTTCAAAGGCCCGGACTCTCTGCTCCAGAGCTCGCACCTGTTCTGCAGCTGTTTGTGCTGCAGCCTCGGAGGTCGTGGCCTTTAGCTCCGCCCCCTTCACTCGGCCCTGTAATTCCTCGAGAGCCTGGCTGTGCTTTTGTAACTTTTCTTCGAATGAGTTCCATCTCTGTCTGGATTCTGCGATGAAATTGACGAGTGTCGTTTCCAGCCTGGCAATCATCTCTTCAAGGCCTGTTTTTACATCAGCTGCAGCCGGAGGAGGAGAGGAGGGTGGGGGAGGGGTCTTTGTTTTCTGAGAGCTGCGGGATCCCTTTGGTTTACTCATTATCCACTTAATATTAAACTGCTTAAATATAATAGTAAGCAGCTAATTAAGGTTAGAAAATTTTTTTGGGTGGTTTGGTAAGTGTGGTGGGGGTGAGTAACTCACTTTACCCAGGTTTTGGGAAGAGCACTGTAAACTCAGACTTGCTGAGTCGCCGCCATCTTGGATCTCCCTCAGGGCATGGTTAGCAACATGGGACTGGGATATCATAGCAATTACAGAAACATGGCTCAGGGATGGGCAGGACTGGCAGCTTAATGTTCCAGGATACAAATGCTGCAGGTAGGATAGAAAGGGAGGCAAGAGAGGAGGGAGAGTGGCATTTTTGATAGGGGATAGCATTACAGCTGTGCTGAGGGAGGATATTCCCGGAAATACGTCCAGGGAAGTTATTTGGGTGGAACTGAGAAATAAGAAAGGGATGATCACCTTATTGGGATTGTATTATAGACCCCCTAATAGTCAGAGGGAAATTGAGAAACAAACTTGTAAGGAGATCTCAGCTATCTGTAAGAATAATAGGGTAGTTATGGTAGATTAGATTAGACTTACAGTGTGGAAACAGGCCCTTCGGCCCAACAAGTCCACACCGACCCGCCGAAGCGCAACCCACCCATACCCCTACATTTACCCCTTACCTAACACTACGGGCAATTTAGCTTGGCCAATTCACCTGACCCGCACATCTTTGGACTGTGGGAGGAAACCGGAGCACCCGGAGGAAACCCACGCAGACACGGGAGAACGTGCAAACTCCACACAGTCAGTCGCCTGAGTCGGGAATTGAACCCGGGTCTACAGGCGCTGTGAGGCAGCAGTGCTAACCACTGTGCCACCGTGCCGCCCACGAGGGTAATTAAACTTTCCAAACATAGACTGGGACTGCCATAATGTTAAAGGATTAGATGGAGAGGAATTTCTTAAGTGCGTACAAAACAATTTTCTGATTCAGTATGTGGATGTACCCACTAGAGAAGGTGCAAAGCTTGACCTACTCTTGGGAAATAAGGCAGGGCAGGTGACTGAGGGGTCAGTGGGGGAGCACTTTGGGGCCAGTGATCATAATTCTATTCGTTTTAAAATAATGATGGGAAAGGATAGCCCAGATCTAAAAGTTGAAGTTCTAAATTGGAGAAAGGCCAATTTTGACAGTATTAGGCAAGAACTTTCGAAAGCTGATTGGAAGTAGATGTTTGCGGTAAAGGGACGGCTGGAAAATGGGAAGCCTTCAGAAATGAGATAACGAGAATCCAGAGAAAGTGTATTCCTGTTAGGGTGAAAGGGAAGGTGGGTAGGTATAGGGAATGCTGGATGACTGAAGAAATTGAGGGTTTGGTTAAGAAAAAGATGGAAGCATATGTAAGGTATAGACAGGATAGATCGAGTGAATCCTTAGAAGAGTATAAAGGAAGTAGGAGTATACTTAAGAGGGAAATCAGGAGGGCAAAATGGGGACATGTGATAGCTTTGGCAAATAGAATTAAGGAGAATCCAAAGGGGTTTTACAAATATATTAAGGACAAAAGAGTAACTAGGGAGAGAATAGGGCCCCTCAAAGATCAGCAAGCTGGCCTTTGTGTGGAGCCACAGAAAATGGGGGAGATACTAAATTAATAATTTGCATCAGTATATTCTGTGGAAAAGGATATGGAAGATATAGACTGGAGGGAAATAGATGGTGACACCTTGCAAAATGTCCAGATTACAAAGGAGGAAGTGCTGGATGTCTTGAAACAGTTAAAGGTGGATAAATCCCCAGGACCTGATCAGGTGTACCCGAGAACTCTGTGGGAAGCTAGAGAAGTGATTGCTAGGCCTTTTGCTGAGATATTTGTATCATCGATAGTCACAGGTGAGGTGCCAGAAGACTGGAGGTTGGCAAACGTGGTGCCACTGTTTAAGAAGGGTGGTAAGTACAAGCCAGGGAACTATAGACCAGTCAGCCTGACCTCAGTGCTGGGCAAGTTGTTGGAGGGAATCCTGAGGGATAGGATGTACATGTATTTGGAAAGGCAAGGACTGATTAAGGATAGTCAACATGGCTTTGTGCATAGGAAATCATGTCTCACAAACTTGATTGAGTTTTTTGAAGAAGTAACAAAGAAGATTGATGAGGGCAGAGCAGTAGATGTGATCTATATGGACTTCAGTAAGGCGTTTGATAAGGTTCCCCATGGGAGACTTATTAGCAAGGTTAGATCTCATGGAATACAGGGAGAACTAGCCATTTGGATACAGAACTGGCTCAAAGGTAGAAGACAGAGGGTGGTGTTCGAAGGTTGTTTTTTCAGACTTGAGGCCTGTGACCAGTGGAGTGCCACAAGGATTGGTGCTGGACCGTCTACTTTTTGTCATTTACATAAATGATTTGGATGTGAGCATAAGTGGTAAAGTTAGAAGTTTGCAGATGACACCAAAATTGGAGGTGTAGTGGACAGCGAAGAGGGTTACCTCAGATTACATCAGGATCTGGACCAGATGGGCCAATGGGCTGAGATGTGGCCGATGGAGTTTAATTCAGATAAATGCGAGGTGCTGCATTTTGGGAAAGCAAATCTTAGCAGGACTTATACACTTAGTGGTAAGGTCCTAGGAAGTGTTGCTGAACAAAGAGACCTTGGAGTGCAGGTTCATAGCTCCTTGAAAGTGGAGTCACATGTAGATAGGATAGTGAAGAAGGTGTTTGGTATGCTTTCCTTTATTGGTCAGAGTATTGAGTACAGGAGTTGGGAGGTCATGTTGCAGCTGTACAGGACATTGGTTAGGCCACTGTTGGAATATTGCGTGCAATTCTGGTCTCCTTCCTATTGGAAAGATATTGTGAAACTTGAAAGGGTTCAGAAAAGATTTACAAGGATGTTGCCAGGGTTGGAGGATTTGAGCTATTGGGAGAGGCTGAACAGGCTGGGGCTGTTTTCCCTGGAGTGTCGGAGGCTGAGGGGTGACCTTATAGAGGTTTACAAAATTATGAGGGGCATGGATAGGATAAATAGACAAAGTATTTTCGCTGGGGCCGGGGAGTCCAGAACTAGAGGGCATAGGTTTAGCTGAGAGGGGAAAGATATAAAAGAGACCTAAGGGGCAACGTGTTCACGCAGAGGGTGGTACGTGTATGGAATGAGCTGCCAGAGGAAGTGGAGGAGGCCGGTACAATTGCAACATTTAAGAGGCATTTGGATGGGTATATGAATAGGAAGGGTTTGCAGGGTTATGGGCCGGGTGCTGGCAGGTGGGACTAGATTGGGTTGGGATATCTGGTCAGCATGGACGGGTTGGACCGAAGGGTCTGTTTCCATGCTGTACATCTCTATGACTCTGTGACTCCATGTCCTGGGGTTGAGATGACTGACGTCCAACAGCCATGACCAACTTCCTGGGTGTCAGGTATGACTCCAACCACCGGAGAGATGGCTTCCGATTCACATTGATTCCAGTTTTGTTTGGGTTCCTTTATGCCACTCCTGGTTGTATGCAGCTTTGATGTCAAGTGCTGTCACTTTCACTTCACCTCTGGAATTCAGCTCTTTCATCCATGTTTGAACCAAAGCTATAATGAGATCGGGGCCTGAGTGGTCCTGGCAGAACCCAAACTGGGTGTCACTGAGCAGGTTATTGCTGAGCAGGTGCTGCTTGATAACACGGTTGATGACACTTTCCATCACTTTACTGATGATCGCAGGCAGACTGATGGGATGGTAATTGGCCGGGTTGGATTTGTCCTCCTTTTTATGTACAGGATGTACCTGGGCAATTTTCCACATGGGTGATTGATGCTACTGTTGTAACTGTATTGGAACAGCTTGGCTAGGGGAGTGACAAATTCTGGACCACAGGTCTTCAGTACTGTTGCGGGAATGTTGTTAGGGCCCATTGCCTTTGCATTATCCTGTGCCTCTAGTTGTTTCTTGATACCACATGGAATGAATCAAATTTGCTCAAGACTGGTATCTGTGATGCTGGGGACCACTGGAGGAGTCAAAGATGGATCATCCACTTGGCATCTCTGGCTGAAGATTGCTGCGAAAGTTTCAGATTTATCTTTTGCACTGATGTGCTGGGCTCCTCCATCATTGAGGATGGGGATATTTGTGAAGCCTCCTCCTCCAATGAGTTGCTTAACAGCCCATCACCATTCATGACTGGATGTGGCAGGATCCGTTGGTTGTGGGATGACTTAGCTCTGTCTATCACTTGCTGTTTATGCCATTTGGCACACAAGTAGCCCTGTTTGGTAGCTTCACCAGGTTGGCATCTCATTTTTAAGTGTGCCTGTTGCTGCTCCTGACATGCCCTCCTGCACGCCCAATTGAACCAGGGTTGATCCCCTGGCTTGATGGGAATGGTTGAGTGGGGGATATGCCGGGCCATGAGGTTACAGATTGTGCTGGAGTATAGTTCTGCTGCTGTCAATGACCCACAGCACCTCATAGAGGCCCAGTCTGGAGTTGCTAGATCCATCCCATTTAGCACAGTGATAGAGCCACAACATGATGGAGGTTCTCCTCAATGTGAAGGCAGGACTTTGTCTCCACAAGGACTGTGCAGTGGTCACTCTTACTGATACTGTCACTGACAGATGATTCTGCAGCTGGCAGATTAGTAAGGATGAGGTCAAGTATGTTTTTCCCTCTTGGTTCCCTCACCACCTGCCGCAGACCCAGTCGAGTAGCTATGTCCTTTAGGACCTGTCCAGCTGGATCAGTAGTACTGTTGCCAAGCCACTCTTGGTGGTGTACATAGAAATCACCCACCCAGAGTACATTCTGTGCCCTTGCCAACCTCAGTGCTTCCTCTCGTGTTATTTCACATGGAGGAGTACTGATTCATCAGTTGAGGGAGGACGGTACATGGTTATAAGCAGGAGGTTTCTTTGCCTGTGTTTAACCTGAAGCCACATAGGGGTGCGCAGTCAATGTTGAGGATTCCCTCCTGACCCTATACCACAGTACTGCCACCTCTGCTCGGTCTGTCCTGCCAGTGAGTTACGATATATCCAGGGATGGTGATGGTGGTGTCTGGGACATTATCTGTAAGGAATGATTCCATGAGTATGACTATGACAGGCTGTTGCTTGATGAGACTGTGAGACAGCTCTGCCAATGTTGGTGCTAACCCCCAGATTTTAGAAAAGAGGACTTTTCAGGGTCACGGGGCTGTTTCTACAGTTGTCTTTTACGGTACCTAGGTCAATGCCAGGTGATCATTTTTGAGACTTTGTAATGATTGACACAACTGAATGGCTTAATAGGCCATTTCAGAGGACAGTTGAGAGTCAACCACATTGCTGTAGGTCTGGAGTCACCTGTCGGACAGACCAGGTGCAGGTGGCAGATTTCACGGTGGCGCAGTGGTTAGCACTGCTGCCTCACAGCGCCAGAGACCCGGGTTCAATTCCCACCTCAGGTGACAGACTGTGTGGAGTTTGCATGTTCTTCCCGTGTCTGCGTGGGTTTCCTCCGGGTGCTCTGGTTTCCTCCCACAGTCCAAAGATGTGCGGGTCAGGTGAATTGGCCATGCTAAATTGCCCATAGTGTTAGGTAAGGGGTAAATGTAAGGGTAGGGGTATAGGTGGGTTGCGCTTTGGCGGGTTGGTGTGGACTTGTTGGGCCAAAGGGCCTGTTTCCACACTGTAAGTAATCTAATCTAGTTTCCTTCCCTGAAGGACATGTGTGAGCCAGATGGGTTTTTCTGACAATCGACAACTACTTCATGGTCATCAGTAGATTCGTAATCCCAGATTATTTTTAATTGAATTTAATTTCCACCATCTGCCATGCAGGATTTGAAACCAGGCCCCCAGAATATAAGCTGACTTTCTGGTTTAAAGATCTAGTATAATACCACTAGACTACCACCTCCCCATCCTTTAAGGGACTCTTAAAGGAGAAGGTTTAGCAGAGAATTTAAGAGAATGAAATTGTGAAGGCATGATTAAAATGCAAGAACCTAGAATACAGAGATCTCAGCAGGTTGTAAGGGTAGAATAGGTTACAGAAATAGAGAGTGTTGTAAGGGTACAGGATGTTACAGAAATAGAGAGGGTTTTAAGGGTCCAGGGAGGTGACAGAGATAGAGAGGGTTGTAAGGGTACAGGAGGTTACAGAGACAGTGAGGGTTGTAAGGGTACAGGATGTTCCAGAGATAGAGAGGGTTGTAAAGGTACAGGAGGTTACAGAGATAGAGAGGGTTGTAAGGGTACAGGATGTTCCAGAATTTGAGAGGGTTGTAAAGGTACAGGAGGTTACAGAGACAGTGAGGGTTGTAAGGGTACAGGATGTTCCAGAGATAGAGAGGGTTGTAAGGTTGCAGGGGCTTCCAGAGATAGAGTGGGTTGTAAGGCTACAGGAGGTTAGAGAGGGTTTTAAGGGAACTAGAGGTTACAGAGATAGAGAGTGTTGTAAGGGTACAGGAGGTTACAGACGTAGAGAGGGTTGTAAGGGTACAGGAGGTTACAGAGGTAGAAAGGGTTGTAAGGGTTCAGGAGGGTACAGAGTCAGAGAGGGTTGTGAGGGTACAGGAGGTTACAGAAATAGAGAGGGTTGTAAGTGTACAGGAGGGAACAAAGGTAGAGAGGGTTGGAAGGATACATGAGGTACTTTGGTACATCCACCAATGTCATTTATCATATCTGTTGCTCCTGATGCAATCTCCTCTACATTGGCGTGACTGGATGCCTCCTTGCAGAGTGCTTTAGGGAACATCTCCGGGACGCCCACACCAATCGACCCCACTGCCCCGTGGCCTGACATTTCAACTCCCCCTCCCACTCTGCCAAGAACATGCAGGTCCTTGGCCTCCTCCACCACTGCTCCCTCACCACCTGGCACCTGGAGGAAGAACGCCTCATCTTCCGGCTAGGAACTCTTCAACCCCAGGGCATCAACGTGGACTTCACCGGTTTCCTCCTCCCACCTTACCCCAGTTCGAACCTGCCAGCTTAGCACTATCCTCATGACCTGCCCTACCTGCCAATCTTCCTTTCCACCTATCCGCTCCACCCTCCTCTCTGACTTATCACCTTCATCCCCACCCCCATCCACCTATTGTACGCTTGGCTACCTTCTCTCCAGCCCCACCCCCCTCCCACTTATCTCCCCATTCAGGAGGCTCCCTGCCTTAATTCCTGATGAAGAGCTTTTGGCCGAAACGTCGATCTTCCTGCTCCTCGGATGCTGCCTGAGAGGTGTGCTTTTCCAGCACCATTCTAATCTAGACACTGAACTGGATTAGCCATACTAAAAACAGTAGCAATAAGTGCAGGTCAGAGTATCAGAATCCTTCAATGAATAACTCATCTCCTGTCTCCCCAATGCCTGTCCATCATCTACAACCAGATTTTGGAAGTCATCTGAGAACAACTGTACCATCTCTCAATCAGCAGACCATAAATGTATACCTGAGTTCACTGATATCCTTTACGTTAAAACACTGCAGTTTGTGCAGTTTACCATAGAGGCAGAGAGCCAATGTGCCCAAACTGGTGGATTTGCAGCCTTCATTGGGTTCTGTCAAGTACCAGGGGCCAGCGACAACACCCATGTGGCCCTCAGACCGCCATGGCATAATTCTCCTAGATTCTGGAAGATGCAAAATTTCCTGCTGTGTTCTCAAACTATCCAAGGCGATATAAAGACACTTACATGCCATGCAACTCCTGGTTTCTGTGAATCACACATGCATACTCAGCGGTACCCCAGAAGGCATAGTTCATGATCCAATGTGAGACCCTCAGATTGATGGTGAACAGATCTATGATACAGGGTAAAAGTGAGGACTGCAGATGCTGGAAACCAGAGTTTAGATCAGAGTGGTGCTGGAAAAGCACAGCAGGTCAGGCAGCATCTGAGGAGCAGGAAAATCGGCATTTCAGGCAAAAGCCCTCAGGCAACTCACTCAGTTACTTTCAAACATCTGCCAACCTTGTTGCAAAAGAGTCACTGAACTCACATAGTGTTGAGCCCAGATTCAGTGCAGATCAGTCAAAAGTAAGGCAAATACTGATGCCCTTGGTTGGAAGACTGAGCACAAGAGGTAACCTACCCTGCCCAGCTGGAGGAGAGAGCTGTGGCTGATGCTATGCTCATGCTGCAAGTCAAAGGCAGCATTCCCACCCCAATTCCCTATGGTATCCAGACTAATATTCACTGAAGCACTTCAGAGTGAGATCCAAACCAGGCCCAGACAGACACAGCCAGGTGTGGTTTCACCTTTACTCGAAAGAGGACCTCAGACAATTGATGCGATCAATTGCGAACTGCCGGAAAATCCTGATGAACGGCTTTTGCCCGAAACATCGATATTCCTGCTCCTCGGATGCTGCCTGACCTGCTGTGGTTTTCCAGCACCACTCTGATCTAAACTCTACGATACAGTCCATGTACATACCAGGACTGCCATTGACAGACATTGAACAGGTCATATTATGAAGATGCACCTCTCTTCCCTGGTTTGCTCAGATACTCACCAGGTACAATTTCAGAATAGTCACTTTTCTCCTATGTCTGTTCAACGTAGTCCCAGAATGGACTGAGAATTTCTGAGATGGAGCAGCTACCTGTCTCCTCAGATGAGGAAGAAGGGGAGTCTGACAGAGATAATGGCGGAGCCAGTTCTGATGATGCTGATCATGATGATGCTGAGGGCAGGTGTGAGACAAGACAAACAGTCCTGAGACAACCTGAAAGTGGTAAGATTTGAGAGCAAATGACTCTGCAATAACATATGTGAACAATCAAAGCTTTGCACCAATTTTGGCACCCTCAAGGGAATGCTGCAGGTCATATCTTTAAAACCAGCACTTTGTTTAGCATAAAATGTAATCTTTTGCATCAATAACCTGTTTAGTTTTCTGGGCAGAGCATCAATATGGCGCTGTGCTCATATGTTTCAAACCTGGGGTTTCAAAGGAGTATTCATTTATTAAACAGATGTAGAGGCGCTAAACTGTTCTGATTAACTCCCAAAACCCAAACATCAGTCTTAGGTTCCAGCTTTCCAGTGACAATGTTTTTTTCTCAGACATCAGTAGTGAACAAGGGTCTCAGTGCTCCACGCAAGGTACATGTGAGGGTATACAGTGATCATTGTCCCTCAAGACCATCTGTAAAGGAAACAGAAATAGTCAGAAGTCTTCATGGATTAGAGGACTGACAAATTAGAGACCTCCCGGTTTTTAGTTTCCTATCACTATATCCTGGTTCCAGCTGAGCTTGAGGAATTTGCTGACTACTGTACTGCCTTGCCTCAGATGATAAGGTACAGGGCCTAGAGATCTCCTGTGTAGGTGCAGCCACCTCAGCCTAACCTGCTAGAAGTATCTGTGTCCCTCTCTGAGGGGCGGGGTGCAGCCTGGTACCTTGGGAATGCCCAGAGATGACAACTGTTGGGTGCCTGGCTGTCATTTTTTCTTCCTGTGAGTGCTCAATGTCAGTTCTCTCATCCTGGAGTGGGTGATGCACCTGGAGGGAATTGCTTCACTTCTCTCTTTCTCTCCTTGTCATGAACCATCTGAAGAATGAGTCTGTCCTCCTCCCTGACCCTGCTCTGGCACCTCAACAGTTTCTGTGCCTGTTGGTGGTGCTTGGTTGGTGGATGTTGAACTTTCCATTAATATGGCAGATCGCAATTGCTCGCATCAATTGTCGGAGGTCCTCTTTCAAGTAAAGGTGAAACCACACCTGGCTGTGTCTGTCTGGGCCTGGTTTGGATCTCACTCTGAAGTGCTTCAGTGAATATTAGTCTGGATACCATAGGGAATTGGGGTGGGAATGCTGCCTTTGACTTGCAGCATGAGCATAGCATCAGCCACAACTCTCTCCTCCAGCTGGGCAGGGTAGTTTACCTCTCGTGCTCAGTCTTCCAACCAGTATTTGCCTTACTTTTGACTGATCTGCACTGAATCTGGGCTCAACACTATGTGAGTTCAGTGACTCTTTTGCAACAAGGTTGGCAGATGTTTGAAAGTAACTGAGTGAGTTGCCTTCATCGTTCAGAGCACCGAGTACAGGAATTGGGACATCATGTTACAGCTGTACAACACATTGGTGAGGCCATTTTTAGAGTACTGCATACAATTCTGGTCTCCCTGCTGTAGGAAGGATGTTATTAAACTAAAAAGGGTGCAAAAATGACTTAGAATGATGTTACCCATACTGAAAGGCTGGATAGGCTGGGACTTTTTTTCCCTGACGGGTGACCTTATAAAATCTTGAGGAGAGTAGATAAGGTCTTTTCCCAAGGGGAGGGGAGTTCAAAACAAGAGAGCATAGATGAGAGTGGATAGGGTGTCAGGTAAACAGAGTGCCAGTGTGCTAGTCGTCTTGCCAGGATACCAGGTTGTGTGGGGTACCTGGTTCATAATGTGCAGATAGTTGGGTGTTGAGTAAATAGTCTGCCAAGGAGCCAAGCAAAGAAAATGGTAGGTGAGTAGGATGCTGGGAAAGAGGTGGCCTTTGTGTCGGCTAACAAGGGTGATACGAAGGTGGTGAAGCCTTTTGGGTAAGTTGGGTTGGGAAGGTAATGGTGCCTCCAACTGCATGGCTACCTTCAATAGAATCTGGGGGTGGGGGAGGGGTGAGTGTGTGTGTCAGATTGGTGGGTTGTTGGGTCAGGTTTGACAAGAAGTTGTCACCTCTGGGTGGGGTTGTCAAGCCAGCAGCAGGGACGTTCAGTCAGATGATGGTGTGACTGGTCTGGGGATTTATTGGAGTTGCAGGGTGGCGGTGTCAAACCAGTGGTGTTGGGTGTTTGGTCTGGTGGTAGAGAGTGTGACGTCCCTGGTGTGTGTGGCTGTGTCTAGGGGGAGGGGGTATGTAATGGGATTGTGTTGGGTGGGGCATCAGATCAAGGCTGGTATTGTGATCAGGGTTCCAGGAAGATTGGTGGGGTATAGTTATGGGGTTGATCAACAAGTCTGGTGTTCAGTTTGATGGTTACGCATGAGTTACAGCAGTTTTCTCAATCCCCTCTCTAATCATTAGCTAAACTACATAGTAACTGTCTGAATTCTCCAACTTTAATGGACATAAGACCATAAGACCATCGAGTCCACTCCGCCATTCAATCATGGCTGATGGGCATTTCAACATCTTGAGAGGCTTCTAAACTCAGGGGAGTTGTGGATTGTAATGTTCAGTTTCAGCGCATCAGCTCCATCAGGATTCCCCACAGTCCCGATGGGCAACTCCAGTCTGTGCTGAATAAAAACCGAAAGAACTGCAGATGCTGTAAATCACAAACAAAAAACAGAAGTTGCAGAGCATTTCCAGCAACTTCTGTTTTTGTCCAGTCTATGCTGCTCCCACAACCCACTTATCATCACAATATCTGTTTTTCTTTTCTCTGTTCTGTGTGGCTGCGTATTTTATTCATGTGTGTTTGGATAATGTGCACATTGAGGAGTTAGCTGCCAAACTGCAAATGTAAATGTTTGTAAGCGGAGATAACACTCGACCCCATTTGATTGACAGGACCGGTTTTGATTGCCCAAGAGAAATTTATTGGAACAAAACAAACCTCTCAAAATATTTCTGTGCTTTTGCATTCTGCTCAGGACAAGTCAGATTGAACAGCCTCACTGTGTTTCCCTCATCGGTTGTTGTGACAGGGATAGCAGTCAGGCCCCAGCACTTTATAACTGACTCTCGTCCAAGCTCCATGACTGAAGGATCTTGGTCACAAAGGCATTAACAGCTCACAACAAGGAAACACTATATTGACATTCCACATGACCAGCTCATCAGATTCACAGCGACCCAACCCAAGAGTGCATGTGACAGTTTGGATGCTCATTTGTCTTTGCTCTGAACATGATCAGTCTCCTCAATTAACATTGTCAGCAATTGCTCTTTGTGTTTGTCCCTGCTGAAGTGGGAATTTCTCAACATCATGCATTGACAATCGATCATTGTATCACTCTAAACCACAGCAGTTACATTCCACATGGTGGCACTCCTTTGGCTCCAACTCTCCCAGGACTATCGTGATTACCTGCTCTTATTTCTTCAATCTCCAAGTCCTGGTGTGGAAATGGGGCTGCTTCTGAGTCGTAATGTTGCAGGAGTGATGGAGTGTTCAGTAAAAAGGGTTTTGTTTTCCAACTATTGCACGGTGATTTGCAGAGTGGTATGCCAGTGGTTAATTATTGCCATGGTTTTGGTGTGTGCAGGCATGTGCATTAAGTTGGTTTCACAGATTAGGGAAGGTGCATTCTGGTGTGTGCAACAGAGTGTTTTCTCTTTGATAATGTCCTTGTCCAGAGTAAACAGAAATAGACACATTCGCAGTACATTGCTTTTATGCATATGATCTACCTTGGGTTTCAGAAAATGAACTCAATGGTAGAAACAAAGTAAGCTTTTTTTTTGTATTCTGAGTGGGATCTGGGTATCACTGGCTAGGCCAGAATTTATTACCCATCTCTACTTGCCCTTGAGAAGTAGTGGTGGTGATGAGATGCCTTCTTAAACTGATGCAGTCTACGTGCTGTTGGTTATCCCACAATGCCATTAGGAAGGGAATTCTGGGATTTTGACCCAGTGACAAAGTCAGATTGGCTTGAAAAGGAACTTTCAGATGGTGGTGCTGCACTTGTCCTTCTAGATGGTGGTGACTGTGGTTTTGGAAGTTGCTGTGTAAGAATCGTTGATGAAAATCTGCAATGCATCTTAAACATGGTGCAAACTGATGCTACTGAGCATTGGGGTGGAGTGACTCAATGTTTATGCCTGCGGTGCAAATTAGCAAGCTGATTTGTCCTTGATGCTGTCAAGCTTCTTGAGTGTTGATAGAACGCTGCCTTCCAGATCCCAACTTCAAATAATGTAAAACAGCTTTGCACACTTTTTAAAAATATACTTATTCATAAAATTTGAAAAGTTGCCATAATCCCAGAGGATCATAGAAAGAAAGACAACTGGTGATGCTTCAAGGGAGGGGCAATGTCAAGAAGACAGGAATTTCATAGTGATGTCAGCTGGCTTGGGAACTAAAGCCACGCTGTTGGCATCACTCAGTTTTGGATACCAACCATCCAGCCAATGGAGCTAAACAGCCCCCATATTTTTAAATATTCATAATTTGAAAGGTACATTAAATAAAGTTTAAATTTGACACCACATGATGTGCAAAGTGTTAAATTTCTTTCAATACAACATGTGGTACTGAGGTGCCTCACTGCACTCACAGTTAGATTTACAGTCTTGCGGCACAAAGGTAGTGCCCCTACCTCTGGGCCATGAAGCCTAGGTTCAAGACCTACCTGCTCCAGAGGTGTGTCATAACATTTCTGAGCAAGTTGATTTGAAAATAACAACTTACCTTTTATGTCAAACATTATCTGGTGGATACAATTCTTGGGTTTTTACACAGTTCCAGCCCCTTAGTGTACTATGGTGGGAAGGCCTTATTGTCCTTCCCAAACTGAGTCTCTGATCTAAACTTCAATATATCCCTCATGTATTGATGTGATACTGCTTTTCCTGTATTTCCATTTCTGTATATTTATACCTGTTCTATGAACCTTTGGGATGTCCATCAAACAGTTAGTTAAATGCTGCAATGTAATAGGTCAGGTAATTTGGAATACTGCACTATAATCTAGACTGTGACAAACGATAAACACTATTATCTTCTTTCTCCCGATCTGGGTCATTTAGTTAATATTGAATAATATCTACATCACTTAAAACAAGACCTTTTAAGATGTTCACGTCTGCCAAGAATACTTACCTGTTCTTCCAAATGAACTTGGCACATCCCTGGCAGCTACACACTCCCATGCCAAACAAGACATGGGCACGTCATCCTCTCTGCTGACATGTTCTCTCTGATATGCTCCAGAATTACCTCCTGCTGCCTAATTCAAAATCAGACAAGGAGTGGATTATTATTAACATGGATATTTCGATGGCTTTTGTCTTAAAGAATGTAACTTAAAACTTTCCTATACTTTGCATATTTGTGTAAATGCTATATCTGAGCTTTCCGAAAAAAACTTCAGATGTCTAATTCATGTTTTGAAAAATAACCAGACCGTTTAAGTAAAACCGACCAGCAAGATAGACATGCAAAACCTCGGCTGAGAGAGAATTGACACTCTCACCTCTAAACCAGAAGGCTTTGGTTTCAAATGCCATTCCAGAGAGACTTGAGTACAAAATTTAGAAGGGCCAACACCCCAATGCAGTTCTGAGGGAGTACCTCAGTTAAAGAAGGGCTGACATTCTGATCAGGTGGCTAAAGCAAGCCATAATCTGCCCTCCAGGAAGGATGTGAAAGATCCACCAAAAAAGAGCAGCAAATTTGCAGGCAGTGAGATTGCACAAAAAGGCCATGATGATGGTGTGTTCTGAGGAAGGGTCACTTGAGCCAAAACGTTAACCCTACTTTCTCTTCACAGATGCTGCCAAACCTGCTGAGCTTTAACAGCAATTTCTGTTTTTGTTTCTGATTTACGTCTGCAGTTCTTTCAGTTTTTATGACTATGTACAATCTTCTCTGTGTTTTCTGAGTGATAAAGATTGACTGGAAACCCGGAGGGACAATCTTGACTCATAGTGAACTGCAAGGAGTCCCTGAATGTGAAAAAAAAATCCAGTGAAAAATGAAATAATATTAAAATAACAATAATAAAAATAGCTGCTTGGTAGCAAAGAGCCTTAGTGTTAGTGGGAAAGATAAATGCTAATCATTCATAAATGGTACATTCTCCAAAGGCTCAGATCTATTGACCAGTGTCATGGTAACAACCCTCATTTGTTATAAATGCTGTTTTTTCTTTCAAAATGGTTTTCTTGCCAATAGTCCTGAAGAGTGCAAGGTGAAAAGCTTTCACCAAATGTCAGTTTTTTTTCTCTCTCTGTAAAAGGGGAAACAGATCCACCTGATCCCAACAACAGGATTTCCTCAGTCAGGGCATTGGCCCCAGACACTGGCACTCCACAGGCTCCCCCGCGAATGCGCATGCGCGCGCTTCCCCTCGGCCCCCCCCTCCTCCTCCACCACCTCAGGCGCGGACCCGCCCATTGGCGACTTGCGCGTGCGCCACGGAATGACGTAAATGCTCGCGCGGCTTCCGTTGTTGTTGAGCAAGCTGGGGGCAGGAGTGCGTCAGAGTGGGTAATGTATAGATATGTTATATATCTGGGCATATATGTATAGATATGATATATATATATATATATATATATATACCGTGGGAAGCTGTAATGTGTTTATAGGGAGTGTGTAAGAAGTAGGTCGGAGCGGGGCAGGGGGGAGGGAGAGGGGGTGGTGTGTAAATATGGAGCGGATTAGGGAAGGGGGGGGCTGGGAGTAATCTATAAACATAGACCTGGGGGTGGGGTAAGTGTATTGAGAGGGAATGGGGGTGTAGATATAGGCACAAGAGGGGCCAGTGTGTAGATGTGCAGGAGTGGGGGTAATGTAAAAGTATAACATGAGATGGGGAAATGTGTAGATGTGAACCACAGGGTGATACATTCATATAGGCTGGGATTGAGGGTGTTGTACTGATACAGACTAGGGGGAGGGAAGGGTTAGTGTAAAGGCACGGGCTGTGGGTGGGTGGGTGGGGAGGGTTAGTGTATGGGCATGGGCTGTTTGTTTGTTGGTGGGTGGGTGGGGAGGGTTAGTGTACGGGCATGGGCTGTTTGTTTGTTGGTGGGTGGGTGGGGAGGGTTAGTGTACGGGCATGGGCTGTTTGTTTGTTGGTGGGTGGGTGGGGAGGGTTAGTGTACGGGCATGGGCTGTTTGTTTGTTGGTGGGTGGGTGGGGAGGGTTAGTGTACGGGCATGGGCTGTTTGTTTGTTGGTGGGTGGGTGGGGAGGGTTAGTGTACGGGCATGGGCTGTTTGTTTGTTGGTGGGTGGGTGGGGAGGGTTAGTGTACGGGCATGGGCTGTTTGTTTGTTGGTGGGTGGGTGGGGAGGGTTAGTGTACGGGCATGGGCTGTTTGTTTGTTGGTGGGTGGGTGGGGAGGGTTAGTGTACGGGCATGGGCTGTTTGTTTGTTGGTGGGTGGGTGGGGAGGGTTAGTGTACGGGCATGGGCTGTTTGTTTGTTGGTGGGTGGGTGGGGAGGGTTAGTGTATGGGCATGGGCTGTTTGTTGGGAGAGGGATTGTGTGTATGTAAGTGAATTGAAAAAGGACAGGAGTGGGACAGTGAGTAATATATTTGTGCATAGAGTAATGTATATGGGAGACTTAACAGTCAAATATAGTGTGTGCAATATGGTGTCCAGGGTGATGGAGCAGACAGAGAATGGTATGCAATACAATAATGTTCTGAGTAGGTGTGATGATGGAGATGATAATACACACTGAGGGGGAAGAAGTGAAGAGTAGGCTGGAGAGAAATATATAAATATACAAGGGTGGGGAGGGATTGCATGTAAATATGAGCAGGAAGAAATGAGGACTATAATTTATGTAAACCAAGAGTGAAAATGTAAAAGTTGGACAATATACAACAGTGAAGGTGGTAGAGAAATATATAAACATGCACTGAGTGAAATATAAATAATTACATAAGGAGAAAGTAACCCAGGAGACCAAGAAGGATCTGTTGGATAGGGGGAAGAGAGAAAGGCAGACATGAGGATCTAGAGAAAAAGCACCCAGTGATCAAGTATCAGTGTGGCACCCAAGGGAGATACATAGGTGGAATAAAGAGAATTTGTGGAGGGGTGGGTAGGAAGATCTTGGGAAGCTGGGGCATGAGAGTCATAGGCAGCTTTGGAGATCTAGGTGTTGGGGAGGTTGATGTGGAATTTTGGGGAGAGTGAGGGAGTGTAAGTAGGTGGTGATTAGGATAGAGTGAGTGTGTCAAAAGGCAGAGGTAGAGGTTTCCTTGGGATTGAGAGTTCAGAGCAAGTGTGTCTGACCTTGGGGTTGTGTTTGACTTGGTTTTTCTTGATCTTTATGGGGAGCTGTAAGTATAATTCAAAAGCTGAGGGCACAAGGAAGGTTTTTTTTTCAGTTAATGTTAATTCAGTGTTGTGCTTTAACTTGAAGAGGTATTTAACAACAGCTTAGAATTAGTTTGTTGGGTATCAAACCATTTCTTTGAGTGTTTTTGAGGGTACGACCATTTCAATAGCATATCGTGGTTGAATGGTTTCTTGTTGATTTAATTGTGGAGGTGATCTTTCCAGTTAGAAGGCACAATTAGTAAACAGGAGAGCAACCTATTTACTTCAGTGTTTATCCAGTTACCTGCTGAACGTGGTGATTGGCCTGTTTCCTTAAAATTGATATTGCTGTGGTGTCTCAATCGAGCTGCCTTATAATGTGGTTATTCTTGCAATGTTATCTTGTGTTTAGTAAGTGATATTTTCAGTTTGAGTCAAGTTTGAACTCCACCCAGTCACTTGATTGCAAAATAAATGGAATAGTACACCGTGGTGCTGTTTTTTTTAGTCAAAATGTTAAACCAAGGCTGTCATGTTCTGTTGGATCTGTGCAGATTACACTTGCTATTATGATGCAGAACTTGGGAGTTATCCTCAGTCTCCTGGCTAATATTTATATTTCATCCAATGCTTAAAACAGACTACTGTATTTGATCATCATTATTGTTAATGGGAGCCTGCTGTGTCCAAATTAGGATCTCTTGTTTGGTTCAGTAACTGTATTAGGCTTTGAGATTTTTTTATTATTCGTTTGAATCATCAGTGAGTGTATTGACATGGCAAGTACTATCTTTCTAAAAAAAAATCCTTTCATTATTTCTGCCAAGGCCTTTATACACTTCTAATTTGCACAAATAATATTCTGTGTGAACTTGTTAAAATAAGTTGGAGTCAATTAAATGCAGGAAAATACATTATGCCTTTTGAAATTACATAATGCATGTTCACTTAGAATGCAGTGGAAAGAATATAAACATTTACGAAGTAGCAGTAATCTACGGGAGCAAACTTTATTTAAAAACGTAATCTTGCTCTCTGGATACTTCAAATACTTTGAGCAATAAACTATTGTTTTGGTCAAATATGATAGACATACAAGTTATATGTTGTTTAACTGGCTATTTGTAAAAGTCCCTTAACACACTCCTTCCCAAGGCACTGTGCAGGAGCAATGTTGGACAGAATTGGACATAGACCAAAACTTTGTCATATGATTTTAAGGAGGATGTTTTTTTTTAAAAAAAGCAGAAAGATATGTTGGCAACCAGGGTGAAATCCCAAGCTTAGGACCTGGGAACAGAAGACAAAGCTACGGTTTGTGAAATAAAGGCAACCTAGGATGAAGAGGCCTGAGTTTATTATATCTCCTTAACAATCACTTAACATTATTCTCAGTTGTCAACCTAAATTGAGTGAGGCTTGAGGCCTTTGATTTAGAATTCCTTGTGTAGTTGTTACTTTGTGTTCATGTTCTTTTAGATTTTTTTTGTATAGAATTCTTGATCTTGACTTCTGCTTTTGGAATGATAGGTCTTGAGGTTGCTGTGTTGAGAATTCACAGCTGGATAACAAGATGAAACTCAGGATTTGGTTGCCAGGAATTCTTGGAATTCTTCTTGGATTGAACCTTGGCGTGTTAGGCCAAATTACACCTATCCCAAGTTCAGGTAAGATGTGTAGTTTAATTGGTTGATCTCTCATACCTACATTTATATAGGTACACGTGCACGCACACACTCTTGCTCTGTTATATTCATCGCACTTGTTTTTAAACCAAGATCTGACTGTATATGCTAAATAATATCTGCTACTTTGCTGTATCTCCAAATTACAGTCCATGTCAGTGTTTTATAAGATAAGCTTTTTGTCAATAAACAAGGGGTTGGTTTTTTTTTTCATGATCATACTTTAGGAAAGGTGTGATTGCACTGGAGGGAGTGTGGAGGACATTCACCAGGATGTTGCCTATATTGGATCACTTTAACAATGAAGAGAGGCTGGATAGACTAAGGTTGCTTCCTTTGGAACAGAGAAGGCTGAGGAAAAACCTGATTGAGGGGCTGACTGGGTAGATAGGTAATAGCTATTCCCCTTAGTTGAAGGAATGTAATTATAAGGTGAAGGGCAGGTGGTTTAGAGCAGATTAGAGGAACATTTTTCTTCACACAAAGGGTTGGGGGTACCTGGGAAGACAGTAGAGACAGGAATCCTCACAACCTTTTATAAAAGCTATGTGGATGAGCAAGGCTATGAGCCAAGTGTTGAAAAATATGAATGGTGTGTATAGGTTTGTGTAGACTTGATGGGCTGAAGGATCTGTTCTGTGCTATGTGACTCTTGTCAAGAGTGTGGTGCTGGAAAAGGCCCTTGCCCAAAGCATTGATTCTCCTGCTCCTCAGATGCTGCCTGATCTGCTGTGCTTTTCCAGCATCTGCAGTCCTCACTTTCTCCTATGTGATTCTATGACCAGCATCCTGGAGAGTTTGAAGTTTGTGGTCTCTTATTGCTTCACTGTCAGAGTTTGACTGATTGGATACCATTCCTGACACCTGCACCTTCCAAAGGTTGTGTAAAAGGTATCTGTGTAGACATGAGATACTGACCAGTTGCCTTCAATAATGTATTATTCTATGATTTGAGTCAAGTAAGTTTGCACCTGGATGAGGAGTAAAAAATTTTTTTTTTTGGCTAAGAGTCAGGTTTCGGTCTGAATATGAGAAATTGGTATTTTAGGCCAAAGGTGGGTGTTGACTGTTGTATAATATTGACTGTTACTTGGGTACATATGATATTCCACATGGCACCATTGATTAATTTGTTGTTATTTGAGCAGAATACCGCATTCACTAAAGGAACAACATTTTGAATCTAGTTGAATCGTTGCATCACCAGTTGTAATGTTAACATTATGGGTCTGCTACTTTTCCTCTGCACCTTTTTACTACTAGATTGTTGTCAAGTTCCATTTCATACAACACATCTTTAAGATTTTGTCTGTTGGATCTCAAGAGTTGGCTTAACATAGTGTGTAATTTTTGCAAGTCCATGTGAAGCTGAGAAATTTGATTTGGGCTCATCGGAATATGAGTAGCTGCTTTTGATGACCAAAGGCTTCATATAGTGCATATGTTTTAGAAATAGAATATTGTAAATTTACATAAAACTAGTGAGTGAACATAGAATGTCTGCACAGATCTCTCTGAATTCAATTTCTCACTGTTCTCATTTTGCATTAGCATAACTTGTGTAATTTAACGTTTTCCCCTCATACTTGATATTTAGAAATTGTCATGCCCCTGTTTGTTTAAGTTACTGGGTGTGCTGTATCCAAATGTGACCTTTCTAAGAGTGCAATATGTTCACTAGTCTATAACTTCTATTCTCACTGGTTCTAGAGTTAGCTCTTGGTAGGAAATTATGATGCAGAGAGACTATTAGACTAATTTTGATGTGTTCAACAAATGTGTTCAGTCCTGATTGCATAACTTTTAAAGTATATAATCTCATTTTTTTTATAGATCATGTTGTAGAATTTATTTTGTAGGATGTGGAACTTTCAAAAACATTGGTGTTTGATTTCAGCGATGCCATTCTGCTTCAGGCCAGATGTACATTTTTTTGTTTATTGTTTTGTTGATTTTGTTTGGGTATTGTTACTTACTTTTTAGTGTTTAGAGTATTTAGTGTTGTAGGTTTTTCTTGAAGGTCTTAATTCTTGTGCAAATGTGGCTGAATAGAGAATATCATATTAAGTCTAAACCCATTCCAATCCGATTATATGTCAACTTTATTTCAATGTATGTTTCTATTCTTACCCTGCTCTCGCTCTCACTCTCATGTCCTCTTGGCTCCATGTTTCTTGCCTGCCTTGCTGACTCTTGCATATCACATTGGTCTGCCTTCTCACGCTATGACTCGATCTGTTAATTTGATGCCTTCTGTCGACATGCAAGTGTAGAAGATAGGAGTGGGAGTAGACCATTTTACTGCTTAAGCCAGCTCCACCATTCATTACGATCCTGGCTGATTCTTGAGCTCAATATCCTAATCCCACACTTTCAGGTAGCTCTATTAATGGGCTTCTTGTCACTGTTTTGACATGCCCTCACACTTCATTGGCGTGGAACCCCCGCTGTCTCCCTGCTCATACTGTTGATGGGCTCTCAATCTCTTTTGCTTGCTGTATTGATTTGCCCTCCCGTTCTGTTAATGTGACACCCCCACATACTCACTCTCTTGCTTTGTTGGCATGCCTCCCTGACCTTCTCTTGCCCCTCTTTTAGTGTATTATCCCTGTCTTTCACTTGTCCAGCAGGTCTGTTTCCCTGATTCGTGTTTACCCTGCTGATGTGCCCACCTCACTCTCGCGTTAGATATTGTCTGTGTGGAATTCACTAAAGTGTTCAAGGTTCTACGTGGTAGACTGGCTAGTGAGGTTAGATCAAATTGGTTTGAAGATGGTGGTGGAGGCAGGGTGGGGTGGTTGAAGATAGTTTTTCAGACTGGAGGCCTGTAACCGGTGGTCCACAAAGATCGGTGTTGGGTCCACTGCCTTTTGTCATTTATACAAATGATTTGAATGTGAATATAGGAGACATGGTTTGTAAGTTTGCAGATGACACCAAAGTAGGTGGGGTAGTGGACAGTAAAAAAAGTCATGAGTACAATGGGGTCTTGATCACATGGGACATTGGACTGAGAAATGGTAGATGGAGCTTAATTTTGATAAATGTGAGATGTTGAGTTTTGTTAAATCAAACCAGGGCAGGACCACAGTTAATGGCAAGGCCCTGGTTGGTGTTGCTGAACAGAGACTCAGGAGTGCAGGTGCATAGTTCCTTAAAGTGGAGTAGCGAGTAGTCAGGGTAGTGAAGTAGGTGTTTGGCACAATTGCTTTCATAAAGGCTTATAAAATCATGAGGGGCATGGATAGGGTGAGCAGCCAAGGTCATTTTTCCTTTGGTGGGATAGTACAGAACTAGAACTAAATAGGACCTGAGGGATAACTTTTTCAGGCAGAGGGAGGTGAACATATGGACCAAGCTGCCAGAGGAAACAACAGTGAAGACTGTAATACAGTTATAGTATTTAAAAGGCATCTGGATAGATATATGAAAAGAAAGGGTTTAAAGGGATATGGGGCCAATTGTTGGCAAATGGGACTAGATTAGATTGAGATATCTGTTCATCGTGGACAAATTGGACCGAAGGGTCTGTTTCCATGCTGTATGACTCTGGGTTCTCCTCTCTTTCCCCCTACTGCCATAAGGAACTTACAAAGAAATTTGATAATTATGTGTGCGCAACTATGACTGGGTTGCTGTTGCAAACTGCACTGATTCCTTTTACAAGTTTTTCTGGTCAGATGACATTCTTGTGTTTCCCAGTAATTGTGCAATCAATCCTCAGTGATTACGAATTGTCAAAATCAAAACCGAGTCCTAAAGAGCTGTGCAGTGAAATGAAGCCCTCTTGAAGCATGGTGATTAATATAATGTAGGAAACAGCAACCAGTTTGCACACAACAATGATCCATAATCAATTACAGGATAATGGTTGGTTGGATTATTTGATCTTCTGGTGTTTGTTGTGGGATAAATAGTAATCCTCCATGCTAGAGATGACTTCAGAATAGTGCCATGAGGTCGGCAATGTCCATTTGAGGGGACTGACTGGGCTTTGGTTTACTGTATCACCTGAAAGGCAACTCTTTTTCCCCCCCCCCCTCCTCAAAAAGCACTGCAACACTTTTTTCTCAGCTGCATATTTACTTATCTGTGCTACTTAACTGATCTGTCTGTATTGCTCGCAAGACAAAGCTTTTCACTGCCTCGGTACACATGCCGTTCAGTTCAATTCGATCCGATCCATCACAGCTGATACTGGATTGATTATTGGAAGTGACAAACCTCTAATCTCAATCTTAGACTTTTGTAATGTTGTATGCAGCTGTCTCAGTTCCTGAACTCTTCAAGTTTAGTTTCATTGCGCAACTAAAAGTAAAATTCTTCAGGATTTATTCTGGAGTGTTTCTTTCCAGTAAACAACTGTGAATGAATGCATTGATACATAAATTGAATGTCTGGGCAAAAGGGGAAGAAGAGAAAAAATGCAGGTTGTTTTTTTGGTGTCCCAGTTACCATTTGATAACACACAAGTCTCTCCATTTTGCTGATTTAAAACAGACTTCCCAAATTTTAATTTTAATTCTGTTAAGGTGATTAAAATAAAGTCTGTGGTGCTGAGTGTGGAACTGCCAGATTGTACTAAACACCCATTTAGTCCACTCGTGTCTGTTGAAGGCTCACTGTTATCTTAAGGTAAATGGTAGCCTTGCCAGCAATGCCCAAATTCCATGAATGAGCAAAAGAATCTGGTAAGAAAGCAAGGTATGACCATAGATGGTTAATGTTTGAAGATGCATTTACGGGGAATAGACATGTCCATGGGTTGAGGAGAAGAAATAGGTTAATTGTTGGCTTAATCCTTTGCAAATGAGGCAGGTCCTCTATTCTGAATTTCTTTTAAAAAGTGCAGTTAAATATGTATGTCTTTTTTCAGGTTCAGGTTGTAGTGATTCCAGCAACATCAATTGTGAGCAATGTCTGAGAAATGTTTCCGTGAGTACCATGATTGATTAATTGCATTCCCGTTGCGTACTTTGTCTAATGGATGTGATATCAAGCACACGTCTGCAGGGATACAGGGCTGGAAGGGTGTGTCATCAGGCTGAGGTGGGAGGAGGTGCGAGTGGCAATTAAGTACTGGCCTAGAGCAGTTGAGGGTGCAATCTGAGCACAATTACCATTGATCCACAAATTTTTATGCCATGGGCTATATTTGTCTACTGTGTCTGTAGAACAGTCTAAAACTGATTACACTGCCTTGCTGTCTCTCCCCAAACCTTGCATATTCCTCTCTTTGAAATGTTTATCCAAATTTTCAATTAAAGATTTACTTGTCAGTGACTCATTCAATTGCAGTGGTGCATCTTTGTGGTCTTTCAGTAGTCCCCTTCTAAGAATGTCTCAATTCCTCATTCTTTTGGTCTTTTTTAAATAAGTAATTTTACTCCAGTCTCCCACTGTACTTGTGGGAGTACAGCAGAAATGATAATGCATTGTGGTTTAACTGCTTATGCTACTAAAGGTCTCTTGCCATTTGCAAAGCTGGACAAGTTTTAAACTGATGAGGGTAAGTCTTTTCTGACTAAAACCTGACATTCAGCATTTGTAACAGAATCAATATTGGTGCTCGTGTTGAGAAATCTGTAATATTTCAGAACCGCCCTGGCATGTGTTCATCTCGTACTTTGTTAGCAGTATGTACACAGTGCTGCTTCATGTGTATTACAGAGAATTTATAAGATGGAAACTGTTCATTTGGCTCAATTAGTCCTTGCTAGTATTTATTTTCCACCAAGTGTTCTCCCACTCCATTGACTTAATCCAATGCTATCAATAGACCCTTCTATTCTTTTCTCCCATGTGTTTAGCTGCCTTTTAAACATATGTTATTCATCTCAGCTATTCCCTAGGGTGGTAACAAGCTCTACACCTCCATCCTCTAGGCAAAGAAATTTCTCTTGAATTTTTTTTAAATTTGTGTGACTACCTTTGATTTCTGATCTCTAGATTTGACCTTTAGAATTGGAAAGGCATTCTCTATATCTCTAATTTTAGAAACTCCTTTCGGGTCAATCTTTTCTTTTCCTCTTCCTGAGGAAAGAGCCCCAGCTTGTTCAATTTTCCTGAAGCTGTGACCATTCAATTCTGATATTCTCAAATCTCTTCAGTACCTCCTTTTTTTTTGTAAAACCGAGCATAAAGCAGTTCACAGTACAACAACAAAATTTGATAGTGTTCCAAGTGCAGTGAGATATCCCTGTTTTCATCCAATGTAAAATAACAGCTATTGAGTAAAGCAAACCTGATCTCCAACCAAAATTTTATATCATCATCCTCCTCAATGACTTGCTATGTAGGCTGCATCCCAACAAGGGGAAATGAAGCTTCAGTGAATTTGGTTGGATACAAAGTCTGAGCAGCTATTTTCTTACCCAGAATGCTTAGCAACACAACGTGATCAGTAGGCTTTTAAGTCGGGAAGCTCATACACCACAACTTGTCATGAACAGGCTTTCCAGTTTCAGAGCAGAGGGGTGCTGAGTTTTCTTGTGCAAATACTTAGTCTCTAGGTTCATTGATGCCAGTACTGTGTGTGCATAGATTTTAACTAGCTTAATTGAATCTTACAGTGTCTCTGGTGTAATGCCAACAAAAAATGTGTTGACTACCCAGTGAGGACAATCCTTCCACCAAAGAAGTTGTGTCCACTGTCTGAAGCACGATGGGGTGTCTGTTGGGGTAAGTGACCAAGAATTTATCACTCTTGTCAGTCTTTTGAAATGCTTCTTCACTATTACATAGGTTTATAGAATCGTACAGTGTGGAAACAGACCCTTCAGGCCAACTTGTCCATGCTGAGTAAGTTTTCCAAACTAAATTAGGCCATCTGCCTGTGTTTGGCCCATATCCCTCAAAACCTTTCCTATTCCTGTACCTCTCCAACAGTTGTAACTGTACCTGCGTCTACCACTTCCTCTGGCAGTTCTTTCCACATATAAGCCAGGTCTGTCAAATCTTTCTCCTCGCACCTTTAAAATTTTGCCCTCTAGTTTTGAATTCCCCAACCCTAGGGAAAAGATTTTTACTATTTGCCTTATCTACCTCCGTCATGTTTTTATAAACCTCTATAAGGTCACCCGTCAACCTCCTATGCTCCAGGGGGGAGAAAAGAGTCCCTGCCTCTGTTTATAACAATTCTCCAGTGCTGGTGACATCTTTTTATAAATCTCTTCTTCTTCTTCTTCTCCAGTTTAATAATAATCTTCCTGTAGCAGGGTGACTGGAACTGTACACAGTACTCCAAAAGTGGCTTTACCAAAGACCTGGAGACCTGCAACATGATGTCATAACTCCGATACTCCAAGATCTGAGCAACGAAGGCCTCTTTACCACTCTGTCTACCTGTGACGCAACTGTCAATAAGCTATATACCTGAATCACTAGGTCTCTGTTTTGAAACGCTCCCTCAGGCCCTACCATTAACTATGTAAGTCCTGTCTTTGTTTATCATACCAAAAGCAACACTTTGCATTTATCTAAATTAAACTCACTTGCCACTCAGCCCATGGGTCTAATTGATCAAGATCCCTTTGTAATCTTGGATTACCTTCCACACCATCTATTATACCACCAACTTTGGTGTCATCGGCAAGTCTACTAACCTTGCTTCCTGTATTTGCATCCAAATCATTTTATATAAATGACAAACAAAAATAGACTCAGCACCATTATCACTTTCTCAATGCAAAATATTCTGCCCTTTCTTCCCTTGGCCTCCATTTAGCAAATCCTTCAGACTTGGTTAAATCAATAGCTATCCTGACTTGCCTTTTCCCACACTCCTCTGATATTACTAACCCCCTGATCTTCGTAAGTTTCTTGATGCCAAGTTCTCATACTCCATTGCCAGTATCTGATGTTGCCCATTTAAATCCAAAGTCCTGATTATTAATCAGGTGAACTTCAAGAGTTTTTGCCATCCACATCCCTCTGACCTATTTCCTTCTGGATTTGCCAACAGGAAGCAAATTTTCTTTATTCTTTCCCCTCTCTCCAATTGCATTTCAAATCTGAAAACTGTCCAGCCATTGTCTTGTCACTACTTCTGCTGTGGATTAATTCAACCATTGCCTCACCTTGTCATTGCATTTCCCTTTGCAGGAAAAAAAACTATTCTCTCCCAACCAACTTGAAGTTCACCAATGTGGCCCCTGTCTTTAGTATCTGCAAATCCAAAGGACACAGACTTGTATCCAGAAGGTTCAACTGGTTTGGTCACCAGAACTGAACAGCTTTTATATTGCGAACTATTGGTTGTAATTACCAGCTTCTGTAGAGGACACTAACGTAGAACACTTTTCCATTGCCAAATATCTCTTTAAGACATTCGCTTCTGCTCCACCTTCCCTTTCCAATAACTAGAGTAAGGAACACCTTGTGCATAAAGATTGAGATTGCTTGTTTAGTTGTCTCTGCTGCTTAGCAATGACCTGATCTGTCATTATTGTTGAAAATGTGTTGCTGGTTAAAGCACAGCAGGTTAGGCAGCATCCAGGGAATAGGAAATTCGACGTTTCGGGCATAAGCCCTTCATCAGGAATGAGGAGAGTGTGCCAAGCAGGCTAAGATAAAAGGTAGGGAGGAGGGACTTGGGGGAGGGGCGATGGAGATGTGATAGGTGGAAGGAGGTCAAGGTGAGGGTGATAGGCTGGAGTGGGGTGGGGGCGGAGAGGTCAGGAAGAAGATTGCAGGTTAGGGGGGCGGTGCTGAGTTGAGGGAACCGACTGAGACAAGGTGGGGGGAGGGGAAATGAGGAAACTGGAGAAATCTGAGTTCATCCCTTGTGGTTGGAGGGTTCCCAGGCGGAAGATAAGGCGCTCCTCCTCCAGCTGTCATGTTGTTATGTTTTGCCGGTGGAGGAGTCCAAGGACCTGCATGTCCTTGGTGGAGTGGGAGGAGGAGTTGAAGTGTTGAGCCACGGGGTGGTTGGGTTGGTTGGTCCGGGTGTCCCTGAGGTGTTCTCTGAAGCGTTCCGCAAGTAAGCGACCTGTCTCCCCAATATAGAGGAGGCCACATCGGATGCAGCGGATGCAAAAGATGATGTGTGTGGAGGTGCAGGTGAACTTGTGGCGGATATGGAAGGATCCCTTGGGGCCTTGGAGGGAAGTGAGGGAGGAGGTGTGAGCGCAAGTTTTACACTTCCTGCGGTTGCAGGGGAAGGTGCCGGGAGTGGAGGTTGGGTTGGTGGGGGGTGTGGACCTGACGAGGGAGTCACGAAGCGAGTGGTCTTTGCGGAACGCTGATAGGGGAGGGGAGGGAAATATATCCCTGGTGGTGGGGTCCGTTTGGAGGTGGCGGAAATGACGGCGGATGATGCGTTGAATACGGAAGTTGGGGTGGTAGGTGAGAACCAGTGGGGTTCTGTCTTGGTGGCAGTTGGAGGAGCGGCGCTCAAGGGTGGAGGAGCAGGAAGTGGAGGAGATGCGGTGGAGGGCATCGTCGATCACGTTTGGGGGGAATCTGCAGTCCTTGAAGAAGGAGGCCATCTGGGCTGTGCGGTGTTGGAACTGGTTCTCCTGGGAGCAGATGCGGCGGAGACAAAGGAATTGGGAATATGGGATGGAGTTCTTACAGGGGGCAGGGTGGGAGGAGGTGTATTCCAGATAGCTGTGGGAGTCAGTTGGCTTATAGTAGATGTCTGTGTTGATCTCTCATTATTGTCTAGTTCCTCTCACCTCTCTCTAAGTTCAAGTTGTTCATGAGACCCACCTATAGCACTCTTGACATTATTCCAATTAAAGTGTCGACTATCTAATTTCACTTTCTTTCAATGGTAGCTGACCATGTAAATTGTTTTCCCCTCCAGACTTCCTGCCTAAAATTTCCCCTTTCCGACAGCTGCTTATCTAAATCTTTTCAGTTTGTTTTCTGGCCACCGTGATACTTAAATGGCTCGAACTAAAATCTCAAATGAATTTCTCCATGTTTGGGGTGTTCATCGGCCTCACTACAGCTTTTAATATCTTCACTAATGTTATCTGCCATTTAGTGGACTTCTCATGGTTTGGTTTCATCCCTAGCTATCCGAATGCAATCAACGTGATTCCACTAGTGGCATTTCCTTTCACCGCATACCTTAACATTCATGTTCTCGAAGGAGTTATGCTGAGACCCTTTTGCTTTCTCACATCAATTATATCCCGAAGGCAATTTTGTCCATAATAACAACTTCTGCCTGCTTGCTTATGCTACCCAGTTCTGGCTCTTCTCCATTTCAGTGTTGCCAACTAGATATTTTTGAAATTCGGTGTAACATTTAGCTTCCTCCGGTTCACCTTTGGTCAGGATCAAAGCTATTGTCTCTGGCTCCTGCCTCTACTGCAAGAGGCATTACCACAGAATCCATTCCCTCCCTAGGAGCTGGAGAAACTTTCCCCACACAGCTGCGCACACACTTTAGAATTTAGGACACATTTATGTTTTGTTCAGTAATGGGGGATATTTTAGGTTCTGTCCTTGATTCCATGTGCAAGCTAACTGATGTAGGATTAATGTCAGATCAGATGTTGCACTTCACCTCAAACTCTTAATCTTTGGTAATCTCTGAAATGTTTGTATATGGGCACCAGAGGGGAAAAGATCTGATGTGATGTTCTTCCTAAGCAGTGGTGTTAAAATGACCCATTCTCTCTCAGAAATTACTTGAGTCATAGCCTAAAACTTTTCTGCTACAGCTGCCTGCTGAACAATGTCATATTGAGTTTCCACCTGAGACCTAATGTGTTATCCTTGGATGATTTGTGGAGTGATGGGGGAGGAGCAAATCTAAATCTGCTACTGCTGTAGAAGAGAGATATTGCCAATGTTCTCATTGCACAAATGTTTAGTGTTTAACAATGCAACCAAGAGCTCCAATTCACAAAAGGCAGAACTGCAAGGATTGCAGGACTCCCCTTGTTTTTGATCAGAGTTTCTTAAAACTCTTCATTTTTCAGAACGGATTTGTAAGTGAGCTTCGTCCTGGCACACATATTTTCACCTGTGGTTATGGGGAAGTGAGATGTAGCATTGCAATTGGGCGAAGAACTTGTCCTTTGAGGAAAAGGAAACCTTTGTGTTAAATGTTCATTGTTATGGGATGACTGAAAAGTGTCAATTCGAGGGCCTTGCTTCATTCCAGCATTGATGCTCTAATCGCTCCTGTGTTGCTGCTTAGTTTATTATTTTTGCAACTTGAGCAGTGGCTGTCTAATCTCTTGGAATTCCCTATTGATCTGCAATTATTTCTTGGACTTCAGTCATAATGCATGACATTTAGCGTTTTTATTACGAATTCAATTGAATTCCAATTTTTGGCTTTTTTTTCTGGAGATTGGGGAGCTGTAGAAATGGTAAGTGAGGGAAGATGATATGCGCACTCATCTAGTAATGATTCAAAGGGAAGTCAGCAGAGATCCAAGAGTGGTTGATCCCAGGAGAAAAGACAAAATCAACATCAGCTGATGAAAATATGAACATAAGAATTCATAAATTCTAATTCCAAAGCCCTTCACAAAACCATTTTATTATGAATCACCAAGTGCAAATGGATGCAGTACATCAACTCCACTACTGACTATATATAATTTACTCAGTCTTTTTATCAGCCATGTATCTCGACTGAATCATTTTTGCCATTCTCCAATAATTTGCATTACACCAGCAAACGGTTCCAGTCTTTTCAGGACAATCAGCAGAAACTTACATGAACACTGTTTGACATTCTGTATTCTTTCCTATGTGGCATAATGTGTGCATATGGATAGTTTCATAACAATTATTTGTTAATCATAAGCTATAATTTATTGCAGTTGTACTATTGCGACCTTAGTACAGGTCTCCTTATCCACAGATACCAAGCTACTTGCAAAGTTGCAAATTAAAGTCTTGAATTTATTTATGATCTTTTAAATTTTGGGGGCACTTACAACCAATCACCTTAGTTTATTGAACGGACAACAATAAGGGAACGTGGCTGCTGATTTGTGCAGAATAACCTCCTACAAACCACAGTTCAACTGGATAATCGCATTTTGGTTTTGGTTGAGAGGAGTATTGGGTGGAACACTAGAGAGTACTCTCCTAACACTCTGGAATCTTTCCAGTATCCCCAAGAAGGCAATGAAGGCTTTAGTTTAATAATCATCTTAGTCGAAACATGGCACCTCCCTTTTAACCACAATTGAGTTAAAGATTGGGAGAATACATCTGGAATGTTTATATAGGCTGCTGAGAGGTGATGGTACTGGATTTTTTTTTTTATTCACTCGTTTGGATATGGCCATCACTTGTTCAGGCAGCATTGTCCATTCCTAGTTGCCCTTCAGAAGGTGGTAGTGAGCTGCCTCCTTGAACTACTGTAGTCCATTTGGTGTAGGTGCACTTGGGAGGTTCACTAGGGAGGGAACACCATGATTTTGGTATGGTGACAGTGCAGGAATGGCTAGTGAGTTGTATTTGGGGATTTCAACATAGTTGCTACCCTGTCTTTCTCAAGGCAATGGCCATAGGTCTGGAAAGTCTTTTCTAAAGAGCCTTCATGAATTTCTATAGTGCATTCTGTAGACATTACATGCTGCTGCTACTTAGCATCTTTTTGAAGTGACTGAATATTTGGGAGGTGGAGCCAATGAAGCAGGTTAAATGTTCTGGATGGTATCAAGCTTCATGAGTGTTGGAGCTGCACTCCTCCAGAAAAGTTGAGTATCCCATCACATTTGTGACTTGTAACTTGTAGATGGTGGACAGGCTTTGGAGAGTCAGGAGGTAAGTGACTTGCTAAAAGATTCCTAGCCTATGCTTTTGTAACCACAGCACACATATGGCTCATCCAGTTCAGTTTTTGGTCAAGAGTAACTTGCATGATTATTGATAAGGGGAGGGTTTAGGGATGGTTATGCCACTGAATGTCATGGGGTGATGGTCATTGCTTGGCACTTTGTGGTGCTAATATTACTTGCCATTTATCAGCACATGGCAAATATGATCCAGGTTTGGGCATATGTTATTCAGTATTTTGAGTGAGGAATGAAATTGTGCAATTTTCAGTACCATCATTGGTGAACGCCCCCATTTCTGATTTAATGATGGAGGGAAAGTCATTGAAGCATCTAAAGATGGTTGTTTGGTTGATGAGAATAGTAGAGTGGAAAAATAAATATTCAGAATTTAAACTGGGGTTTTTAATTGTTAATTTGATAATCAAGTGAGCATAACTAGTCTAAATATAATTAATGCTTCTAAATTTGAGAGGTAGGTAATTGAACTATTTCTCCACTTGTTTCTTGGTGCACATGTGAGCCTGGATAACAAAGGTGTAAATCCTATGTCTCCATACATGCGCACACCCCTACACCTTCAGGGAGAAGGCACTTTGCTAATCTGTTGCTTAGCTAGCTATGTGAAAGAATTGTAAAGTGTGCTGAAATCAGGCAGCATTCAGATTTTAGAAGCAAGTAGACTGGGTGTATTGGGTACTTGGAATGCAGCATCATTAACATTTTAAGGTATGAAAATAATGCTACCAAGCAGAAAAAGCCAAATGATATATTACAAACATGTTCTTCCTTGATCTTTAAAGCTGATCCAATGCACATTTATGAGAACCGGTTCTGTCACCAAGGGCAACTTACTTCAGAAGTATTCCTACATTTTGCCAGTTCAAACCTCAACAAATTGCATCTGTGCATTGATTTTAAAAGTTAACATTGCCAAAATCAGACTCCATGTGGTGATGATTCTCTTTTAGAACTTGATGCTTTCTTTTCTAATGTAGCAATATGAACACAGGATGCAACTTCCCCTTTGCTCTAAAGAAATCACACTGAACACCAAGGATCCTATCGGTCTCGCATTTAGCTGTCTTGATAACTTTAAAATGAAACACGACCAAAAGTTCTGAAGTTGGTTTCATAGGAAGCTAATTGTTCACAAAGAAAGAAGCAATTGCAAGATAGAAAATAAAGGGCCAAAAGAAGTTTCTCATGGGAGAGGTTGAATTCCATTCGAAGTTTAAGACAACCCCTAAAAGATTTACTCCTATTCTTGGTCAACCTCAACTGGCAAATGAATGTAGCAACTTAAAGTTTTGATTGGTACTGCCTACTTTATGCCTGGTAATTATTATAAAACATTGCATTGTTCAATTCATACTTGTGAAAAATGCAGGTTGTTTCCTGTAGCATGCGGTTTACTTGTTACTGCATACTTAAGATAAGCAATGAAAATTCTTAGCTTTGTGTGCTTATTCTCTGCGGTCTATGAAAATTCTGTTTTCACTGTTAGTCCAGGTTGCTTATTTTTCACAGTTCCTGACATAGTTATTTGGTTAAAATGAAAATTAAAAATGCAGACATAAATGAGGTGTAGCTTTTTTTTATACACAGCTGTGTATAAAATTTGCAATTAGCTAAACTTTAGAACAGTTGTTAGTGTAGAATCAAAGGAAACAAACTGGTGGGGAGGTGCAGGAGGAAGGCAAGATCTTGAATAGTTTGGGGATGCACCAACTCAACACAGTTCCCAAAATCACAACTCGTCAAATCAGTGTGGCTCCAGTGATATTTGAGAACTCCCAGTTTGGCTATGTTGGGGTGTGTTTTTGATCCACCTCATGATGTGAAGGACCTTTCTTTTCTTTTTTTTGTTTTTGGGGTCAGTGGGATCATGCCCCTGTGCAAATCAACTTCTTCAGAAAGGAATGGTGGGTAAAGGGGGGACTTCAAGGAGAGCGGTTGAAAGTGCAATTATCCATAGCAGAAATCTGAACATAGCTAATGGCAGGATAAGACTCTGTTCCATCAAGTGTCACCGGATTTGGCTTGGAGCCGAACAGTAGACCTATGTGCAACCTACTGAAATTGTAGGGCTTAAAGATAATCTTGTGTGAATGAGCCCTGTAACAACTCACTCAAGCCTTTCTTTTATTGTTTCACTTTGTTTTAACTGAGCTGGATTTCCCAGTTGAGATATTAGAGCTTGTTTTGTCTGCCCCCTTTCGCCAGCTTTCCTTAACAGGTTTTTGAATTTATATTAAGGATTGAGTTTTCTGAGCCACTGCACTCCTCAGACACCTGAAGTGAGGTGATTTGTGCCCCTTGCATCAGCTATGTTAGTGGGTGGCAAGGAGGGGAAAATTTACTCTGAGAGCTGTTCACTTCTGATTTTTCCAGAATCTTGTTTAAAGGTTGAATAAAATATATATTTCAAATGTCCTGAATATTAAACAAAACCCTTTTTTTTTCTCTCTCTCTCTGCAGTGAATTTTGAAGCTTTAATCATTGCTATGTCAGTGGTTGGTGGAGTTCTTATCTTGTCGCTGTGTATCTGCTGCTATTGCTGTTGCAGGAGTCGCAAAAACAAGAAGTGAGTGTTTGGTCTTTTATCTAAAGCCCAGAGTGAGCCAGCACTGAATCATATGGGCTTTCATCTTAGCTCATTGACTTGCTGCATCTATCACTGTGTTACAGGACATCTGACTTTTCAGTTCACACTTTAATGTTCCTCTTTGAAAGGAATAAAACTGAGAATGTTTTTGTTCAATGTAGATATGCTAGTTGATAAAATAAATTTATATTAAAATTTTAGCTCTGTTCAAAGCATTGAGGGGTGAACATGTTGGCCTTTTTTTCCCAATGGAAAAAAGAAGACCAGGATGTGACCTGATTGACATTTTTAATATTACAGAGGGAATTGTTAAAGAGATTTCAATTTGTACAGAATTTCAAACGAAAGGGGCTTAAATATGAAGGAATTATTAATCAATCCAACAAAGAATTCAATAAAAGTTTCTTTATCTGGAGAGTGCAGAGAATGTGAAACTCTCTATCAACCGGAATGGTTAAACAAAATCAGATGCATATTAAGGAAATTTGGTAAGTAAAAGATGCAGATAAGGGCACAACATGCAGTTCACTAGGGAGGTGGGGTGGGGTGGGGTGGAAGAAGATCTGATTTGAAACTTACCAAATACTTAGACCTGAATAGAATGGCTATGGGGAAGCCCCTTGAGTATCCCTGAATGTAATTGCTATACCCTTGGGTCCTTGCTATCATCTTGGAATTCCCATTTGCACTTCTCTATCTTTCTACCTATATGAAGACACTCCCTGAAACCAACTTTGACCAAACCTTTGGACATCCGTTATACTAATTTGTGGCTTAATGTCCGATTTTGGTTTATTATAATTCTGGGAAGTGGTTTGAGATGCTTTACTACTTTAAGGGTGGTATAGAAACGTTGGTTAATTGGTTCGTCCAGTTGAAAGGATAAGCACGTTTTTCTTTTTAAAAATCCATTCACAAGTTGTTTTTGTAAAGACCAACACTTATTGTGAGTCTAATTATCATTGAGAAGATGGTAGCCAGCTGTTGCCTTGAATGGAATTAGTCTTTTCTCACTGTGGGTTTCACTGACTTGCCAAGCTATTTCAAAGGGTATGTAAAATTTAGATATATTGCTGTGGGTCTGAGACACACAGAAACCTGACAGGGTAAGGGCCGCAAATTTGTAATGAACCAGCTGGATTTTTCTATTAGGGTGATACTACTCTGGTCGCTACTAATATCAATTTTTTAAATTACATAATTATACCCATCTGCAGATCATTAGTCCTGGTTTCTGGATCATTCCAGGAATTGAGGAAGGGTGCAAATTGTAGAGTTGCACCACCCCACAGAAATTGCTATTTTATTGGCAATTTGTTTTCGTGGAACATATTACTTATATTGACCTAATGATGGTCTCCTTCGAGCACTGGCCTAAGTTATCACATCATGCTGGAAGACTTCAGTCTGAACAACATACATGGTCAGTCTGGTAACATATTTTATTTTGTGAAGTGGAACAAGAATGATCTCCAGGCATAAGGCACAGTATGAAAGATGGTAGGTTGGAAGAACATACCAAGCCAAGCAGCATCAGGAGGTGAAGTCTGTTTTGGGTAGCCTTGCTGCTTCTATCTCTCTCCAAATATGAAAGATGGGTAGAATACCATCGTTTGGAGCTACTTTTACATCCTTGCTCTGATATCTGGGCTTCCGTATGTTCTTCCAGCCTTTTGCGGTCCAATTTCCAACTCCCAGTATCAGCATCTCTTTTATGTTTGGTAAGAAGATTCCCAAAGAGTATTTATGTTGAACTAAATGAGTTAAAAATGAATGTTTTAATATGTCTCGAACTGTTGTTGAGGCATGCCTCTCTCTTTAAATCATATTTCTTTGATTTTCTTTTTAGAAACAACAGCATAGATCAGAAGATGGAAAGAGAAAAAGAGCAGAGGAGGATGCGGCAAGAAGAAAGGTAGGGAACAGAAAGGTGGAATAAAACAAGTAGCTGGTCATTGTTTGAGGCGGATCACTTCTTTTTGGCCAACTTTTCAAGCATGTAAATCTGTTCGTGTGATGAACCCATGTACTTCATTCACCGGGCCCTGCATGTATCATCAATTCTCTGCAAGTTTGACTAAACATCTCCACTGTTCTGGGGTGTGTTCACTACCTGATATGCTTACCCAAAAGGCCTCACTGCTTGCATGACAGATTCTCCCTTTCTAGCGATAACTACCTTCGTCCTCGCTGTTTGCAAAGCTTAACATCTGCTCTATTACCCAAGGTTTCTAAAGTAGCACAGCAAATCTTGGGCATAGACTGCAGAGAGTTGACAATGCAATAAGTGACAATAAAACTCCTCCATCTGCACACTGCTATGGAATCTCATGTTATTTTGAAAGGGAAGGACTGGTTAGAACACAGAACAATACAGGACCTTTGGCTCTCCATGTAGCGCTGACCTTTTATCGTACCCTAAGAATTAGGGATAGTCAACATGGTTTAGTGTGTGGGAAATCATGTATCAAAAACTTGATTGAGTTTTTTTTTGAAGTATCAAAGAGGGTTGATTTAAGGCAGAGCAGTGGACACAAATGTATATTGACCTCAGTAAGGCTTTAAGATTCTTCTTGGTAGACTGGTTAGCAAGGTTGGAACACATGGAATACAGGGAGAACTAGCCACTTAGACCGAACGGGCTCAAAGGTAGATGGTGGTGGAGGTTTTTCAGAATGGAAGCCTGTGACTAGTGGAGCGCCACAGGGATTGGTGCTAGGTCCATTACTTTTCAACACTTGTGCTCACATCCAAGTCATTTAAATAAGAAGTATAGTTAGTAAGTTTGAAAATGGCAGCAAAATTGGAAGTGTAGTGGACAACAATGAAGGTTACCTCGGAGTACGTTGGGATCTTGATCAGATGGGCTAGTGGGCTGAGGAGTGGCAGGTGAAATTTAATTTAAATAAATGCAAGATGCTGCATTTTGGAAAGGCAAATCAGGGCAGGACTTGTACGCTTTTAATGGTAAAGGTCTGGGGAACGTTGCTGAACAAAGACCTTGGAGTGCAAGTTTAGTTCTTTGAAAGTGGAGTCTCATAGAATGGTGAAGAAGGTGTTTGGTATTTCTTGCCTTTGGTCAGTGCATTGACTATAGGAGCTGGGAGGTCATATTGCGGCTGTATGGGATAATTGCTAGGCCACTTTTAGAATGGTGCATGCAATTCTGGTCTCCCTGCTATAGGAAGGATGTTGTAAAACTTGAAAAGATTCAGAAAAGATTTACAAGGATGTTGCAGGGGTTGAAGGACTTGAGCTATAGGGGGAGGCTGAATAGGCTGGGGCTGTTTTCCCTGGAGCGTAGGAGGCTGAGGGGTGTCCTTCTGGAAGTTGATAAAATCATGAGGGGCATGGATAGGGTAAATAGATGAGGTCTTTTCCCTTGTGGGGGGATCCAAAACTGGAGGGCGTAGGTTTAAGGTGAGAGGGGAAAGATTTAAAAAGGACCGAAAGAACAACTTTTTAAGAGGGTGGTGCATATATGGAATGAGCTGTCGGAGGAAGTGGTGGAGGCTGGTACATTTAAAAAACATGTGAATAGTATATGAATAGGAAGGATTTTGAGGAATGCAGACCAAACGCTGGCAAATGGGACTAGATTAATCTAGAATATCTGGTCAGCCTGGATGAGTTGGACCAAAGGGTTTGTTTCCGTGCTGTACATCTGTGACACTTATGACTATGTTGCTATGGTGAAGCTCTTGGGTCCAATCACTTGGGATTGTTTCACTTTTCCTTTTGTTTATATTTCAGGAAAAATGAAATGAAAGTCCGCCATGATGAAATCCGGAAGAAATATGGTGAGGAGAGCTTGTTTTGCAATTGTTTTTCAGTGCTTCCATCAACAAAATGCTCAACCACGCTGTGCTGTCCTTGGTTTGGAACAGTCATTAAATCCTGATATTTGGCAGCAGTGGGTGCAATAACTAGAGTAATTTTGGATTTTACAGCAGAGATACAGGCTATTGGGCTCAGCTGCTCTGGCCTTAATGTTCCATGTGAACCTCTCCCTTTTATATTTCATCTTACCCTCTCTCTGCATAAACTTCCATTCAATACCATTCTCCCTCATGTACTTATCTAGCTTCTGCATATCTAGTTCTAATGTTAAAAATCTCACAACACCAGGTTATAGTCCAACAGGTATATTTGGAAGCACACTAGCTTTCGGAGCATCGCTCCTTCATCAGGTGGTAGAACCAGGGCTATTACCTGATGGAGTGATGCTCCGAAAACTAGTGTGCTTCCAATTAAACCTGTTGGACTATAACCTGGTGTTGGGTGTACAAAATTAAAATCACACCAGCATCTCCAACTCATTAGTTCTAATGTTGTAATGGATTCAGTTACACTTTGGAAGTTGAGTTCATTCCATTCTACACCTAACCATCAAAGCTCCAAAACTTTTAGATTGGATTGAATAGAGCTGTAGCACATTTGTAATGCTGTACTCTGTCCCCTTTTTATCGACGAGGTAATGCAATTGAAAGGTTAACTTGAATATCTTATACAGATGGCAATTGGGCCTCAGACTGGGACCAAACTCCCTGAGGAAGGTAAACGTAGCTGCAAGTGGTTACGGTTGGAAAAGAAGAGAATATAGCTGGGAGTCTGTGTAGGCCACCTGGAGAGCAAAGTGGGCTGAACTATATCTAAGACATGCAACTCTTTCAACTGAAAGATTGGTAGTCATGTACAAAGACAGGCACTGTTCTATTACAATTGTACAAGCTTGAGTGGCAGTGCCAGTCAGGAAATCTTGGACTTGTCATTTTAATTGGGCAGAATGTACCACCTGCTAATACTTTGAGTGCCATGGCCATTGCCCATTCACATGTGAAACTGTATCATGGCCCACTGTATGCACCCATTGAGGGAGCCCATTCACAAGTGAAAGTGCATCTTGACTGACTAAAATATGCAAGGTTGGCTAATCTTAACTTTTGATTTTTGCTTTTATTCCAGGTCTGTTCAAGGAACCAAATTCTTACTCCAAATTTGAAAACAACTAATGCGAGTAATGTAAACAACTCTGCTCCAAACAAAGAAAATCCAAATGATTAGTATTCAGATAGCTCAGTCTTTAATTATATATTATACTTAACTAACCTCTTCCCTCCTAAAGCCCCAGAAGCAATGAAATCAAACCAGGTCTATGTTTGATTTTCTTCTCTGGGAAGAGGAGCTTTTGTTTTTAACTTGTCAAATTCTGGATCAGATAGTATTTAATCTTTGGTGTAATTTCTAATCCTGTAACTCGAAGATTCTAGTATTTACACTGGGGAGATTGGCACCAGCAATTTCAAGCAAGTGTTGTAGATGGACCAAGCCACTGTTTCTAGACACCCTAAATTAGTTCTTCTCAACTAGAACGAACTCAGTGTAAAAGAAAAGCTCATTTAAATCACTTAGTTGGATGTTTCTGGTAGGATGGATGTCCAATTCCAGAGCAAAGCCTGTGCCATTCAATGTCTTGCCCCTTTACAATCCACGTACAATGCAAGATGGAGTAGATATTTTTATCCATGCCTTGGATCCAGCTGATCAACAGCTTCTGCAGATAAACAATGTCGATGGATCTGCGAAAATTCTTTTTGTACAGTCACTTATAAACCAAAGAGTGCAAGAAGTTGAAAATGCTGCATTTCCTAATGGATGGGGACTCCAACCAGTGCCTTTCTGTTTTTAGTAGAATTTTGTTTGAGCTCTCGAAGAGGCCATGTTTATGATGATTTCTATTTCGTTGCACTCTGTAGAAATACCAACATATATTGGTGTCATGTTGCTTTATTGCCTGTGGGAAAGCTGCGAAATTTTTTAACTGCTGAATTCTATTAAAAAATAATTTAAAAGAACATGGAAACTGGATTTTAAATTTTGAGCTGTATGTGTCATGGTGTGCCCGTAGATCTGGGAGAAGGCTGAAATCATGGTTAGCAAAAGCACAGTTCACTCACAGACAGAAGAGAAAACAAATGTTATTCCCATTTGAGTTGGCAAAAGAGGAACTGGTTGTGACCCCCATGCTTGTTATCGCTATAGTGGGACATCACTGTGTCACAAGGTGTCTCCCACAAAATGGCTTCAAAAAATAGCCACCAAATGATTTCAAAGCTGATTTAAGTTTCAATATGAGTCATGGTAATTAGGATTGGTGAGAGGCATCCAGTAACTTATCAAGCAGTATAGTGAAGATATTGGGGTTCTATTAGAGCCTGGCTGAAATAGTTTTTCTTCAAGAATATTTCATTAGGTCTAACAGTCATTATGGATCCAACCTTTTTATAGGAAATATTTGAATTCAAGTAAAAGGGTTGTTCTTTGAGTGAGGTGGTAATCCGTCTTCTCTCTGCACAGGGCTACTTTATAGATCAGATGAAATTACAAATCTCTTTGCAATTCATTCTTTGACATTGCCTACATTTGTAGCTGTAGTATGCGATTTTTAAACATTCAAACCAAAAAATCGATTGCGGTGAGTAATAAAACTGGCTATTTTTTGTTAATAGTAGAATGATGAGTTATGACAAAGACAAATTAAACTTATAAAGCTTCTAAGTGAAGAGTTGTGAAAACTGTTTATTAGTATAGTACAGTTTACTCTTTTCTATGGTAAGCTAATGTAAATGAGACCGCTAAGTGTCTTGAGGTTCATACTTGGTCAATGTATTCTGATCTCTTGGGTGGGGATGAGTGAAAGTTTATTTTTAAGACTTTTTGGCTTAATTACATGGGGAGATGGGTCTCTGTGAAAAATGTTCAGTTGTGATGTTGCTCTGTTGAGTCAGAGTAGGCTTGATCTAAGTGCTTATCTTTTCCTGCCCATCATTGTGTATGTTGGTATAGTTAATGTGTGGAATAGGTGTAACATGGGTTATTCCAGCAGGACAAAATCGTGGATGCAGTAATCCTTTCAAAGGCATACTTCTCAAGTTTATTAGTACTAATCAAATGGAGCAACTTGATAGAATCCCTACAGTGTGGAAACAGGCCATTGTGGACTCAGAGCCAACTGACTCTCTGAAAAACATCCCACCTAGCCCCCACTCCCCCATCCCCACCCTATCCCTGCATTTCCTGTGACTAATGCACTAAACCTACTCATCCCTCTACATTATGGGCATCTTAGCATAGTCAATCCACCTAACCTGTACATCTTTGGACTGTGGGAGGAAACCGGAGCATGTGCAAACTCCTCACAGAAAATTGTCTGAGGTTGGAATCAAACCGGCGTCCCTGGTGCTGTGATGTAGAAGTGCTGACCACTGAGACATCATGCCATCCCTTTGGGTATGTGACCATGACCTGCTGGAGCCAAATAGCTAGTGGGACTTTAAGTTTTGCTTTAAGGATGTTTGCAACAAAGATGTGTAGGCCCTATACTGAATTGTGCTTGGGAGTCCTCAGCTGGTGAAAGAGGGAAATGGTGACACCTTGTGTGGGCTGGCATGCATCGTGATGAAAGTGGCAACTCTGCAACAGACATCGGCACTAAAACCAATAGCTCGCGGTGTTACTTGGCAGCTTTTTATAAATGATGCTTGTGGCAGCAACAGCTGTCCCTGAAGAATGCTCCTTCACAGCCACAGCAAAGGCACACAAAATGATGAGACTCCTGCCCCCTACCCTAACTGAGTCTACTTGAATGCTTCATCTCTCATCGATGGAAGGATGAGATCATTAACATGTCTGGGGAAGCGTGTAGTCTGTGATCCTAAAGTTATCTAGCTTGAGTTAAGAGGCTATGGTGAAGAAAAAGCTTAAATAAGACAATGGGCAGAATTCATTCAGTTCCAACCACTGGAGTCCCATTGACTGGTGCAGAAGTCAGCAGAAGTTTTGCCTGTGGGGGGGGAAAAAAAAGTGTGGCCACCTGTAACCACAAGCTAGCCAGTTAGATACACAGATGTAAGGCTTGGCCAGTCAGTGTAGCAGACCCAGGCAGGAAGTCCAGGGCTTCACCATTAACCAACTGATGGGGTTAGTTCCAGACACACTTCCAAATGGTACTTGGGTAGGCATTGATCCTCTGCAAGTCAGCACCTGTGGTCTTAAATCAGGATCATGTGTGGGAACCATATTGGTTGGAGGCAGACAGCTCCTGGCCTGGGAGACAGACTGACTGCAGGTCTGTAGGTTGAACTCTGGACTCAGCAGATCAGGCAACGTTACTGCCAGTGTGATGGTGCTGCTCCCTTAACAAGATTATACTGTCCTTGGATTTTTTTTCCCCAGAGGGTCCATTTTGTTGCACTTTATCTACTTGAAAAAGTTTTTACATTTTAAAAATAAACACATACAAGGAAAGGGGAGTGGTCAGTTCTCCCAGCTCATCTTTGTTCTAATTTGGTTTGCTTTGCTTTTAACAAGCAGTCAGGTTTTTTTTTTTGAAGCTGCTTCTTTGACCAGCAGCCATGTGGAAGGTGTTCCGTGCTGAATCTTTCTGCTGTGTGTCTCTCTCTCCTTCCTGAGAGATCCTGTGTTTGATTTTTACTTTCTTTGTTAAGTAGTGTTTATGGGGATTGTTGTAGCAATTTGGAATAGCAGCATTTTAAGTTGGGATAGTCTGGATTTTCAGATAGGTTGTTCTGTATTCTGGTCTTTTTTTTGTGTTTTATTTGGTACTCTACTCTAAATTTTGTTTTGTTTAAAACCGAGGGGTTTTGACCAGCTGCATCAGTCCTGGAATGTCCACTATATACCCGCTTAAAACATCTAGAAAAGTTAGGGTCCGAGCCACTTAATGTTTTTGAGGGGCGTCTGGCCTGGCCCATAACAGATGAGACTTGCCAAATTTGTTTATATTAATCTCCTGTTGATTTTTGTAACTGGTGACAAGTTGTCTGATGCAACAGGTGAAGACTTAAGTTCAACTATGTAAATCCCTTGCACAGGTTTATAAAACATGTGATGTTTTCAGCAATCACAGTGATTACAGTGGAATTGGGGGAAAGGACATAGATCGCTGTCCCTTTGTTGTTGTTGGATCAATATTTTTGGAACTCCAAACCTGTAAGTAATGGACTGCAGCAATAAAGCTGATGGCCTGTCACTGCCTATTTCAGGGCAGTAAATACTGATGTTGCCAATGAATGTAGAACAGAACAGGCTGTTTGGGCTACTGTGAAATATTGTGAGATACATTCCATTTTGTTCAAAAAAAATACACTTCTGTAGGTAGGCAGTCATGTGTCACTTTATAAATTCCTACTTTGGAAATAGAACCAGTCTGACTCAAGATTGGGATATAGAAAGTCTCTAACCTCACATGTGATGCATTGTCTGAGTTGAACTGTCACTTTTTTAAAAATAAAACCTGAAGTTATCTCAGGACTGTGACTTGACAGAAGTTCTAGGATTTACATATTAATCAATTAAAACCTGTATCCCCATTCTAAGTGATGGAAGACTTAACAACAATCTAGGTCTGTTTATCGCATCAACTGTATGACACTTTGATCTTTTAATATAAATTCTGTGTCCTGTGATCCTGTCCCATGAGTTACCTGATGAAAGTTTGTATTTCCAAATAAACCTGGTGGATTATAATTTGTTGATGTGATTTTAACTGTGACATATTGTGGTATAGATACCTTTACTAACTCACTCTCCAGCTTGCTGATAGATTCCCCATTCATTACCCTTTACTAACCCATTGTTTCCTATTACATGTTTTCTTTCATTTTTAAAGCCATATTTCAGTAGTGTTTTGCTAGTACAAAAAACCCATTACTGCTCCTTTGGATCTTCAACCCTTATCACGCCTCCTTATGTCAAAAGCTACCTCTGAATAAATATCAAAACTGCTAACCTGTTCAAAAATAATATCCTCCTAACAGTATTTCCACTGCCCACCCTAAGCTATGGAATGATTACAATATTAATCAGCCCTTACCAACAGTCTCTCACGATCTGAATAGATGACAGAGCATCAAACAGTTGCTTCAACAGTAAATACATAAAATAGGGCTGATGTCTCTTTGACTGTCAAATTCAGAACTTATGTGAAATTGCCTGAATGAATGAGACTCACCCTGGCAAATAGTAAACAAATCTCATGACCCAGCTGCAGCAATCGGTATAATATCCTTTTAGTTTGTTTAAGTACATGTATAACTTCTAACTTTATTTAGAGCATGTAGGTCCAGTACATTCACTATCATAAAACACTAAAGGACTAATATCTCATAATTATGCAAGCAGACCAGACACTTTGGATTAGATTCCCTACAATGTGGAAGCCCCAACAAGTCCACACTAGCCCTCCGAAGAGTAACCCACACAGACCCATTTCTCCCGATTAATAGGGGACTCCAGAGTGAGAGGAACTGACCGAGGTTTTTGTGGCAGCAGATGGGACTTATGGATGGTGTGTTGCCTTCCTGGTGCCAGGGTTAAATGCATCACAGACAGAGTGCAGGAAATTCTCGAGGACAAAGGTGAAGAGCCAGACGGGGTGGTACATGTCAGCACAAATGATGTTGGGAAGAAGAGTTGGGACTTTGGTGAACTAGGAAGAAGGCTGAAAAGCAGGACGTCCAGGGTGGTTATCTCCGGTTTGCTTCCAGTTCCTCGGGCTGGTGAGGCCAGAAACTGAGATAATGGACTTGAATGTGTGGCTGGGGAACTGGTGCAGGAAGTAAGGATTTAAATTCTTGGATCACTGGGGTATGTTTTGTGGTAAGCATAAATTCTACAAGAGAGACGGTTTGCACCTTTAATAGCTTAGGGACCAGCATTCTGGCAGGCAGGTTTGCTACTGCAACACAGCTACATTTAAACGAAGTAGCGGGGGGGAGGGGACAAACGATGTTTAAGAAGGAAATTGAAGGAAAACTTCGAACAAGGGAAATCGAGAAAGACAACTGTATTAATGAAGCAGAAAACTCAGAATGGGATCATGCTGTAAGGTTGAGTGAAATAGGAGTTGATGGGGAGGGCAGTAACACATTAAAAATACTATACATGAATGCACGAAGCATTAGAAATAAGATGGATTAGCTTGAGGCTCTTTTGGAAATTGGCAGATACGATATTGTGGGGATAACAGACGTGGCTTCAAGTGGATAGGGCCTGGGAAATGAATATTCAAGGCTACACGTGCTATCGTAAGGACAGACGGATGGGCAGAGGGGGTGGGGTGGCCATGTTGGTAAGGGATGATATTCAGTCCCTTGCACAGGGGGTCCTAGAATCAGGGGATGTAGAGTCAGTGTGGTTAGAGCTGAGAAATTCTAAGGGTAAAAAGACCCTATTGGGAGTTATCTACAGACCCCCAAACAGTAGTCTGGATGTCGGATGTAAGTTGAATCAGGAGCTGAAATTGGCCTGTTGCAAAAATGTTACTACAGTTGGTATGGGGGATTTCAACATGCAGGTAGACTGGGAAAATCAGGATGGTATTGGACCTCAAGAAAGAGACTTTGTGGAGTGCCTCCGAGATGGATTCTTAGAACAGCTGGTGCTGGAGCCTACCAGGGAGAAGGCAATTCTGGATCTGATGTTGTGCAACAAACCAGAATTGATCAGGGACCTCGAAGTGAAGGAGCCATTGGGAAGTAGTGACCGTAATACAATAAGCTTCAATCTGCAATTTGAGAGGGAGAAGGTACAATTGGAAGTGACAATATTTCTGTTGAATAAAGGGAACTATGGAGCTATGAGGGAGGAGCTGGCCAAAGTTCAATGGTGCAATACCTTACCAGGGATGACAGTGGAGGAACAATGGCAGATATTTCTGTGTATAATGCAGAAATTGCAGGATCAGTTCATTCCAAAAAGGAAGAAAGACCCTAGGAGGAGGCATGGGTGGCTGTGGCTGATGAGGGAAGTTAAGAAACATATAAAGTTAAAAGAGAAAAAGTATAACATAGCAAAGATAAGTGGGTAAATGGAGGACTGGGAAGCTTTTAAAGAACAACAGAGGATTACTAAGAAGGAAATACGCAGGAAAAATGAGGTACGAAGGTAAACTGGCCAAAAATATAAAGGAGGAAAGTAAAAGCTTTTTTAGGTATGTGTAAGGCAAAAAAACTAAAATTGGGCCCTTGAAGACAGAAACAGGGGAATATATTACGGGGAACAAAGAAATGGCAGAAGAATTGAATTGGTACTTCAGATCTGTGTTTACTGGGGAAGACACCAGCAGTCTCCCAGAGGTAACAGTGGCTGAAGGACCTGAACTTGAGGGAATGTATATTTGCCAGGAATTGGTGTTGGACAGACTGTTAGGTCTGAAGGTTGATAAGTCCCCGGGGCCTGATGGTCTACATCCCAGGGTACTGAAGGAGGTGGCTCAAGAAATCATGGATGCGTTGGTGATTATTTTCCAGAGTTCGATAGATTCGGGATCAGTTCCTGCGGATTGGAGGGTGGCTAATGTTGTACCACTTTTTAAGAAAGGTGGGAGAGAGAAAGCAGGAAATTATAGACCAGTTAGTCTGACTTCAGTGGTGGGAAAGATGCTGGAGTCTATTATAAAGGTTGAAATTACGACACATCTGGATAGTAGTAACAGGATAGGTCAGAGTCAGCATGGATTTATGAAAGGGAAATCATGCTTGACTAATCTTCTGGAATTTTTTGAGGATGTAACTCTGAAGATGGACGAGGGAGATCCAGTAGATGTAGTGTACCTGGACTTTCAGAAAGCTTTTGATAAAGTCCCACATAGAAGGTTAGTGAGTAAAATTAGGGCGCATGGTATTGGGGGCAAAGTACTAACTTGGATTGAAAGTTGGCTGGCTGATAGGAAACAAAGAGTAGTGATAAACGGCTCCATTTCGGAATGGCAGGCAGTGACCAGTGGGGTACCGCAGGGATCAGTGCTGGGACCGCAGCTTTTTACAATATATATTAATGGTATAGAAGATGGTATTAGTAATAACATTAGCAAATTTGCTGATGATACGAAGCTGAGTGGCAGGGTGAAATGTGAGGAGGATGTTAGGAGATTGCAGGATGACCTGGACAGGTTAGGTAAGTAGTCAGATGCATGGCAGATGCAGTTTAATGTGGATAAGTGTATGGTTGTCAACTTTGGTGGCAAGAACAGGAAGGCAGATAACTACCTAAGTGGAATCAATTTAGGTAAAGGGGCAGTACAAAGAGATCTGGGTGTTCCTGTACACCAGTCAATGAAGGTAAGCATGCAGGTACAGCAGGTAGTGAAGAAGGCTAATAGCATGCTGGCCTTCATAACCAGAGGGATTGAGTATAGAAGCAAAGAGGTTCTTCTGCAGCTGTACAGGGCCCTGGTGAGACCACACCTGGAGTACTGTGTGCAGTTCTGGTCTCCAAATTTGAGGAAAGACATTCTGGCTATTGAGGGAATGCAGCGTAGGTTCACGAGGTCAATTCCTGGAATGGCGGGACCACCTTTCGCTGAAAGACTGGAGCGACTGGGCTTGTGTACCCTTGAGTTTCGAAGACTGAGGGGGGATCTGATTGAGACATGATTATTAAAGGATTGGACACTCTGGAAGCAGGAAACATGTTTCTGCTGATGGGTGAGTGCCGAACCAGAGGACACAGCTTAAAAATACAGGGTAGGCCATTTAGGACAGAGATGAGGAGAAACTTCTTCACCCAGAGTGTGGTGGTTGTGTGGAATGCTCTGCCCCAGAAGGCAGTGGAGGCTCAGTCTCTGGATTCATTTAAGAAAGAGTTGGATAGAGCTCTCAAGGATAGTGGAATCAAGGGATATGGAGATAAGGCAGGATCAGGATACTGATGAAGGATGATCAGCCATGATCATATTGAATGGTGGTGCAGGCTTGAAGGGCAGAATGGCCTACTCCTGCACCTATTGTCTACTGTCTAATGCACCTAACACTATGGGCAATTTAGCATGACCAATTTACCTGGACTGCACATCTTTGAACTGTGGGAGGAAACCCACACAGACACAGGGAGAATATACAAACTCCACACAGACAGTTGGCCGAGGCTAGAATCGAACCCAGGTCCCTGGTGCTGTGAGACAGCAGTGCTAGCCACTGTGCCACCCCACTTAATCTAATCAGAAGTAATAGCTACCATTTAACAAACGTTTAAACCATCTCCTGTTTCCCCCAGGACAGAAATCACCCAAGCCTTGCAAAAACAATACAAGTTTGTCCATCTTTATACCCAATGCACTCCAATTCTGGTAACATCTTGGTAAACCTCTTTTGCATCCTCTCCAAAGCCTCCACATCCATCCTATAGTGGCAACCAGATCTGTGTACAATACTCCAAATGCCACCTAGCTAGAGTATAAATAGCTGCAACATGACTTGCCAACTTTTATACTCAATACCTCAACAGATGAAGGCAAGCATGCCAAATGCCTTCCTTCCCACCATAACCACTCATGCTGCACTCTCAGAGAGCTATGGACTTGCACCTCAAGATCCCTCTGCACATCAACGCATCTAAGGATCCTGCCATTTAATATATACATTCCAAAATGCACCACCTCACATTTGACCATATTAAACTCTGCCACTTCACACAACTTTCTGACTTTGCTGTATCCTGCTGTATCCTTTGACAATCCGTCTCACTATACATAACTCCACTGATTTTTGTGTCATTTGTAAACATACTAAATAGATCATCCAAATCACTTGCCATACGTTGCAAACAACAGAGGTCCCAGTATTGATTCTTGTGGAGCTCCCCCAGTCATTAAAGGGACCCCTCCACAACTACTCTCTGATGTCTATGACCAAGCTAATTTTGTATGCAATTTACCAACGTCTAACACGATATTTAAATATAATTTGGGACAGCCCAAAGCTCATGAAACAAGAATTCTTTATTCCACAGGCATCAGGTCAGTACCAATAGGAAGGGAATTAAGGATAAACCGTAACAAATATGATATCCATATGAAAGTAAGCCTGTGGTTTACAAATGGTTGAGAAATTTCTGTGTTTGTGTAATCTATCTCCCCATGAGACCTCCTTCCATCCCCAAAAGACATCTTTGCTTCCAGAGCAGGTTCATTTGGCTGCCCTGCTCAGTGTCTGTCCCTCACCTTCACCACCTGCTGACAGAGGTCCTCTTACAGAGTGAAGAATTTATACTCCAGGTTAGCCCATAGGCTGAGTGATACATTCACAGCATCTCCACAACTTAAACCTAGCAGTGCAATTTGTAATCTTACCTGACTGACACTCCATCCACCACCTTTAATATTCACTTCCTTTACTGCTAATGTACAGCAGCAATGTACACTGTCTATAGCTGTTATGAGGAAAGGACCCTGACCCTAACAACCACAAGCAGCTGACTGACTGTCAAACTCCTGGACTGGTATCGGAGATGACTCACTCTGCCAGGCAACTTGACTGACAGGGGCGACACTGTGGCTCAATGGTTAGCACTGCTGTTTCACAGCACCAGAGAGCGGGTTCAATTCTACCCTCGCGTGACTGTCTGGTGTGGAGTTTACACATTCTCCCGTATCTGTGTGGGTTTCCTCCCACAGTCCAACAATGTGCAGGTTAGGTGGATTGGCCATAGGTAATGTGGGGGTTATGGGGAGAAGATGTTTTTCTCCCTGGAGGTTCAGTGAGACCCAATGGGCCAAATGGCTTCTAGCTGTATTGTAACGATTCTGTAAAGATGCACTGGGACAACTACTGAGGTTCCTTAGATAGCATCTTCCAAAGCCATAACCTCTATCACCCAGGAAACACGAACTGCAAGTTTTACACCGTAAGACACAGGAGCAGAAATTAGGCCATTCAGCCCGTTGAGTCTATTCAGCTTGCAATCATGGCTGATGAGTTTCTCAACCCATTCTCCCGCTTTCTTTCCATAACCCAATCAAGAATATACCTATGTCTTAAATATACTCAAAGATCAAGTGTCCACAGCTTTCTGTTGTCGTAAATTCCATAGATTCACCACTCTCTGGCTAAAGATGTTTATCCTTATCTCTATTCTAAAAGGTCTTCCATTTCCTCTAAGGCTATGTTCCCGGGTCCTAATCTCTCCTACCAATGGGAACATTTTCCCGACATCCACTCTGTCAGGCTACTCAGTATTCCGTACGTTTCAATTAGACTCCCCTGCCTTCATCCTTCCAAACTCCATCGAGTATCAACCCAGAGTCCTCAAATCTTCCTCAAACCTTCCTCACACCTTCCTCATAGCTTCCTCACACCTTCCTCACACCTTCCTCAAACCTTCCTCACAGCTTCCTCACACCTTCCTCAAACCTTCCTCACACCTTCCTCACACCTTCCTCACACCTTCCTCACACCTTCCACAAACCTTCCTCACACCTTGTTCACACCTTGTTCACACCTTCCTCACACCTTCCTCACACCTTGTTCACACCTTCCTCACACCTTCCTCACGCCTTCCTCACTCCTTCCTCACACCTTCCTCACACCTTGTTCACACCTTCCTCAAACCTTCCTCACACCTTCCTCATATATTCCTCACACCTTCCTCACACTTTTATCACACCTTCCTCATATGTTAAACTTTTCATTCCTGGGATCATTCTTGTGAACCTCCACTGAACACGCTCCAAGTTCAGTACTTTCTCCCTGAGATATAGAGCCCAAAACTGTGCACAATACTCCAAATGTGGTATGACTAGAGCTTTATAGAGTCTCAGAAGTGCATCCCTGCTTTTATATGACGGGCAGAGGGGGTGGGGTGGCCATGTTGGTAAGGGATGATAGAGGGGACCTAGAATCCGGGGATGTAGAGTCAGTGTGGTTAGAGCTGAGAAATTCTAAGGGTAAAAAGACCCTATTGGGAGTTATCTACAGGCCCCCAAACAGTAGTCTGGATGTCGGATGTAAGTTGAATCAGGAGCTGAAATTGGCCTGTTGCAAAGATGTTACTACAGTTGTTATGGGGGATTTCAACATGCAGGTAGACTGGGAAAATCAGGATGGTATTGGACCTCAAGAAAGAGACTTTGTGGAGTGCCTTCGAGATGGTTTCTTAGAACAGCTGGTGCTGGAGCCTACCAGGGAGAAGGCAATTCTGGATCTGATGTTGTGCAACAAACCAGAATTGATCAGGGACCTCAAAGTGAAGGAGCCATTGGAAAGTAGTGACCATCATACAATAAGCTTCAATCTGCAATTTGAGAGGGAGAGGGTACAATCGGAAGTGACAATATTTCTGTTAAATAAAGGGAACTATGGAGCTATGAGGGAGGAGCTGGCCAAAGTTCAATGGTGCAATACCTTACCAGGGATGACAGTGGAGGAACAATGGCAGATATTTCTGTGTATAATGCAGAAATTGCAGGATCAGTTCATTCCAAAAAGGAAGAAAGACCCTAGGAGGAGGCATGAGTGGCCGTGGCTAACGAGGGAAGTTAAGAAACATATACTTTTTCTCTTTTAACTTTATAACATAGCAAAGGTAAGTGGGTAAATGGAGGACTGGGAAGCTTTTAAAGAACAACAGAGGATTACTAAGAAGGAAATACGCAGGAAAAATAATGAGGTACGAAGGTAAACTGGCCAAAAATATAAAGGAGGAAAGTAAAACCTTTTTTAGGTATGTGTAAGGTAAAAAAACGGTTAAGACTAAAATTGGGCCCTTGAAGACAGAAACAGGGGAATATATTACGGGGAACAAAGAAATGGCAGAAGAATTGAATTGGTACTTCAGATCTGTGTTTACTGGGGAAGACACAAGCAATCTCCCAGAGGTAACAGTGGCTGAAGGACCTGAACTTGAGGGAATGTACATTTGCCAGGAATTGGTGTTGGACAGACTGTTAGGTCTGAAGGTTGATAAGTCCTCAGGGCCTGATGGTCTACATCCCAGGGTACTGAAGGAGGTGGCTCGAGAAATCATGGATGCGTTGGTGATTATTTTCCAGAGTTCGATAGATTCGGGATCAGTTCCTGCGGATTAGAGGGTGGCTAATGTTGTACCACTTTTTAAGAAAGGTGGGAGAGAGAAAGCAGGGAATTATAGACCAGTTAGTCTGACTTCAGTGGTGGGAAAGATGCTGGAGTCCATTATAAAGGTTGAAATTATGACACATCTGGATAGTAGTAACAGGATAGGTCAGAGGCAGCATGGATTTATGAAAGGGAAGTCATGCTTGACTAATCTTCTGAAATTTTTTGAGGATGTAACTCTGAAGATGGACGAGGGAGATCCAGTAGATGTAGTGTACCTGGACTTTCAGAAAGCTTTTGATAAAGTCCCACATAGAAGGTTAGTGAGCAAAATTAGGGCGCATGGTATTGGGGGCAAAATACTAACTTGGATTGAAAGTTGGCTGGCTGATAGGAAACAAAGAGTAGTGATAAACGGCTCCATTTCGGAATGGCAGGCAGTGACCAGTGGGGTACTGCAGGGATCAGTGCTGGGACCACAGCTTTTTACAATATATATTAATGATATAGAAGATGGTATTAGTAATAACGTTAGCAAATTTGCTGATGATACGAAGCTGGGTGGCAGGGTGAAATGTGAGGAGGATGTTAGGAGATTGCAGGATGACCTGGACAGGTTAGGTAAGTGGTCAGATGCATGGCAGATGCAGTTTAATGTGGATAAGTGTATGGTTGTCAACTTTGGTGGCAAGAACAGGAAGGCAGATTACTACCTAAATGGAATCAATTTAGGTAAAGGGGCAGTACAAAGAGATCTGGGTGTTCCTGTACACCAGTCAATGAAGGTAAGCATGCAGGTACAGCAGGTAGTGAAGAAGGCTAATAGCATGCTGGCCTTCATAACCAGAGGGATTGAGTATAGAAGCAAAGAGGTTCTTCTGCAGCTGTACAGGGCCCTGGTGAGACCACACCTGGAGTACTGTGTGCAGTTCTGGTCTCCAAATTTGAGGAAAGACATTCTGGCTATTGAGGGAATGCAGCGTAGGTTCACGAGGTCAATTCCTGGAATGGCGGGACTACCTTTCGCTGAAAGACTGGAGCGACTGGGCTTGTGTACCCTTGAGTTTCGAAGACTGAGGGGGGATCTGATTGAGAAGTATAAGATTATTAAAGGATTGGACACTCTGGAAGCAGGAAACATGTTTCCGCTGATGGGTGAGTGCTCAACCAGAGGACACAGCTTAAAAATACAGGGTAGGCCATTTAGGACAGAGATGAGGAGAAACTTCTTCACCCAGAGTGTGGTGGTTGTGTGGAATGCTCTGCCCCAGAAGGCAGTGGAGGCTCAGTCTCTGGATTCATTTAAGAAAGAGTTGGATAGATCTCTCAAGGATAGTGGAATCAAGGGATATGGAGATAAGGCAGGATCAGGATACTGATTAAGGATGATCAGCCATGATCATATTGAATGGTGGTGCAGGCTTGAAGGGCAGAATGGCCTACTCCTGCACCTATTGTCTACTGTCTAATGCACCTAACACTATGGGCAATTTAGCATGACCAATTTACCTGGACTGCACATCTTTGAACTGTGGGAGGAAACCCACACAGACACAGGGAGAATATACAAACTCCACACAGACAGTTGGCCGAGGCTAGAATCGAACCCAGGTCCCTGGTGCTGTGAGACAGCAGTGCTAGCCACTGTGCCACCCCACTTAATCTAATCAGAAGTAATAGCTACCATTTAACAAACGTTTAAACCATCTCCTGTTTACCCCAGGTCAGAAATCACCCAAGCCTTGCAAAAACAATACAAGTTTGTCCATCTTTATACCCAATGCACTCCAATTCTGGTAGCATCTTGGTAAACCTCTTTTGCATCCTCTCCAACGCCTCCACATCCATCCTATAGTGGCAACCAGATCTGTGTACAATACTCCAAATGCCACCTAGCTAGAGTATAAATAGCTGCAACATGACTTGCCAACTTTTATACTCAATACCTCAACAGATGAAGGCAAGCATGCCAAATGCCTTCCTTCCCACCGTAACCACTCATGCTGCACTCTCAGAGAGCTATGGACTTGCACCTCAAGATCCCTCTGCACATCAACGCATCTAAGGATCCTGCCATTTAATATATACATTCCAAAATGCATCACCTCACATTTGACCATATTAAACTCTGCCACTTCACACAACTTTCTGACTTTGCTGTATCCTGCTGTATCCTTTGACAATCCGTCTCACTATCCATAACTCCACTGATTTTTGTGTCATTTGTAAACATACTAAGTAGATCATCCAAATCACTTGCCATACGTTGCAAACAACAGAGGTCCCAGTATTGATTCTTGTGGAGCTCCCCCAGTCATTAAAGGGACCCCTCCACAACTACTCTCTGATGACTATGACCAAGCTAATTTTGTATGCAATTTACCAACGTCCAACACGATATTTAAATATAATTTGGGACAGCCCAAAGCTCATGAAACAAGAATTCTTTATTCCACAGGCATCAGGTCAGTACCAATAGGAAGGGAATTAAGGATAAACTGTAACAAATATGATATCCATATGAAAGTAAGCCTGTGGTTTACAAATGGTTGAGAAATTTCTGTGTTTGTGTAATCTATCTCCCCATGAGACCTCCTTCCATCCCCAAAAGACATCTTTGCTTCCAGAGCAGGTTCATTTGGCTGCCCTGCTCAGTGTCTGTTCCTCACCTTCACCACCTGCTGACAGAGGTCCTCTTACAGAGTGAAGAATTTATACTCCAGGTTAGCCCATAGGCTGAGTGATATATTCACAGCATCTCCACAACTTAAACCTAGCAGTGCAATTTGTAATCTTACCTGACTGACACTCCATCCACCACCTTTAATATTCACTTCCTTTACTGCTAATGTATAGCAGCAATGTACACTGTCTATAGCTGTTATGAGGAAAGGACCCTGACCCTAACAACCACAAGCAGCTGACTGTCAAACTCCTGGACTGGTATCAGAGATGACACTCTGCCAGGCAACTTGACTGACAGGGGCCACACTGTGGCTCAATGGTTAGCACTGCTGTTTCACAGCACCAGAGAGAGGGTTCAATTCTACCCTCGCGTGACTGTCTGGTGTGGAGTTTACACATTCTCCCGTATCTGTGTGGGTTTCCTCCCACAGTCCAACAATGTGCAGGTTAGGTGGATTGGCCATAGGTAATGTGGGGGTTATGGGGAGAAGGTGTTTTTCTCCCTGGAGGTTCAGTGAGACCCAATGGGCCAAATGGCTTCTAGCTGTAACGATTCTGTAAAGATGCACTGGGACAACTACTGAGGTTCCTTAGATAGCATCTTCCAAAGCCATAACCTCTATCACCCAGGAAACACTAACTGCAAGTTTTACACCGTAAGACACAGGAGCAGAAATTAGGCCATTCAACCCGTTGAGTCTATTCAGCTTGCAATCATGGCTGATGAGTTTCTCAACCCATTCTCCCGCTTTCTTTCCATAACCCAATCAAGAATATACCTCTGTCTTAAATATACTCAAAGATCAAGTGTCCACAGCTTTCTGTTGTCGTAAATTCCATAGATTCACCACTCTCTGGCTGAAGATGTTTATCCTTATCTCTATTCTAAAAGGTCTTCCATTTCCTCTAAGGCTATGTTCCCGGGTCCTAATTTCTCCTACCAATGGGAACATTTTCCCGACATCCACTCTGTCAGGCTACTCAGTATTCCGTAAGTTTCAATTAGACTCCCCTGCCTGCATCCTTCCAAACTCCATCGGGTATCAACCCAGAGTCCTCAAATCTTCCTCACACCTTCCTCATACCTTCCTCACACCTTCCTCAAACCTTCCTCACACCTTCCTCATACCATCCTCCTACCTTCCTCACACCTTCCTCATATATTCCTCAAACCTTCCTCAGACCTTCCTCCTACCTCCCTCACACCTTGTTCACACCTTCCTCACACCTTTCTCACACCTTCCTCACACCTTCCTCACACTTTTATCACACCTTCCTCATATGTTAAACTTTTCATTCCTGGGATCATTCTTGTGAACCTTCACTGAACACGCTCCAAGTTCAGTACTTTCTCCCTGAGATATAGAGCCCAAAACTGTGCACAATACTCCAAATGTGGTATGACTAGAGCCTTATAGAGACGTGCTTTTATATTCACGTCTTCTCAAACTAAATGCCTAACGACTGCCTCACCCTGTGAGTTTATCTTGAGGGAAGCCTGGACTAGAACTCTTTCCACTTCAGACTCCTGAATTTTTTCCCAATTTGGAAAATAGTCCATGCATCTATTCTTCCTCCCAAAGTGCATGACCTCACACTTTCCCACATTGTACTCCATCTGTCAGTTCTTTGCCCACTCTCCTAACCTGTCCAAATCCTTCTGTAGCCTCCCTGCCTCTTCAATGCTACCTGTCCCTTTACCTATCATTTGCAAACTTAGCCAGAATGCCCTCAGTTCCTTCATCTAGGTCATTAATGTATAAAGTGAAAAGTTGCCGTCCCAACACTGAGCCTTGTGGAACAATACATCACTGGCTGCCATCCTGAGGAGGACCCTTCTATCCCCACTCTCTGCTTTCTGTCAGGACGCCAATCTTCCCTCCATGCTAGCACCTTGCTTCTGACACCATGGGCCCTTATCTTACTCAGTAGCCTGCTGTGAGACACCTTGTCAAAGGCCTTCTTGAAGTCCAGGTAGGTGACATCCATTGGCTCTCCTTGGTCTAACTTGATTGACTTTCTCAAAGAATTTGAACCGATGTGTCAGACAGGAGTTCCTCTAGATGAAACCATGCTGACTTTGCCCTATTTTACCATACACTTCCAAGTATTCAGAAAGCTCATCTTTCACAATGATGGAATAAGCTGCCAGAGAAAGTGGTGGAGGCTGGTGCAATTACAGCATTCAAACTCCATCTAAATGGGTATATGAATATGAAGGGTTTAGAGTGATATGGACCAAGTGCTGGCAAATGGGAGATTAATTTAGGATATCTGGTCGGCATGGACGAGTTGGCCTAAAGGGTCTGTTTCCGTTCTGTACGTCTGTATGATACCAAGCTCCTTAGATTGCAAATTCCAAACTCACAACCTCAATGACCCAGATAACACTACCTGCACGTTCTGACCCTGGTAGGGTCCAAGTCCAGGCAACATCAGGAGGTGGAGAAGGGAACTGAAGAAGGGTCACACCCCAAATGTCAGCGTCACCTCCTGATGCTGCCTGGCTCACTGTGCTCTTCCAGCCTCCTGCCTGTCTACCTTGGATTCCAGCATCTGCAGTTTGTTTTAAGTTTTGGTCTCTGGGTCAAATTCCTGGTATATATTCATAGCAGGTGGACGGTAGCGGTTTAAACACCTTGAGGAGAGATGGGAGTGAGGTGACATCCACATCCCAAAGCAGAACGAGAAATGAAGAGGATTTTGAAGGGAAGTTTAGCACACCTTGCTGGGGTTATGAGGCATTTTGGTGGGGGGGAGGGGGGGCAATTATCTTGCACTTTCCCAACTAGCTGGGGTCAGATTACAGAGGGAGAAGCTGGAGGCTGAAGACAGACTCAGAATTGCTCGCTCACTGCCTCTCTCTCTCTCTCTGTAGGTTGTGCATTTGGGAAAAGGGTGGTAAGAGGTGAAGGAAGCCCCTAAAGCCGGCCAGGACCCTCCCTGCTGCAGCACGGTGGCGGTGGTGATGGTGGGGTGGAGGTGGGGAGCGTGCCATGCCGGTTCCAATTCCGAACTGCGCGGCTGCATTTCGAAAGTCGCCTCTGTTCCCCCCCACCCCTCGGAGCGGACCCCGTGTGGCCGAGAGTGAATGCACCAGAAATAAGGCGATGAGCACCTCCGGAGACAGCTCGGACATCTCGAGGGAGAGCAGCCGAGTGGCAGCGACCCATCCCCGCGGGAGTTTCAGTAGCCAAGTAACCGAGCTCTCCCTTCAGATCAAATCCAGTCCAGCATTTCACCTCCACCCTCATGCTCCTTTCAGATTCTGACTTGCTCACTAATTACCTCCTCGAGTCCTGCCCCCCCTCCCCATCACCAACTTAGCATCTCGACTCCCTCGATTCTACTGAAATCCAGGTCCTCCCCTTCCCACAGGAGGGAGGCCACTCGGCCCTGAGTGCCTCTGTTGGCTCTTGAGCCTGTGTCCCTCCCCCCCCTAACCTTGCAGAGAGTGGGGGTCAACTGGGCATTTTCCCAGGCAGGCTGCAGTGGTGGGCAATCCCACACTTTAGCTTTTTACGATCTATGCAATCTGGCATGGTGGCTCAGTGGTTAGCACTGCTGCCTCACAGTGTCAGAGGACCTGGGTTCAATTCCTGCCTTGGAGTTAGCATGTTCTCCCGTGTCTGCGTGGCTATCCTCTGAGTACTCTGGTTTCCTCCCACAGTCGAACGATGTGTGGGTCTGCTGAATTGGCCATGCTAAATTGTCCATAGTGTTAGGTGTAGGGGAATGGGTCTGGGTCGGTTGCTCTTCGGAGGGTCAGTGTGGACTTGTTGGGCCAAAGGGCCTGTAGGGAATCTCATCTAAAAAGCTTAAACAAAAAGTCATGTATTTATATTTACTGATTGTACAAAGGTCGGTGAGACTCTTAAGTTGTGAGGAAGACAAACAGCGGTTGCAGGCCGGGAGTGGGCAACAAGACAGCAAATGGAATATAGTACAGGGAGCTGTGAGGTTATTCATTTTAGTAATACTTCGTAAAAAGATTGTTGATGCTTCAAAACATTGATGTTCGGGGAGAATTACAATGTTTCCGAGACGGTGACAAGCTAACAGGTACTGCAAGAAATTCAGGTGGCAACTGGCACATGGGATGTTATTGCAGTTTGCAATAATTGGAATGCAAGAATAGGGCAAACTTGCTACAGTTGTTACAGGACTTTGGTGGGACCCCAGCAGGATCACTATTTTGACCTCCATATCGAAGGAAGGATTGGATGAAGTATTGTGAAGATTCACTGGATTTATACCTGTTATGAGAAGGTAGTGCAATGATAAGAAGCTGAGTTAACTGGCTCTCTATACTCAGAGTTTAGAAAGAGAGAGATGATTTCATTAAAACTTACAAGATCCTGAAGAGGCCTGATTGGTTCGGCACTGAGAGGTTGTTTCCCCCTGTCTGTGGAATCAAAACCAGAACCGTACAGCCTGAGGTTAATCATTCAGGGCTGAGATGAAGCAGGTTAAACCCCCACTAGTTATCTTTCTCTCACTAATGATAGAGCAGCCCTACGGTCTTCTGGGACTGTAGAATCTTAATCTTTCATGTAGAAAAAGTTTAACTTTTAGTCTGCTCTAGAATATTGACATTCATATAAGATTTTAATAGAACTCAATTTTTTCTAATACCTTATCATTGGTGCATTTAATGCAATTTCCTTCGGCAAGATGACTTTGCATTTCGTATTGCCATACTGCATTATCCAAAAACCACAATACCAGGACCATTGTACAATGTCCCAATTTAAGCAACAACATGTGATTCTTGTTTGCCTTGTTGAGCTGGCAGAACTACGCTAAAGCTGTTCGGCACACAATGTCGATGTTTTGTGTAATTAATAGGTTTCCCAGCTTCTTCCTGTTCCAAAGAAGGACCATTTCAGAACATTAAACTCTGCCTCTGTCCAGACATGCCACTGGACCTGCTGACTTTCTCCATTCTCATATTTCCAGCATCTGTGGTATTTTGCTTTAATTTGATGGACGAGATTTGTCCCCTTTGGAGAAAAAAACCCAAGTGTTTCTTGTCTTTTAGCTGCCACATCCCAACCCTTTGTGGAGCTGGAGTGATGAGGGTCCTGCGAAGGAGGAAGGAAGGAAGGAAGGTGGATGGTGCAAGTTAGTGTACTCTGTTTCTCACAAACCCATACATGTTACAACAGGATATAGCCTGCAGACAGTCATGAGTACCCCTGACTAATAGGACAGTTGGATTTGTAACTACTCAAGCCATCTACCTACAGGGTAGCAGAAAAGGAGAAAGGTCTTAGAGTCACTGAGATGTAAAGCATGGAAACAGACCCTTCGGTCCAACCTGTCCATGCCGACCAGATATCCCAATCCAATCTAGTCCCACTTGCCAGCACCCGGCCCATATCCCTCCAAACCCTTCCTATTTATATACCCATCCAAATGCCTCTTAAATGTTGTAATTGTACCAGCCTCCACCACGTCCTCTGGCAGCTCATTCCATACTCGTACCACCCTCTGCATGAAAATGTTGCCCCTTAGGTCTCTTTTATATCTTTCCCCTCTCACCCTAAACCTATGCCCTCTAGTTCTGAACTCCCCCACCCTAAGGAAAAGACTTTGTTTATTTATCCTATCCATGACCCTCATAATTTTGTAAACCTCTATAAGGTCACCCCTCAGCCTCCAAAGCTCCGGGGAAAACAGCCCCAGCCTGTTCAGCCTCTCCCTATAGCTCAAACCCTCCAACCCTGGCAACATCCTTGTAAATCTTTTCTGAACCCTTTCAAGTTTCACAACATCTTTCCGAAAGGAAGGAGACTAGAATTGCACGCAATGTTCCAATAGTGGCCTAACCAATGTCCTGTACAGCCGCAACATGACCTCCCAACTCCTGTACTCAATACTCTGACCAATAAAAGAGAACATACCAAACGCCTTCTTCACTATCCTATCTACCTGCGACTCCACTTTCAAGGAGCTGTGAATCTGCACTCCAAGGTCTCTTTGTTCAGCAACACTCCCTAGGACCTTACCATTAAGTGCATTAGTCCTGCTAAGATTTGCTTTCCCAAAATGCAGCACCTCACATTTATCTGAATTAAACTCCACCTGCCACTTCTCAGCCCATTGACCCATCTGGTAAAGATCCCATTGTAACCTTCTTCGCTGTCCAATTTTGGCATCATCTGCAAACTTACTAACTATACCTTTTATGTCTTTGTGCCCAATAAATTTGGAGGGTGACTGGTGTAAGCTGAATGAACCAGGGTCAGTAACTGCAATGGTGTTCATTAGTGGGAGAGCACTTTGGAACCTGTGATCATAATTCTATTAGTTTTAGAATAATTATGGAAAAGGATATGATTAGATTACTTCCAGTGTGGAAACAGGCCCTTTGGCCCAACAAGTCCACACCAACCCTCTGAAGAGCAACCCATCCCTTCACCTAACACTATGGGCAACATAGCGTGACCAATTCACCTAACCTGCACTTTTGTGGACTGTGGGAGGAAGCCAGAGCACCTCACGCAGACACAGGGAGAACGTGCAAACTCCACACAGACAGTTGCCTGAGGCAGGAATTGAACCCAGGTCTTTGGTGCTGCGAGGTAGCAGTGCTAACCACTGTGCCATCGTGCCTTGTATGAAGCTTATGCTCCGTAATTGGAGTGAGACAGGTTTTGATGGTGTGAGACGGAAACTTAGAAAAGTTGATTGGAGTAGATTGTTTGCACGTAAAGGGTTGACTGGCAAGTGTGAGGCTTTCGCAAGTGAGATCGCAGGAGTTTCGAGGCATTATGTTCTTGTGAAAGTGCAGGGTAAGGCTGGTAAGATGAGGGTACAATGGATGAATAAAGTTATTGAGGCTCTGGTCAAGAATAAGAAGGAGTCATATATTGATATAGACAACTGGGATCAATTGAATCTGCTGGAGATTAAGAGGGGTGTAGGTGCATTCTTAAGATGGAAATCAGAAGGCCTAAAAAGGAGAAATGAAGTAGCCTTGGTAGATAAGGTTAAGAATAATTCAAAGAGATTCTACAAGTACATGAGGAGCAACTAGGGAGAGGTAAGGGCCCATTAAAGATCAACAAGGCTGTCTATATGTGGAACTACAGGAGATGGGGGAGACTAAATGAATATTTTGTGTCGGTGTATACTGTGGAGAAAGAAATAGCAGCTAGAGAATTCGGGGGAAGTTAGGATCGATGTCTTGAAAACAGTCCACCTTACAGAGGAGGAGGTTTTTAAAAACAAAACCATAAATGGATATCTCTTCAGGGCCTGATCATGTAAATCGCAGGAGTTTGTAGGAAGTTAGAGAATAAATTATAGGGGCACTAGCAGAGATGTTTTGTATCATCTATATCAACAGGTGAGGTGCCGGAGAACTAGAGCAGGAGCAAATGTTGTGTCTTTACTTAAGAAAGGCTGTAAGGAGAAGCTGGCAAACAATAAAGTTACTTCCTCAAAGAATTCGAACAGATTTGTCAGGCATGACCTCCCCTTGATGAAACCAAGCTGACTTTGCCCTATTTGACCATGCACTTCCAAATATTCAGAAATCTGACAATGGATTCCAGGATCCTACCCACACCTGAGGTTAGGCTAATCAGTCTGTAATTTTCCATCTCCTTCCTTCCTCCCCTTTTTAATGGAAATGTAACATTAACGATTTTCCACTCCTCTGGGACCCTCCCTGATTCTAACGATTCCTGAAAGATCACCACTAACGCCCCCACTATCTCTTCAGCTATCTCCCTTAGAACTCCGTGGTGTGGGACTTTGAGTAGTGTTGTTGGACAGAGAAACTCAGGGGTTCAGGTACGTAGTTCTTTGAAAGTTGCAACACAGGTGCACAAGGTGGTTAAGCAAGCACTTAGCATGCTTTCCTTCATTGCTGAGGCCATTGGGTACAGGAGTTGGGACATCATGTTGAGGTTGCACAGAATGTTGGCAAGACCACCTTTGGAGTACTGTGTACCATTCTGATTATCATGCTTTAGGAAGGATGTTACTAAATTGGAGAGGGTTCAAAAAAGATTGACCAGGACGTTGCCGAGACTGGAGGGGTTGAGTCACAAGGAGAGGCTGAATAGGCTGGGGTGTTTTTCATTGGAGCATAGTGGATAGAGGGGTGCCCTTATAGAGGTTAATAAAATCATGAGGTCACAGATAAGAAGACTAGCAAGCACCCTAAGGCGCGGCAGTTCAAAACTAGGGGTCACAGTTTGAAGGTGAAAGGAGAAAGGTTTAAAAGGGGCCTGAGGGGTAACGTTTTCAATCAGAGGGTGGTACGTGTGTGGAGTGAACTTCCAGCGGAAGTGTTAGATGCGGGTACAGGTGCAAGGTTTAAAAGGTATTTGGATAGGTGCAAGAATAGGAAAGGTTTGGGCCAGGAGCAGGCAAGTGGGACTAGTTCAGTTTGGGAACATGGTCATCACGGTTGAGTTGTTTGAATGCTGTACGACTCTATACGGCTCCATCAGAGGGTTGTGAATGCCTGGAATCCCAGGCCCCGGGAAGTGGTGGATGCTCCATCGGTGAATGTGCTTCAGGCTGGGACAGATCTGTAGCCTCTCAGGGAATCAGGGGAGCAAGCAACAAGTGAAGCTGACCTGCCATGATCATGGTGGCCATGGTTCATGGGTGTGAAAGCAAATGTTACTGCTGGATAATGTAGTGTTCACAATGCTGTGAAACATGGGAACAGGAGGAGGCCATTCAGCCTTCATAAAGCCAGTTCCACAATTCAGCTGTGTCATGGCTGCTCTGTGCCTTGATTATGTTTATTCACCTTGATATCATATTCCATAAAACCCTTACCCAACAAAAATCTATTCATTTGAATTTGGAAAGTTTTAATTGACCTCCACCTTGTAGATAAGGCAGCACACACCGCATTTAGTGGACGATACAAACAGGGTCACTGATCTTCCTTGTCCATAGAATATTTCCATGTGAACATTTTCCACTGAAGTCCTGTTTCATCGATCATGTTTTAGTCTGCGTGAGATTGGCACAAAAATGAAGTGCAATTTCATTTGTGAAATAGTTAGCAAATGGCAATTGGGAAAACGTGGAGTAAGGTAACGAGTATTTACTCAAAGAATCAAAAATGACAAACATTAAACAGCTACAGTTAGCAATTATAGATACATTTCAATTTATTTTGGCATGTGAGTGTTGTAGATAAGGTCAGCATTTATTTCGCTTGAGAAGATATTGGCAAGTAACCTTTTTGGATTGTTAAGTACACGGGGTAACTACAGGTACAGTTCTGGCAGAAAAAGATTTCCAATGACTCTGAAGGAATACCAATATATTTCCAAGTCAGAATGGTGAGTGGCTTGGAGGGGAACTTGCAAATGGTGGTGTTCCCATGTATCTGCCTCCCTAGTCCTTCTAGATGATAAATGTTGGTGGTTTGGAAGGTGTTGGTGAATTCACCAACGCGTCTTGGTGAATTTCTGCAGCGCATCTTATAGATGGTACGCACTGTGTGCCAGGTGTGGAAGGAGTGAATGTCGGAGGTGGAAGATGGAGTGCCAATCAAGCAGATATCTTCGAACAGGATGGAGTCAAGCTTCGTGTCTTTAAACAATACATGGGCAATATATTGTTTATAATATTTCTGGGTGAATTTAGCTGCTGTCGTTTGCACCAACATTTCCTGACATGCTCCTCTGATGTGACAGTCTAATGTTTCATTTGTTTCTGTTGCGAGTTCAAATCCTACTTCCTTTTATTCCACAGGAGTCCACACTCGATAATGAAGAGTCCGATCACCATGTGAGTCAGTGTCATGATTCTTTTATTCATGCGGTTGAAGTGAAAATGCTGTTTGTTCATATAATGAAAATTACACAATCAGAGTGAGGGTTAAAAACAATCAGCACACTGTTAGATTGCTCAGAGTCTGATATCAGGGAGTGCCAGTCAGTCCCAGCCTCACTGCTTCATGTCTGACCACCAGCCACATCTCACACACTCACACTCCTTGTCATACTCGCTATCACACACCATCTTACACACTCCCTGTCACACTCCATCTCACACACTCCCTGTCACACACCATCTCACACACTCCCTGTCACACTCCATCTCACACACTCCCTGTCACACACCATCTCATACACTCCCTGTCACACACCATCTTACACACTCCCTGTCACACTCCATCTCACACACTCCCTGTCACACACCATCTCACACACTCCCTGTCATACTCCATCTCATACACTCCCTGTCACACACCATCTTACACACTCCCTGTCACACAGCATCTCACACACTCCCTGTCACACTCCATCTCACACACTCCCTGTCACACTCCATCTCATACACTCCCTGTCACACACCATCTTACACACTCCCTGTCACACTCCATCTCACACACTCCCTGTCACACTCCATCTCACACACTCCCTGTCACACTCCATCTTACACACTTCCTGTCACACACCATCTCATACACTCCCTGTCACACTCCATCTTACACACTCCCTGTCACACACTATCTTACACACTCCTTGTCACACACCACCTCACACACTCCCTGTTACACACCATCTCATACGCTCCCTGTCACACACTCATGTTCTGACACTCCCTGTAACACTCAGTCTGTCACGTTCATCACCCTCTCCATCTCTCTTCCTGTCAGTCTCTGTCACACGTTCCCTGTCACACTCCTGTCTCTGTGGTTATGCCCCTCGCTGCCTCACTCCCTCCTCTCTCATACCTACATAGTAATCCAGAGTCCCAAGCTAATGGTGTGAGGAAATGGCTTCACATCTCACAGTGGCACATTGAAATTGAAGGTCAGTTTTAAAATCTGGAATAAAAAGCTCGGCTAATCATGGCGATGTAACTGTTGTCAATTGTTCCTAAGAAACAATCTGGTTCACTTCAGGGAAGGAAACTGTCATCCTGACCCAGTCTGGCCTACATGTGACTCGAGACTCACAGCAATGTGGTTGACTCTTAACTGCCCTCTGGGCAATTACGGATGGGCAATGGACACCAGCAACACCCTCATCCCATGAATGAATGTCAGAGACTGGTCCTCTCTCATTCTATTGCACTCCCTGTTCCTGCTGCTCCCCCCAAGCCTGACTGCAGTCTGTTGAGCTCAAACTCCTGATGCCCTTTACAAAACCCTTGCCAACTTTGTCCTGACCATGGCCAGCCCCTTCCCCCCGGACTGAAGAGTCAGGTTTACACTGTGCACACTTCTGTTTCTGGGCAGTGCGGTGCATTCATCCCTTTTCCCAACTCCCCCCAGCCCCTGCAACGGGCCATTGCTTATTCAGATCACGTACCCCGGTAACGTCCTGTACACGGCAGAGTGCCAGAACCATCAAATGGGGTGGGGGAGTGCGACCTACACTCAATGACCTGGAGGCTAGGCCTACACTGTGGTTGCAGGCCCGGAGCCTGGCCCAGTCAGGTTGGCTGGCGTGAGGCCCCACCGATCGAAATGGCTGGGTGGGCGGTGGCTGGGAAGGGGAGAGGGAGTTGCAGCTCCTTTAAAGCTGACCTCCCGGCCCTCCCAGCCCCAAAAGGCTCTCGCACCGAGTGAGGCATCGGATTGAGGAAAGTCCAAACCCAAACTGCGGACGCCAAGAGATCGGACCGAGGAAACAGGAATCGTTGGAGAGACTTGGCCCACTGGCGGAGAGAGAAAGCAGGGCCGACATTCCGGGAGATCCGGTGAACTTCCTTTGGAAGCCGCCTGGAAACGTTGGCTCGGCTTTCTCTCTCCCCGCACGGACCTCCACTGAGTCCCTCTAGTGCTCCCGTTCTCCTCCCAACCCCAGGCCCAGGCCAGCTGTCCTGCCCCCTGTGGCGATCGTGGGTTGACAAACAGAGGTGGGTAGGTCAGGGGGGAATGGGCGCTTCCTCAGGAATGAAACACAAGACTACTTCCCTCTCAACCAGTTGGATTGTTGATTGTTCCAAGCTGCTGTTTCACTCTTCTCAATTCTGCCTTTCCCTCCACAGGCAACACATCACCATCCAAGGGAAGAGGTCGCGGTGAGTTAGGGATTTGATTTTATCTGAAGTTGACTGTGTCCGGGCTTCCAGCCAGCCCCAAAATGGCCGGGGCTGCGCGGGCTGGCATAGTGCGATCCCAAACCACACTGCCCGTCAGGGAGCACTCGGCTGGGGATCGCGAAAATGTCACAAGTGATCGCAACGTGGGAGGCCATTCCCACCCTCCACCCAACAAAACGGGCCTCTGAAAGTTCACCTCAGGGAATGGACGAGTCAGCACAGATGGGTCAGGCCAAAGGGTCTCGTTTCTGGAGTCAAAGAGAAATGACCAGCGCAGGAGCAGTTACACATCACTGGGACTGCACACAGCATCTGGGAGTGGCCGGGGATCTCAGAGCCTGATCAGCTATGTGTCTGTGTCCGAGGCTGATCAGTGATCTTCGAGAGATTGATTAAATCATGAGGGACATGGATAGGGTAAATAGACATTTCCCTGGGGTGGGGGAGTCTAGAACTAGAGGGTCTAGGGTGACAGGGGAAAGATTTAAAAGGGATCTGAGGGACAACTTTTTTACACAGAGGGTGGTGTCTGTATGGAATGAGCTGCCAGAGGATGTGGTGGAGGCTGGTACAATAACAACATTTAAAAGGCATCTGGATGGGTATATGAATAGGAAGGGTTTGGAGGGATTTGGGCCAAGTGCTTGGCAAATGGGATTAGATTTGTTTGGGATATCTGGTCGGCATGGATGAGTTGGACCGAAGGGTCTGTTTCTGTGCTGTCCATCTCTATGACCCTATGACATTAACATACGGGCTGGACATTAAAGCCAACCCCACTTCCCTCACGTCAGTCTCCCTTGTGTCACATCCTGCCCCCGAGACAGAAGATTGCAGATTCAATTCCACTCAGGAGCCCTGACTGGATAACCCAAGGTACAACTCCCTGTACAGTACTGACGGAGTGCTCCACTGCAAGATGGGCTGTCTTTTGACGAGATGTTAAATTAAGACTCAACCTCTTCTCTCAAGTTGGCCATTACAAAATCCCACGGTATCTATGGAAGAAGGCTGCGGGAGTGTGTGGATGAAGATTGACTTCATTTTAAAAAGTCCCCTCCCACCCAGCGTCCTGACCAATATTTATCCCTCACCATGAGAGAATATCTGGTTATTATCTCATCGTTATTAATGGGAGCCTGCTGTGCATGAATTGGCTTTACCTCCAGTGGCTGTAATTCAGAGGGACCTCATTTGGCTGTGAAGGTGTTTGGGAATGGATACGAAGGTGCTATGTAAATGCACCTCCTTTCTGCTCTGCTGTTGGATGGATGTGCTGACAGCCTGTTATAAGTGTCCAGGCTCTGGGTCAGCGAAGTGGGGGGGGTAGGGTGCGGGGTGGGTGGGTAATGAATTCCTGTTTGCTGTGCTGTGCGGACCGGTGACAGCGGATGGATCTTGGTGGCTCATCCTTACGTCCAGACCTTGTTCTGCCAGGTCCAGCAGACATTCCGTGTTGTGGCAAAGAAAGTGGTTTTGATGTGTCGGGTCTGTATGCATCTACGCGTAGCGTCGAGAGCCTTCATGGAGGTCTGGGCGACATTGGCAAAATATGCCAGCAAGCAGCAGACTGAAGAGGTAAGGCCATTTATCTGTGGAATCATAGACTGACTACTGCGTAGGAGGAGTCCATTCATCCCGCCCAGCCTGGACTCACCCTCTGTAAGAGCAACTTATCCCTTTCCTTTCCCTGTGGCCTGGTCAATGTTACCTCTTCAAATAACTATTCCCTGATTCCCAGAGTTGAACCTGCCTCCGTTCATTCATCACCCTTCACCAATAGAAAATGTGTCTCCATGTGACCTTTGTCCAGACCCCCTGTGACCTTTGAACAGCTTTCACCCCTGGCCCTTATGTGAGGGGAGCAGCCCCTGTTGATGATTCAGGTGGAATACAGCTGCCTGAGGTGGGGGAGCCTTGGGAAAGGGAAGCTGCATTGAGCTAATGGCAGCACATCGTGGAGGCTGTGGAATGTTATAAGACAGGAATTGACAGGGTTCGGGGCCTATTACATTAACTAATTCATGAGATTGTCTCTTCTTAATCTAATGTTCCTTCCTATTGGCTCAAATCATCTACGATCTATATTGTTGCAATCTAGATGTAAACTGGGGATGCATATTTCAAACCCACATATATCCTTACACATGCACAGACACAAATACACACATATCCTCACACACATACAAACACAAATACACACACATATCCTAACACACGCACAGACACAAATATGCACACACATATCCTCACACACATACAGACACAAATACACACACATATCCTAAAACACGCACAGACACAATTACACACACACATATCCTCACAAATGCAGACACAAATATACACACACATATCCTTACTCACAAGCACAGACACAAATATACACACACATATGCTCACACATGCACAAACACAAATACACACACATATCCACACGCAAGCACAGACACAAATACACACACATATCCTCACACACGCACAGACACAAATACGCACACACATATCCTCACACACGCACAGACACAAATACACACACAGATATCCTCACTCACACGCACAAACACAAATACACATACACATATCCTCAGGCACGCACAGACACAAATACACACACATATATCCTCACTCATGCACAGACACAAATACACACACACATAATCTCACACATGTACAGACACAAATACACACACACACATATCCTCGAACACGCACAGACACAAATATGCATACACATATCCTCACACATGCACAGACACAAATATGCATACACATATCCTCACACATGCACAGACACAAATATAAACACATTTATCCTCATTCACACGCACAGACACAAATATACACACACATTTGCTCGCACACTCACAGACAAAATACACACACACATATCCTCACTCACACGCACAGACACATATATACACACACATATGCTCACAGATGCACAAACACAAATACACACACACATATCCACACACAAGCACAGGCACAAATACACACACATATCCTCACGCACGCACAGACACAAATACACACACACATAATCTCACACACGCACAGACACAAATATGCACACAAATCTGCTCACACACCACAGACACAAATATACACACACATATCCTCACACACAAACAGACACAAATATACACACACATATCCTCACACACGCACAAGCACGAATACACACACATGTCCACATGCACGCACAGACACAAATATACACACATATCCTCACACACGCACAGATACAAATACACACACACATAATCTCACACACGCACAGACACAAATACACACACACATTTCCTCACACACACACAGACACAAATACACACATACATATCCGCACGCACGCACACACAAATATACACACACATATCCTTACACACGCACAGACACAAATAGACACACATTTCCTCACACATGCACAGATACAAATAAACACATACATATCCCCACACACGCACAGACACAATACACACACACATCTCCTCACTCACACACAGACACAAATACACACACATATCCTTACACACACAGACACAAATATACACACACATATGCTCACACATGCACAAACACAAATACACACACACATATCCACACGCAAGCACAGACACAAATTCACACACATATCCTCACACACGCACAGACACAAATGCACACATATATCCTCACACACGCACAGACACAAATACACACACAGATATCCTCACTCACACGCACAGACACGAATACACACACACATCTCCTCACACATGCACAGACACAAATATACGCACACATATCCTTACACACGCAAAGACACAAATATACACACACATATGCTCACACATGCACAAACACAAATACACACACACATATCCACACGCAAGCAGAGACACAAATTCACACACATATCCTCACACACGCACAGACACAAATATGCACACACATATCCTCACACACGCACAGACACAAATACACACACAGATATCCTCACTCACACGCACAGACACAAATACACACACACATCTCCTCACACACGCACAGACACAAATATACACACACATATCCTTGCACACGCACAGACACAAATATACACACACATATGCTCACACACTCACAGACACAAATGCACCCACACATATCCTCACTCACACGCACAGACACACAAATATACACACACGTGCTCACAGAAGCACAAACACAAATACACACACACACATATCCTCATACACACACAGACACAAATACACACACACATATCCTCACACACGCACAGAGGCAAACATACACATATCCCCACACACACACAGACACAAATATACACACACATATGCTCACACATGCACAAACACAAATACACACACACATATCCATATGCAAGCACAGACATAAATACACACACATATTCTCACACACTCACAGACACAAATACACACACACATATCCTCACACACACAGACACAAATATACACACACATATGCTCACACATGCACAAACAAAAATACACACACACATATCCACACGCAAGCACAGACACAAATACACACACATATCCTCACACACACACAGATACAAATACACACACACATATCCTCACACAAGCACACACAGATATCCTCACTCACACGCACAGACACAAATACACATACACATATCCTCAGGCACGCACAGACACAAATACACACACAGATATCCTCACTCACACACAGACACAAATATACACACACATATCCTTACACACGCACAGACATAAATACACACACACATAATCTCACACATGTACAGACACAAATACACACACACATATCCTCGAACACGCACAGACACAAATATACACACACATATGCTCGCACACTCACAGACAAAATACACACACACATATCCTCACTTACACGCACAGACACATATATACACACACATATGCTCACAGGTGCACAAACACAAATACACACCCACATATCCACACACAAGCACAGACACAAATACACACACACATCCTCACGCACGCACAAGCACAAATACACACACATGTCCACACACACGCACAGACACAAATATACGCACATGTCCTCACACACGCACAGATACAAATACACACACACATAATCTCACACACGCACAGACACAAATATACACACAAATATGCTCACACACCACAGACACAAATATACACACACATATCCTCACACACTCACAGACACAAATACACACACAAATCCTCACACAGACACAAATATACACACATATCCTCACACACGCACAGATACAAATACACACACATATCCTCACACATGCACAGACACAAATACGCACACACATATCCTCACACATGCACAGATACAAATACACACACACATATCATTACACACGCACAGACACAAATAGACACACATTTCCTCACACATGCACAGACACAATACACACACACATTTCCTCACACACACACAGACACAAATACACACATACATATCCGCACGCACGCACACACAAATACACACACACATATCCTTACACACGCACAGACACAAATAGACACACATTTCCTCACACATGCACAGACACAATACACACACACATCTCCTCACTCACACACAGACACAAATACACACACACATATCCGCACGCACGCACAGACACAAATACACACACATATCCTCACACACGCACAGACACAAATAGACACACATTTCCTCACACATGCACAGACACAATACACACACACATCTCCTCACTCACACACAGACACAAATACACACACACATATCCGCACGCACGCACAGACACAAATACACACACACATATTCTCACACACACACAGACACAAATATACACACACATATCCTCACACATGCACAGAGGCAAATATACAGACACATGTCCTCACACACACAGTCACAAATATACACACACATATGCTCACACATGCACAAACACAAATACACACACACATATCCACACGCAAGCACAGACACAAATACACACACATATCCTCACACACGCACAGATACAAATACACACACACATATCCTCAGGCACGCACAGACACAAATACACACACAGATATCCTCACTCACACGCACAGACACAAATACGCACACACATATCCTCACTCACACACAGACACAAATATACACACACATATCCTTACACACGCACAGGCATACATACACATACACATAATCTCACACATGTACAGACACAAATACACACACACATATCCTCGAACATGCACAGACACAAATATACACACACATATCCTTACACATGCACAGACACATATATACACACACATATGCTCACAGATGCACAAACACAAATACACACACACATATCCACACACAAGCACAGATACAAATACACACACACATCCTCACGCACGCACAAGCACAAATACACACACATGTCCACACGCACGCACAGACACAAATATACGCACATATCCTCACACACGCACAGATATAAATACACACACACATAATCTCACACACGCACAGACACAAATATAAACACAAATATGCTCACACACCACAGACACAAATATACACACACAGATCCTCACACACTCACAGACACAAATACACACACACATATCCTTACACACGCACAGACACAAATAGACACACATTTCCTCACACATGCACAGATGCAAATACACACACACATCTCACACACGCACAGACACAATACACACACACATCTCCTCACACACGCACAGACACAATTACACACACACATTTCCTCACACATGCACAGATGCAAATACACACACACATCTCACACACGCACAGACACAATTACACACACACATCTCCTCACACACGCACAGACACAATTACACACACATATCCTCACTCACACACAGACACAAATACACACACACATCCGCACGCACGCACAAATACATACACACATATCCTCATACACGCACAGACACAATTACACACACACATCTCCTCACACACGCACAGACACAATACACACACACATATCCTCACTCACACACAGACACAAATACACACACACATATCCTCACACACACACAGACACAAATACACACACACACTTATCCGTACGCACGCACAGACACAAATACACACACACATCTCCTCACACACGAACAGACACAAATACACACACATATCCTCACACGCACAGACAAATACACACACCCATATCCTCACACACGCACAGACACAATCACACACACACATATCATCACACACGGACAAACACATATTCTCACGCACGCACAGACACAAATACACAAACACATTGCCTCACACATGCACAGACACAAATATACACACACATATCCTCATGCACGCACAGACACAAATACATACACACATATCCTTACTCACGCACACACAAAAAAACACACACACATATCCTCACACACGCACAGACACAAATACACACACACATATCCTCACACACACACATAATCTCACACATGTACAGACACAAATACACACACACATATCCTCGAACATGCACAGACACAAATATACACACACATATGCTCGCACACTCACAGACAAAATACACACACACATATCCTCACTTACACGCACAGACACATATATACACACACATATGCTCACAGGTGCACAAACACAAATACACACCCACATATCCACACACAAGCACAGACACAAATATACACACACATCCTCACGCACGCACAAGCACAAATACACACACATGTCCACACACACGCACAGACACAAATATACGCACATGTCCTCACACACGCACAGATACAAATACACACACACATAATCTCACACACGCACAGACACAAATATACACACAAATATGCTCACACACCACAGACACAAATATACACACACATATCCTCACACACTCACAGACACAAATACACACACAAATCCTCACACAGACACAAATATACACACATACCCTCACACACGCACAGATACAAATACACACACATATCCTCACACATGCACAGACACAAATACGCACACACATATCCTCACACATGCACAGATACAAATACACACACACATATCATTACACACGCACAGACACAAATAGACACACATTTCCTCACACATGCACAGACACAATACACACACACATTTCCTCACACACACACAGACACAAATACACACATACATATCCACACGCACGCACACACAAATACACACACACATATCCTTACACACGCACAGACACAAATAGACACACATTTCCTCACACATGCACAGACACAATACACACACACATCTCCTCACTCACACACAGACACAAATACACACACACATATCCGCACGCACGCACAGACACAAATACACACACATATCCTCACACACGCACAGATACAAATACACACACACATATTCTCACACACACACAGACACAAATATACACACACATATCCTCACACATGCACAGAGGCAAATATACAGACACATGTCCTCACACACACAGTCACAAATATACACACACATATGCTCACACATGCACAAACACAAATACACACACACATATCCACACGCAAGCACAGACACAAATACACACACATATCCTCACACACGCACAGATACAAATACACACACACATATCCTCAGGCACGCACAGACACAAATACACACACAGATATCCTCACTCACACGCACAGACACAAATACGCACACACATATCCTCACTCACACACAGACACAAATATACACACACATATCCTTACACACGCACAGGCATAAATACACATACACATAATCTCACACATGTACAGACACAAATACACACACACATATCCTCGAACACGCACAGACACAAATATACACACACATATCCTTACACATGCACAGACACATATATACACACACATATGCTCACAGGTGCACAAACACAAATACACACACACATATCCACACACAAGCACAGATACAAATACACACACACATCCTCACGCACGCACAAGCACAAATACACACACATGTCCACACGCACGCACAGACACAAATATACGCACATATCCTCACACACGCACAGATATAAATACACACACACATAATCTCACACACGCACAGACACAAATATAAACACAAATATGCTCACACACCACAGACACAAATATACACACACAGATCCTCACACACTCACAGACACAAATACACACACACATATCCTTACACACGCACAGACACAAATAGACACACATTTCCTCACACATGCACAGATGCAAATACACACACACATCTCACACACGCACAGACACAATACACACACACATCTCCTCACACACGCACAGACACAATTACACACACACATTTCCTCACACATGCACAGATGCAAATACACACACACATCTCACACACGCACAGACACAATTACACACACACATCTCCTCACACACGCACAGACACAATTACACACACATATCCTCACTCACACACAGACACAAATACACACACACATCCGCACGCACGCACAAATACATACACACATATCCTCATACACGCACAGACACAATTACACACACACATCTCCTCACACACGCACAGACACAATACACACACACATATCCTCACTCACACACAGACACAAATACACACACACATATCCTCACACACACACAGACACAAATACACACACACACTTATCCGTACGCACGCACAGACACAAATACACACACACATATCCTCACACACGAACAGACACAAATACACACACATATCCTCACACGCACAGACAAATACACACACCCATATCCTCACACACGCACAGACACAATCACACACACACATATCATCACACACGGACAAACACATATTCTCACGCACGCACAGACACAAATACACAAACACATTGCCTCACACATGCACAGACACAAATATACACACACATATCCTCATGCACGCACAGACACAAATACATACACACATATCCTTACTCACGCACACACAAAAAAACACACACACATATCCTCACACACGCACAGACACAAATACACACACACATATCCTCACACACGCACAGACACAAATACACACACACATATCCTCACTCACAAGCACAGACACAAATATACACACACATATCCTTACACACGAACAGACACAAATACACACACACATAGCTTCAAACATGCACAGACCCAAATATACACACACGTATCCTCACACACACACAGGCACAAATACACACACACATATCCTCACATACGCACGCACAGACACAAATACATACACACATATCCTCAAACACGCACAGACACATATACACACACGTATCCTCACACACACACAGACACAAATACACACACATATCCTCAAACACGCACAGACACAAATACACACACACATATCCTTACTCACGCACACACACATATCCTCACACACGTACAGACACAAATACACACACAGATATCCTCACTCACAAGCACAGACACAAATATACACACACATATCCTTACACACGAACAGACACAAATACACACACACATATCCTCAAACACGCACAGACCCAAATATACACACACATATGCTCACACATGCACAAACACAAATACACACACACATATCCACACGCAAGCACAGACACAAATACACACACATATCCTCACACACACACAGATACAAATACACACACACATATCCTCACACAAGCACACACAGATATCCTCACTCACACGCACAGACACAAATACACATACACATATCCTCAGGCACGCACAGACACAAATACACACACAGATATCCTCACTCACACGCACAGACACAAATACGCACACACATATCCTCACTCACACACAGACACAAATATACACACACATATCCTTACACACGCACAGACATAAATACACACACACATAATCTCACACATGTACAGACACAAATACACACACACATATCATCGAACACGCACAGACACAAATATACACACACATATCCTTACACATGCACAGACACAAATATACACACACATATGCTCGCAAACTCACAGACAAAATACACACACACATATCCTCACTCACACGCACAGACACATATATACACACATATGCTCACAGATGCACAAACACAAATACACACACACAAGCACAGACACAAATACACACACACATCCTCACGCACGCACAAGCACAAATACACACACATGTCCACACGCACGCACAGACACAAATATACGCACATATCCTCACACACGCACAGATACAAATACACACACATACATAATCTCACACATGCACAGACACAAATATACACACAAATATGCTCATACACCACAGACACAAATATACACACACAGATCCTCACACACTCACAGACACAAATACACACACACATATCCTCACACACACAGACGCAAATATACACACACAAATCCTCACACAGACACAAATATACACACATATCCTCACACACGCACAGATACAAATACACACACACATATCCTCACACATGCACAGACACAAATATACACACACATATCCTCACACACACACAGACACAAATACACACACATATTTCCTCACACACACAGAGACACAAATGCACACATACATATCCGCACGCACGCACACACAAATATACACACACATATCCTTACACACGCACAGACACAAATATACACACACAAATCCTCACACAGACACAAATAGACACACATTTCCTCACACATGCACAGAGGCAAATACACACACACATCTCACACACGCACAGACACAATACACACACACATCTCCTCACACATGCACAGACACAATACACACACACATCTCCTCACACACGCACAGACACAATACACGCACACATCTCCTCACACATGCACAGACACAATTACACACACATCTCCTCACACACGCACAGACACAATACACACACACATATCCTCACTCACACACAGACACAAATACACACACACATATCCTCACGCACGCACAAATACATACACACATATCCTCATACACGCACAGACACAATTACACACACACATCTCCTCACACACGCACAGACACAATACACACACACATATCCTCACTCACACACAGACACAAATACACACACACATATCCGCACGCACGCACAAATACATACACACATATCCTCATACACGCACAGACACAATTACACACACACATATCATCACACACGGACACACACATATCCTCTCTCACACACAGACACAAATACGCACACACATTTATCCGTACGCACGCACAGACACAAATACACACACACATATCCTCACACACGAACAGACCCAAATACACACACATATCCTCACACGCACAGACAAATACACACACCCATATCCTCACACACGCACAGACACAATCACACACACACATATCATCACACTCGGACAAACACATATTCTCACGCACGCACAGACACAAATACACACACACGTAGCCTCACACATGCGCAGACACAAATATACACACACATATCCTCACTCACATGCAGACACGAATGCACACACACATATCCTTACTTATGCACAGACACAAATATACACACACATATCCTCACGCACGCACAGACACAAATACACACACACATATCCTTACTCACGCACACACACAAATACACACACACATATCCTCACACACGCACAGACACAAATACACACACACATATCCTCACACACGCACAGACACAAATACATACACACATATCCTCAAACACGCACAGACACAAATATACACACGTATCCTCACACACACACAGACACAAATACACACACATATCCTCAAACACGCACAGACACAAATATACACACACGTATCCTCACACACACTGACGCAAATATACACACACGTATCTTCACACACGCACAGACAAAAATACACACCCACACATACATATCCTCACTCACAAGCACAGACACAAATATACACACACATATCCTTACACACGAACAGACACAAATACACACACACATATCCTCAAACACGCACAGACCCAAATATACACACACGTATCCTCACACACACAGGCACAAATACACACACACATATCCTCACATACGCACAGACACAAATACACACACACATATGCTCACACACGCACAGACACAAATACATACACACATATCCTCAAACACGCACAGACACAAATATACACACGTATCCTCACACACACACAGACACAAATACACACACATATCCTCAAACACGCACAGACACAAATATACACACACGTATCCTCACACACACTGACGCAAATATACACACACGTATCTTCACACACGCACAGACAAAAATACACACCCACACATACATATCCTCACTCATACGCACAGACACAAATGCACACACACATACCCTCACTCATACTTACAGACACAAATACACACCCACACACACATATCCTCACTCACACTTACAGACACAAATGCACACACATATCCTCACTCACACGTTTACATACAAATACACACATACACATATCCTCACTCACACGCACAGACACAAATACACACACACATATCCTCACTCACACTTACAGACACATATACACGCACATACACATATCCTCACACACACGTACAGACTCCCATACGCACACATACACACAAAGGCACAGATATTCTTATATGCATACATGCAGACATCCTCACATACATAGATGCAGACACCCTCTCTCTCTCTCTCTCTCTCTCTCTCACACACACACACACACACACACACACACACACACACACCCATGCACACAGACACAAACACTCTCACCCGCACAGATATCCACACACACATAGACACACAGATATCCTCTCACACACATGTGCACACAGACACCGACACCCTCATACACACACACAGATATTCTCACACGCACATGCATGCAGACACACTCAAGTGTGCACAGACACTGACCCCCTCACACACACCAACACATACATTTCAATACCCTCACAGACACAGAGACACCCTCACATACAGATATCCTCTCACAGACACCCTCACACGCACACTCATACATAAAGCTATCCTAACACACAAACACACATACACAGATATTCTCACACACACATGCACACAGACACACACACGTGTGCACAGACACTGACATCCTCACACATACCAACACACACACATACACACACTCTGATACTCTCACTTACACAGAGACACCCTCACATACAGATATCCCCACATACACACACACACACACACACACACATAGACTCCGACACCCTCACACACACACCTACGTACAGCTATCCTAACACGCAAACACACATACAGATATCCTCACACACACATACCCACATACACACACAGATATTCTTACACACACATGCACACGTGTGCACAGACACTGACACCCTCACACACATACACACACACACAGACTCTGATACCCTCACATACACAGAGACACCCTCACATACAGATATCCTCTCTCACACACACACACACACACACACACACAGATATTCATACATGTACACACAGAGATATTCTCACACACACACAGACACCCTCACACACACATAGCTTATTAATATTATTCCTATGACAGGGCAACCAGAAAAGTGTAACTTATTAAAGGGCCAAGCTTTAACTACCTTACGTTGTAGTAAGGCCTTCATACTTACCACTCACTGGGTATGTAAACTTCTCCTGAATTCTTGATTGAATTAATAAGTGATGAATATCTGCAGCTTCTCCTAGTTTTGGAACAATCCCCTAAACTTCCCACAGCCTGGATTACCTCCTCTACATCTACCCCACCGAACCTCTTCATTATTTTAAAGAGCTCCATCGAGTCACTCCGCGCCCTCGTCCCTTTTTGCAAATACAGAGCCTCATCCAGTTTTATCTCTCCTGGTTGTTATGAGCTGTCCCTTCTGGTAGCTGCCTTGTTCATTTAGTTCCACACTCAGCCCTGTGCCCCTCTGTGCTGTCCATCGTGCAGGCGGTGGGGGTCAGAACTGTGTTTCCAGCCTGATTTAACCTTTCACCTTCCCACAAGGGTTTTACTTGTAGTTTGCTGTCCTCTCAATGAGCAGGGAATCCCACCAACCCCTCTTCGCCTTTCTCAGGCAGTGCAGCCGTAGCAACACAATGCAATCCAATTGCAGCAGGTTCTAGAACTACATTGGCCCTCAAAATTAGTCACAAGCTACGAAGAAGCCAGTGACAATAAAAAAATAAATTGTGGTGGAGCGTAAATTCTTAGACTAAGATGCTAAATCAAGGTCCAGGAAGTTTGCGACTAATGGGTAATTCTACCAGAGAGCTAGCATTGACACAGTGGGCTGAACAACCACCTTCTGTGCTCTATCACTCTGTTGAGGTATGAGAGGAGTTTTGAAAAACTTGGTTATGATACAAATAGGAGGCAATTCTACAGCACTACAAAATTAATTTGAGAAGGGTAATCTTTAACTTTAGCCGTTTGAAGTTAAGCTCTAACTGTGGGACAAGTGCAGTGCCAATGTGTGAAAGGTCATTCACAATAATAGCAGACAGTATTCCTTCCTGTGACACCAAGAGTGAGCACTTGATAGGAGAGTGGGGATAAAAAGCTCTGGAACCATATTGATTAAGGAATTGTGAATGAATTTCCGGGCCACAAATATATCTCTTACAATTTGGAATTGACTGCTTGCTTTGGGAGCCTAGATTTCCCTGTTGCTTTTCCCATGGCAATATCTCAGCCAATCAGAGGCGACTTGCCAGCCAATCAGCACCCTTTCCTCCTGTCGAATAAATTGTTGTAAAATTTGGCATTCTCGCAGTGGTCCTGATGAGTGCAAAATGAAAAGCAGCAGCAACATTTCTCTCTGTCCTCAGCAGGGTTTAGGAACAGTTTTTTGTTCATTTGTACAGCTTGCAGTTTTCCTGCAGGTTGTCTCTCCTTCCCTCCTGGTCCCCCACTGGACATCGAAAAGGTTAATATCTCTCTTCTCATTCAAACAGGAACAAAGAGAAAGCAGCAAAGCGGCCTTTGATGTCCAGTACTTCAAGACACAACATGTAAGTCCACCCCAGCTCAACTAATGCACAGAGTGATCATTCAAAGAAAGACAAGTTAAGGCATTGGTGGGGAAGTTGTTGTGATGTTTCAGTTACTAGGCGACAAACCATGTGGTGTTGTATATTTGTTTGATCTATGCAGGGACAACACTAGTTTCTGTGTGTGTGTGTGTCAGAACTTTACTTACAGTGCTTTACTATAGTTGTGCAGAAACAAAATGTCGGCTTCTATCTCTGGGTTTCTTGGGTCATAGCCCCCTGAGACTCTAAGCTCCAAAGCAACAATGGCTGCTGGGGGTTGGGGTGGGGGTGTTTCAAACTGATTTATGACAGGGCCAAGGCCCCGTTCAATGCGTTTATTTTCTATGGGGTGGACGTGGCCTAGTGGACTGCTTTCTGAGGCCCAGCTGCAGGTATAAAATGAAAGGCCTGTTTTCAGGTAGCTGCTCGCTTCCTGTTTAAAGAAACTTTGTGCTTCTAACAACTCCGCCCACACTCAACTCCCCTCCTCACCTCCGCAACACACGGTGGAGAATTCAGGCTGGGGGGCTTGGGGTGGGGGTTGGTGGTGGTGGTGGTGGTTACTCCTGCCATTGTCATATCTGTCCGAAGGTGTTAATGGCCTACCTTATGGAACTGCTGGAGCCCGGGTGATGCAGGTCCTGTCAATGCGCTGCACTTGCATAACGTTCCGGGTCTTTTTACAATCACATCTTCCTCATCTCTGGAGCAAGTCACTGCATCCAACCCCTGCCCCCCCGCCCCCGATCGTCAAGTTGTAGAGCACAGAAACAGACCCTTCAGCCCAGCTCATCCACACCAACCAGATATCCTAAATTAACCTAGTCCCATTTGCAAGCACCCGGCCCCTATCCCTTCAAACCCTTCCTATCATATACCCATCCAGATGCCTCTTAAATGTTGTAACTGTCAATCTCTCCCTCAACCTACGTGATAGCAGAAGTGGCCAAGGTTTGTTTGTGACTGATACTCATTTTGCGTTCACAGAACAGATTTCCTATCAGAGCGATTCAGGTCGCTATGAAGACACCTGAGCAGCGGACGATGGAAGATTTGGAGCTGGTCTTGTCTTCCCTCCGATCGCTGCTGAGCATCAGATACTACAGCAAGTCCTACCAGCTCATGCTCGCCAAGATAATGCGATACGAACGGTAATGTCCTGAAGAGAGAGAGAGAGAGAGAGAGATGCTTGCAGGGAAAGGGCCGAAGATCTAAGTGAGTCATTCCTGCACGCAGCCAGCACTGACCAATGGGCCAAGGGGCTTCCATTCTGTGCTGTAACCCTTCTGCAATTCTACAGTCAGGGGCCCAGCAGAATCAATCAGCGTTTGATCAGGCGTTTGGTGTATTGCAGTGAGACCCCGTTAATAGCCACCTCACCTCTTGTTTAACAGATTGAACTTCAAACACTTGCGTGGATTTTGTTGTAAATCTACCGTTTATCACAAACACCAGAGTCCACACTTCCCTATCCAGAAGCTAACTCCTCATTAGGGATGAACCCAGCTCTTCTTTTTAACATCAATGTGTTCAGGCGGCATTTGAACCTGGGTCCCCTGGTCCAAAGGAGTAAGTGAGCACGACAGATGCTGGAGATCAGTGTCAAAGAGTGAGGTGCTGGAAAAGCACAGCCGGTTAGCTTTTCCAGCAACACATGTTTCGACTCTCCTGGTCCTAAGGTACAGGCACTGCCACTTGCACCACAAGATCCCTCAGGGCATGGCTTTCACTTAAAAGAAAACCCACCAAATTAGCCGAATAATAACTAATTAAATAAATTACTCACGATACCCACTGGAGGCAGTTTCACAACTAGAAAGGAAAGAAAATCCAGGAGGGGACTAACTCAAAATGGAATCACAGAGATGCACAACACGGAGACAGGCTCTTCGGCCCAACTCTTCTGTGTCAACCAGACACCTCAATATGACCTAGTCCCATTTGCCAGCACCCGGCCCATATCCCTCCAAACCCTTCCTATTCATATACCCATCCAGATGCCTTTTAAATGCTCTATTTGTACCAGCCTCCACCACTTCCTCTGGCAGCTCATTCCATACACGTACCACCCTCTGTGTGAAAAAGCTGCCCCTCATGTCTCTTATACATCTTTCCCCTCTCACCCTAAACCTATGCTCTCCAGTTTTGGATTTGCCTACCCTGGGCTTTTTCACAGGCCAAGTGCTGGCAGGTGGGCCTGGATTAATTTAGGAAACTTGGTCAGCATGTCCGAGTTGGGCCGAAGGGTCTGTTTGCGTGCTCTATATCTCCCCCTTCCCCCCAACTCCCACCACCATTGTGCCCACCTCTCTGTAAATATAACCCAGCTCCTCTTCTTTGCTTCTCTATATCCAGAAGTGATTTGTGGAATTTTGTTTTATCCCCATCACCAAACCACCACCTCGCCTTTTCATTTATCCTCCACCACTGCATTACCCGCGTTTCCAATGAATTACCAACTTATAGATCGGGAGCAGGGTAAATCCATCAAAGCTGTGAGGAAGGTAAGTAGAAAAGGGAATCGACCTGTAGTTATGAATCATTACAATATGGTCACAACGGTCTATACCGAGGAGTGTGTTTGCACCAGACATGGATGTATGTGCAGTATATCCTCTGTACATATATACTGGAGAGTGGGTACCAGCTGCTATGTGCCTGGCCTGTGTACTACAACATATGGTGGGACTTTGAACCCATTAGCCTGCACCACCACCGTCTTCTCCAGATGGTGATCGTGGTTCTTTTCTTTATATCCAGGAGTGCTCCTTCACACAACTGAATGTCTCTTTTCACACATCCGCAAATCACCCATCGTATTTTACTTGCCATCTGTTAACCGTCAGTAAATCACCCAAACGAAAAATTTATGTACAAAGCCCTTCAATGCGAAATGTCAAAGGTTAGGGAGAGGGGATATCGGGTGAAATCAAAATGGAGTTAGGAGGGGGGAATGAAGCACTGTATCCCCTCTTGGTGCCCACCCCTGTCTAAAGGCATCGAGAGTATTGATGACATCATGTGCTCCCTCTCCTCGGACACCCCAGCACAAACATAGCTGCAAAGATCCCAACTCTTAAAGACCAAATCCAGAGGGCATCTCCTGCATTCCGTCAACTCTGGACCAGTTCTTGTTGACCCTTGAGGGCTCCTCTGGTATTCTGCTGGTGTTCCTACCTCTGCGCTTCTAGGTTCGAGTTGCAGACGTGTGTAACAACTTTATTGAATAAGTTGAAAAGGAAGGTGTCTTTTTCGGTTGTGGCTAAAGGGAGCTGCTGTTCTAACATTGACACTTCTGTTTTTGCTGCTTGTGGCACATAGTTCTGCTCTGTATTGAAGCCCAATCAGTCAGGCTGATAGCCCGGTGCAGTGCTGAGGGAATGCCACACTGTCTGAAACACTGCCTTGTGGATGAGACATTTAACCGGTGGCCCAGCTCCCTGATTGGGTGATTGTGAAAGACCTCATGGCAACGCCTTGAAGAAGTGCAGGACAGTTTTCCCTGGTCCCTCAAACCAACGTCTCAAAATGGATAATATGATCATCTCATTCCACATCCGAAGCTGAGAAAGGATTTGGAAAGCTGAAGCACAGTGGGGTGTGGGAGTCCTGGCTCAGGATTCTCTTCAAGTTAACATGCGAGGTTCAGTTAGCAGTTAGGAAGGCAAATACATTCATTGCAAGAGGGTTAGAATACAAGAGGAGAGAGGTACTGCTGAAGCAGATCTGATCATTTGGAATATTGTGATAGGTTTTGGGCCCTGTGTTGCAGGAAGGACATACTAGCATTGGAGAGGGTTCAGAGGAGGTTTACAAAAATGCCCCCAGTGATGCAGGGCTTATCAAATGAGGAGCAGTTGAAGACTCCATGTCTTCACTCAACGGAGTTGAGAAGGATGAGGGGCGGATCTGATTGAACCTTAGAGTACTGAGAGGCCTGGGTAGAGTGGGCATGGAGAGGATGTTTACACTAGTTAGTGAGATGAGGAGCTGAGGGCACAGCCTCAGAGTGAAGGGACAATTCTTCATAACTGAAATGAGGAGAAATTTCTCCCAAAGGGTGGTGAATCTGTGTCAGCGATGCCGTGACACCCACTCCCAAGGCAGGTGGCATTTGAACCCGGGTCTCCTGGTCCAAAGGAGAAAGTAAGGACTGCAGATGCTGGAGATCAGAGTCGAAGAGTGTGGTGCTGGAAAAGGCAGGGGAGATCAAGTCATTGAGTGTATCTAAGAGAGAGGTGGATAGGTTCTTGATTGGTAAGTGGACCAAGGGCTACGGGAGGAGGCAGGAGAATGGGGTTGAGTAACATGTAATCTGTGATCGAATGGCAGAGCAGACTCAGTGGGCCAAATGGCCTCATTCTGCTCTTATACCTTATGGCCTTATTTTGCCAAGTGGTCAGAGTCAGCGAGAACCCAGAGGATTAGAGTGAACAAAATCCCATTAGATCAGCATCGACAAGATCCAGGCTTCCCTTGTCCTTCACACTGAAAGTGGGTAAACTGTTCGCAAGGAATGCAAGGTTTGGGGTCCATGGATGGCAAGAGATATTGGAAGTTTAGTTAAAAAGAAAACAGAAGCCTATGTGAGGTTGAGGATCAGTTGGAAAGTGGAGAAAAGAAATGGCAGATGGATTTAAATCCAAATAAACATGAGGTGATGCATCGTGGAAGGTCAATTACAAAAAGGAAGTGTATATTAAGTGGCAGGAACGTAGGTTCATCAATGTGCAGAGGGATCATGGGGCGCATGTTCATAGCTCCCTGAAAGTGGATACGATGGTAAAGAATGTATACAGCATACTTGTCTTCACATGCCGACCATGATATTTTTCTAAACTAATGCCTGCACATGCTCAGTCTCCCTCAATTCCCGGTCTGTTCATGTGTCTGTCTAAATGCCTCTTAAATATTGCTACTGTATCTGCTTCCATCACCTCCCCAGTTGCGTGTTCCGGGCACCTAGCACTCTCTGCTTTAAAAAAAACTATCCTCGCACATCTCCTTTAAACATTCCCCCTCACACTTGAAAACTTATGCTCGCTAGTACTTGACATTTCCACCCTGGGAAATAGACACAGAGGTATTAAGTATGAAAGTTGCAGCTGTATAAAACCTCCATTAGGCTACAATGGAGCACTGTGTGTAGGTCTGGTCCCCACACTATCGGAAGGATATGGACGCTTTGGAGAGGGTGCAGAAGAGGTTTACCAGGATATTGCCTGGATTGGAGTGTATTAAACACAAGGAGAGATTGGGCAAACTTGGCTTGTTTTCACTACAGTGTCAGAGGCTGGGGGGGGGCGCGACATGATAGCTGTGTATAAAACCTAAGAGAGGCAAGGATAGGGTGAATAGTCAGAGTCTATTTCCCAGGGTGGAAATGTCAAGTACTAGCGAGCATAAGTTTTCAAGTGTGAGGGGGAATGTTTAAAGGAGATGTGCGAGGATAGTTTTTTTTAAAGCAGAGAGTGCTAGGTGCCCGGAACACGCAACTGGGGAGGTGATGGAAGCAGATACAGTAGCAATATTTAAGAGGCATTTAGACAGACACATGAACAGACCGGGAATTGAGGGAGACTGAGCATGTGCAGGCATTAGTTTAGAAAAATATCATGGTCGGCACAGACATGATGGGCCAAAGGGCCTGTTCCTGTGGTGTACTGTTCTATGTTCTATCAATCTTTAATTCCTGGAGGTTCCAGGGCAGTCCTAGAGGGCTGGTTAGCCTCGGCCATCCCCAGGCAGTGTGCAGTGATCAGCAACTCCTAAACAATGTAATCCCACACAAACTTCAAATCCCACACTAAAACGGAGAAGAATCTCTCCCATTATCCCTTTTCCCAGAGCGAGGAATGGATTAACGCAGTGGGGCCCCAGTTCAAGGAATGAAATCCATGTTGTCAAACTCCTCCAGAGACAGGAGCGGGTAACTTGGTTAGCCACAAACAAGGGGATGAGGTGGAGAAGGACTGAGACTGACGACTGAGTGGTCTCAAGGGCTTGATGTGACCAAACTGTCTCTGTTTGATGATCCGCCATGAACAGGGAGCTGACTGACAAGGCCAACATTTGTTGGTGGTCCCTGTGACCCTTGAGAAGCTGATGATGTTCTGAGTTCCATGTTCCGTCACATTGCTCAACAACTGACTGTCTTAACTCCCAGGTACACGGTCTCCAGTACACACTCCTCCAAATATACTCAGAGAGTCATCAAGGTTAACAGCATGAAAACAGCCCCTTTGGCCGTGCCGCCCAGTTTTCTCAATTACCTGTGTCCCGTTAGCCTGCGTTTGCTCCATATCTTTCCATATCTAACTCATCCATTTGTCTGTCTCAATGTTTCTGAAATTACAAAATTGTATTTGCTTTCACCGCTAACTCTGGCAGCCTGTTTCACACACTCACCACCCTCTGTGTGAAAAGAAATGCCTCTCTGGACCCTTTTGTATCTTAAACCCCTGCCCTCTAGCTTGGGGGAAAAGCTGTTTACTATCTACCTTATCCATGCCCCTCATAACTTTATAAACCTCTATAAGGCCACCCCTCAGCCTCCTACACTCCAGGGAAAAACATACCAACCTATCCAGCCTTTCCCTAAAACTCAAACCCTCCAGTCCACGAAGCATCCTAGTAAATCTTTTCTGCACTTTTTCTAGTTTACTAATATCCTTTCTACACTAGGGCAACCAGAACTGCATGCGATACTCCAAATGTGGCCTTAGCATTGTCTTGTACAGCTGCAACAAAATGTCTCAACCACATTTCATTGCTCTGACCAATGAAAGCTAGCATGCAGAAAGCCTTCTTCCCCTCCCTGTCTAACTGTGACTCCACTTTCGAGAGTTGTGAATGTGTATTCTTAGAGCTCTTTGTTCTGTAACACTCCCCAGGGCCTTACCATTGACTGTATAAGTCCTGCCCTTGTTTGAGCTAACAAAATGCAACACCTTGCGTTTATCTAAATTAAAGTCTCCTGCATGCATTCTGTGGGTCATGCATGCTACCCTTTCCCATGTACATTCTCTGATGTATACTTTCCTGGACAGACTCTAGTACATACTGCATGGGAGTCTCCAGTATGAACTAGCCAGGATGCAGGTTCTGGTACATATCCCTGATACACACTGCCTGAAACGCACTGACTTCTAAATAGTCCTGGTACGTACCATTTGGTAACCAGTCTTTGGTAAACACAACCAGATACAGACTCCTGATACAAATACCTGGTACACACACCCAGGTACACAATCTCAGATCTGGGGCCGGCAGCGGTAATATCACTGGAATACTAATTCAGAACCCGCCTGCTCACCAAGGCTGGTGGTGACACTTGAATTCAATTTAAATGAAAACTTAACCCCTGCAGTAAATGCCAGCCTAGCCAGCGGATCCCACATTCCATGAACAAATAAATAAAACATTACCAGTGTCCAGTAACTGTGCAGGGTCAGATTCCTTACTTAAAAGGTATCTTCCATGGGCAGTGCTGGCAAGGGGACCATTAGGAGCCCATCCCTAATTGCCCTTGAACTGAGAAGCCTGCTCAGAGGGCAGTTAACAGTCAACCATGCTGCTTTGGGCTTTGAGGCAAGCGTAGGCCGGAACAAGCAAGGGTGGAGATTTCCTTCCCTAAAGGACATTAGTGAACCAAACCAAGCAATCGATAATAGTTATCATGGTCGGCACTGGATTTTATTAATTTCATTTAAATCCCACCAATTACCTGAGCGGGATTTGAACCCGAGCCCGGTTCCCACGGTTACTCGTCCAATGCCTGTGTCAATGCCCACCGTGACTATCCACTGACCATTACTGGAAAACCAAGGATTGACGTTGATCATAGGTGAAGGGTCTCGCAACACTCAGGGTCAAAGATCAACAGTGAAAGTTGACAGATGGGGTGAGGTACTGAAGGACGACTTGTGAAGAGGGTTCCTGCAGTGTGAGGCAGCGGAAGGAGGATGGATGGGGGGGGTGGAGTATGGAGGAGAAGGAGTACAAATGATGGCGAATGGTCTCTCAGGCTTGTTGCTTGTGCTGTAGGTTCAGGCGGAGGAGGGTGATCATGAAGAAAGGACAGACAGCACACAGCTTCTACTTCATATACTCAGGGGCGGTCAGCTTTACCACCGACCAAGATGGGAGCAGCGCGTTTGAGGAAGAGCATCAAGCGGACCTCCGAAAGGGGGCCAGGTTTGGAGTGAGTCTGCTCAATGTCTGTGCGCTTGTACCCACATAACCACGTCATGAGGGAATTAGATATACGCTCCCTTCCCCCACCCCACCTCAACCCTCCAACTAACCCCTCTAAAGAGAATTGGATGGGCACTTGAGGAAGGTAAACTTGCAGAGCTATGAGGATCGACTGGGGTAAATGGGTCAGACTGCATTGCTGTGCAGAGGACTGGCATGGCCTCAGTGGGCCGAATGGCCTCATCCACGTCTGTCTTGAGTATGAGAATGAGACAAGGGCTTTCCTACAAGTAAGGGGCACAAAGCTCCACTATCCAGCTTTGGCACATTTCTGCAATTTTCAACTTGTTGTCTTTCTTTCAAGAAGCAAATGGCAATCCTTGTCCTTAAACTGATTCCTGTCAGTTTTGGATCAATAGGCCCAGCTCCAGCAACCCAGAGTCCAGAGCCTTCAGCAGGAAGGTCTCAGCCTGTACTTTCGTGCGCTACCAAAGGAGTGGGATCTTTCAGATGAGATGATAAACCAAGTTCCCACATATTGCCGCAGGTACAACGTTCCAGGAGACCCTGGCTAATACCTATCTTTCAACTGAAGCATCTACCTCATATCATTCCGCCATTGTCAGATTGGGAGCTTGCTGTCTGACCATTTTCGATTGCATATCAGTGAGTGCACTTCAAAGGTTCTCGAGCAATTTTGGACATCCCGGAGCTATGTTATATAAGCAAAAAGCTATGATTCCAGACAATAAAATGATCAACCCACTCTCACCCAAGTCAAAGTAATACCTGCGCCCGATCCATTGATGTTGTTCGTACTTGGCCGACTTGAGCTTAAAGCACTAGCTCTTGAGCAGCTCAAGCCCCGTCATGGACTTGTACACGTGATCCACACTGACCGTCCAGTGCAGAACAAGGGGGGAGTTCAATCCAAGGTAGTATGAGAAATGAGGAACCCAAGTGTGACCCGAGAAATAAAACAGCCGCAGGATCCAATGAGCAATGATACTGCACCGAGAGCACTTGTACTTTCCACAGTCCACCTACAGTGCTGTGCCTATGGTGGTCCGAGATAGAGAATTCCCTGAATGTTGATCCTGGACTTAGCTGAGCCGAAACACACTGTATATGTGATCCTGTGTGTGTCAGTGAGAGAGAACTCACTGTATATGTGATCCTGAGTGTGTCAGTGAGAGAGACCTCACTGTATATGTGATCCTGTGTGTGTCAGTGATAGTGAACTCACTGTATATGTGATCCTGAGTGTGTCAGTGAGAGAGACCTCACTGTATATGTGATCCTGAGTGTGTCAGTGAGAGAGACCTCACTGTATATGTGATCCTGTGTGTGTCAGTGATAGTGAACTCACTGTATATGTGATCCTGAGTGTGTCAGTGAGAGAGACCTCACTGTATATGTGATTCTGAGTGTGTCAGTGAGAGAGACCTCACTGTATATGTGATCCTGTGTGTGTCAGTGATAGTGAACTCACTGTATATGTGATCCTGAGTGTGTCAGTGAGAGAGACCTCACTGTATATGTGATCCTGTGTGTGTCAGTGAGACAGAACTCACTGTATATGTTGTCCTGAGTGTGTCAGTGATAGTGAACTCACTGTATATGTGATCCTGAGTGTCAGTGAGAGAGAACTCACTGTATATGTGATTCTGTGTGTGTCAGTGATAGTGAACTCTCTGTATATGTGATCCTGTGTGTGTCAGTGAGGGAGAACTCACTGTATATGTGATCCTGAGTGTGTCAGTGAGAGAGAACTCACTGTATATGTGATTCTGTGTGTGTCAGTGATAGTGAACTCACTGTATATGTGATCCTAAGTGTGTCAGTGAGGGAGAACTCACTGTATATGTGATTCTGCATGTGTCAGTGATCATGAACTCACTGTATGTGTTATCCTGAGTGTGTCAGTGATAGTGAACTCACTGTATATGTGATCCTGAGTGTGTCAGTGCGAGAGAACTTACTGTATATGTGATCCTGAGTGTGTCAGTGATAGTGAACACACTGTATATGTGATCCTGTGTGTATCAGTGAGAGAGAACTTATTGTATATGTGATCCTGTGTGTGTCAGTGAGGGAGAATGCACTGTATATGTGATCCTGAGTGTGTCAGTGATAGTGAACTCACTGTATATGTGATTCTGAGTGTGTCAGTGCGAGAGAACTCACTGTATATGTGATCCTGTGTGTGTCAGTGAGACAGAACTCACTGTATATGTGATCCTGAGTGTGTCAGTGATAGTGAACTCACTGTATATGTTGTCCTGAGTGTGTCAGTGATAGTGAACTCACTGTATATGTGATCCTGAGTGTGTGTGAGTGAGAGAGAACTCACTGTATATGTGATCGTGAGTGTGTCAGGGAGAGAGAACTCACTGTATATGTGATTCTGTGTGTGTCAGTGATAGTGAACTCACTGTATATGTGATCCTGAGTGTGTCAGTGAGAGAGAATGCACTGTATATGTGGTCAAGAGTGTGGCCAAGATAAACAATCGCTGAATATTTGAATGTGAATGTTTTTGAAATAGAAAAAAAGCACTGATTATATGACTATGAATATGATCGCACTGACAATATCACTAGGTGTATGATTCTGAACATGAGCCATTGACTCCCCATGGACTGACACCCTTGAGCCCTTTATGAATGCCTTGTGTGGTTACTCAGGGATAAAATTCCCATTCTCTTCAGGGCCTTGTCCTTACAGAACTCAGTAATCACCTCCAGTTCCCTAAGGTTCACAGATACCCGTACTTGGGCAGTCCCAGTCAATATTGCTGCTCCGTCGGTGGCTGGAGCTTCAGTTGATTGGGACCATGCACTGCATCACCTTCGGCATTTAAAACCCTCCTTAAAATCAAGCTCTTGGTCACCTGACCTAATACCACATTGTGTCGTTCAGTGTCACACTTCGATCCTCCACGATAGGGTGAAGCACTTCGAAATGTTTTGTTACGAGGCTATGTAAACATAAGTTGTTGTTGAACCATGTATCTTTTGTAGGAAATACCGGTATTGAAGGGGCTGCGCAGAAATTTCACGGCTGTCTGTGTGGACGATACTGAGCTCCTGGTGGTGGACAAAGAGGACTTCTTTGAAAACAGACTTGATCAGGTGCTTGTAGAAGAATCTCATCGTCGTTTTATATTTTTCAGGTAGATTAATTCCTAACTTTTTTTTGTTGTTTGTTGATCATACATGATTTATTTCTCCTGAAAAGTTAGGGAAAGAATACCATTGTGCATTTGCTGATTATGCTGTATATCTTCTACATCTGATTTCTCTCATGGTTAGGCCAAAAACATAATCTTCTTCAAAGGCAGAACTATGTCAAGGGCAGAATGGCCTCCTCCTACTCCTGTTCCCTTTGATGTAATGTTCTTATTTGCCACTTACGATTTCTAATTGGACTGTTTGGAGCACAAACAGCACGTGATTGTTCTGGATGGAATATGTAGGTCGATCCTGTCTTTGATGGTAACATGATTTGGAAGAGCTGGTGTGGGACTGGGGTGTCCAAAGTTACAAATCACACAACACCAGGTTATAGTCCAATAGGTTCATTTGGAAGCACTAGCTTTCGGAGCGACGCTCCTTCATCAAGTGGTTACATCCGACAGGGTACCCTTCGTTGTTCAGTATTTCCCAGGAGCCACAAAACTACGCCATATTCTTCATGACCTGCAACACATTATCAATGAGGATGAGCACCTCACCAAGACCTTCCCCACACCTCCACTACTTGCCTTTAAACAACCGCCAAACCTCAAACAGATCATTGTTTGTAGCAAGCTGCCCGGCTCTCAGGACTACTCCATATAACCCTGTCACGGTAGGCCCTGCAAGACATGTCAGAGTGTGGGCATGGATACCACCATTACATGGATCACCTCCCACCTTGTACATGGCAGGTACCTATGTGACTCAGCCAACGTCGTCTATCGTATACGTTGCAGGCAAGGATGCCCTGAGGAATGGTACATTGGGGAAACTGAACAAAGGCTACGACAATGGATGAATGGGCACCGCACAACAATCAACAGACAGGAGGGTTCCCTCCCAGTTGGGGAACACTTCAGTGGTCCAGGACATTCAGCCTCGGACCTTCAGGTGACCATCCTCCAAGGCGGACTTCAGGACAGGCAGCAGCGAAAAGTGGCCGTGCAGAGGCTGATAGCCAAGTTCAGTACCCATAGGGAGGGCCTCAACTGGGACCTTGGGTTCATGTCACATTACAGGTGACCATTGCATTTTATACACACACACAGATACTCCTACACACACACACGCACACAGGCATTCCGACACGGACACAGACACACACAGGATTCCAATACACACACGTACTCTCTCTCACAGACACTCACAACTCCCCCCCCCACTTCAATGGTAAAGGTAGAGTGAGAGCTAGGCTGATTGCAGTGGGAAACAATTCTGTTGCAGCTAATGACTCACAGCACCTCCAGACAGCTCCATTTCCCAGCTGCTGGATTTGTTCTGAATCTGTTACATTTAGCACAGTGATTGTGCCAGACATTGGGGCGGAGTGTGTGTTACTTTAAAGCTGTTTTCTTCTCTTGTCTGTTGGAGACAGTGGCTCCATTTTATACAGTACAAATTGTAAGCACTTCTATCCAATTGGCCCTTAACATTCCCAGCTCTAAGGAGAGGCAAGGCCCTAATCCTGTAGTGTCCATGTCAGTAAAGAGTTTCATTCAGGACTGGAATGCAGTGCTCCAGCTAAGGCCCGATCAGTGCTCTGTGAATAATTAACATGACTCTCTTGCCGTACTCTGTATTTCTTTTCTAAAAAGCTAAGAGAGCTGCATATTTTTAACAACCTTCTCAATTTGTCCTGTCACTGTTAAAGACTTAAGCACCTCTACTCTGGAACATGCAGCTCTTTCAACCCTTCAAAGCTGTAGCCTGACTCTAATGGGCAGCACGGTGGCTCAGTGGTTAGCACTGCTGCCTCACAGCGCCAGGGACCTGAGTTCAATTCCTGCCTCAGGCAACTGTATGTGTGGAGTTTGCACATTCTCCCTGTGTCTAATTGGACTGTGGGTTTCCTCCCACAGTCCAAAGATGTGTGGGTCAGGTGAATTGGCCATGCTAAATTGCACCTAATGATAGGTGCATTAGTCAGAGGGAAATGGTCTGGGTGGGTTACTCTTCAGAGGGTCAGTGTGGACTTGTTGGGCTGAAGGGTCTGTTTCCACACTGTTAGGAATCTAACCTAATCTAATAATGTAACCTAGGAGAAAGTGAGAGCTGGAGACCAGAGTGGAAAAATGCAGCATCCGAGGAGCAGGCGAATCAATGCTTTGGGCATAAGCCCTTCTTCGGGAATGTAACCTCTCCTTCTTTGTCTTAAGCAAATCAAATCTCTTCTATGCTTCACATTACGCTTGTCTGCCTTGTGTCTGATGATTTTCTTCACCAGCCTGTCTCTGTCTCTCCCAAAGCCTGTCCCTACCCTCCTCATTGTTAACTTAGTGCCATTTTCAAACTCTCTCCTGTTTGTACCCACGCTTAGGTCATTATCCTAACCCTAACACTGTCGATCCAACATTAGCAGCAGCTGGAACACCAGCCCCATGGGGAACCTACCACACCCTCCTCTCCAAAATGACAAGCAACTGCTCAATACTATCCTTTGGTCTCTGTTACCCAACTCTCCATCCTCTCCAATACTTCAGCAAATTACTGAATCAAAATAGTCGAACAGGCCTCACAGAAGCAGATGCAATGGTGATTTTCAAAGAAAGGGGCTTAATGAATCCTCCAAGTGACATAATTGGCAGGACTACGGTGACAAAGCAGGAGACTGGGACTAAATGGATGGCTCGTTCAGTGGGCCAGAATGAGCCTTGATGGCCTGAATGGCCAGATTCCATGCTGCAGGATTCTTGATGCAGCCTCCACACGCTCGAAGGTTCTCCCAGTCTTTATAAGTCTCAGCCACTGGACCCTCTTGTTAAAGTTGTGTGGGTTGGTGCTGCTTCCTCTTTGGAGGATGTGCTTGTCCAAGATTGTTGACCCATGTGTAGATGTGTTGCATGCAGGATCCCACCTTCAGAAACAGGCCAGGCCTGAATTCCTACACAAGGGCTTTGTTTTGTATGATTCGACTCCTTGGGAGGATGTAAAAGGTTGCATGGCTCTGTTGTTGCAGGGGATTCACCCCTCAATCAACATCACAGTAAAACCTGATTGTCTGCTCATGACCCACTTCCAAGTACATACATTTGGAACGGGCGCCATTCAGCCCCTTGAGCTTGCTCTGCCATTTGACAAGATCAAGCCTCATCTGATTGTGACTCCTGGCTCCCAGTTTACCCTGTATAATACATCTCAAAATAGATGTAATGACCCTGGCTTCACTGTTCTCTTGGGAAGAGAATTCCTTAGACTTGAAAATCCTCTGAAGAGAAGAAATTCCACCTCATTCTATGATTTTTATGATCTCATCATAGGTGGGAGACCCATTGATTTCAACTGAATCCCCTGGTTCTACTCTCTGCCATAAGGGGGAGACATCCTTTGAGTATCTCCCCCGCCAGGTATCCTCCTGATCCTGTTTTGAGAACCATGATGGTGGAGGTGCCGGTGTTAGACTGGGGTGTCCAACGTTACAAATCACACAACACCTGGTCATAGTCCAACAGGTTTATTTGGAAGCTGTCGCTTTCAGAGCACCGCTTCTTCATCAGGTGGTTGTGGACCAGGATCATAAGACACAGAACTTATAGCAAAAGGTTACGGTGTCATGCAACTGAAATAAAATATCGAACAAACCTAGATTGTTGTTAAGCCTTTTAGAGTGGGTTGCAGGGTTTGGTTTATTAATATGTAAATCCCAGAACCTCTTTGAAGTCACATTCTCAAGATAACTGAAGGCTTTATATTAAAAAAAAGTGACATCTCAGCTCGGACAAGGCATTAAAAGTGTGAATTTAGAGTCTCTATCCCAATCTTAAGTCAGGCTGGTTCTAGTTCCAAAGTAGGACTTTATAAAATATTCCATGGATTGACTGTCTCCAGATTATTCGCTTGTTGAGCAAAATAGAAGGTTTCTGCGAATGCAAATTCATCCCATAGACATGTGTGTGTGTGAGTGTGTATGTATGAGAGGGAGAATGTGTGTGTGTGAGTGTGTATGAGAGGGAGAATGCGTGTGTGCGCGTGTATGAGAGAGAGAATGTGTGTGTGAGTGTATATGAGAGGGAGAATGTGTGTGTGTATGCGAGGGAGAATGTGTGTATGTGCGTGTATGAGAGGGAGAATATGTGTGTGTGTGCGTGTATGAGAGGGAGAATGTGTGTGTGTGTGAGTGTGAGTGCGCTTGGTAAAGTGTGTGTGTGTGAATGTGATGGAGTATAAACCTGTGAGAGGGTGTGTATGTGAATGTGAGTGTGGGGAATGTGTGTATTATGAGAGAGAGCGTGTGTAAGAGAAGGTCTGTGTGAATGTGTCAGTATGAAAGAGTGTGTGTGTAACTGTGCTTGTGTGTGTGTATGTGTGCTTGTGTCTGTGTGTGAGAGAGAGAGTGAAGAGTGCAATTGGGTCACCTGTAGTGTGAGATGAACCCAAGGTTCCAGTTGAAGCCATCCTCATGGGTACCGAACTTGGCTATCAGCCTCTGCTCGGCCACAAAAACATTGTTTCGCATCCCGAAGTCCACCTTGGAAAATGGTCACTTGAAGATCCAAATGTCCGTCCTTTGAAGTGGGAGGGAACACCTCTGTCTGGCAATTGTTGTGCGGTGTCCATTTATCTGTTGTCGTAGCGTCTGCTCAGTCTCGCTAATGTACCATGCCTCAGGGCATTCTTGCCATGCTGCCCAGCTCTATGACTCTGTAATAGCAGGCTGGTGGTGCTTGCCATCAATGGAGAGAAACAGAGTTAACATTTCATCAGAACTAAGGAAAGATAGAAAAGTGGGAAGTGGGGAAGGTTGGAAGAAAGGACAAAGGCGAATGTGTTTGGAGGCCTGAGGAATACATGTCATGGTCATCATTGCTAAGGCTAGCTTTCCTTTGCAGACCTATTTAATAACAGAGCTTGAATTCCATCACATGGATTTGGACCTGGCCCCAGATCAATGGCTTCCTCGTCTGGTGATATTACCATGTCACTATCACCTCCCCCGAAAATCTCTGCTTGCTCCTGACTGTGACTACGCTTCAGAAAAGTGCTTCGATGGCTGTAAAACACTTTTGAAAATCTGGGTGTCACAGAAACCATTATATAAGTGCAAGGCTTTCTTTCTGTTTTGTCATACATGGCATTGTTTGTTCCTTCAGATCGCTAAGCCTCCTGAACTCACTGCCTGACAGCTCCATTGAGACTCTTTCTGATTACTCAACCACAGAGGAGTTCCTGTACGGCCAGGTTATTCCCAATAATATGGACCAACTCATCTTCGTCATCAAGGTGACTTCCTAAATAAGAGGCATATCCCAGCCCTCACTTCATGACAAAGACATGATGCTGTACAGATCAAGGGGAAAAAAAAAGTTTTGCTCCCCGTTTTTTGCTGAGTTCTGCCATGTACAGAGGAACCGCGATTGTCTAAAGGACTCAATGGTAGAAGACAGAGGGTGGTGGTGGAGGATTGTTTTTCAGACTGGAGGCCAATGACCAGTGGAGTGCCACAAGGATTGGTGCTGGGTCCACAACCTTTCATCATTTATATAAATGATTTGGATGTGAGCATAAGAGGTACAGTTAGTAAGTTTGCATGTGACACCAAAATTGGAGGGGTAGTGGACAGCGAAGAGGGTTACCTCAGATTACAATGGGATGTTGACCAGATGGGCCAATGGGCTGAGAAGTGACAGGTGGAGTTTAATTTGGACAAATGTGAGGTGCTGCATTTTGGGAAAGCAAATCTTAGCAGGACTTATACACTTAATGGTAAGATCCTAGGGAGTTTTGCTGAACAAAGAGACCTTGGAGTGCAGGTTCATAACTCCTTGAAAGTGGAGTCGCAGGTAGATAGGATAGTGAAGAAGGTGTTTGGTATGCTTTCCTGTATTGGTCAGAGTATTGAGTACAGGAGTTGGGAGGTCATGTTGCGGCTATACAGGACATTGGTTAGGCCACTGTTGGAATATTGCATGCAATCTGGTCTGCTTCCTATCGGAAAGATGTTGTGAAACTCGAAAGGGTACAGAAAAGATTTACAAGGATGTTGCCAGGGTTGGAGGATTTGAGCTATAGGGAGAGGTTGAATAGTCTGGAGCTGTTTTCCCTGGAGCGTCGGAGACTGAGGGGTGACCTAATGGAGGTTTATAAAATCATGAGGAGCATGGATAGGATAAGCAGACAAAGTCTTTTCCCTGGGGTCGGGGAGTCCAGAACTAGAGGGCATAGGTTTAGGGTGAGAGGGGAAAGATATAAAAGAGATCTAAGGGCCAACTCTTTCAGGCAGAGAGTGGTACGTGTATGGAATGAGCTGCCAGAGGAAGTGATGGAGGCTGGTACAAATGCAACGTTTAAAAGGCATCTGAATGGCTATATAAATAGGAAGGGTTTGGAGGGATATGGGCCGGGTGCTGGCAGGTGGGACTAGATTGGGTTGGGATATCTGGTCGGCATGGACGGGTTGGATTGAAGGATCTGTTTCCATGCTGGACATCTTTATGACACGGGTGGGGAGTATTTTGGTCGGTTAATCGAATCCTGGATAATCGAATGCCAGATAGCATAGTTTTAGCCAAGCATCGGAGCCTTGCAATCTTGCCGGATAATCTGATATTCGGATAATCGAATTCCGGATAATCGAGGTTCCTCTGTGGTCGGAGCCCTCCTGGGCTGTGTTGGAGTATACTTCATATTTAGATCATAACCAAACATTAGAGCTTATTTTCAAAAATTAATGGTTTCTTGAAATTTATTTGATTAAATGTGTGATATATGTGATAATACTTGAATGCACACTTCAGTGATTATAATTGGAAGAATTTTGCTGGGCACATATGCACTGAAGTTGTGAGCACAGTCTTCAGATTGACTGTGCCATTGCAAGATCATTTCTACCTTATCACTGACACCTTTTACATATCTGTCTTACCCATGCAATGTGTTTGATGGCCCTTTTGCAACCTTGTACATTTTGCATGCTTGCCACTTTCAGTGCATCCTCTAAGTGTTGTTCAACATGGAAAAGATACGAGGGGCTGAGATTTACAAAATCTTACATGGATTCATGCAGTTTTTGAGCAAAATAAAATGTAATTCTGCAAGTACAAATTCCCCCACAAACTGAGTGTGGGGAGGGGGTAGGTATGAGTGTCTGTGAGAGAGTGTGTATGTGTATATGTGTGAGGGTGAGTGGAAAGGAGAATAAGTCTGTGAGAGGGTGTGTGTGTATGTAGGAGAGTCTGTGTGTGTGTGTGTGTGTGTGTGTGTGTGGTGGGGGGAGAGGTGGGTGAGAGAGACAGAGTTTATGTATGTGTGTGTCTCTCTCTAACCATGAACCTCTGTTTGCAGGGGTGTGTGTGTGTGTGTGTGTGTGTGTGTGTGTGTGTGTGTGTGTGTGTGTGTGTGTGTGTGTGTGTGTGGTGGGGGGAGAGGTGGGTGAGAGAGACAGAGTTTATGTATGTGTGTGTCTCTCTCTAACCATGAACCTCTGTTTGCAGGGGTGTGTGTGTGTGTGTGTGTGGTGGGGGTTAGGGGTGGGTGAGAGAGACAGAGTTTGTGTATGTGTGTGTCTCTCTAACCATGCCCCTCTGTTTGCAGGGCTGTGTGTGTGTGATATGTGTGTGTGTGTGTATGTGTGTGTCTCTCTAACTATGCCCCTCTGTTTGCAGGGGTGTGTGTGTGTGTGTGTGTGTATGTGTGTGTGTGTGTGTGTGTGTGTGTGTGTGTGTGTGTGTGTATGTGTGTGTCTCTCTAACCATGCCCCTCTGTTTGCAGGGGTGTGTGTGTGTGTGTGTGTGTGTGTGTGTGTATGTGTGTGTCTCTCTAACCATGCCCCTCTGTTTGCAGGGCCGATTTGTTGTCCTGCGATTGGTGGATCTCACCCAGTGCCCAAGCTATCACAGGTTCATTGTTCAGGAGTTGCCATTTTTGAAAAGCACCATTCAGCAACCAGAGTCTAGTGGTGAGTACCACAGAGTGTTAACCCCGTGGCAACTCCTTTAATGTAGGATCCTGCAAGCGTACAGCACAGGAGGAGGCTGTTTGGGCTATTGTGTCTGTACCAGTTAAACAATTCAGCCTAATCTCTACCTTTTAGGCCTTGCCTTTAACGTTTACGGGGTGGGTCGCTAATATACATCATCATGATATCTGCTGTTTCAGACTCATGTCACTGAGTAACTAAATGTAAAATTCCCCTGCACGTCTCACGTTGTCGTGTTGTTTTCAGCTCAGTTCAACTTAGTATAAGGAATGTACAATGTGTAATTTGCCGCCATTTTAGCGTCGACTCCCAACATCCTGTCTGATGCTTCTGAGTCACATGGTCACGTTGTCCATAGCGAGGGCTCATCAGCATCAACATGAGCTTCATCTGGAAGTATTGCCGCCATCTTTTAACATTCCCCTCAGTAATAGTCCCTGTCCTTACCTTATTCCCATTGTTTCTTAAAGGAGAGATTTCCCTGGTGTGAGTCGAATAGGTGACTCTCAGGTAGGGCTTTTACAGGCCCTATTCACCCATATTTACATTATTCTTAGAAAGACAAATTCCCCAATGTAAGTTGTTTAGGTATAAGTCACACTTTCTCGGTACGTTAACCCTGATGTGTATTGAGGAGGAACTCCTGTGCCACACTTCTGGAACCATGGCTGTTGACATCACATCAAGTTTCTGCCCTGACCAAATTCTTGTTGATGCACCATTGCATTGTTTAAGATAGACCATTTAACCATAGGGAGCCTCCCCTGTGAGAGAGTGATGAGGAATGTTTCCTATCTCAGAAGGTCATCCGTCTGTGTATCCCTCTGCCCAGGGAGCCAGGATGGTAAAGAGTTTTCAATGGCATGGCTTAAGAAGTCCCATTTCCTACAGTAGTGGGAGTGAGGGAAGAGTCAGAACTCGAGGCCATCAGGACATTTAACTGAAGCTAAACGGGGAGCACAAAATGTTTCTCATTGATGCTGTTCTCTCCGATTCATAGGGGTTTCGGCCATTTTCAGTATTCCATGGCTCAGTGGTTAGCACTGCTGCCTCAGTTGTTCGATTCCAGCCTCGGGCGACTGTCTGTGTGGAGTTTGCACGTTCTCCTCGTGTCTGCGCGGGTTTCCTCCGGGTGCTGCAGTTTACTCCCACTGATATGTATGTGTGTTGGCCATAGGAAAATGCCCATACTCTTCAGGGATGGGCAGGCTAAGTGGGTTAGCCATGGGATGTGCAGGGTTACAGGGATGGGGTAGTGGGGTGGGTATGGGTGGGATGATCTTCGGAGAGTCGGTGCAGACTCAATGGTTCAAATGGCCTCTTCCTGTACTGTAGGGATTCTATGATTTTGCGGGTAGATGGAGTTGGGGAATTGTGGGGACCAGATGGGGAGAGAGCCCATTTTTTTGTTTATTCTTTCATGAGGTGTGGGCATTGATGATTAGGCCAGTCTTTGTGCTGCCTGTCCCTAATTGCCCTTGACCTGAGTAGCTTGCTAGGCCATCACAGGGGGCAGTTAAGATCCACGCACATTGCTGTGGGCCTGGAGTCAAAAGTAGGCCAGGCCGGGGTAAGGACAGCACACTTTCTTCCCTGAAGGTTTTGTGAACCCACTGGGTTTGGTACCATAATTGATGTTATAATTACCCGTTACCCTGGCGAGATTTCATTTCCAGGTTTGTTCATTGAATTGGATTTCCACCAGTTGCCACGGTAATATTGGAACCTGAATGCCCCAGACTAAAAGCCTTTGTTTGGATCTTACAGCCCAGTGGCACTACCAGTTTTACCCCTCCTATCATGGGCCCCTTAGGTGCTGTAGGGTGTCTGTGTCCATACTCAGCCCCCAACCCAGTTTGCCATCCTGCAATTTGCTGGCAAAGGGCATGTTGCCTGGTACTCAGATGGGTTGACATTGCCAGGAGACAGAGCCGTTGTCAGAGATGACTGGCCTGGCACCCATAAGGGGATTGTCACATCGACCCAATGCCCCAGCACCGCATCCTGCCATCAGTCACTCGGGGAAGTTGTTGAAGGGAATCCCTGGATTTGTTGAAAGTCGGACAGCCGCAAGGGGTGGGGCTTCAGAGTCACTGGGGCTGCTTCGAGCTGTCACCCGTCTTTCTAACGAAGGCTAACATTTCTAAGTTGACAGACGATTCCTCAACCTGACTCTCAGAAGTGGGTCGACGCACAGAAGCTTGGATCGCAAAAGCTGGATCAAGACGCCCAGCACCTCGCCATCCTTAGTACGTCAACACGGGGCTTCCAGGGCCACGAAAGGCCTGAGTGCCTCTTCCTCAACTGTTTCTATTGCCTCCATCTCAGACATCTCTTCCAAATCACAGCAGTGGAAGACAAAGAGTCAATCACAGAAGTTTCTCAAAGTGAACAGGTACAAAGGGTGGCGCCGTTTAAAAATTCTTCCATGGCTGTGTCCAGTTGTCATTGGAGAAGGTGGTGCTGGAGCTGCCTTTTGGAACCACCTTAGTCAGTTAATGGAGATCCACCCGGGGTATCATTTCGAAAGGCAGTGCCAGGAATCTCACCCAGGACTCTGAAGGAACAGCGATACTATTACAGGTCGGGGCGGCATAATGTTTGAAGGGCATTTTGGTAGGTTGTGGTGTTCCCATGCATCTGCTGTCCCGTCCTCTTCCAGGTCTTAGAAAGTGCTATCTAAGGAATCTTATTGGTCTACTGGAATTCCTCTTGGAGATGGTAGACACCACTGCCATTGTGCATCGGTAGTGGAGGGAGGGGATGGTTAAGGTGGTGAAGTTTTGCATTTTGGTAAGGCAAACCAGGGCAATTAATGGAAGGACTCTGTTGCCGAACAGAGGGACCTAGAGGTGCAAGTTCATAGTTCCTTGAAAGTGGAGTCACAGGTAGACAGAGTAGTGAAGAAGACATTTGGTGTGCTTGTCTTCATTGGTCAGAGTATTGAGTAAAGGAGTTGGGAGGTCATGTTGCGGCTGGACAGAACATTGGTTAGGCCATTTTTAGAATTCTGCCTACAGTTCTGGTCTCCCTGCTACAGGATGGATGTTGTGAAGCTGGAAAGGGGTCAGAGAAGATTTACAAGGATGGTGCTAGGGTTGGAGGATTTGAGCTATAGGGAGAGGTTAAATAGGCTGGGGCTGTTTTCCCTGGAGCATCGGAGGCTGAGGGGTGGACCTTATAGAGGTTTATAAAACTATGATATTTTCCGCAGGGTTGGGGAGTCCAAAACTAGATGGCAGAGGGTTATTGTGAGAGGGGTTAGATTTAAAAGGAACCTAAGGGACAACTTTTTCATGCAGAGGGTAGTATGTGAATGGAACGAGCTGCCAGAGGAAGTGGTGGAGGTGGGTACAATTATAAAGGCATCTAGGTGGGTATATGAATAGGAAGGGTTTAGAGGGATATGGGCCAAGTGCTAGCGATTGGGACCAGATTAATTTAGGATATCAGGTTGGCATGGACGAGTTGGACCAAAGGATCTGTTTTCACGCTGTGTGACTCTATGATTCTCTGACAACAACCTGTGTTTATATCGCACTGTTAACATAGTAAAACAATCCAAGGCACCTCGCAGGAGCATTATCAATCAAAAAGTCAGCTCTGGGCAACTTAAGGAGAGTTCAGGATAGGCAGCCAGTGGCTTTGTCGAAGAATTCTGAAGTGCATCCTCAAGAAAGAGCCTGCGTCCAGGGGACAGAGAGGATTAGGGAGATAGTTTAGGAGTATAGGTCCTTGGTTACTGAAGTGTTGGCCGTGAACGTGGGATTTAAAGGAAATTCAGGAAAGTTAGGGGGCCAGAAGTGTAGGATCCCTGAGATCCTGGAGAGGTGGTACGGCTAGAGCAGGAGAGACCATGGATGGATTTGCAAACAAGGACAAAAGGTTTTAAACTGCAGGAATATTGATGTTTGCAAATGGGAGTGAATGAACCAGTAGGCGTGGGAAATGTTAGGTTTTCTGGGCCAGCCGTTTGAACAAATGGAAAACACGCTACAGCATAGAATAACGATCAGTTTTGCCCTTGAATACCGTCTTCAATATTCCTTCACCTTGACTTGTATGGAACAGGAAATTGGATGGAGTGTTGACCCATGACCCTTGTCAGCCTCTTCCTGCTCCAAACATGGAGCAGACCCTCCCCTCACGCAGCCCCATCCAGGTGTGAGCAATTACAGCAAAACTGTAATTAATCAATTAATCTAAAGAAATATAACAATTTACTGGCCTTCATTTTTCCTTCCTACATTACAACAGTAACCATATATGAAAAGTGGGTTAGAATGTCCTGAGATTGGAAAAAGGTTTATTCTCTCCTTTGACCTGGAGACCTGTCTTTATAAATACCAGTGTGTTTTTCTCATAGTCTTCCCAGTTCTCATTCTTTCAGCATTTCACACCAGTTAGTGAGCTCTTTCTACCTTTATTCTTTCAACATTTCACACCAGTTAGTGAGCCCTAGTCTAACGACTGGATTACATTTTTTGCTCTGAAACCACGTTGGGTCTTTTTGAACAGCTGTTTCTTGGTGCTGTCAAGCCTTTGAGTCCTCATGACGTTGGTAAGCACATTCACACAAAAAGTGCAGTGTGGACATGAGTCTAGGACACTGACATGGCCAAAGCAGGAGTGATTGACTGAGGCTGACATTGAAAGACTTGGTTTTCTTCAGAAGTGTCGAGACTTGCAGGAGCATGTGTTTCCGAGTAAGCACAGCACCCAGGCCTAGTCCCGTGAGATGATTCATTGCAAAGGCTTTCACAAAGAAAGAAAGACCTGCATTTCCCCATTTGCACGCTTTGGGACCTGCGTTCACCACAAAGTGCCCGGCAATCAGTGAAGTGCTTCTCTAAAGTGTGGCCACCGCTCAAATCTGTGAAACTCCTCTGCCTTCTCTCCCCGTCCAATCCCACCCACACTTTCCCAGTCATGCTCATAGCAGAATACACAAATGTATGTATAATACAGCCTCAGGGCTCCTGAGGAGAAATGCACCAACTCCTGGCTGAATGAAAGGTCAGCATGTTCAAAGACTGTGAAGCAAAGGGAACCCCAGCCATTTGTACCTGATCAGGAGACCATGAACAAGTGGGTATTATCACCGGACTGATAATCCAGAGGCTCAGGCTGGTACTTTGGGAGCATGGGTTCATAACTCCACAGTGGCAAAATTTACATTTAACTATTAATCACCTTTTTTAAAATCTGGAATGAGAAGCCAAGTGTCAGTCATTGTAACCATGAGCTGGAAACGTGTTGCTGGAAAAGCGCAGCAGGTCAGGCAGCATCCAAGGAGCAGGAGAATCGACGTTTCGGGCATGAGCCCTTCTTCAGGCTTTTCCAGCAACACATTTTCAGCTCTGATCTCCAGCATCTGCAGACCTCACTTTCTCCTAGAACATTGTAACCATGAAGCCAGCATTAATTGTCCCAAGGACACTAATTTCCTTCAGGGGAGGAAATCTGCTACCGCTTTCCATTCTGGCCTACATGTGACCCCCGACCCACAGCCTTGCTGTGGGTTTTTAACAACTGTCTGATTTGGTTTCATAAGTTGTTCAAGGGCAGTTCAGGGTGGGCAACAAATGTTGGTCTTGCCAGTAATGCCTGAGACCCTTTGAATGTCAGTGTTGGTTTTGAGTTAAGGGGATGGCATTAACTTGGGTGTTGTGGCTGCATTCTCCTGCTCAGCCTGTAGAACAGTAACAAACTCGCTTTACATGAGTGGTCTTCAAGACAAGGACAGAAAGTAGAGTGTAAAAAAGACGTGGTGTACTCCATCACCAGGGGACGTCCCTGTGCCCTGTACAAACATTTGAGGGAATCACTTAGGAATGTGGCAATGGCAATGGCAAAAGGTCAAAGTCTCTGCCTTTTGTCTATTTTTAAATATTATCCAGCTTATAAATTATTTTTAGTCAAATAGTTCAGCCAGACCTCCAAGCAGTCCTTGAACAAACTCCTTGGCCCCACGTTCAGGCTGTTAGTGCAAGTGTCCTCACTCCTGGTTATACAACGACAGATGAGTCATTGACTCTGTTCCAAATCTTTAACCAGCTTCTGCCAAATCGCTCTGAAGTATCAATCAGTACCTACCTAAGCATTTTGTTGTACCTTGTACAGTGTAAGAGTGAACTGCCTAACTCATGGCTGGGTTTAAACAGACAGCGGGAATATAGGCAGTGCTGTTGGGTTAGTAGGATGTGGTGTTCCCCGCAGATCTGCACGGGGCCCTCAATACTCCATCTTACTTCCTTAAGCCTTGAATGAGGCATAGTTGTAAATTATCCTTGGCACATCCAAGTTCACAGATCACAGGAAGCCTGGCTGGACTGTAGGTTGAGTGGATGGGAGAAGGCAGGTATCATTTTGGAATGGTTATAGCATAGAAGCAGAACTTCCTGCCCATCATGTCTGAGGTGGATCTCTTGCCTGTATTGTTTCTGCCAGATGATTATCAACTTCCCAACAGGTTGTAGACATTAAATGGGTAAAACAATGGCAGAGGGAATTCAACACGGCAAAGTAAACCACTTTGGATCTGTGAAGGACAAACATGAATCTCTTCCTAACAGTGAGTGACTAGCCTTTGGAGGAACAAAGGGATTGAGGTGCCCATATACGTGGATGACTCCAATCTAACATGATTTGGAGGTGCTGGTGTTAGACTGGGGTGGACAAAGTTAAAAATCACATAATACCAGGTTATAGTCCAACAGGTTTAGATTAGATTAGATTACTTACAATGTGGAAACAGGCCCTTCGGCCCAACAAGTCCACACCGACCCGCCGAAGCGCAACCCACCCAGACCCCTACATTTACCCCTTACCTAACACTATGGGCAATTTAGCATGGCCAATTCACCTGACCTGCACATCTTTGGACTGTGGGAGGAAACCGGAGCACCCGGAGGAAACCCACGCAGACACGGGGAGAACGTGCAAACTCCACACAGTCAGTCGCCTGAGTCGGGAATTGAACCCGGGTCTCAGGCGCTGAGAGACAGCAGTGCTAACCACTGTGCCACCGTGCCACCCACAGCACATCTCCTTCCTCAGTGCCTGCCTACAGAACCGACAGATCCCACATGGACTCCGGTCTACAGTCAGATCAACACAATATGGATCTGAACAGGACACCTAGTACCTACTCCAAATCCAAAACCTCCAGAAACAGCTGTCCTTCTTGATCCTCCCCTCCACACTCGCAGCCATGAGCTGCCACCTACTCTCTCTACAATCAGTCCCTGTCCCAGCTCAGGGCCACACTCTCTCAGAACTGCAAAGGACGCCTGCTGTTTCACATCCTCAGAAGAATTCACACACTTAACAAATGATTTTTCTGCATCACATCAGACATCAAAAACTGTAAGTACTACAAACGTCCAAGTACCCACCTCAATGGTCGGGATTCCCGACCATTCCAGAAGCTTTTCCCGGCCTCCGGAACTGCTCGGTCGCCATCAGCCACACGGCGGCTCCAGCCACCACCACTCCGGTGAACGATGACGTCACTTCCGCCCCCACCAGTGTAAGATCCACTGCCACCAAAACCAACATGAGGCCCAACCAGAACATCACTTCCACCCCCTGTTGTTGCCGCTGCCGCAGCCAGTTCCACTCCCACTGACACCACCCACGTGAACGCCACCGACCGAATCGCCTCCGACACACGTTATGCCACTTTCGCCCCCCGCGGATCCCACAGTCACCACTCCCCCGCCCCCCACCGACGCCCAGGGTGAATGTCACTTCTGTAAATGACATCACCCCTGTTCCCCCCCACTGGCACTCCCATTACAGTTAGAGTCTCCACCCCCACTCCCAGCTGCAGCCCTACACCAGGTCCTAGCTCCCAGCCCTGCCATTCCCCCAGACATCCCCCTCACTGAGGACAAACTAACAGTCCTCAGCAAAGGCCTTACCTTCATCCCCCTCCGCTACCAGATCAACGGATTCAACATGCGTTGTGACATCGAATGTTTCTTCCGCTGCCTCTGTCTCCGGGCTTACTTTTTCCATCAAGACAACCCCCCACCTTCTGAGGACCCCTTCTCACTTGCAGTGCTCTTCAGAGACACCCGTACTAACCAACCCCACCGTCCTGTGGCTCAACACTTCAACTCCCCCTCCCACTCCACCAAGGACATGCAGGTCCTGGGCCTCCTCCATCACCAAACCTACCCACCTGACGCCTGGAGGAAGAACGCTACACCCTCCGCCTCAGGACCCTCCAACCACATGGCATCAATGTGGACTGGACTTCACCAGTTTCCTCATTTCCCCTTCCCCCCACCTTATCCCAGTTCCAACCTTCCAACTCTGCACTGCCTTAATGACCTGTCCATCCCTGGCCCACAATCCTCATTCCTGATGAAGGGCTCTTGCCCGAAACGCCGATTCTCCTGCTCCTTGGATGCTGCCTGATCTGCTGTGCTTTTCCAGCGCCACACTCTCGACTCTGATCTCCAGCATCCGCAGCCCTCACTTTCTCCAGGTTTATTTGGAAGCACTAGCTTTCGAAGTGCTATTTCTTCATAACCACCTGTTGAAGGAGCAGCACTCTGAAAGCTAGTGCTTCCAAGTAAACCTTTTGGAATATATCCTGGTGTTGTGTGATTTTTTTTAACCAAATCTAACACAAAGATGCAAAGTGTACTGAATAAAGCGAGTGGATTGTTCTATCTTGAAGGGTTTGAAAGGTGAGGAATTGGTGTTTAATTTATACAGAACCTTGGCCAGACTGCCTCTGGAGTACCATATATGATTCTGGTCGTCATATTGCCAGGCAGGATCTAGAGACCTGGGAGAGAGGTCCATGCAAGTACACTACAATTAAATCTGGGCTCCCTCCTCCCTACCTTTTATCTTAGCCTGCTGGACACACTTTCCTCATTCCTGAAGAAGGGCTTATGCCCAAAATGTCGATTCTCCTGCTCCTTGGATGCTGCCTGACCTGCTGCACTTTTCCAGCAACACACTTTCAGCTCTGATCTCCAGCAGCTGCAGTCCTCACTTTCTCCTTAAACATTTAAAGTCCAAGAATAGGCTTCCTGAATTTGACTTTAATTCACTTAAGTGTAGGTTAAGGGGTAATCTAACTTTCAATATAATTTATGGGACAGATAGCCAGAAACTATTACCCCTGATGTGTAAAAACCTAAAGAACGGTGGGTGCTGTAAATCAGAAACAAAAGCAGAAGTTGCTGGAAAAGCTCAGCAGGTCTGGCAGCATCTGTGGAGAGAAATCAGAGTAACGTTTCAGGATTCGGTGACCTCCTGATTTCTCTTCAGAGATGCTGCCAGACCTGCTGAGCCCTTCAGATGTCTGTTGGGGGCGGGGATCCAGAGCCAAAGGGCATAAAACATAAAATTACAAAATTTAGGACTGACATTAGAAAGCACACAAGTGGTGAAAATCTGAACTCGATTCCCCAAAAACCCCACAAACATTGGGTCAGTAGCAGTTTTCACGGTTTGAGATTGATACACGTGGAGCAAAGGGAAGTAAATGGAGTTAAAGTATTGATCACCCAAAATCCAGTTGAATGAGAAAACCCACCCAATGGGCTGTTCCTATTCCCATTTCCCTCCTGGTCATTGAGTGTTATAAACATAGAAATACAATTCAGGAAATAATTGGTCAGGTCGGATGATGTGGTGATCAAGAAATTGCAGTCGATGACTCCATAGATCGAAGCATTTTAAACGTGCAGAATATTCCCTACTTAAACTATTTCTGTGTGTTTGCAGTGCCATCAGTACATCAAGGTTGGAAGACAGTTCACACTTACACCGGAAAACTTCAAGAAAACAGTTGATTCCCAAAGCCCTGTCCGTTGCTGTTTACATGAAGATAGATTCAGTTCTGCCAGGGGAAGTATTTGTAAGTTGTTACTGTAGAAGTGTCACTTTGAAAGTCTGATTTGAGATATCTGATAAATAAAGGAATGGAAGTTTGCACTGCACCCTTTCTCAAACCGAGAGTGTAAGATAACATTGAGCAGTGCTGAGGTACAATAATATTACATCTACAATTTTGGCCATTTCCCTGCAGTTGGTCCATTGTAGGTTTGAAAATTGTACTTACCAGCCCCGTATCAAAGTAAAGGTACACTGGCATTGGAGGCAGTCCAGGGAAGGTTTCACGAGGCTTATCCTGGATGTGGGGGTCTCTCTTACGAGGAGAGGTTGAATAGATTGAGTCTGGACTCACTGGAGTTTCGAAGAATGAGAGGAGACTTTATTGAGACATACAAGATTCTTATTGGAGTTGACAGAGTTGTTATGGTGAGGTTATTTCCCCTTGTGAAGGGCATATGCCCGAAACATCAACTCCTGCTCCTCGGATGCTGCCTGACCTGCTGTGCTTTTCCAGCGCCACACGTTTTGACTCTGTTTCCCCTTGTGGGAGGGTTCAGGACCAGAAGACATTATCTCAGAGTGCAAGGTCTCCCAGTTAAGACAGGGATGAGGAGGGATTCTTTCTCTGAGGATAGTGAATCTGGAATCCTTTACCATGGAGGGCTGTTAAAGCTGAGTCTTGAAGCTGAGATAGACAGATCTTTAATCAGTAAGGGAATCAAAGGTTCTGGGGACAAGGCAGGAAGTGGAGTTGAGAATGATCAGACCAACTCTCATTGAATGGTAGGGCAGAGTTGATGGGCTGAGTGGCCTGTGTCTGCTCCAAATCTTATTCTTAGATCTTGTTCTAGCCTGCCAATGGGACAGAATATACTCAGGGAGGGTGAGGGTGGTGATGTAAGGTCTGATTGTGTCAGGTTGTTGCTTGACTACTCTGTGAGGTATCTCTCCCCAGTTTTGATAGAACTCTCCCATTGATAGTCAGGAGGACATCTGAGTGTTAACTGGACTGACTATGTCTTTGTCAGTGTGATACAAAGGAGTAGCTTTCTAGCCATCTCAAAGGGCTGTTCAGAATGAACTACACTCATTTGGACTTGAACATTGGTTAGGTTATTGGAGGAAATCATGGTTTGTCTTTCTGCACTGACTGCCTATGGGCTGAATGGCCTACTTCCACAATGTAGGGAGTCTGTGATTCTATGTGAACCACCAGAACAGATAAGCTTGGGATGATAACAGTGTTTCACCTGAATGTTGTTCTGGAAGTGTCAGTCCAGATATTGGTGGGAGTGGGGCTTGAACCTGCTAACTTCTGAACTGACAAGAGCCATGTGGAAGGTCCATGAGGCATTAGATTAAAACAAATGGAAGTAGAGGTGGGCCATTCTGCCCACTGACCCTGCTCTACCATTGGCTGATCTGATATGACTCCACTTTCCTGCCTGCTTCCCCCCCCCCCAAATTACCCCTTGTAGGTCCTATCCATCAAAATCTGTCTGCCTGAGCCTTAAATACACTCAACGACCGATGCACTAACAAACCACATCTCCATTTTAAGTAAGAGGCCTCTTTTTCTTTGAAACAGAGCCCCCTCCTGGAGATTTCCTCTCAGCAGCCACCCTCAGAATCTCTTTCATATCATTTTGGTCACCTCTTGTTCTCCTCAACTCAAATTGAACCCCCTCAACCTTTCTTCCTAAGACCTTCAACCCAGGAATCAGCCCTCATGAACAGCCTTAGTACTGCCTCCAAAACAAGAATATTCCTCCATGGATAAAGAAACCAGGAGCGTGCACGGTGCTCCAGCTGACCAATGCTGAAGCAACCCAGAAGGACACATCTCACAAGATGTACCTCCCCCGCTTTGAAAAACTGTACAGCTTCTTACTGAGGTAAATGTCTAAGACCATGGGTCATGGCGTGAGGTAGCCTGATCATTATCCAAGTTCGACCACTTCCTGCTCAGGGCTTTGTTTGAGATATTGATTCTTTGGCATTCTCTCATGAATGAGTTTAACATAGCATTGAAGAAGTATTCACATGTGCATTTGGATGTCAAGGCACACAAGTCTACGGGGGTAGTGGCTGGAAAATGGGATTAACATAGTTAGATACTTGTTTTCGGGTTGGCTCAGACTCAATGGGCCAAAGAGCCTTTTTCTGTGCTAGAAATGTTGCCATAGTCATGCCAGACCGTGGGGCGGCTCTCTCATTAAAGAGACGATGGTCTTTTCCCTGGAGTGGCAGAGTTCAAAACTAGAGGGTGTGGGTTTAAGGCGAGAGGGAAAAGAGACCTAAGGGCCAACTTTCTCACATGGAGGGTGGTGTGTGTATGGAATGAACTGCCAGAGGAAATGGTGGAGTTGGGTGCAATTACAACATTTAAAAGACATTTGGGCAGGTACATGGATAGGAAATGTTTAGAGTGATATGGGCCAAACACAGAAAAATGGGCCTAGTTCAATTTAGGAAACGGGGATCGGCATAGATGAGTTTAGCCGAAGGGTTTGTTTCCATGCTGTATGACTCAATGACTATATAATCTGAGGGTCTCTAACTTCAGGTGTGAGAGAGGTTGAGAAAGAGATTTCTTTGTGGTAACCTCAGCCAATGTGGGAAGACCTTGATGACTAATGGTGTAATGTTGAGTTGGAGAAGTTGGAAGGGTCTTGACCAGATGGGCCAATGAGCTGAGGAGTGGCATATGGAGTTTAATTCAGATAAATGCGAGATGCTGCATTTTGGGAAATCAAATCTTAGCAAGACTTATACACTTAATGGTAAGGTCCAAGGGAGTGTTGCTGAACAAAGAGACCTTGGAGTGTAGGTTCATAGCTCCTTGAAAGTGGAGTTACAGTTAGATACGATAGTGAAGAAGGCGTTTGGTATACTTTCCTTTATTGGTCAGAGTATTGAGTACAGGAGTTGGGAGATCATGTTGCGGCTGTACAGGTTAGGCCACTGTTGGAATATTGTGTGCAATCCTGGTCTCCTTCCTATCGGAAAGAAGTTGTGAAACTTGAAAGGGTTCAGAAAGAATTTACAAGGATGTTGCCAGAGTTGGAGGATTTGAGTGACAGGGAGAGGCTGAACAGGCTGGGACTGTTTTCCCTGGAGCGTCGGAGGCTGAGGGGTGACCTTATAGAGGTTTACAAAATCATGAGGGTCATGGATAAGGTAAGTAGCCAAAGTCTTTTCCCTGGGGTCGGGGAGTCCAGAACTAGAGGGCATAGGTTTAGGGTGAGAGGGTAAAGATATAAAAGAGACCAAAGGGGCAACATTTTCACACAGAGGGTGGTGCTGCCAGAGGAAGTGGTGGAGGTCGGTACAATTGCAACATTTAAGAAGCATTTGGATGGGTATATGAATAGGAAGGGTTTGGAGGGATATGGGCCAGGTGCTGGCAGGTGGAACTAGATTGGGTTGGAATATCTGGTCGGCATGGACAGGTTGGACCGAAGGGTCTGTTTCCGTGCTGTACATCTCTATGACTCTGTAAATACTGAGCTTCATGGTCCTCCAGTATATGTGATTGAGAATCCAGTTGTCTGGGAGTGCTGTAACAGCTTTGAGTCTGTGTACAGGGGCTGCGGCAATACTTTGTGGCCAATAACCTCAAGGACAAGAGAATCTTCAGCATCAAGAGCCAAGGCACAACGATTGTTCGGATCGACATGCAGACCTTTGCAGCACTGATGGACCAGCAAACCCTGCAAAAAGTGAGGAAGCTGCAGTCTGTCTATCCAAGGTGAGTCACACCCCAAGGGGTTGGAACACTGAGGCTGATCACAAACCTGTCATTAGGTGTGTGTGCACTCTTTGGGGCTACATCATGGAATGGCTTGACACAACAGAACCCAAACACGTCTGAGTGCCCAGATGGCAAACACCAAACCCTGAGCTTGCCACCTTCAGGCAGTGTAAAGCCAAGTGTGGTCCCACTGTTTAGCTCTTGGACACAAGGGTTTGTCTTCTCTCACTCTCTCTCTCCCTTTGTTAGAAATTGGACATAGACCTCACTCCATTAAATTACGGAAAATGTGGGAATGGGAGGATATTTTTCAAGACCTTTAGCCTGCTGCAGCCTTCAACAAGACCATCGTAGATCTGTCCCAACTCCATTTCCCTGCCTTAGTTCCAGAGCCAGTCTTTGTCCAGCAAAAGAACTGCTAAATCTGACATTTTCAAAGTTGCGGAAAATCGATGGTTGACCACTTACCATTGAGACCAAAACTGGAGTTTGTGGATGTAATGCAGTCACACAATAAATTCAGGAGTGAGTGTGGTAGAAATGGCTTTGCATGGACAGTGTTTGGAACGTGATCATTGTTCCCTTTGGGAGGGATTGAGGAGGATAGCAAATATGTCTTTAAGGAAAAGCATTCCAGGGAGGAAGGAACTGGACTAAAACCAGAAAATGTGTTGGAAATTCTTGTCAAGTCAGTCTGCATCCATGGGAGAGAAGGTAAGATTTACAACGTTATCAGAACTGGATAAAGTTGGAGATGAGAATACAGAGGGTGAGGATGGAAGAAGGTTATTGGGAGCTGATAGACTCATTCCCACGGGGTCAAAGAGAATGGGGATGAGGAAAGAAAATACAAAACAAAACATATGCCAAAAGTATGTTCGCAGCTGACTGAAAGGAGAAATTTTTTTTCTTAAATCATGCAAAGAGAAGGAAGCAGAATAGGGAGACAAAGTTTATTCGCTGAAAACATCTCTAATGCTTTCCAGTTCAGATGAAAGATGAATCTGGTTTCTCTCTCCACAGACTGTCCTGAGCATTTGCAGCATTTTCTGATTTTATTCCAGATCTTTCTGTGGGTGGCACGGTGGCACAGTGATTAGCACTGCTATCTCACAGCGCCTGAGACCCGGGTTCAATTCCCGACTCAGGCGACTGACTGTGTGGTGATTGCACATTCTCCCCGTGTCTGCGTGGGTTTCCTCCCACAGTCCAAAGATGTGCAGGTTAGGTGATTTGGCCATGCTAAATTGCCTGTAGTGTTAGGTAAGGGGTAAATGTAGGGGTGTGGGTGGGTTGCACTTCGGCGGGTCGGTGTGGACTTGTTGGGCCGAAGGGCCTGTTTCCACACTGTAAGTAATCTAATCTAATCTAATCTTCAGCATCGGCAGCATTCTGCTTTTCGAGAAGGATTTAGGGTCAGCAGGGTCAAGTGAAGATGGATGCAAGCAACTTGACTGGGCAGAAACACATGGATCTGTTGTATGTCAATCCTATGTCATTGTTTACAGCATTTTGCTGGCAGGAATTCTGGATTTACACCATTCTCCCTTGTAAGGATGAAGGGATTCAACACAGCAGTTCTCTTTTAACAAGTACAAGTACAAGGACGTCATACTCTGTGTTCTTGACTGTGCTGTGATGCTAATGGTACCAGCTTGTGTTTGGCTGCCATGATGCTCAGATGGTAATTAGGTGCAAGTTACATGAGCAAGTTAGACACTGTTACTCAGATTTATTGGATAAAGGCCTTTACCCAACAGGAATTGCCCTCACCTTATAGCATCTTAAGATACTTAGCCTTTGCCCACCCAAATGCTTATGACATTATCAGATTGGGTGGAGCTTAATGCAACCTTTAACCTTTACCCTTTCAGAACCATTGCCTTATCTAACACCAATTAGTGTCATTGTAGCTCTATGTCCTCTGTCATGGTCAATAACAGCTGTTTCTCTCTCTCTTATTTTAAAGTGATGATGAGCTCTGTGACCTCTTTATCAAAAATAATTACTGGAAAATCTTTAAAAGGAATATGATCTCCAAACTTACCTGCAAGCCTCAGCGCTTCTCGCCTTCAGGCCAGGTAGCAGAGTCTGGCCAAGGGGAGGACATATACGAGATTGACAAGACCGGCATCCTGAACCTTCCAGAAATCTCCAGCAATCGAAACATGCTTTTCTCAAAGCCGTCCTATTATGTTGCCCCCGTTATCAGAACAAGGGAAGATGGTAGCAGCCCAATGCCAAAGCTGGACCTCCAACTCATTCATGGAATTGCCAAGCTTCCATCCAGTATAGCCAATCTGCTGTACTGAGCACACCAAAGCCCTTCCTTTGCTGCCCTTTAACAGCCAAGCATCTCAATCTGATGGCCTAATGGATTTCCAACCATTTCATTTATGTTTCTATTTCCTCATTGCACCAATTTCCAACCAGTTGTCCTGTCCCATTTTGTTCTTTCCCATACTTGGATCATTTATATTTGTTCATTCCCTCCTCGATGACCAACACCACATAAAGTGAGATTTCATCTCTCCCAGTTAGGGATCTTATGAAAGATTGATTGTCATAAAAGCACAGTGTCATGAAAATCGAATGCCATACCAACCCAATGCTATAAAAACCCGATGTGATATAGAGACTCAGTGTGATAAACCTCTGTATGACCGAGTTCTGACAAAGTCACAATGTTATTGATGTGGAAAAGACTCAAAATAATAAAGACCCCAATGTGATGGCGACCCAATGTTTTAAAGGTCGATGTGATACTCAATGTGATGGAGACCCGAAATGAAGAAGACTCAATGTGACCCGATGTGTTCAAAACTCCATTTGATAAAGACTCAATATTTTAAATATTGATGTGATATTTGATGTGATAAAGAGTCAAAGTAACGGAGACTCAATGCAATAAAGACCAATGGGAAAGAGACTCAGTATGATAACGATTCAATGCGACAAAGATTTGATGTAGTAAAATCTCGATGTAAGAAGGACTTGATGCAATAAAGACCCGATGTGACAAAGACTCAATGTGATAAAAATGCAATGTGCTACCGACATTGTGTCCGACATGTTGGAACAGTGTGGTGTGGTTTTGCTGCTGAATTACCCTGCTACCATTATAGTTGAAAGGTGTGGTGCTGGAAAAGCACAGCAGGTCAGGCAGCATCTGAGGAGCAGGAGAATCGATGTTTCGGGCAAAAGAGTTTCATCAAGAATGTAGGGGAGGGGGAAGGCGGAATGAGAGATAAATAAGAGGGTGGAGTGAAGCTGGGGTGGGGGGAAGATAGCTGTGAAGAGTTGGTGATAGGTTGGAGAGCAGGGTAGAGCGGACACGTGGGAAACAAGATGGGCAGGTAGGACAGGTCAAGAGGGTGGTGCTGAGTTGGAAAGTTGGATCTGGGTTGAAGTGGTGGGAGGGAAGATGAGGAAACTGGTGAAGTCGATGTTGATGCCATGTGGTTGGAGGGTCCCAAGGCAGGAGATGAGGTGTTCATCCTCCAGGCATCAGGTGGCTTGGATTTCATGATGGAGGAGGCCCAGGACTTGTATGTTCTTAGCGGAATGGGAGGGGGAGTTGAAGTGGTTGGCCGTAGGGAAGTGGGTGTGTCCCAGAGATGTAGCTGGAAATGTTCGTCGAATTGGCATCCTGTCTCCCCAGTGTAGAGGAGACCACATCGAGAGCAACAGACACAATAGATGAGGATGTGCAGATAATTTCTGCCAGCTGTGGAAGGATCCTTTGGGGCCTTGGATAGAAGTGAAGGGGGAGAGGTGGGCACAGGTTTTACACCTTAGATGGTGGCAAGGGAAGGTGCTGGGAGTGGAGGATGGGTTGGTGGAGGGCGTGGACCTAACAAGGGAGTCGTGGAGGGAATGGTCTCTGCGAAAGGCTAATAGGGGTGGGGAGGGAAGTCTATTTCTGGTGGAGGGGTCTGACTGTATATGGCAGAAATGGCAGAGGACAGTATGCTGTATCCAGAGGTTGGTGGGGTGGTGGGTGAGGACCAGGAGGTTCTGTCCTTGTTGCAGTTGGAGGGGTGGGGTTCAAGGGTGGCGGTGTGGGAGTGAAGGAGATGCACTGGAGGGCATCATAACCATGTGGCAGGGGAAATTGCGGCCCTTGAATTAGGCTGCGGAAGATGGACTGCTCCACCTACCTGACAAAGAGATAGGCAGAGCTGGGGCCCATGCAGGTGCCCATGGCTACCCCTTTGGTCTGGAGGAAGTGGGAGGATTCAAAGTAGAAGTTGTTGAGAGTGAAGACCAGTTCAGCCAAACGAATGAGAGTGTCAGTGGAAGGGTACTGGTTGGGTTGGCAGGACAGGAAGAAATGGAGGGCTTAGAGCCCTCCATCATGGTGGATGGGTGTGTACAGCGGCTGGATGTCCATGGTGAAGATAAGGTGTTGGGGGCCAGGAAATGAAAGTCATGGGGGAAGTGGAGGGCATGAGTGGTGTCCCGAACGTATGTGAGGAGTTCCTGGACAGGATCGTGTCAAGGTATGCAGGGAGGTTTGGTGGGGTAGGAGCAAGCTGAGACGATAAGTTGACCGGGGCAGCCAGGTTTGTGAATTTTAGGTGGGAGGTAGAATGTGGCGGTGTGGGGTTCCGGGACTGTGAGATTGGAGGCTGTTGGTGGGTGATCCCCTGAGATGAGGTTGTGGATGGTTTGGGAGATGATGGTCTAGTGATGGAAGGTGAGGTCGTGATCAAGGGGGCAGTCGGAGGAGGTGTCTGCAAGTTGGTCCTGGCTTCAATGGTGTTGAAGTTGGTGTGCCAAGCTTCTCTCCTGGTTTGGGGTTGGGGCAGAGGGAGTGGAGGGCTGTGTGGTGCAAGGATGAAAAGTTGGAGTGGGTGAGGGGGGGTGAACAGGTTGAGGTGGTCAATGTCACAGTGGCGGCACTTGGAGATAACTCATCATCTCCCAGACCATCCACACCCTCATCACCACAGGGGATCGCCTATCCACAGCAACTAATACTCATCTATCCATTTAGCTGCCATTTGCTGGATGTACCTATTCTGGAACAGTTCGTCTCCCAGCCTTTCCATTCGGGCACTTTGAGATTACTTCCAAAATATCGAAAACAATCTCCATTTTACAGGCAACATACATGCTTTCAACTTTGTAACAATCCCTATCATTAATATTTTCTCACCTTTCAACTGTCTTGGATGGAAGGAAATGTTAGCCAGATTGATGGAACCTGTCCTGATCGTTTTAATGTTTTGGCTTCTTATATCAGTTTTATATATCATTCCTCTGCAAGGAAAGATTCGAGGTGCAGTGTCATAGAGTCACAGAGATGTACAGCACAGAAACAGACCCTTCGGTCCAGCTTGTCCATGTTGACCAGATATCCCAAATGGATCTAGTCCCATTTGCCAGCACTTGGCCCATATCCCATCAAACCCTTCCTATTCACACACCCATCCAGATGCCTTTCAAATGTAATTATACCAGCCTCCACCACTTCCTTTGGCAGCTCATTCCATACACGTACCTCCCTCTGCCAGAAAATGTTACCGCTTAGGTCTCTTTTATATCTTTCCCCTCTCACCTTAAACCTGTGCCCTCCAGTTTTGGACTCTCCCAGCCCAGGGAAAAGATCTTGGTATCCACCCTATGCATGTTCCTCATGATTTGATAAGCCTCTATAAAAGCTCATTACAGATGTAGCACAAATTAATATTCCAGTTATTGGTATAAAAGTAAATTTTGCAACAGCACCTTAAGAGTTTGTTTTTGTAGCTTTCCACTATCCTTGAATGACCTATGTACATGGATGCCCAGAACTCTTTACAGCCTTGGGAATATATTCAGATTTGTTTTCCTCAGGTTATCTTACACACCCTCACGTCAAACTCTGCCTGTCTCAGTTTCTCCCAATCGCTTCACTCCGCGTGTGTGTGTGTGTGTGTGTGTGTGTGTGTGTCTCTGTGGCCTGCAACTCCTCTGCACCTTTAATGGGCCCCCTGACCCACCCAGACCCCGGGTATATTCCAGTATAATCACACAGTCCCGTCCTTTAACGAGGCTCTGTGTGAGCTGAAACGTTGTCTGTTTGATTCGGACAGCCAACAATTGCGGAGTTAGCTCGCACTCTTGTTTTTCCACAGATGCTGCTATTGTTTTGACAGCCACAGAAACAGGCCCCTCTGTCAAGGGAGCTCGATGACCTAATCCACGAAACGGAGCATTGAGAGCAAGGGCAACGCAGTGCCAATTCCGAGCTGAAAGCCTGCTCTTGTCTGCACCGTGGTCACTCTCGCTCATATCCCAGCTGCCTCCTCTCTTCGCCCAAGGGTGCTGACTTGATGATTTCAAAAGCAAGTTGGATTGGATGCGAGGGAACAATAAAAGTTGCGGGGTTATGAGGATAGGCTGGACGAGTGACTCTGACTGGACTCATCCAAAGAGAGTTAGTTTCAACTCATTGGGCCGAATGGTCCTCATCCATGTCATAATGACTTCCGCATGGAGCGTCCTGGAATTAAAGGCTGTTGGAACACATTGCCTGATAACAAAATTTTAAAAAAGGGAAGAGGTGGTTTTGACTGACAAATGTTGGACTTCAGCTCAATCTGCCAACTTACTTTCTTCTGTGTGTGAGCCCCGTCCTGCGTGTTCTTTAAATGAAGCAATAGGAGAAGATATTCAATCTCACACTCTTAGTTTTATTCTAGCAGTAAGTGGATAAAATATACAGAGCTCCGGGTCTAAACCTTTCTGTCCCTGACAAACTGCAAAGTGTGTCAGTTCAAAAAGAAAAGACGTATTCCTGCCCCTGACCCCACGTCATGCAATCACTGAGGTGTGATTATCTTCTGATTGGCTGTTGATCTGATTCCATTCTCCGCCTCCTCGCATTCCCGGATGTCCGACCCCACGTGACCTTCCTTTGCCCGCGAAACGGCAGACCACGTGACCTCCCCGTCCGCGCAACGGAGCATCACGTGACCTCCGAACGCCAAGGACGTCCAGACTCACAGCCAGCCATCTATTCTATAGTAAGCCATATATTTACACAAACCAAATCAGACAATTGGGATTTCCAATTGACAGAGTCATACAGCACGGAAACAGACCCTTTGGTTCATCCAATCCATGCTGACCAGACATCCCAAACTAAACCAGTCCCGCCTGCCTGTATTTGGCCTCTGTCCATCCAAACCTTTCCTATTCATGTACCTATCTAAATGCCTTTTAAACATTATAACCCTATCCATGTCCATCACTTCCTCTGGCAGTTCAGTCCACACATGAACCACTCTCTGTATAAAAAAAAAGTTGCCCCTTGTGCCTTCTTTAATACTTCTCCTATCCTGTTAAAAATATACCCCCAATCTCGAAGTCCTCCACCCTATCTATATCCCTCATGATTTTATAGACCTCTGTAAGGTCAACCTGCTACACTCCTGTGGAAAAAATGTCCCAGTCTATCCAGACTTTCTTTATAACACAAAACTTCCACTCCTGCCGACATCCTGGTAAACCTTTTCTGAACTCTCTCCAGCTAAATAATCTGTAACAGGGCGGCCAGAGCTGGACACAGTTCTCCAGAAAAGGCCTCACTGACATCCTGCCCAACCTTAACATGCCGTCCCAACTCCTAAGGGGCAGGCGCATTATGAACGTTATTGCTGAACCTGTGGTGGAGACAAAAGGCAAGGGGAGGAGGAAACAGGAGCTGATATAGGGGCATAGTGATGTTCAGCACAGAATGAGGCCCTTCGGTCCAACTCGCCCATGCCGAGCAGATATTCTAAATTAATCTAGTCCCACCTGCCAGCACCTGGCCCATATCCCTCAAACCCTTCCTATTCATATACCCATCCAGATGCCTTTTAAATGTTGCAATTGTACCAGCCTTCACCACTTCCTCTGGCAGCTCATTCCATACACGTACCACCCTCTGCGTGAAAAGGTCTCCCTTTAGCTCCCTTTTAAATATTTCCACTCCCACCTTAAACCTATGCCCTCTCGTTCTGAATTCCCTCAAACCAGGGAAAAGACCTTGTCTACTCACCCTATCCATGTCCCTGATGATGTTATAAACTTCTATAAGGTCACCCCTCAGCCTCTGACGCTCCAGGGAAAACAGCCCCAGCCTGTTCAGCCTCTCCCTGTAGCTCAAACCCTCCAAACCTGCAACACATTGTAATTCTTTTCTTAACCCTTTCAAGTTTCACAACATATTTCTGATAGGAAGGAGACCAGAATTGCACATAGCATTCTAATAGTGGCCTAAAAAATGTCCTGTACAGCCGCAACATGACCTCCCAACTCCTGTACTCAATACTCTGACCAATAAAGGAAAGCATACCAAACGCCTTCTTCACTATCCTATCTACCTGTGACTCCACTTTCAAGGAACTATGAACCTGCACTCCAAGGTCTCTTTTTTTAGCAACACTCCCTAGGACCTTACCATTAAGAGTATAAGCCCTGCCTTGATTTGCCTTTCCAAAATGCAGCACCTCGCATTTATCTAAATCAAATTCCATCTGCCACTCCTCATTCCATTGGCCCATCTGATCAAGATCCTGTTGTACTCTGAGGTAACCCTCTTCGCTGTCCACTACACCTCCAATTTTGATGTCATCGGCAAACTAACTAACCGTACCTCTTATGCTCGCATTCAAATCATTTATGTAAATGATGAAAAGTAGAGAGCCCAGCACCGATCCTTGTGGCACTCCACTGGTCACAGGCCTCCAGTCTGAAAAACAACCCTCCACCACCACCACCCTCTGGCTACCTAACTCTCCCTTTATTCCATGAGATCTAACCTTGCTAACCAATCTCCCATGAGGAACCTTGTCAAATGCCTTCAGTCCATATAGATCAAGTCCACCACTCTGCCATCATCAAGCCTCTTTGCTACATCTTCAAAAAACTCAATTAAGTTACTGAGATATGATTTCCCACACACAAAGCCATGCTGACTATCCCTAATCAGTCCTTGCCTTTCCAAATACGTGTAAATCCTGTCCCTCAGGATCCCTTCCAACAACTTGTCCACCACCGACGTCAGGCTCACTGCTGTATAGTTCCCTGGCTTTTCCTTACCAGCTTTCCTAAACAGTGGCACCACGTGAGGAATCCCCTGTGAATAAAGACAACCAGAGCTATTAATGCAGGAGCCACATGGTTTTCTCTGACAGTCAAGAATCTGCTGTTGCAACAGGGACTGGAGTTTACTCACTGCACACTCTTCCACGTGACCTCCCAAAATAGCAGCAAAAGCAAAGCTGTTGATAGCTGAAAATGTGTTGCTGGTTAAAGCCCAGCAGGTCAGGCAGCATCCAAGGAACAGGAAATTCGACGTTTCGGGCCAGAGCCCTTCATTCCTGATGAAGGGCTCTGGCCCGAAACGTCGAATTTCCTGTTCCTTGGATGCTGCCTGACCTGCTGGGCTTTAACCAGCAACACATTTTCAGCTCTGATCTCCAGCATCTGCAGACCTCACTTTTTACTCAAAGCTGTTGATAGTAGCGTTTAGCAAACGAACAAAATAGTTTTGACTTTAGTGATGCTGAGGAGTGTGAAGAGTTCCTTCTTGCACTCATCAGGACAGAATTGCAAGAATACCAAATCAGCTTTGGTTTTCTTGCTTCTGTCCCGATGCATGTGAGATGAAAATCTTTACACCATATCTCTTTTCTTTTTGGTATTATTTAGAAGCTCCATGCCTCTGAGTGACGACATTCAATTGTCTCAGTGTATTTTTGAAAAGGAAAAATGTATATTTCACTCGGGTCATTGCTGGGGCAACTGCCACTTTAAACAGAGCATCCTGTGACAGTTCTAATGTCAGCACATTAAAGGGAATTACAAAAGGGAAAGCATCATTCTGGAAAGGAAATTGGGTTCAAAAGAAAAGGTCTTTAAAAATAATTGTAGAACCGTCCAATACTCGTTGCTCTCTTCAATCATATTTAAATCCTTTCCAAAGTTGATTTTTCTCCGGGAAACATCCATGTACCTGAGAGTTATAATTGGAAGCAGGAGTGGGAATGGAACTGAATTTCATCACAGGGCGGCTTGGTGGCACAGTGGTTAGCACTGCTGCCTTACAGTGCCATGGTCCCAGGTTCGATTCCAGCCTCGGGTGACTGTCTGTGTGGAGTTTGCACATTCTCCCCGTGCCTGCGTGGGTTTCCTCCAAGTGCCCCGTTTTCCTCCCACAGTCCAAAAATAATGTGCAGGTTGGGAGGATTGGCCGTGTTAAATTGCCGTAGTATTCAGGGCTGTGTAGGTTAGGTGCATTAGTCATGGGGGATGTAAAGTAGTAGGGTAGGGGAATGGGTCTGGGTGGGATATGCTTTGGAGGGTCAGTGTGGATTTATTGGGCCGAAGGGCCTGTTTCCACACTGGAGGGATTCTATGTCAGCACAGGTTGCAATTATCAATGGTGGGCACTAGAGGGCAACAACACCACATAGTTGAATGGTTTTCCCTGGACACATTGCAGGGTTATATACAACAAACAGTACAAGAGGTTAATTAAATGTTAACCATTATCTCCAGATGCTCTGGAAATACAAAGGGATGGATGTTTACCACTAATAGACTTGTTTGCTAAGTGGATTGTGGGGACAGTGTTGTGATCACTGGGGTTGCTTCTCTATAATTGGACACCACACTGACCCGTTGATCTATTCTGCCCCCACGATCTGTCAGAGATACAGGGACAGATTTCCACCTGTGCCTTACCTAATGAGATGGTACCTGGCTAGCTCCCATAACACAGGAACTAGCTGTGCGTTACAAAGTACTGAAAGAGACAATTAAATTTTATGACAGCTCCCACAGTGTGTAATGCTGCAAGGATATTCAGTCAGAATGGGAGATGGAGAAAGTGAGGACTGCAGATGCTGGAGATCAGAGTCCAGCACCACTCTAATCCAGATAGGAGATGGAGGGCATTACACCATCAGGTCACATCCAATGACCTGGCGGTGATACCATGAGTGTGTCTCTTAAAGGCAAACTACATTCCAGCTGTGCAACATAAGATTGCATATGGCTGCTTGCTTATGGCATTGTGTAAGGAACAGAGAGGAGCGCCGGATGGGAAATTATTGCTTTCATATACTGGAGGGAAGTCAATGGTCAGGGGTGAGGCAGCCACTTGTTTGTCATATACCCCGTGTGTAGCATTTCCGCCTGTAGTATCACGCGCTTCTAGTTTCAAGTCCCCCTCTGGAGCTCAACTATTGAAAGTCCCAGTTAACAGTCCCATGGATGGAGTGCTGCACTGCTGGAGGTGCTGTCATTTCAGCTGAGGCATTAATCCAGGCTCCATCCATCTGCTTAGATTCCTGTAAAAGGAGAGCTCGGGGGGTCCTCTGTTGGTTATTCTAACCAATATTGATCTCTCACTCAATATCTCAAAAACCGCTGATCTGGAGGTTATCACATTGCAGTCTGTGGAGCCCGACTGTGAGCAAATTGGCTGCATCCATTCTACATTAACACAAACAAGAAAGTATTTTGTTAGCTGTAAAACACTTTGATATGCCCGGCCATCATGAGAACTGCTGTGTGCAGATCCAAATTCCTGTTCACATCGATGACCGAGGAGTGGGTGCAAAGGGCAGAGTTTTGACGCCTTAACACACTGCCACAGGGGAGGAGGTCAGTAAGCAGACTCCCGGGGAACCGGTGAAAACTCCAGACGTTTGGCAGGTTGGAATGTAGCAGAGAGAAGTGGTTCATTTTGGCGAGAAAAATTGAAATGAAACAGCGCAATTTTGAAGAGTGTGAGACCGCAAAGAGGTTCTGAGACACTCCTTTTATTCTCTCTTGGAACGTGGGTAGTCCTGGGCGAGGTGGGCATTGGTTACCCGGGAGTAAATCGTGGAACCTCGTCATGATGAATCGTGGCAGAGGCCTGGATGTTCCTGTCCTCAGGAAATCCCAACCCGTGCACCTTCCAAAACATACAGCTGACCCACTTGTGCAATGCCCAATGCTCTCCTCATCTGTTCACATGAGGTTCCCGGTGCATTGAATGAGTTGCAATGGAGTGCAGGAGGAGAGGAGGTGTAGAGGTCAGTTGGCTAGCTGCTCCCTTTTGGTTGCCTTACACAGCAGCTCAGCTCCCCAACATGGTTTCGAAATCTGCTGAGCCTCACCCCTCACATGATTCACTCTACCTTCCCAAGCCCCCACCTCCCTCACACACACCCCTCATGTTGTGGTTCTGCTCGCCGAGCTGGAAGTTTTTGCTGCAAACGTTTCATTATGCAAAGGTTAGAACATACAGCCATACCATAAATCCAACCCAAACTCTGGATCAGATATGTGGATGACACCTTTGTAATCATCAAAAACACAGATATAGAAAAAACACACCGAATCATCAACGCCACACTCACAGGAATCCGATTCACACGAGAAGAGGAAAAGGATAGCCAACTCCCATTCCTAGACGTGTTAGTAGAGAGAACACCCAAAGGAGAATTCACCACAAGGGTACACAGGAAACCAACACACACAGACCAAGTCTTAAACTATGAAAGTAACCACCCCAACACACACAAACGAAGCTGCATCAGGACACTATTCAAAAGTGCCACAACACACTGCAGTACACCAGAACTGCGAAAAGATGAAGAGGAACATCTATACAAGGTATTCGCCAAAAACGGATACCCACGCAACTTTATCACCAGATGCCTAAGAGATAGACCACGGAACGAGGACATGCCACAACCAAAAGGACTAGCCACACTACCATACGTCAGGAGCATCTCAGAACTGACAGCCAGACTACTGCGACCCTTAGGACTCATAACAGCACACAAGCCAACATCCACGCTCAGACAACAACTCACTAGAACAAAGGACCCAATACCCAGCATGAGCCAAACTAACGTAGTTTACAAAATACCATGCAAGGACTGCACAAAACATTATATAGGACAAACAGGAAGACAGCTAACAATCCGCATCCATGAACATCAGCTAGCCACAAAACGACACGACCAGCTATCTCTAGTAGCCATACACTCAGACAACCAGGAACATGAATTTGACTGGGAAAACACCACTATCATAGGACAAGCCAGACAGAGAACAGCCAGGGAATTCCTAGAGGCATGGTATTCATCCACAAACTCCATTAACAGACACATTGACCTGGACACCATATACAAACCACTACAGCTGAAACTGACACCCGGAAACGGCAAGAACGTCCATCAACAGACACATCGACCTGGACCCCACATACAAATCACTGCAGCTGAAACTGACACCCGGAAGCGGCAAGAACAAACCAATATAAATACCGGAAGAAACATCAAAGCAGCGCTTCACACGAGGCTCCAACAGCACTGATGATGTTCCCTAGCCAGGGAACGAAACGTTTGCAGCAAAAACTTCCAGCTCGGCAAGCAGAACCACAACAACGGATACCCGAGCTACAAATCTTCAATCAGATTTTAAACACCCCTCATGCCCCTTGCACACTCCCCCATGCACCAGAATCATGCCATTTCATTTCCCTTCACCCACACCCATAGGTCACACATAGCACCTCCGTGCCCAACCATATACCCTTCCATAGTCACTTGCTCAGTGCCTACTTTGCTGCTGTGGTAGCAAAGGGAATTATTTTGAAATTGTTGGATGAAAATAGATTGTGACAGATCTAAGAAAGCCCTGAATTCGACATGTATTGGTGCTAGAAAGAAAATCTGCACCGGTGTTAAAAAAAAAATTGGTAACCCTGCAAGAGCCGACTTGGTTTGGAATCCCAATAGCTCAGTTGTTTGGATGGAGAGTTAGTGATGTTGGCTGCGATGTCATCATAAATATCCTGACATTTTACCCTCTCCCTTCACCGAAGGTATGGTGACCCTCAGATTAAACAACTATCAGTTGTTGCTCTATCTCTAATGAAAGAGTGGCCATATGGTACCTTTGCCATAACCTGCATTTTGCACAAACCCCACCTTCCCAATTAGTTTAAAGTCCTCTCTGCTCCCCTGGTTAGTTGACTTGCCAGGACAGTGGTACCAGTGTAGTTCCAGTGAAGCCTGTCCCAGCAGAACAGCCTCCTCTACCCCAGTACCGATACTTGTGCCCCCATGAACTGAACAACACTCCGCCCTTTGAGCCACTCTTGGCTTTATTCACCCTATGCCAGTTAGCTCATTGGCTCAATGAGGGGGTTAAGGGAGAGGTTGTTGCGAGTGGTTTGAGCCTGGGAACTATGTATCCAAGGGTGCTTGGCATTTCAGAAGGACGAAAGGAAAACGAGGTGTCGTAGCTCAGTTTATCAAAGATGGGTTCAGTGCAGTTGTGAGAAATGATCTTGCTTTGGAATGGAAGAAATAGGGAAGAATAGAAATCATTGGTGGAAATTTTCAATATGACTTCAAGTGGGCGCTGGACTATTGGACAGCATTTCCAACAGGAAACGATGAGTGCTTGCAAGGGAGGTGTTGCAATAACAATGGTAATTTTAATCTCTCTCTCTATATATAAATTGGGCAAATCAAATTGACAAATGTTGATATGGGGATTAGATCATACAACATTTCAGGCCAGGTTTATAAACCAATATCATCTGAAACGCGTAATGTTCTAGAACTTGTATTGAGATAGGATTAATTAATTGCCTCATATTAAAGTACGCTCCCAGCACAGGATAAGAATTTCACGTTCAGTTTTAGGGCGGGGTCTGAACCTAGTGCCTTAAAATTTAAAGAAAGACAATTACAAAGATGTGAAAACAGAGTTGGTTAAAATGGAGTGGGTAATAAACTAAAATGTAAGTAGGTTGATATGCAATAAAAACATTTAAGAAGGCATTCCGTGACACTCAGAGAGAAAGGAAAACAATGAGAGGAGGAAATTAAGGTTAAAAGCTAATTGAAGGAAATGCTATCAGAATTACCAATAGGTCAGTGCATTGGAAAAGGTTTAAACACGAGAAAAGGATGGCTAAGAAAATAATATAAACAGGAGAAATTAGAAAATAAATGTAAACTTGAAAAAATGTAAAAGCAGACAGTAAGAACTTCTCTGTGTATATGAGTAGGAAGAGAGGACAGGATTGCTTGATGGGAGGCAAGGAAATAGCAAAGATGTTGAACAATATTGTTTATGCTTTCAAGGTAAACAACAATACAGACATAATAGAACATCAGGAGTCTAATGGGAGTAAGGAACTGAAGACAATCACCAAGACTCATGAATAAAACACTCGGGAAATCTAATGGAGTCAAATGTTGACATGGTCTATGCTTTTCTTTATTGGTCAGAGTATTGAGTACAGGAGTTGGGAGGTCATGTTGCAGCTGTACAGGACATTGGTTAGGCCACTGTTGGAATATTGTGTGTAATTCTGGTCTTCTTCCTATTGGGATGATGCTGTGAAACTTGAAAGAGTTCAGAAAAGATTTACAAGGATGTTGCCAAGGTTGGAGGATTTGAGCTACAGGGAGAGGCTGAACAAGCTGGGGCTGTTTTTCCTGGAGCATCGGAGGCTAAGGGGTTACCTTATTGAGGTTTACAAAATTATGAGGGACATGGATAGGGTAAATAAACAAGGCTTTTCCCTGAGGTCGGGGGAATTCCAGAACTCGAGGGCGTAGGTTTAGGGTGGGAGTGGAAAATTTATAAGGGATTTAAGACAAACTTTTTCATATTGAGGCTGGAGCGTGCATGGAGCGTGCATGGAGTAAGGTACCAGAGGAAGTGGTGGAGGCTGGTACAATTGCAACATTTAAAAGGCATCTGGATAGGTATATGTATAGGAAGGATTTAGAGGGATATGGGCTAAATGCTGGCAAATGGGACTAGATTAGGTTAGGATATCTGGTCAGCTTGGATGAATTGGACTGAAGGGTCTGTTTCCGTGGTGTACATCTCTTTGATTCTATGACCTGATGGTCTGTACCCGAGGGTCCTAAAAAAAGCAACTGCTGTGATAATGATTGGTTGTAATCTTCCAAAAATTGCTAGATCTTGGAAGGTTTACATGAATTGGAAAATTTCAACTGTTAACACTTTCATTCAAAGAAGGGAAGAGACAGAAAGCAAGGAACTATAGACCAGTTAACCGATCATCTGAAATTAGACACATGATGGATACAAGGTATAGTGGGAGGATAATTGGAAAAACATCATAAGATTGGACAGAGTCAACAGGATTTTGTGAAATGGTTTTTGTACTTGGTAAACTGATTAAAGTTCTTTGACAATGCAACAAACAAGATGGAGAAAGGACCCTGGCAAATGAAACTAATGTCTTTAAGCTTAAATAAAGACAATTACAAAGATAAGAAGTCAGAGTTAGTTAAAGTGGGCTGAGTAATAGATTAACAAACAAGCCGGTAGATGTGGAGTGTTTGAATTTCTAAGAGATATTTGGGAAGAAGCCACATAAACGATCGTCACAAGAGTTAACAGTTTACATAGTGTTCGAGGTAAGTATTAGCACTGACAGTGGATTGACTAACAGGAAACAGGAAGCAGAGATCAATAAGGTCACATGCAGGTTCAGATTCTAGAACTTTCAGATAGAACAGTTAAAATAACGGGGCCTCCCAATTTTAAGATGGGATTGAGAAGGAATTAATTCTCTCAGAAGATTGTTGATTTTGGAATTCTCTCCTTCAGGGAGCCTGTGTCACTGAATAGATTCAAACCTGAGCAGATCAGATTCCTGATCCATAAAGGCATCAAGGTTTATGGGAACAGGAACTGGAGTTGTGTTCAAACAGGCCTACTCCAGATCCTATTTCATACCTTCTTGTGTAATTGAGGTGTTTAAGATTCACAAACGGCCTAGTTGTGTTTGCGATGTAGGCTGTTGGAAGCACACCTGTGATAAAATATTGTTTAGAATTACACAAAGTTGTCACTTATGATATCTTTTTCAGATTTGAAGTTTTTTTCCTCTGTTTTAATGCTCCGTAGTGCTTTAGTCAGTCACGCCCTCTTTAAAATTGGCTAAAGTAGACTGAGTTATAGATTTTGGGTGGCACGGTGGCACAGTAGTTAGCACTGCTGCCTCACAGCGCCAGAGACCCGGGTTCAGTTCCCGCCTCAGGCGACTCTCTGTGTGAGTTTGCACATTCTCCCTGTGTCTGCGTGGGTTTCCTCCGGGTGCTCCAGTTTCCTCCCACAGTCCAAAAATGTGCAGGTCAGGTGAATGGGCCAGGCTAAATTGCCCGTAGTGTTAGGTAAAGGGGTAAATGTAGGGGAATGGGTCTGGGTGGGTTGCTCTTCGGAGGGTCGGTGTGGACTTGTTGGGCCGAAGGGCCTGTTTCCACACTGTAAGTAATCTATAGATTAGTAATCTAATTAATGAGTACACCAGTAGATGTTGAGTGTTTGAATTTCTAAAAGATATTTGGGAAGGAGCCACATAAAGAATCATCACCAGAGTTAACAGTTCCTGGTGTTTGAGGTAAGTATTACCATAGATAGTGGATTGATTGACAGGGAGCAGGGATCGATAAGATCTTAAATGGAGTGTTTGTTATATAATGCTCCTTGAACACTTCTCTACACTCTGTGTCCAGTGCTATTTTTCAGCTCATTCTAGTTAAAAAAAAAACCTCTTTGATTGAAGAGGTTCAGTGACTGACTTATCCAAGAGATAAACAATGATTCTGTCACAATGAGTTCCTGCTGTACATTTCCAGGGGTTCAGATTGTATGTACTAGTCACCAATGAAGCTATCTACAGACTCTCCTGGGAGTTCACATGTGCTATTGAAGCATGATCTCCCCAGAGTCTTATTTCTTCCTGAAGTGAATTGATCATAAGCTGTTAGGAACTTGTCAAACATAATTTGTTTTTTTCATCAGTCTAATGTCGGTGTAACACATGATCTGATGTTCCTCCCATAAAGCAAAGAGATGTGTTCTACACTTGATCTGAAGATTCAAATAGATTTGATAATGTGAATTTTTCTGCGAGAATGATCAATACTAATGAATATTGTTGTATTGGTTGATTGGGTTGGGCACTTGTAGTTGTTGACTATTTTCTTAATTTATGGTTATTAAGATTTTGGTCTCCTTGTATTACACTAATTTTGTTGATTTGTTGTGCTCTTAGATGATTAAAGCCTTGTTGTTGGAAAGTGCCTTGAAAATCGACCTTGGAAAGTGCACTGTGCAAATTCATCAGGATGAAACCTATTTTAATATTGTTAAAATACAACAACAAGTTGCAGAAGCTTGTATTCCCTTGAGAGGCAAAATTGACCAATGATCAAATGACTTATCCCCACTTCCACCCACTCTCACTTTGCATTCACTCTTTCGACTCCTACAGAATCTCTGTCTCCTCTCTGTCTCTCTCCCTCCTTATCCCCTCTCATGCAGTGCTCTGAAGAGTTTAAACCAAGACTGCATGACTAAGACACCATTTGCTCAGTTTTTGACGTCTAACAGCTTTGAAATGTAGACATGCCTCATTGTTTTCTGGGGGAGGTGCATCCTTCATCAGAAATAATGTTTGAAATATCCTGTCATCATGCACATTCAATCAAAGTTCAACTCTCTGAAATTGGATAAGTTATTCAGTCTTTGAGAGAAAGCTGGATCATATCAGCTCTTCAATAAAACAGAGTTACGCTCTGTCAGTCCTTATGGCAGACACTGTGTCCTAAATCCTGACTTTATCCTGTTCACCTAAACCCTCCTAAATGCACCAATGTCAATTTAATGATGGCTTGACTCTAAGTAGCGCATGGGCTGGGACTTTCTGCTGGCTGGCATCATGGGGGTATCCTGTGAGAACCTAAGTCCTGGTCCATACAGTGGTGCCAACTTGCTCATCATCGTCCCTTCCAACCTTAGCTTTTGGGAGAGGAGGACTCCCTCCAACACTTGCACTCACTCATCACATATGGAATTTTGGAATGATTTATTCTCTTCTCCAGATATACCCAGAATATAATCAGCACTCTTGCTCAAAGCTAACATTGCCAGTCTTGGCCATTTCTTCCTTTCGTTAACATGCCCTTTTTGTTGAATGTGTTCATTATTGTAACCATCACAGACGGCGGATTGAGAATGTCTTGTCCTCATTAACTCAGCCTTTCTGAACACAGTGATCTCTTCCTACAGTTTATCTTCCTATGTTACCCATATCCCCCCCTCCTTTCACTGGGCATTCTCACCATGTGGTAGTGGACCCTCAGGATGCAGCACAAAAGCCCCTGGAGACAAAACGGTCCTCCTGGCAGATAACCAGACTGCCACCTTTCCCAATGCCATCCTGGAGCAGGCTTTGCCTCTTCTAGTCCAACCCCAAAATGTCCGGGAAGTTTATGGACCGTATTCCCATTGCAGTCGAAGCAAATCATAGAGGCTTGGCAACACATCCCTGTGTTTGTATCCTGATAACATGCAGGATCCTGGGCTGTTTAAAACTGCTACCATCTCAGTTCTGTCTGATCGCTCTGTGTGCGTGAACAGCCTCTGTGTCTGATGCTCCTGCGCCGCCTTTTAATTTCATTTATATTGCCACTTGTCATTGTTTTCTTTTCCCAAGTGCGTCACTTCAAGTATTTCACTGGCTTCATCTTCACCTGCCACATGGCTGTCCACTCCCCAGTCTGTGTTTTGCACAATTGTGTGATGATCCACCTCACCGGAGTTCTCAGCTCTGTGTCACCTCGACGCTCTGAAATTGTGTTTCCTCCACTCCGGAAAAGGGAGATGTTGGGAACATCACTGAATTGTTAATTCCTGTGGTCCAGACTAATCCCCTGGGGACTGTTATGGACCAGACCAAACCCCTTTAATACACATTCAAAACATTGTCCAGACCCTAACTTTTTTCTTATCTTAAAGGTAAGCGAAAGGTGTCGTGTTCCAGATGCAATTCCATTGGTCAACCTCAATATTAAGCAAAACACACTTTATTCATACACAAAATAAGAAAGAAGAAATTGGAATAACTTAACTCTATTGAAAAACTTAACAGAATAATAGATTATTTAAATACTAAACAGTAACTTAGGGTGTAGGTTTGCTCGCTGAGCTATAGGTTTGATATCCAGATGTTTCATTACCTGGCTAGGTAACATCATCAGTGGCAACCTCCAAGTGAAGCGAAGCTGTTGTGTCCTGCTTTCTATTTATATCTTTCTCCTGGATGGGGTTCCTGGGGTTTGTGGCGATGTCATTTCCTGTTTGTTTCCTGAAGGGTTGATAGATGGCATCTAGATCTATGTATTTGTTTATGGCTTTGTGGTTGGAGTGCCAGGCCTCTAGGAATTCTCTGGCATGTCTTTGCATAGCCTGTCCCAGGATAGGTGTGTTGTCCCAGTCGAAATGGTGTTTTTTTTCATCCAACAGTAACTGTTCGAATATAATAACTTCCACAAGTACACCCTTGGCAAAGGCAAATTCAGAAAAACAGATTGTCTCACAGATAACTCCTGTCGCAGGAGTATTAAGAGAAAACTCTGAGTGATAGAGAGAGAGAGAGAGAGAGAGAGAGAGAGAGAAGCAGAGAGAAATATACCTCAGTTTCCAAATCCAGCTTCAATACCCAGCAGCTGCTACTGAAAAATGAAAACTAAACCTCCTGGTTCTATGGGAGGCTGCCCCACCCATTCAGGCTGCTTCTATTGTTCCAACTTCTTCTTAAAAACCCAAGGCCTCACAGGCTGTTTACTTTATGGGCTTTCGGTAGAGAGCTCAGCACCTCTGTTTTAAAACCTTTCTTCATTAATAAAACAGGACATGATACACCTCTTAAAGCCATAGTATTGCCACAGGACATGGTTCAAATCCTACCACAGCAACCAGTGCAGGTTTCTACATACCTCTGGGGTAGGTAGGACTTGAACTTGAGCCTCCCAGTTCAGGAGTAGGGACACTACCACTGTGCCACAACAGCAATCAGTGCAATTTAAATTCAATTAATAAATCTGGAACTATAACCTCAGTATTCGTCAACATTATCATTGACAGTTGTTATTCATTGGCAGATTCACCAATGTCTTTGCAGGAAGGAAATCTGCCCACTTTACCCAGTCTGGCCCACATGTGACTCCAGACCCACAGCAACTCCAGAAAGGTCTGAGCAGGTTCAAGGGTAATACGGCTTTTACAACAAATGCTGAAACTGGCCAGCGATGCCCATGTCCAAGTGTATTTCTGCTTAGTTTGGACACGATGGGGAATGGGACAATAACTGGGTGGCAACTAAGGGGTAACTGGGCTGCTCGTTCTGCCTGACCTCTGGCACCCTGTCCTACATGAACACACGCGGCAACCTTTGCATCACCTAAAAATGTCATTGCAGCAGAAATTTGTGTGCTCTCTCTCAAAGTCATTTGCTTTCAGTTAATAAATGACTGTCTCTGACAAAATAGAAACAGCTAGGACCCAGGGATTAACTATTCTCCAACCTGATGCAACCAACATAATTCACTCAAAACTCAGCAGCTGAATCAAAGTCCAAGATCTCTCAGTCGCGGCACAGTACTGGCTCATATTTTAATCTTATTCAGTTAGACATAGTTTTCAGTGGATACTCTTTAACTACCGTAGTCCCAGATAAATTAACTCCAGCCACCTTTGTTGAAGGAATGATGCCTGGTGGGGTATTTTAAGCTCCCATCCTCTGCCCACCAGAAAGTGGACTAAAGAAGGGTATGGCCTGAGTCTAAAATGCCATGTTTATTTGGACATATGAGACAACCATCTTTGACTTAGTTTGATTTATTGTAATCACATGTACCTAAGCACAGTGAAAAGTTTTTTCTTGTGAGCAGTACAGGCTGGTCATAGTAAGCAAGGACATACAAATCATAGTGCGCTTTAGACAGAGTGAGGCATGCAGCTTATAACTGCACAGGAGGCATGGAAAGCAAGACCAACATTAGTATGACCAACATTGTTTAAAGTTAGAGAAGTCCATTCATCCACATAATAATGGCAGAGAAGAAACAGAAGTGTGTGTGTGTGTGTGTTCAAGCTTCAGTATCTTCCGCCTGATGGAAGAGGCTGCAGGAGGGTACGACCAAGGTGGGAGGGGTCTTTGATGTTGGCAACAAAAAGTGTAAATGGAGCCCATGGGTGAGAGGTTAGCTGCCACGATGGTCTGGGCTGTGCATACAACCTTCTGTAGTTTCTCACTGTCCCGGGCAGAGCATTGCCGCACCAGGCCATTATGCACCCGGACAGTATGCTTTCGATGGTGCATCTGTAAAAGTTGGTGAGGGTCCTTATGGAGATGCTGAATTTCCTGAGCACCTGAGGAAGAGGTGTTGTTGTGCCTTCTTGACCACTGCATCTACATGAGAGGCCCAGGACAGGTGGTCGGTTATCGTCACCCCTAGGAACTTGACGCTCTCCACTCTTTCAACCTCCTTTCCGTTGATGGGGAGGAGTCGTTGGGAATTTATACAGATTGAGGACTAGATGTCCAATTGGAATTCTGATGCTTTGTCAATCAGATGAAAAAGAAGAGAAAGATTAAGGAGCACAGGAACAGGAGGAGGCCATTCAGCCCCTCAGGACTGGTCCATCATACGTGTTTGATTTGTACCTTGAATCTACTTACTCTCCCTGCTTCTATAGCCCTTCATTTCTTTACCCAACAAACATTGACCAATCTCAATTGAATTCCGTCCCAGACCCCACCTTGAACATCCACAACCTATCTGAATCAAGAGTGTTCCGGATTTCCATTGTCCTTTTTGTGGAGCACCACTCCATAACATCACCCTGGCTGGCTCTAATCTCACGCTATGTCCTGTTCTACCACCAGAGGAAATACCTTCTCTCTATCGACCCTATCAAATCCTTTAATCATATTGAACAACTCAATTAGATCTCCTCAATGAAGGGAGGTCTACGCAGCCTCTTCCTGTGAGTTAACCATTCCAGCTCAAACTATGGCACTTGCAATGTGTGCTGTATGAGAGCAGAGGTCTCATGCCTAGATCAGAAAGCAGGGATTGCGTTCCGTGAAGCAGTGAATGTTAAAGAGGGATCTCACTTTAACTCAGTGCTCAAAACAATGAGAAGACTGCTTGGATTAGAAGGACAGCCAGTAACTAGCTGTCACAGATTTAAGATGATTACAGGGGGTTCCTAAATTACAGAAGACAGAGGACGATGGTGGAGGGTTGTTTTGCGGACTGGAGTCCTGTGTCCAGTGGTGTTCCACAGGGACAGTGTTGGGACCATTTTTGTTTGTCATTTATAGAAACAAGTTGGATGAGAATATTGGACATACCATTGGGAAGTTTGTGGATGAGTCCAAAATTGGTGGTGTGGTGTAGAGTGAGATGGGGTCATCTAAAATTACACAGAGATCTTGGGTCAGTGGGCTGAGGAGGAGAAAACGGAGTTTAATTTGGATAAATGTGAGGTATTGCATTTTGGTAAAATAAGCACGGGCAGGACTAATACAACTAATGGTGAGGCCCTGGGTAGTGCTGCAGAACAGACCTCGAGGTTTGGGTGCATAACTCTTTGAACTTTGTGTCCCAGGTAGACAGGGTGGTTAAAAAGGTGTTTAGCACACTTGCCTTCCATTGCTCTGACCTTTGAGTGTCAACGTTGGGACATCATGTTGAGGATGGATAGCCTGGGACTTTTTTCACTGGAACGTAAGAGTTTGAGGGGTTCATCAGGTTTGTAAAATCATGAGGGGCATAGATAACGTGAATAGCAAAGTTCAAAACGGGAAGTGCGTATTTTTCAGGTGAGAGCAGAAAGTTTTAGAAAAGGACACAAAAGGCAACTTTTTACACAGAGGGTGGTTCGTGTGTGGAATGACCTGCCAGAGGAAGTGATGGAGGCTGGTACAGTTACAACAACATTGAAAAGACGTTTGGATAAGTACATGAACTGGAAAGGTTTGGAGGGCTATGGGCCAGGTGCAGGCAGGTGGGACTAGTTTAGTTTGGGATTATGGTCAGCGTGGACTGGTTGGACTGAAGGGTCTGTTTCCACGCAATATGATTTTCACCCACAGCAATGGTGTTGTATCTTAACTCACATCTGAAATGGATGAGCAAGTCACTCAGATGTAGGGTAATTAGGGATGGGCAACAAATATTGGTCTTACCTGTAACACCCACATCCTGTGAAAGAATGGAATTTGAATAGCCAGCATTTAAACAGGCCATTTGGCCCAACCAGTCTGTGCTTGCCTTTATACTCAACTTGATCCTTGTCCTGTCCTTTATGAGATAAAAACACTCTGTAATCCCTTCCAATCTGCCAAGCTTCCCCTGAAGAAGGGCTCATGCCCAAAACGTCGATTCTCCTGCTCCTTGGATGCTGCCTGACCTGCTGCGCTTTTCCAGCAACACATTTTCAGTTCCCCTTAAATGTGTCAATTCCCTTCAACCAGACCCCATGGCAGTAAGTTCGACATTTTGCCCCCTCTCTGGTCAAAGATGTTTCTCCTGAATTCACTCTTCTGGATTATAAGACTACAGGGCATATTTTCAAGGTGAGAGGAGAAAGATGTTAAAAACACATGAGGGGCAATTATTTTAACAGAGAGTGGTGCACGCATCGAATGAACTTCAAGAGGATGTAGAATCACAGAATCCCTATAGTGTGGAAATAGGGCATTCGGCCCAACAAATCCACATCAACCCTCCGTAGAGTAACCCAACCAGACCCATTCTCCATATTTACCCGTGACTAATACACTTAAACTACATATCCCTGAACATCTGGGCAAATTAGCATAGTCAATTCACCTAGCCTGCACACCTTTGGACTGTGGGAGGAAATCCTGCGCAGACACGGGGAGAACATGCAAACTCCACACAGACAATCACCAGAGGCTGGATTCAAACCCAGGTCCCTGGCGTTGTGAGGCAGCATTGCTAATCACTGAGCCACCATGCTGCCCAGCTACAACTGGGTACAGTTACAACATTTAAAAGACATTTGGATAAGTACATGAATAGCAAAGGTTTGGAGGGATATGGGCTAGGAGCGGGGAGGTAGGACTAGTTCAGTTTGGGATAACGGTTGGCATGCACTGGTTGGATCGAAGGGTCTGCTTCTGCGCGGTATAACTCGATGACTCAGCCAAAGAACCAGATGAAGCTGATGGGCTGAATGGTCTCCTGTTGCACTATGAGATTCAGATTGCATCGAAAGGGACAAGATTGTGAAATATCGTAGCTTTCCAAAAAAAAACGGACAGAATGAGAGAAGCCTTTCTTCCATGCCACCTGCTCTCACTCAGAACTGAAGACAAGGGGGGTCCTTCAGAAGGCAGGCTGAGGAACTGCCTGTCGTCTCTCTCTCTTTCTCTCTTGCTGTGACATAGCTGAGATTACCAAGAGAGTTTGGTTTTGGACCGGACAATCTGGTTTGTGAGTAGGCTGCCCGGAAACTTTATATTTTTTTTAAAAACAGAGAGAGTGAGAAGTCTGTTGTGTATTTTTTTTTAAAATAGCAAGTCTGTCTTTCTCTCTTACGCATTTAAAGCTGACTGGGCAAAACATGAGGAAAAGGCATTAGGATTCCAACTGGGCTCCCACCTCCTGCCCTTCCCCAGTGCTGGTCTGGAATCTTGGCAGCAGTCCGCGAGGCTTGTGTACATTAATTATATGTCTCTCACACACAACAGAGACTCCACTTCCTCTCCTGTGGTCTGATGTTCTCCCCCATGCTCCATGGTTCTGTCTCACCAGAACTCCTCACCACCCTCACCAGCCAGGGTTATTTTAAAAATACAGGGCCAGTTTAAAATAGCCGGCTGCCTATTGTTAGCTTCCTGGCAAGGTGGCTGTGATTTGTGACTGGGAGGCACTAGGGGCGTACAAACGCAGGGGTGGAGGAGATGGATTCTGTTCAGCCCTTCATGTCTTTTCCGCCATTTCAACAGATCGTGACTCATCTGTCCCTCAGCTTCCTGCCCCTGCCTCATTCCAGAATCCCTTAACACCCTGACCCAACCAAATTCCATCCGGTGTGGTTTCCAACCTGACAGCCAGCTCCCTCTGTAATCTTTGGGATGAGAGCGTCCCCAAGGTTCCATTCCTCTTTATGGGCGAGTGGGATCAGAAGCGGGCCATTCAGCCCATTGAGTCTGCGCTGCCATTCTGGTCTGATAGCCCTCAGCTCCGCTCTCTCACCTTTTTCCTATAATTCCCTTGCATCCCCTTCCTGATTAAATATCCATCTTGGTCATGACTATATTTCACAACATGACCTGGACAGCCCTCTGTGGTATAGAGACCACACATTCACTGCCCTCTGGAAAAAGACATTCCTCCTCACCTCTGACCCCTTATTCCGAGATTACGCCCTCGGAAGAAACGTTTCCTGCTATCAGGCCTGAAGGACTTTGCTCTCGCCTAGACATGCCCCACCACAGGAAATATTCCTATTGACCCCATCAAATCTTGATCTCCTCAGTTTTCCGGAGTCAAGGGGACACACCCTATCCCTAGCTGCAAGCTTTGGCTCCATAGCGTTACTATGGGGACTGTTGCCATGGAAACCAGAGACCCTCATGGTGCGCAGGGCCCATGCAGGTGAGGCCACTGATGTGGGTCCCCTCCCCAAACCATTCAGTCTGCAGCAGGGGCCTAGGCCTGTTGCTATCTCCCGTCTTTTCCCTGCATCCATCCCTGCAAATGGGCCGGAAACAGGTTGCTCCCCGTGGGAAGCATGGCACCTGTCCTCCTGGTCTGGGCTTCCCATCAAACATGAAGCCAATGGGCAGGGCAGCAAAATGCACCAATTCAAGGTGAGGTGCCAGCATAGAAACTTGCTTACTGCCACCTCCAACAGGAGGGAGAGTGGGGTGATCATGAATTGTGACGCCCGCTCCCAAAAATGGGTGGAAATCCACTCTTAGGCTGGCACGGTGGCTAGCACTGCTGCCTCACAGTGCCAGGGACCCAGGTTCTATTCCAGCTTCAGGCTGTGTGCAGTTTGCATGTTCTCCCCATGTCTGCATGGGTTTGCTCCTACAGTCTAAAGGTGTGGATTGAACATGCTAAATTGCCCGTAGTGTCCAGGGATGTGCAGACTACGTGAATTAGCCAAGGGAAAATGCAGGGTTACAGGGCTAGATCTGGGTGGGAAGTTTTCAGAGGGTGAGTACAGACCCGACGGGCCAAGTGGCCTCTTTTGCCCTTTAGGGATTCTAGCTCCACTTTTCTCCAGACATCAAAAGGAGGTCAAGCCCATCAAAATTCAACAAAATTCAGCAGGTTCGACCTCCCCTCAATGAGACTTCGAAACGGAAACTCCAGCTATTAGCAGCTAAACATGTCCATCAAGCCTTGCACGCTGTCAATGAAAAGCCTGTAAAAATATCCTATCCATGGACATCCCAATCAATTGGCACAAGAGAGACATTTCGATGGAGTGAAACATCCACTCGTTGCAGAAATGTTTAAAACATCACAATGAACGATCAACTGAAGAAAACGTTTTGCTGCACACATCAGACCTGGACACAAGGAATAACACATCTTTTACCCCTTGTTGATAATGCAGAGCACCTCCAGACTGTGGCTGATCATTCAAGGACAAGACATCAGCTGGTGTATTGTGTACAGCTGTGGGCACATTATGGGAAAATATGAATGAGGAGCAGAAGTGATTTACAAGAATAGTTCCAGAAATGTGTAACTTTGGTTGATGAGGGTAGATTGAAGGAGCTGGGGCTGTTCTCCTTGGAGAGAAGGAGGCTGAGAGGAGAGTTGGTTGATTAAAAATTCTGTACTGGTTGGAGTAGATAGGGAGAAGATGTTCCCATATACAATGTATAGGAGTTGGGAGGTCATGTTGCAGCTGTACAGGACATTTTCGAAATATTGAGTGCAGTTCTGGTCTCCCTCCTATCGGAAGGATGTTGTGAAACTTGAAAGGGTTCACAAAAGGTTTACAAGGATGTTGGCAGGGTTCAAGCTAAAGGTAGAGGCTGAATAGGCTGGGGATGTTTTCCCTGGAGGGTTGAAGGGATGAGTTTATAGAGGTTTGTAACATCATGGGGAGCATGAATAGGGTGAATAATCAAGGTCTTTTCCTCAGGATAGAGAAGTCCGGAACTACAGGGTGTAGGTGTAGGGCGAGAGGGGAAAGATTTAAAAGTGACCTAACAGAGAACTTTTTCACACACAGGGTGGTCAGTGTGTAAAATGAGCTGCCAGAGGAAGTGGTGGAGGCTGGTACAATTGCAACATTTAAAAGGGCATCTGGATGGGTATATGAATAGGAAGGGTTTGGAGGGACATGGGCCGGGTGCTGGCAAATGGGACTAGATTAATTTAGGATATCAGGTTGGCATGGATGAGTTGCGCCGAAGGGTCTGTGTCTGTGTTGTACATCTCTTCCAATCTTTTCCGTCAGACAAAAGATACCAACAGATTCAAGAACAGCTTCTTCCCTTGCTGTTATTCAACTTCTGAGTGGACATCTCAAATTTTAAATGTCATGTTAATCTTGCTGTTTGTGCACCTTCTCTGCAGCTGTAACACTGTATTCCTCACTCTGTTCGATTACCCCTAATTATTGTGACAATAATAAATCAAAAGCCAATTTTAAAATGGCCCAATTTTATTCCCTGCAAGGAGAATTGCCTTTTATCAAATCAATAGTTTCCTACAGTCCTGGGCAGAGCAGTTGCCACACCAAGCTGGGACAAATTCGGATACAATGCTTTCTATGGTGCATCTATAAAATTGGGAGATGTTCCTCTGGACATGCCAAGTTTCCTTAGCTTCCTGAGGAAGTACAGGAGTTGGGGGGATGGCATATAATCAGAATTAGGTTTTACTGTCATGTGTACTCACATACAGGAACACCGGCGTGAAAAGTGTACAAAGTCACCCTTCTGTGGCACCATCTTTAAATACAAGTTGAGAATTAAACAAAAGAAACAGTCAAAAGAAATAGAAAAGCTTCCAGATCTTAAAATCCATGTTTAAAAGGAAAGGAAAAACATTTCAGATTTTAAAGTTTTATCTGCCTGGGGCCTACCCCTGGCCTGGAGTTTGGGTCAGCCTACCCCTGGCACATGCTCTGCTGATCGCCTCTGATGCCTCCACTGTCGCCACCAATTACCAGAACAAGCCACCTCTGTTGTAGCAGCTAATTGGGTGAAAGTAACATCCAGTGGGTGTAAAAATTAGGTAGGGGTAATTCCACTGTATTTTAATTTGGGGAGAAAGGGGTTGTGTTTTAAATAAGGCAAGTATAACATTGGATGCAGTTTTAAATTGAAGGGGATCAAAATTTGTCAGGAATAGAGTTGCTGTGTTGAAAATCAGCTTAAAACTGAACACATTTAAAATGGGGGTGTGATAGAAAATTGGACAGCAATGAGATACTCTCTCCACACCCAGTCTTTGCACTATACACTTCACACTCAGATTTCAACTGTTTTTTGGGTATTAGTCCCACTTTGTATCACTTTTTCCAATGTTTCTGAGAACTAATTAATTTCTTTTTGGATATTCCTATGACTTATTCCCTTACATTGATGCAGCTGTGTTCATTTGAATAATCTACGGTTCCCGGAGATGAATCCTGGGTGATTATAAGCTCTGGGAGAAAGCGAGGACTGCAGATGCTGGAGATCAGAGTTGAAAAGTGTGGTGCTGGAAAAGCACAGCAGGTCAGGCAACATCCAAGGAGCAGGAGAATCGACGTTTCGGGCATAAGCCCTTCATCAGGAATTGCATTTTCTCCCTGTGTCTGCGTGGGTTTCCTCCGGGTGCTCCGGTTTCCTCCCACAGTCCAAAAATGTGCAGCTTAGGTGAATTGGCCATGCTAACTTGCCCATAGAGTTAGGTGCAGGGGTAAATTTAGGGGAATGGGTCTGGGTGGGTGCGATTCGGTGGGTCGGTGTGGACTTGTTGGGCCGAAGGGCCTGTTTCCACACTGTAAGTAATCTAATCTAATCTAATTGGTAATTTCCTACTGAAATAATTTCCTGTAATTGAAATGCAGTAAGTTAATTCTTCATCTTGTTTTAAGCATAAAGCTGTACTTCTAAATGAAAACACTTGAAAAAAACTAAAACGGGACTCGAAACAGATTGACACAAATGCTGAGTCGTTGGAGCACTGAAAAACCTGGCTGAAAGGGTTAATGGCACCTGGCAGGCTGGTATTGAGCTGGGCAACCCTGGCCAGTACTCATGACTCAAACAGCGTGACAGAAGCAGATTGTCTGATCACTATTGTATGGCTTCAAAAAGTGCTTTGAGTGTCTGAGACATCATGAGGCTATAGGAATGCAAGTACTTCACTTCATCCCTTAAGCCACTCTGTGCTACCAGGGAATGCCTCCTGTATCATCACAGCATGACGCTGCATGTCAGGACGCCCTACCTACCCCTTCAAGGTAGTTCATTCACAGTGTGGAAACAGGCCATGCGGCCCAACAAATCCATACCGACCCCCTCCTACCCAGGATCTCCCACTCCCCCACTCCATCCCTGCTAGTCCCACGTCCAATCCACCTCTGGACTGTGGGAAGAAAGCGGACCAAACCCCACAGAGAGACGGGGAGAATGTGCTAACCCCGAGAGGGATGGAATCGAGCCCCGGGGAGGGGGGCTTCCTGGGACTCTCCTGGTGCTAACGTGCTGCCCCGAAGTCCCTCCCCAACACAGCATGCTGAAGCACCCCCATCCCAGGCCATCACACTCTCATGCAACTGAACTGCACACTCGACTCACCCAAAAATTAAAAAAAAGCAAGTCTTATATAAGCAAAACAAACTCCAAACCCAGGAGGGTCAGGGCTTCAAGTGGAACAGAAATTGCTGAAAACAGCGAGCAGTGGAGAGAAATCTGCCTTAATGTTTCGTGTCCAGTGACCCTTCCTCAGACTTTTAAGTAGAAGTGGCTCAGTTAAACTTCCCTCCTCCTCCTCCAGATGATCGCAATGTCACAAACAGTTAGGAGACATGAGCTGCTGCAGCAGTCAGTGTGGTGCTCCCTGGTATATGTAGTACAGCGGTATGTGCTGAACCAGGGTCTAGTGGGCTGATGGACTCCAAATCCCAGCTTGCTTTGTGCAAAAAAAAGTAAAGGCTTGTGGGAACTATGTAAAAAGAAGGAGTTTAAGTAAAGTCAAATGGTTTTACCACAAGCCACAGAGTTGGAGGCGGGGGAAGTCTCCGCTTATAATCGATGCCCAGGCTCTGGGAGTTCTGCAGACTCTCCTAAGTCTCAGCAAGATAGAAGAGGGGCGCTCCTTGTTTTGTACATGGCATACGTTCTGTGCAGCGGATCTAGGTACCACCACCAGCAGAGAAGGGGATCAGCTACCGCGAAGGAATTTCAGTTTCAGGGGAGTTGGGGTTCAGTCTTGTCTTGAGTCTGGGAGCACTTAGGGAGACTGCATTCTGAGTTCAGCTCCCGGGGAAAAGTGTTCAACCTCAGAGATAGATAGAGAGAGAGAAGGGTTGGGGAGGGCAGACCCAGCAACCAGGGCCGTGTTAAACACAGACAGACAGCAAGCCATGGACCCCGAAGTCCCAGAGAAAACGCAGCAGCAGCAGCAGCAGCCCGGGGAGTGCTGGCGGTTCTCTGTCCTGTACCTGTGCTTTTATGGGTTCATGGTTCAGATTAAACCAGCGGAAAGCTTCATCACCCCTTACCTACTGGGTCCGGACAAAAACTTCACCAGGGAACAGGTGAGTCAGGAATCCGTAAAACGAACGGGCTCCTGTGCTTTAAAAAAAACACTAAATAGCTGGCTATCAATTATGGTTCACACTCCAGTGAGGCACACTTTACCACAGTGGCGCCTCATCAATGCAGCTTGTTGTTAAATGATAACGGGGTTGCCGCTGGTGATGGAGCTCAGGCTGGAGTTTTGGGGCGAGGAAATGGAAAGTTGAAACCCAACAAGGGTTGGAAGAATTTTTTTTGTGTGAGTGCAGAGCTGCTCATGCCTAATGAGTACTGGCCGCTGTTCTTCAGGGACAGTTACACTGGAGAAATACTACTCAGGATTGTTTATTGTTTCAACAAATGAAAGATTTGTCCTTTGCGACCTCGGGATATTCCATTTTTAAAAAAAAGCCAGTAAAATATTTTCTGAAATGTACCTATTCTTGTAAGAGAAGAAATATAGTAACCAGTTTGCTGGTAACAGGTTTCCACAGTGTGCTGATGACTCTGTAATATTTCTGTGAGATTGGATTTGAGGGACACGTTTTGGTCAGGACTCCAGAGAGAATTCCCCTGCTCTTTATGGAAGTTTGCATTCGTTTTAACTTATTACTGTCACATCTACCTAGGTAGAGTGAAAAGTTTTGTTTTGTGTGCAGTACAGGCAGAGCATTCCATACAAATCTGGTAGGGTGATTGTACTCCTCGCTGTTTTCAATGTTATGGCTGCACACAGAGAGTGAGATCAACATTTAAATGTAAAATTTGAGATTCAGATACGGAAGGGAATAAGCTATTCTTGAATTTGTTGGTGTGTGTGTGTGTGTGTTTTAAGCTCTTGTATCTTCAGCCTGACGGAAGAGATTAAAATGGGGGTGGGAGGGGTCTTTGATGTTGGCTGCCTTCCTGAGGTGCTGGGAAGTATAAACAGAGTCTGTGGATGAAAGGTTGGTTTGCATGATGGACTGGGCTGTGTTCACAACTTCCTGTCATCTCCTGCAGTCCTGAGCAGAGCAGATGCCATACCAAGCTGTGATGCCTCTGGATACAATACTTTCTATGGTGTGTCTAAACAAAATGGGTAAGAGCCCTTGTGGACATGCCGAATTTCCTTAGCTTCTTGAGCTAATAGAGGTGTCATTGTGCTTTCCTGACTGTAGCGGCTACGTGGGTAGACCAGGATAGATTGTTGGTGATAATCACTCCCAGGAACCTGACGCACTCCACCATCTCCACCTCAGCACCTGATGATGTCAACATTTGCAGGGGAGGGCACGCCAAGCCTTCTCACCTAAAAGTCAGCACCTCTGACAAGACAGCATTCTAGATTAGATTCCCTACAGTGTGGAAACAAGCCCTTCAGCCCTACAAGCCCACACCAACCCTCCGAAGAGTAGCCCACCCAGACCCATTTCCCTCTAACTAATGCACCTAACACTCTGGGCAATTTAGCATGGCCAATTCACCTGACCTGCACATCTTTGGACTGTTCTCTCAGTACTCCAGGCCCTGGAGCATGATATACAAACTTCTGGGTTAGGGTTGGGGTGAACAGACTCCTGAACATCATGTGCCAAAGATCGTCTTCAGCTGGGTTCCAGCTCTACAGGTGCCTTCCAGTCTCCTGTTCCTGTTTGGTTTTTTTTTGCAAATTCTGTTTTCTGTTGGATTGATGGAGAGAGTGTTAAAGCTTTCATTTGTAAGATGTGTCATAGAAATAATTAGTACAGTAACTGAGGGAATTGATTGACGCTCTGTGATCATTATGTACTGTCCATTAGTATACTGCCAGTGTGTCTAACCTGGGTCTCTCGTGTTCTCTCCTCCACTTGTTCTGATAAGCTGCTTCTTTGACCATACTCTTGACTATACCTCGGTATCTCCTTGTATGACCTCATTGTCACAATGAATTTGATCATGCACCTATGAACAAGCTTTGAGGTTGCTCACAGTAAAGGCGCTAAATAGAGTCATGCAGCACAGAAACATGTACAAGTGCAAGTTGTTGTTGTCTATCCATATGTGACCAGTCCAGTTTACAGTTTGGACATTTTAGTCCTTTGCCTTATTCCCAGTCAGTGTCTTTGCCCTGCACCTTTTACAGGTCATGGATGATGGGGGGGGCGGGGAGAGAAAGGGTTGTGTGTGTGTGTTTGAGCTTGAACAGTGAGGTAACAACCAGATGATCTGTTTTTAGTGAGGGGTAAACACCTTGGGGATAATTCCTCCCCACCCTGTCATTCTTCCATTTAACAGCATTGGGTGATCACCCAGTACTGACCCTGGATTACCAGCCTGGACTACATACTGAACTGTCTGGAGTAGGGCATGAACCTGTGAACATCACCACTCTGAGTTGTGTGTGCTAAAAGGTACAACTATCTCTTGCCTGAAGTCCCAGTTCAAACTGGCACATTCTTGCAGCAGACTCAGGAGAGAGCTACGTTTTTTCAGGCCTTTCTCTGCAGCGATGTCCTGGGGCTATCATTGGTGTGAATTATCTACAGTTTTACCTCCTATAACCACCACTGCTCTGCAAAATGTGGGATCTCCTCCAATCATTCGAGCAATTTATGATGCTGTATCACCTCAAAATCCTGCTGGGCCTAGACAGAGTCACTGGGGAAACATTTTCCTACTTGGTGAAAGCACAGCGAATGAAAGGGCACTGCTTTTTAAAGTAACTACCAAAAGAAGCAAAAGGACTAACTTTTTGAGTGGTTAGGTTCTGGAATGCATTACCTGGGAATCATAGAGATGTACAGCATGGAAACAGACCCTTCAGTCCAACCTGTCCTTGCCGAGCAGATATCCCAACCCAATCTAGTCCCACCTGCCAGCACCCGGTCCGTATCCCTCCAAACCCTTCCTATTCATGTACCCATCCAAATGCCTCTTAAATGTTGTAATTGTACCAGCCTCCACCACATCCTCTGGCAGCTCATTCCATACACATACCACCCTCTGTGTGGAAAAGGTTGTCCCTTAGCTCTCTTTTATATCTTTCCCCTCTTTCCCCTAAACCCTCTAGTTCTGGACTCCCCCATCCCAGGGAAAATACTTTGTCTATTTATCCTACCCATGCCCCTCATGATTTTATAAACCTCTATAAGATCACCCCTTAGCCTCTGATGCTCCAGGGAAAACAGCTTTAGCCTATTCAAACTCTCCCTATAGCTTAAATCCTCCAACTCTGGCAACATCTTTGTCAATCTTTTCTGAAACCTTTCAAGTTTCACAACATCTTTCCAATAGGAAGGAAACCAGAGTTGCACATAATATTCCAAAAGTGACCTAACCAGTGTCATGTATAGCCACAACATGATCCCAACTCCTGTACTTAATAAAGGAAAGCATACCAAACGCCACCTTCACTATCCTATCTACCCATGAACCTGCACTCCAAGGTCTCTGTGTTCAGCAGTACTCCCTAGGACCTTACCATTAAGTGTATAAGTCCTGATAAGATTTGCTTTCCCAAAATGCAGCAACTTGCATTTATCTGAATTAAACTCCATCTGCCACATCTCAGCCCATTGGCCCATCTGGTCCAGATCCTGTTGTAATCTAAGGTAACCCTCTTCACTATCCACTACATCTCCAATTTTGGTGTCAGCTGCGAACTTATTAACTGTAGCTCTTATGTGAGTAACCATGACAACGAACCTAATTCTAAATTCTTCCCACCTTCTGTACAGCGGTTCAACAAGTAAATCCAGTCCTGATGTCATAGAGTCATAGAGATGTACAGCACAGAAACAGACCCTTCGGTCCAACCCATCCATGCCGACCAGATATCACAACCCAATCTAGTCCCACCTGCCAGCACCCGGCCCATATCCCTCCAAACCCTTCGTATTCTTATACACATCCAAATGCCTCTTAAATGTTGCAATTGTACTAGCCTCCACCACATCCTCTGGCAGCTCATTCCATACACGTACCACCTTCTGCGTGAAAAAGTTGCCCTTTAGGTCTCTTTTCTATCTTTCCCCTCCCACCCTAAACCTATGCCCTCTAGTTATGGACTCCCAGACCCCAGGGAAAAGACTTTGATTATTTACCCTATCCATGCCCCTTATAATTTTGTAAACCTCTATAAGGTTACCCCTCAGCCTCTGACGTTCCCGGGAAAACAGCCCCAGCCTGTTCAGCCTCAACCCTATAGCTCAGATCCTCCAACCCTGGCAACATCCTTGTAAATCTTTTCTGTGCTGAATAAACCCAACTCAAGGCCCAGGTTTGAAATTTTAAAAAAAACATTTGCAAATAGGGGAGGCCATTCAGTCCATCTGCTTCGTGGTACTGCCTAAAGTTACAGCCTCCCCTCTCCAGAATCGGTGTGTGTTGCCCCAGTTTAGACCTGAATTTACTGCTTGATCGATTTGTCCCCCGCAGGGGCTTGTTTTTGACTAAAGTTGCTGTCACCTTTTTAACGCTTCAAAGGCGCTCCGGCTTAAACATTTCCATGCTGACTGCGTCTCCCAGGCCACTCTATAGGAGGTTCCATCTTCTATCCTTTCAAGAGCTGAGGGTCAAGGAACTGTCGCTGAGGTGGGCGAGCGCTAACACTCCGTTCCCTCTCTGGAGGTGTTCAAATCCTCCTGCATCCAGCTGAGCACCATCTCTCCTTGCTGATGTTCCCAGTTGCTACACCAGCAGAGTTATTAAATCATCCACGTTCTGTTGCTCCATTTTATTTTTTAAAATGGAGACCAGGAGATTCCTTTCCCCCCCCCCCCCCCCCCCCCCCCCAAATTTGTCTCTTAACCCATTATCACTGGCATGATCATCCCATAACACTGGGTTTGTGGGATCTTGCTGTGCCTTTCCAGTGCTGGAATGCTGGCGATGTTTCACGAAAGGTGGTACGTTGGCTGGAAAGAGCTTTCAGGCCCCCTAAGAGCCTACTATGTGAAGGAATTTATTTTCTGCCTGTCTTAATTATTAAATATGGATTGTGTTTTTTTCTTCTTTATTAGCAGTGTGCGAATTGGCAGGTTGGGGTCCTGATGTGCCACTACTATAGCTTTGAAGTTGTACTAATCCTATTGTCGAGTAAAAAGTGAGGACTGCAGATGCTGGAGATCAGAGCTGAAAATGTGTTGCTGGTTAAAGCGCAGCAGGTTAGGCAGCATCCAAGGAGCAGGAGATTCGACGTTTCGGGCCAGAGCCCTTCATCAGGAATCAGGAATCCTGATGAAGGGCTGTGGCCCGAAACGTCGAATTTCCTGTTCCTTGGATGCTGCCTAACCTGCTGTGCTAATCCTATTGTCATCGGCTTTTTAAGAATCCCCCCCCCCCCCACCTCCGTGCAGTTAAGAAAAATAAGCTGCACGCCCTCCTCCTGGATTATGTTCCAGCTTCATTAGTGGCTCCATGGGTGTTCTCCCACTCTCCATTTTAGATGGAAATGACGAGCACGGCTTGTACTCATCAAAACGTACACCAAATGGATTCGCTCAGAAATCCACTACGCTCAGCATCTCCGTTCCACTTGAGCAACATCACACTTTCTATCCCCTTTCTCATTCACTGGCGTTTCCCTTTTGTCTTTGGTTTAAAAAAAGATAAAGTCCCTCGCAATCCCCTGGATGTATTAACGACCTCCTTTATTTGTACAGGAGCACTTTCTCCCTGCCAAGCTCCTTCATAATTGGATGTAGGAATTGATGCAAGTCAGGAAACCGAGTTGGAACAGATGGGTCACTTTTTTTTTCAGGTTGGCAAGCTGGGATTGCGGCAGACCACGTGAAAGCTTACTAGAACCACAGCTATGTGTAATCCGTCAGTGATTTGAATGAAGGGTTTGTGTTTGATACAGAGTAAAAGCATGCATGTCTTGATGGGCCAAATGGCCTTCAGGTCTGCTCTACTAGTCCTTGACTGGAAGCTCTCTGTCAGGTTATCTCCCCATCCTTTATTTTTCCCTCTATAGAAAATATAGGGTGTGTTTGCTGGGAGTTGGAACCACTCAGTTTTGGTTTCATTTTTGGAAATCTTTTTATAGAGTCACACAGCTTGGAAACAGACCGTTCAGTCCAACTCCTCCATGCCAACCATGTTCCCAAACTAAACTAGTCCCACCTGTCTGTGTTTGGCCTATATCCTTCCAAAACCTTCATATTAATGTACTTACCCAAACGTCTTTCAAACATTGTATCTGTACCTGCATCTGCCACTTTCTCTGGCAGTTAATTCCACACTCAAATCACTCTTTGTTTTAAAAAACATTGCACCTCATGTCCCTTTTGAAACTTTCTCCTCTTGCCTTAAAAATGTGCCCCTAATTTTGAATTTCCACCCCCTCCCCACTTTAGGGAAAAGATCTTTTGTTATTCACCTTACCTATTGACCCTCCTGATTTCATAAATCCCTATAAGGCCACCTCTCAACCTTCTACACTCCAGTGATAAAGTCCCACCCTGTTTTTATAACTCAATGACTCCATTCCCAGCAGCATCGTGGTAAATCTCCCCTAAACCCTCTCCAGCCTCATAACACAGTTCCTGAAATAGGGTGACCAGAACTGGACACAGTACTCCAGAAGAGGCCTCACCAATGTCCTGTACAACCTCAACGTGACGTCACAACGTTTATATCCAAGGTCTGAGCAATAAAGGCATATGTGCTAAATGCCTTCTTAACTACCATGTCTACATGTGACGCAAACTTCAAAGAACAATGTCCCTGAACCCCTAGGTCTCTCTGTTCTACAACACTCCCCAGGGCCTTACCATTAACTAGTCCTGTCTTTGTTTGCTTTACCAAAAGGAATACCTCGCGTTTATCCAACTCAAACTCCATCTGCCACCCCTCAGCCCATTGACCCAACATCTCCTGATCTGTTTTTGAATCGAAGACTGTAAACCACGTTGGCATGTATTTGGAAGATTGTATTTACCTAGTATTCCTGCTGCTACCTGGAGATCTGCCGATGTGATCTACCACCCCAATCTGTCTTAGACCAAGCTCGCACCCATTGCAGCTTGTCCTGATGGCCAGCGTCCTGGGTCAAGCTCTGTTCCCGCTGCTCTCCACTTTGCCATTGAGAACAAAAGACCAAAATGCTTTCTGGATCTCGTCTTTTTAATCTTCTTGCAATTTTAGCACCCCTCCTCCTTTTGCAGATGGAATCTTCAGCTAAGGTATTGGTATCCATGTTTCAAAGGCCTCCATTTTCTTCCACAGATCAGGTTAGACTTGTCCAGCTTTCTGAGGTATGAATATGGTGTCTCCGGAGTATTTTCCTTGTTATGAGCTTGAGATTTGTTAATGTGTACCCTTCACCATTGGAAGGTTTGCTCCTGGCCCTCTCTGTCCGCCTGCTGGCGTCAGTTTTACCTGCACACCCTCTAATATCATTTATTGTATCCGTTGCTCCCGACGCGGTCTCCTCTACATTGGGGAGACTGGATGCCTCCTAGCAGAGCACTTTAGGGAACATCTCGGGACACCCGTATCAATCAATCACACCGCCCTGTGGCCCAACATTTCAACTCCCCCTCCCACTCTGCCAAGGACGTGGAGGTCCTGGGCTTCCTTCACCGCCGTTCCCTCACCACCAGACGCCTGGAGGAAGAATGCCTCATCTTCCGCCTCGGAACACTCCAACCCCAGGGCATCAATGTGGACTTCAACAGTTTCCTCATTTCCCCTTCCCCCACCTCACTCTAGTTCCAAACTTCCAGCTCAGCACTGTCCCCATGACTTGTCCTACCTGCCTATCTTCTTTTCCGCCTATCCACTCCACCCTCCTCTCTGACCTATCACCTTCATCCCACCCCCATCCACCCATTGGACTCTTTGCTACCTTCCCCCACCCTCGTCCCTGACCTATCACCTCCAACCCCACCCCCACACACCTATTGTACTCCATGCTACTTTCTCCCACCTCCTGCCCTCCTCTCACTTATTTCTCCACGCTTCAGGCTCTCTGCCCTAATGAAGGGCTTTTGCCCAAAACGTCGATTTTACTGCTCCTCGGATGCTGCCTGAACTGCTGTGCTCTTCCAGCACCACTAATCCAGAATCTGGTTTCCAGCATCTGCAGTCATTGTTTTTACTGCATTGTAACTACCACCTTGTGCAGAGAATGAGGGGCCTATCGAAGAGACTGTGGGCATTAATGCATTGCTGCCCAGTAGAGCTTTGCCAGGTTCTGTCGGGGTGATGTTCAACAATGGGGGCAGAGATCTGTTCCACAGAGTAGGCCATTCAGCCCTTCGAGCGTGTTCCACTTCTCCTTTGGGTCATGGCTTTTCTTTATTTTCACACTCTTTCTCTTTTCAACAGCCTTTCTCCTCTAAATCCCCTTTATTCACAAAGAAACCCCATCGCTCTCGGCTCTGAGATTTTCAAGCCTCTGCTTTTTGGGAGAGGATTCCAGGTGTTCACTACCTTTTTTTTTCCCCCTTGTGTGTGTGACCAAGTGCTTTATAACGTCACTGCCATTGCCCTAACTTTCATGTTAAGAATACAATTTGTTTTAAAAACATTCTTGACTTTTGCAGCCGAGGAAGTAGGAAAACTAACTATCAATTCATTCAATTGTCGACATCACTTCAACAAGATCACCTCGAATCTCCCATATTTGAGGCAGTCTAGATTTTTTTTTAATATTAAAACCATTCTGTTGTGACCCATCTCTGGAGTAGTTGACACTTGAACCCGAGCTTTTGAGGCCAAAGTATAGAGATATTACTGCTGTACTAATGCTAGTGTGATAAAAGAGCAGAAAATCTTGTATCTTTTTTTTTGACAGCTATGTGTTTGTCAGGCAGGTATTTTTTTGAAACTTTTTTTTCCCCTCAATCTCCTACTGGATGTGAAATAACTGGTATTCCGTCACCAGGTTACCCTTGAGTTAAAAGTAGAGAGTCTTTGACATTGACCCAGCCCCCTCAGAGCCAGCTCTGAGTGTGCAGAACCTCTGACACTCAGGCAGGTTTTATATTTGGCCAGTGCCTGCTCACTCTGCAGGCGCTCCTCAGGGTAGTGTCCTCGGCCCGATCATCTTCAGCTCCTTCATCAATGACCTTCCCGCCATCTTGAGGTCAGAGGTGGGGATGTTCGGCACTGTCCAGCACCATTCGTGACTCCCCAGATACTGGAACAGTCCATGTTCAAATGCAACAACATCCAAAGGGTTTCCAGACTTGGGTTCAAAAGGGACAAGCAACATTTGCGCCTACCCATGTATATATACCAACAGATGTAGTCTGTGAAGCACTGTCTCCCTGACTCATTTCTTACAATAACAACAATAGCCAGACTGCAGAAGTACTTCCATGACCATGAGGGACTGTGGGACATCCTGAGATCTTTGAAGGCGCCATATGAATGCAAGTCAGTATTTGACTCCCCTGTGTCTGAAGGACCTTCTGCAGGAAGTTGGTGGGGGAGGGAAGAGACTTGCATTTGCATGGTGCTTTTCACATCCACAGGTGGTAATGAAGGAAAGGCGGTAGCCAGGTTGTGCGCAAAAAGCCCCCACAACAGTAGCGTGATTTTTAAGTTTAAACTTTATTGTCACTTGTACCCAAGTACAAAAGTACAGTAGCACAGTAAGAGGTTTTCAATGTCCTCACACACAGCACTATCTTAGATACAAGTACCTCGGTACAAAACCTTAACCTGGAAGAAAACAAAGTTAAACATGACTGTCACTCTCTTCTGAGTAAAAACAAAATTAAACATTTGCAGGCTTTCTTAGTGTTAAGGAGGAGAAATGAAGCTAAAAGTTTAAACATTGCAGTATTTCCAGTGATGATGAGAGAGACCATTTCTGTTTATGGGCATTGGGGTGAATCCCACAGCTGGAGACTTAAATGTTGACATGTTGAAGCATCTCTAAACCCTCCGTCGAAACTGGTAGGTCAGCACCTCATCGCTCTTAATGCCTTTATTTCCTCATGACAGAATTTTGTAATGGCTTGCTTCTTGACCTGCTAGGAACAGGGCAGAATATACTGAAACCATAGGGCTCCGATTTTAATAACAGGGAATAGGTTTGTCTTCCTAATGATGGTTGTGGTTAACTAAATACTGTGTGTCTGTTCATCTGCTCCTTGTTGGAAGGAGGGAGAGAGGGCTTGCTGGGATTACACATGTGCCAACGTCATCTGGGATCCTTCACCCTGATCAGCAGGAGAATGCTGGGAAGTGTGGGAGTGTGGTCAATGGGTCAAGACCAGTTGGGCATATCTTTGATCCACTGAGTCATTGTGATTCTGTCAGGATCGTTACGGAATCTGTCACTCTCTCCATAGACTGCTCTGTGGCAGGGGTGGGAGATGGACTTTGGAAATGGAGATTTGTGTGCTGGGAGGGGTAGGGGCATGGGGATGCCAATATGTGTTTCCCTCTTCTTTTGATTTTATTTTTTAATGTCATGTGTACTTTGTGACAGGATACAATGTAAAATGTTGCACAGTGTCACCACTCTCTGACGCTGCCTTAAAACACGGGAAGAATAAACCAAAACATAGAACACACAGGAAGTGTTTAACTTTACAGTCCTCCTTGTTAAGCGCTCTGCCCTGGGGCCTAGTGGCATGAATCCCCTTTGCCGCCATTGGAACAAGAGTTGCCACGCATTGGCACCATCTTGCCTCCACCAATGCCCTCGCCACTGTGATCCTCTATGGTCTTTGCCAATGTGGCTGCCACTGGCTACCGAATCAAGCCAAACTTGACTCCACCACAGCCAAGAGTCTGCTTCGAGCCAACCTCGCCAAGGCTGATTGTCACTGGCAAGGTTAGCATTTGTTGTCTGACCTCCATTGCCCTAGAACTGAGTGGCAGGGTCAGCTGTTACAGAGACCAAACCAAAACTGCAGATGCTGGAATCCAAGGTAGACCAGCAGGAGGCTGGGTGAACACGGCAAGCCAGGCAGCATCAGGAGGGGGAGAGGTCAACGTTTTGGGGGTAACCCTTCTTCAGGAGCGGTGGGGGAGGGGGGAGGTGTGGGTGGGTTTTCAGGGTAGTTGCAGGTAAAGGGCAGGTGTAGTGGTGAGGTGGGGATAGGTTAACTCACAGGTAGAGGGTACAGCCTGGTTAGTCAATGGCAGGAATGAAGCCAGTCGATGGCTGGAAGGAAGGGTCGATCAGAGGAATGGAAGGGAGGAGGCAGGGCTTGAAAGGGAATTGGGGTGGGGTTGTGGAGGGGAGCGGGGGAGGTTTGGGGTGGGGGGATGGGTGGGTAGGTTGTTTGAGTTAGACCGCAAATTGGGGGAACAACACCACCACCTCTTCTGCCTGGACAGCCTACAGCCCAGAGGACTCAACATTTCAAACAATCTCCCTTCTCACCCATCCCTCGACTCCCTCCCCAGCCCCGTCCTCCTCCCTTCTATTCCAGTGACCGACTCTTCCTTCCAGCCATCGACTGGGTTCATGCCTCCTGTTGACCAACTAGGGCCCGTTCAACTATCCCTACCTTACCATTCTCACCCTTTCCCCACCAAAAGCTTTCTCTTTTCTTTTCCCTCCCCCTGCCCCCATCCCACTCCTTTATCTGAACCTCCCCTTACACCCACCCCCAGTCCTGAAGAAGGGTTACACCTGAAACATTGACTTCTGCACCCCCTTGCTGTGTTCTTCCAGCCTCCTGCTCAGCCATTTCAGAGAGTAACCAGGAGTCGGCCCGGTTGTTGTGGACTGGGAGTCACCCTTGGTCCAGGCTAGGCTAATTTCATTCCCTGAACAACATGAGTGAGCTGGATTTTGCACCAGTTTGCCATTGGTCACTATCCCCTGAGACCAATTTTTCAATGCCATGTTTGGTTTAAATGAAATCCTACTGTCTTCCCAAGGTAAGAATTTGGACCCATGTCCTCTAAGCAATAGCAGGAGGTTAAAGGTGTACGTGTCATGGTATTGGTGATAATAGGAAACTGTGAATTTTGCAATCACGCACTGATTCGGGGTGAGCCTGTGTGAGTAGTTTACTGTGTCGGAGTTTTTATGTGATAATTAGCAGGGTTGGTTTGAAGAGCATGGAGATTATTAACCAGCTGTAACATTGTGAAAAAAGCTTAGACTGAGAGTCCTAACTCTGAGTCAGCTCGCAGATAAAACCAACAAAATAGGATCGGGGTCAAAGGTCCCATTCGGGAACTATTCTCTACTTTTGAATGTTATTCTCCTTCTGTGTCTGCCTGTTTTTTTTTGTCTCGGGCTCTCTGTCGGTCATGGGTTGTGTGTGTATGAGAGAGAGAGAGAGAGAGACCTGTCTTTCGACATCACTCACAGTCAGCAGGCTAACAGTCATGGGTTTGGAGGTTTTGCCACAGGCTGCAGTGTGGAACTGGGGGCGCGCTTCCCATTGACAATGGTCATTTCAGTGCTAATGTTGGCAAAGTCTGAGAATGTCCCTGGCTTTGGCTGTGTTGCACCATCCCTTCTGTTGACCTGAATGCTGCCACCCTTGCTGTTGCTGACAACCGCGTCAGTTTGTCTGTCCACACTCACCTCTCCTCACCCTCTCTCGATCCCTACCCACCTTTTGATTTTCACCACCAAGGCAAGGTTGGGGAATTCCCTGACTGTTGTCCCTGGAGTTATAGAATATGAAAACCAGGTCCTTGGGCCTAACAAGTCCACACTGACCCTCAGAGTATCCCACCCACACCCATTCCCCTGACCTACTACTCTACGTTTCCCCTGACTAATGCCACTACGGGCAATTTAGCATGGCCAATTCACCTGACCTGCACATCTTTTTGGACTGTGGGAGGAAACCAGAGCACCCGGAGGAAACTCACGCAGACACTGGGAGAATGTGCAAACTCCACTCAGACAGTCACCCAAGGCTGGAATCGAACCCAGGCCCCTGGCGCTGTGAGGCAGCAGTGCTAACCACTGAGCCACCATACTATCCTCTGACATCTCTCCATAGAAATACAGGTTAAGAGAATTGCCTAGACTCTCAATGGAGCTCACTGCTGGCACCTTTGTCCGTTGGCAAAACCAGTGGAACCAGGAATCGGGAATAAGGTCCTTCCCATGACTTTTTTTTGTTGTTTATTTGTTTTCGTTTGTTTTTGTTTTTGAAAAAAACGGAGCTATCCTGGCAAAATGAAAGACTTGCCAGAACTGTGTATCTCTCCAGTGAAGCAGTGCGAGGGCTGTTGGTAGTCGCTCCCATTTTAACAGCGCCCCTAAAAGACACTTGTTTTCTTTTGACAAAACATGGGTGACTGAAAGCTAATGGTCCTTTGTCAGTGACTCCCCACACATTATTTCGTTAGTTAGTTAGTTAGAGTCTATGCTGATTGGCCTGTGATTAGTTTCTGTTTGAGACTTGCAGCATTTCACTGTCCCCATGGCAATACAACTTGGTGCTGTGGGGGAACATTACCGAGAGAGAAAAGTGGGAAGGCTGGTGTTTAATCTGAAGATCCTTCAGTAATGAGAGCGATTCAGGAAAGTGTGTTCACTTCATTAGCTGTATCAGTGTGATAACAGGTCGCTTTAACCTTCACAGCTGCTAAACGGCAGATTACAAAAGTCCAAAGTGTGTGGCTGATTCTGGGAGCGTAAGCATGCCATGAGCCAGCTAAGTCTGCGAGATGCAGGGAAGCACCTTTTAAGGGGAATTTTCAATTTGCCCTCCAGTAGCTCTGCGATCTCCTCCCACTGCACCCCACCTCCGAGAGCGCTCTGCCCCTTCAACTTTCCCCACTCCACCAGTGGTGATCATCTCTGTATCTGGAAGCTCTGCCTAACCCCCTCAGTCTCTCCCACTTTACAATGCATACGTACACCCATTCCTAAAGTACCTATTTCCCATGGTCATCTGATCCTCCTGGTTTTGTTTATTCGGGCAGGACTTGTACAATTAATGGGTAATGTTGTAGAGCAGTGGGACCTAGGGGGTCAGGCACGTAATTCTTTGAAGTTTGCAGCATCTATAGACAGGGTGGTCTATTTGGCATGCTTGCCTTCATTGCTCAGTCCCTTCGGTATTGAAGTTGGGATGTCATGTTGAGGTTGTACGTGACCCATTGGTGAGGCCTCTTCTGGAATACTGTGTCTAGTTGTGGTCACCCAGTTAGTTATAGGAAGGATAGTATTAAGCTGGAGGAGGGTTCTGAAGAGATTTACCATGATGTTGGCAGGAGTGGTGGGCTTTAGTTATAAAGAGGGGCTGGATATGCTGGGACTTTTTTCCACTGGAGCGGAGGACGTTTAGAGGTGACCTTCATAGAGACAATATAGATCAGGTTAAAGGGTAGGTGTCTTTTCCCTAGGATGGGATGGGAGCGGGGGCTTGGCTTCAAGACGAGAGGGCACGTTTTTTTAAGGTCAGAAGAGAGAGATTTTAAAAAAGACACTAGGGACAACGTTTTAACGCCGAGTGGTTCGTGTGTGGAATGAATTTCCCGAGGAAGTGGCGGATGTGGGTACAATTACGATGATTAAAGTACGTGAATAGGAAAGGTGTGGAGGGATATGAGCCAGGAGCGGGCAGGTGGGACTAGTTTAGTTTGAAAATAGTTCCGCATGGACTAGTTGGACCGAAGGGTCTGTTTCCATGCTGTAGGACTCTGTGCATATATCAGACGTACACAATGTTGTCACAGAGTTTGTTCCAAACTTCTTCAAATATTTTTTTCCTCCCCCCACCACGTTCCTTTCTGCAGCTCACCAATGAGATCACGCCCGTGCTGTCGTACGCGTACATGTCGGTGTTGGTGCCTGTCTTCCTGCTGACGGACTACCTGCGCTATAAGCCGGTGCTGATCCTACAGAGCCTCAGTCACGTGGCCATCTGGCTCTTGCTGCTCTTTGGGACCACCGTGCTGCAGATGCAGTTCATGGAGTTCTTCTACGGCATCACCATGGCCGCTCGGGTGGCCTACTCCTCGTACATCTTCACCCTGGTCAGCCCGCAGTCCTACCAGAAGGTGGCGAGCTACTCTCGTTCTTCCGTGCTCATGGGGGTCTTTGTCAGCTCGGTGCTGGGCCAGCTGTTTGTCACCCTGGGTGACGTGCCCTTCCTCACCCTGAACTACATCTCCCTCGGCTTTGTCACCTTCGCCTTCACCCTGACCCTGTTCCTCAAGAGGCCGAAGAGGACCATGTTCTTCAACAGGCGGCACGCGCTGACGGCCAATGGCACGCTGCACTCCGAGGGCGAGGCAGTCAACGCCACCTCCGTCTCGCTGGTGGCCGAGAAACAGAAGGCCCCCCGAGGCTGGCAGTGGCGGGAAATGGCGCTGGTCAAGATGATCCTGGAGCTCAAAGGTGAGCGGCCTCTGTTTTCCTTCCTTCCTCCATGTTTGCAGCCTGCTACGGGCTGGAAGTCTCGCTCCTGAGGTTAGAGGTCAGATCCGAGGTGTCTGGATTGCCGAGTCGTCTCTAACCGAATCCCTGCACGGTGGCTCGCTGTGGCTGCCACCTCATCGTGCCAGGGTTCGATTCTGCCCTCGGGTGACTGGGAAAATGTGGGATTTTCCCAATGTCTGCAGGGCTTTCCTCCCACAGTCCAAAGGGTGTGCAGGTTAGCTGGACTGGCCATGCCAAATTGCCCATAGTGTCCAAGGATGTGTAGAGGGATCTGTGGAAAGTGAGGGATGGGGAGGGGCTGCTCTTGATGGGCCAAATGGCCTCCATCTGCACTGTAGGGATTCAATGATTTCCATGCAAGTGGCTGGCGTGTTTCCTATACTGCAAGTGACTCTCCTTCTTTCACCGTGGAGTTCTTTTCAATTTGGGATGTCCTGTTGAAAGGCGCTATATAAATGTGAACTTTTTATATAACTTGTAGAGAATGCCTCATTCAGAGCCGGTGTCTGGACACTGAGGGTCCCTGGGGTAACGATCTCTCGAACAGTTGCCCGTCAGGCATTCAAAGTGCAGTGAGCGCAACGAGTTACCCGTTAACCTGTGTCGCCATTTTGCATCCGATTTGGGAGTGCAACAACTGACCCTGGGTCCTTCAGCTTCCTTGTGCCCCCTTCGGTAATCTCTTTCGTGGGCTAGAGCAGCATTTGTTGTCCATTCTGAATTGTCAAGAGAGTAGATCAGAGCCAATCACATTGCTATGGGTCTAGAGTCACATGTAGAGCAGGCCAGCTATTGACGTTGAGTGTCCTTCCCTAAAGTCAATTAGTGAATGAGGCTGGTTGAACTGGTTACCCAGACTGCCATGGTGGGATTTCACCCCTGACCCCCTTGAGCATTAGCCTGGCCTCTCATTTACCAGTCCAGTGACAGTCCAATGCCATTTCCTCCATGCTGTTATAATGGCACACCACTCTCTCTTATTTTCTCCACAAAACACCGGAGCTGCTGTAGGGTATTTGGTGCCTCGTGCCTGCTCCATCATACAATGAGACCATAAAAGAGTTCCTTTACACATTCAGCACTCCATTGGAATAGTGGAACATTAGACCATCCAGCCCCTTCCAGAACTCTGTTAGATCATCCACATACTGGTGGCTGTATCCATCATGATTCCCTATCCCTTGGTAATGTTAATTAACAGAAACGAATTGTCTTCAACTCAGCATCCAGGTTTCCCTCGCCTTCTTGGACCAGGATGTACTTCCTACATCACTGTAGACCTGCCTGGATGTAAATGTTAAGGTTCTGAAGTCTTTTTCCACACTCCCCCCATCCGAAAGGGATGGCCTTTGCTCTTGCTCTCACTTTCACGTCCTTCCCAGGGTTCCACTGGTTTCACCACATGACCCCACCCCCAAAGACCCTGCCATTAGTCAATAGGTGCCTTCATCCTGCCTAGTTCTTTTATCCCGTTCAATATTTCATTTCTGAATAAGTGTTCCAGTCAAATGAAGGAAGTTTGCTTTTTAGTTTTTTTTTAATAACTCCTCTTTGATTTTCCTCCCCGTCTTTGCTTGAAGCAGCAATGTCTCATGGGTCACGCTCTGTCTTAATTCCTGAGGAGTTGATCCTCTCAAATGTCTTCCAAAGTGGATCTCCTTGTTTCCCTCGATCGTCCGTCCGTACGTCCGTCCTTCCTTTTTGGGGTCTTGCCTTTCTTGATTGCTGACCCTTGCCCCGCACGTCTGCTCTTGTCAACCTTTGGTGCCCTCTGTTTCTGAACTTTGACCCTCCATTTTGGCATCCCAATGTGTTGGAAGTGAGCTGCCGGTCCTCTGGCCACACTGTAGATGGCAGCAGTGAGCTGCTTGACATTTGCTCAGTAAACTGAACCTAAATAAAGTTTGTGACCGAGGGCAGGTTTCGTTCGATTAGGAGTCCAGGTACTTCCCTTGACGGTCTGCATTGGATCATTTTGGCCAGGACCACACCCCCCTCACTTAACCTCTTTAAAAACAGAAGAGTCCTTTTCCATTCATTCTGTCCGCACACTCCCACTCTCAAAGTTCCACAGTCGATCCAAAATGTGACAGCCTGTCTGTCCCAGTCTTACCAGTGGTTTCCAGTTTTGACCTTTCAAAACCTGGTCACCCTGTAGTTTCGTGGGTGCTTTCTCCTGCCCATCACAGCCTGCCAGGGAGACCGGCCAACATGTAGCTCTGAAAGTAGTAAACCATTGCATTTCCGTAACGCCAGGAGTGGTTCCAGGCTGTTTCCAAAGCCCTTTATAGCTAATGATGCATTCTGTCTCTGTCTCTGTCTCCTAGATTAGAGTGGTGCTGGAAAAGCACAGCAGTTCGGGTAGCATCCGAGGATCTGGTTTTCAGCATCTGCAGTCATTGTTTTTGTCTGTCTGTCTCTGTCTGTCTCTGGGATGGAGAGATGGTGGGGGTGGGGCTGGGGAGAAGGGAGCTGAGTGGAATAGGTGAATGGAGTTGGGGGTAAAGGTGATAGGTCGGAGAGGAGGGTGGAGTGGATGGTTGGGAAGGAAGATTGACTGATGGGATGGGTCATGAAGAGAGTGCTGAGCTGGAAGGTTGGAACTGTGGTAAGGTGGGGGGGAGGGGAAAGGAGGAAACTGGTGAAGTCCAAACTGATGCCCTGGGATTGGAGGGTCCCAAGGCGTTCTTACTCCAGGCATTGGGTGTTGAGGGAATGACAATGGAGGAGGCTCAGGGCTTGTGTGTCCTTGGCAGAGTGGGAGGGGGAGTTGAAATGTTTGGCCACGGGGCAGTGGGGTTAGTTGGTGCGGGTGTCCCAGAGATGTTCTCTAAAGCGCTCTGAGAGAAGGCGTCCAGTCTCCCCAGTGTAGAGGAGACAGCAACAGGTACAGGAAATGATGTGGGGAGTGCAGGTGAAACTCTGATGGATGTGGAAGGCTCCTTTTGGGGCCTTGGACAGAGGTGAGAGGGGAGGTGTGGGCACAGGTTTTGCAATTCCTGTGGAGGCAGGGGAAGGTGCCGAGAGGGGAGGGTGTGGACCTGACAAGGGAGTTGCGGAGGGAATGGTCTTAATGGAAAGCAGATAGGGGTGGGGAGGGAAATAAATCCCTGGTGGTGGGGTCTGTTTGTAGGTGGTGGAAATGGTGGGGGATGATGCAATGTATGCAGAGGCCACCACACCAATCCCCCGCCATTTTCACACCTACCCACTACCAGGGATATATTTCTGTCTCCACCCCTATCTGCTTTCCATATAGACCATTCACTCTGTGACTCCCTTGTCAGGTCCATGCCCTCCAGTAACCCATCCTCCCTTCCTGGCACCTTCCCCTACCACCACAGGAATCACAAAACCTGTGCCCACACCTCCCCTCCACCCCCCCCCCCCCACCCCCCACCTCCATCCAAGGCCCCATAGAGGCCTTCCGTATCCATCAGAGTTTCACCTGCACTCCCCACATCATTTCCTGTATCTGTTGCTGTCTCCTCTACACTGGGGAGACTGGACACCTTCTCTCGGAGCGCTTTAGAGAACATCTCTGGGACACCCGCACCAACTAATCCCACTGCCCCGTGGCCGAAAACTTCAACTCCCCCTCCCACTCTGTCAAGGACACACAGGTCCCTGAGCCTCCTCTCCCTCACCACCAGATGCCTGGAGGAAGAATGCCTCAGGAACCTCCAACCCCAGGGCATCAATGTGGATTTCACCAGTTCTCTCTCTTTCTCGCTCTCTCTCTCTCTGCTGCCCCCAACCCCCACCTTACTCCAGTTCCAACCTTCCAGCTCCGCACCATCCTCGTGTCCTGTCCCACCAGTCAATGTTCCTTCCCAACAATCCGCTCCATCCTCCTCTCCACCTTCACCCACCTCGCTATCCACCTATTGCACTCTCAGCTACCTCCCCCCCCATCCCCCTCCCATTTATCTCTCTACCCCTGGAGGCTCTCAGCCTCATTCGTGATGAAGGGCTTTTGTCTGAAAGGTCGATTTTCTTGCTCCTTGGATGCTGCCTGCCCCGCTGTGCTTTTCCAGCAACACTCTAATCTTGACTCTGCTCTGCAGTCTACACTTTCGCCTCGCTCTCGCTCTTTCTCACTCTCTCGTGTGCTCTTGTTCTCGCTCACTCACTCTGTCAGATAGGAGATGCTGCAGCCATGTACAGCCAGCTCCCACAAACTGCACATGGCCAGTTTTCAGTCAGCAGTTGTGGTAGTGTGTGAGGAGAGTACACCTGGGCCTGAACGCTCCCAGCTCAGGCAGGTTGGCTGCACTGGTGCCCCTCACCTGTGGAAGATTTTCCATTTTACGCCCCAGTTTCCAGGACGTGTCTCGGCGATGTTTGTTTCAGTTGAGGGTTGGAAGAGGGAGCACTCCTTGCTCTTCTGGGGAACAACCAGATCTATTTGTACCCAGCCAGGGGAGCCCTGGCTAACCGTTCCACTGGGAAAACGAGAGCTGTGACGATGCAGACAGAAGTTCTCAAAACTAAAGAGGGGTCTGGATGGAGGAGATGGGGGTGAAACTATGTTCCCATTGCCAGAAGGTTTTTAAAAAAAAAGTAATTCATGAGATGAATGTCACTGGCTTTTGTAGCCCATCCCTAATTGGCCAGAGGACATTCTGCATTGGTACATGAGCAGTGTGCACATTGGCATTGGGCAAGCCTGATTAGAGAATGCATGGCTCATTGGTGTGGGAGAAGTGGGCTCTGGTTTCCAGGGCACTGGCACCAGTCATGGGGAAAATGGCTGACCATTTAGCACAATCTCCACCTGAACTGCGCTCAGGAAAGTGTCCTTGTAAGCTGCATAACTCGGGAAGTGGGAATGTACATCAAGCTTAATAGTGGAGGCAAGTGATCGCATTTCAGAAGGTGTCATAAATCAAAGCATTAAGCTGAGGTTACTGAGAAAGGCATTAAAACAGGAAATGATAGACTTTTGGAAAGCAGGAAGGGATGGAGGGTACAAATTTAAGAGTGAACCAATGGGAAGACTGGAATTTTCAACAAAAGTAAGAGGAATGGAGATGCTCCATTACGAGGATAGGTTGAGCCCATAGATAAGAAGCTGGAAAAGCACAGCAGACCACACAGCATCCAGAGCAGGAACATCAGTGCTTTGAGCTGGAACTCTTGTGTCAGGAAAGGTTAGACAGGTGAAGCTTGTATCTGCTGGGGTTCAGGTGCTTACAAGGCTGTTGCCAGGGTTGGAAGGTTTGAGCTACAGGGAGAGGCTGAACAGGCTGGGGCTGTTCTCCCTGGAGCATCGGAGGCTGAGGGGTGACCTTATAGAGGTTTACAAAATTATGAGGGTCATATGGATAGGAGAAATAGGCAAGTCTTTTCCCGGGTTGGGGAGTCCAGAATTAGAGGGCATAGGTTTAGGGTGAGAGGGGAAATATATAAAAGAGACCTAAGGGGCAACTTTTTCACACAGAGGGTTTATGAATGAGCTGCCAGAGGATGTGGTGGAGGCTGGTACAATTGCAACATTTAAAAGGCATTTGGATGGGTATATGAATAATAGGAAGGGTTTGGAGGGATATGGGCCGGGTGCTGGCAGGTGGGAGTAGATTGGGTTGGGATATCTGGTCGGCGTGGATGAGTTAAACCTAAGGGTCTGTTTTGGTGGGGGGTTGGGGAGTGGGTCCAAATAAAATAATTTTGCAATGAAGTGTCTGGTCTGATGAGTTGAATGGTCTCCTCCTGACATGAGTCGCACTTAAAGCCCCACCATTGGCTAATGTTTGTGATGAGCCCAAAGACGCGCAGGTTAGGTGGATTGGCCATACTTAATTACCCATCGTGCCCAGGGATGTGTAGGTTAGGTGCATTAGGCATGGGAAATGCAGGATTACAAGGATAAGGTAGGGGGATGGGTCTGGATGGCTTGCTCTTTGGAGGGTTAGTGTGGACTCAATGGGCCAAATGGCCTGTTTCCACACTCTGGAAATGCTAATGTGATTCTACGATTCTGAAGTAAATCTCTTAAGTTGGAGCTAAAATCTTTCTTTCTTTCTCTCTCACTCACTCACTCACTCACTCACTCTCATTCTGTGTTTTGTCCCCCCCCCCCCCTTTCAGATACGGTCCGATCACCGCAGTTGAAGCTGTGGTCTCTGTGGTGGATCTTTAACTCGACCGGTTATTACCTGGTGGTTTACTACGTGCAGATCCTGTGGGATAATATTCACCCGTCCAGGGAAAACCGAGGTGTCTACAACGGTGGTGTGGATGCAGCCGCAACCCTGTTAGGTATGGAACACATGCAACCCCTTCCTGCCCTTGGGAATGCTGCAGGAATCGCAAAAGGTTGGTTGGCAGGTGCAGCAGGTCGTTAGGAAGGCAAGTGGGATATTGCCCTTCATACTAAAGGGATTGAGGTTAAAGGCAGGGAGGTTATCCTGTCTGTGTGGAGTTTGCACATTCTCCCTGTGTCTGCGTGGGTTTCCTCCGGGTGCTCCGGTTTCCTCCCACAGTCCAAAGATGTGCAGGTTAGGTGAATTGGCCATGCTAAATTACCCGTAGTGTTAGTCAGAGGGAAATGGGTCTGGGTGGGTTACTCTTCGGAGGGTCGGTGTGGACTAGTTGGGCTGAAGGGCCTGTTTCCACACTGTAGGGAATCTAATCTATGTTGTAGCTGTACAAGGTGCTGGTGAGGCCACACCTGGATTACTATGTGCAGTTTTGGTTTCCTTACTTGAGAAAGGATGTATTGGCACTGGAGGGGGTGCAGAGGAGGCTCACTAGGTTGATTCCGGAGTCGAGGGGTTTGGCTTATAAGGAGAGGCTGAGTGACTGGGATTATGGTCATTGGAATTCAGAAGAATGAGGGGGGAATCTTACAGAAATTATGAAAGGAATAGATGTGATAGAAGCAGGGAGGTTGTTTCCACTGGTGGGTGACACGGGCATGAGAGGGCAATGCCTCAAAATAAGGTGGGTGGGGCGGAGCAGAATTAGGACTGAGTTGAGGCAGAATGTCTTCCCCTACAGGGTTGTAAATCTGTGGAATTCCCTGCCCAGTGAAACAACAGTTGAGGCAATGTTTTTTAAGGCAGAGGTAAGTAGATTTTTGAACAGCAAAGGGCAGCAGATGGGTGGGTTAAGTGGAGCTGAGTCTACGAAAAGATCAGCTATGATCTTATTGAATGGCGGAGCAGGCTGGAGGGATCAAATGGCCTACTCTGTGTTCCGAGTTCTTATGGGTGGGGTGCGGTGGGAAATGAGTGTGGTGTGTACTTTCCAGGAAACAACAGCCCCAATCCAGAACAGGCCGGCACGCTGGTATAATTGTGGCCACCACTGGGCCATCTGTGCTTCTCGTTATAGATTGATGGAGCACTGTGGGAGGCCATTCCTCCGTCTGTCCCTGTGCTGTCGTCTGCTGCTGTATCTGCTGCCCTTGTGGATATAGTGCCAGTCCTGGATGGTGTCGAGCTCCTTGAGTGTTGTTTGAGTTGGACCCTTCCATGTAAGTGGGGAGTGTTCCATCACACTCCTGACGTGTGCCTTTTAGATGGTGGACAAGGACTGGGGAGTCACTGCAGGATTCCCAGCCTCTGACCTGCTGTTGGAGCCACTGTTTTTATGCTGAGTGTAGTTAAGTTTCTGCTCATTGGTAACCCCCAGGATGTTGATAATGGGGGATTCAGTGAGGGTAACACTATTGAGTGACATAGGGAAGTGGGGTTAGATTGCCTCTTTATTGGTGATGGTCATTGCCTGGTACTTGTGTGGTGTGAGTGTTACTCGTCAGCCCAAGGCTGGACATTATCCAGATCCTGCTGCATTTGAGCACGGACTGCTTCAGTATCTGAGGGGTGGGCGAACGGTGCTGAACATTGTACAATCATCAGCAAACGTTCCCACATCTGACTTCCCAATGGAGGGAAGGTTACTGAAGTAGCCATGTGTTGGACAGAAAGTTGACATCTCTCCATCACAAGCTCCAGACTATACCCTACAGGGTGAGATTGACCACAGCTGACCGTCATGTTAAAAGCAACACCCCCACTGTCAGCATTCAAGTTGCCCCCACCAGCGCATTCCAAATCACGACATCGGTTTAAAAACTACCTTCCTCCATCTTGTTTGTCATTTATCTTTAAACCAGTGGCCTCTTGCTTACTGTCTGTTACCACGAGTAATGGTTTTCTATGCAGCTTCTGTTTAAAAGAAAATCCTTTATAATTCTGACCACATCGATTAAATTCTGCTTGACTCTTTTTCTCTTTGCTGTGAGATGATCGAGCTTGTTGTTGTGATTAATTGTCTGAGGAATATAGCAGTGACTGTACAGGTTTGGGTAGTGTCTCTGTTTGGATGTGCTTGTAGTTAACAATCAGTCAAACTTTATCCATCCTGAATCCAGACCCCGTTGGCTTGTGAACCCTGAACTAATGATTAATTTTAAGTCAGTGATTGGGAATGTGTGTCCTGCCTTCACCTCCAATGTGAAAAATAAACCCATCCAGGCCAAACCACTCGCTGCGGTTTGTTTACTGCTAAAATAGCAGCCTGCCATGAAGGTGAAGCCTTTCAGGGAGCAGTGAGAGAGGGCTGCTCACTCCCCCCGCCCCCTCCTCACTGATGGATCAATTGCCTGATCATTAGTCGTAATTAGTGGGTTCACTAATTGCTGTTCACACATTGGTGACCGCCCTTCGAAACGTCGCTCACGGGCCCTAAAGTCGGGGTACAGCGGCTGGGGGAGGTGCTACTCAGTTGCAGATCCTGCTGCCTTTCCCACACACCGTATCCTTTTGTTCACTTGTCGGACTCCCTGCACATATAAACTTCCCGGGTTAAAGTCCACTGTGTTGACAACAGCCCGGGATAGATCTCGAGATCCCTATGTATTTGCGAAACGTTGCTGTGTTTTTTTGACTCTCCAGAGTGAGGTGATTTACTCCAAAAGGCCTGATTCTGGCCTCTGTTGTTCCTCTTGGGATTTACACTGGTTCAGATCAACGAGCTTGCCTGGGGAACGTGTTTACCCTCACGGAGACTGCCGGTTCAAGCCTGGCATTTTGTGGCAAAGAAAACCAATTCTTAGATAAACACCATCCCCCACCTCCAGAACCATGAATCTGACCGAGAATAACATGGTGATTAGTGCCAGAGTGGGATCCAGTGTTCCCAAACTGGCACGTACCGAGAGACGTGAGGCGATGAAAGTGATGACACTTGTTAAACTTGGCTGCCCAGACTTCAGAGCGAGAGGTGTAAACAGATCTCTCCACACCCCAAAAGCAAACCCCACAAGCTATGCTTGGCACTGTGCCCCTGAGTACTGGCCTGCATGAGGCAGGCAGGCGGTCAGACCCCATTCATACCCACGCTGCTGCTACATCTAAAGGCTTCTATTTATACATCGCCTTGCAAAACATTGGCACATCCAAAACTGCTTCGCAGTCAGTTGTGTCCCTTCTTGTGTCCCGGTCTCTGTTGTCGCCGAGCAAGCTGTACAAAGCAAGATCCCACAAACAGCGATGTGCTAGTCAGCCAGGTGATCTGGGTTCTCATAACTGCTGAGTTGTGGAATAAATGTTGACCAGGAGCAATTGCCAGGCGCTGTTCCTCGAAACATTCCTCCCACCCCTTTCCCCTCATCCTCTTCTTGCGTCCTATAGAATCATAGAGATGTACAGCATTGAATCAGACCCTTCAGTCCAACCTGTCCATGCCGACCAGATATCCCAACCCACTCTAGAGCCACCTGCCAGCACCCGGCCCGAATCCCTCCAAACCCTTCCTATTCATGTACCCATCCAAATACCTTTTAAAATTTTGCAATTGTACCAGCCTCCACCACTTCCTCTGACAGCTCATTCCATACACGTACCACCCTCTGCGTGAGAAAGTTGCCCCTTAGGTCTCTTTTATATCTTTTCCCCTCTCACCCTAAACCTATGCCCTCTAGTTCTGGACTCCCTGACCCCAGGGAAAATACTTTGTTTATTTACCCTATCCATGCCCCTCATAATTTTGTAACCCTCTATAAGGTCACCCCTCAGCCTCCAACGCTCCAGGGAAAACAGCCCCAGCCTGTTCAGCCTCTCCCAATAGCTCAAATCCTCCAACCCTGGCAACATCCTTGTAAATCTTTTCTGAACCCTTTCAAGTTTCACAACATCCTTCCGAAAGGAAGGAGATGAGAATTGCACGCAATGTTCCAACAGTGGCCTAACCAATGTCCTGTACAGTCACAACATGACCTCCCAACTCCTGTACTCAATACTCCTGTACCTCCCAACAACCGCAACGTGACGTCCCAACTCCTGTACAAAAAAGGAAAGCATACGAAATGCCACCTTCACTATCATATCTACTTGCGACTCCACTTTCAAGGAGCTATGAACCTGCACTCCAAGGTCTCTTTGTTCAGCAACACTCCCTAGGACCTTATCATTAATTAGTTCCTGACCCTTTTTGTATTATACAGAAGGGACAGGATGTTGCCAAAGACCACAGTATCTTTAATCAGACCAGGATTTCAAACCGTGTCATCATGTATTCTTTCCCCTGTTGGCGACTGGCTCTCCCTTTTCCAGTTCTGGCCTTTTCCTACAAGTTGATTCAAGTGCCATGTGACTCTCCCCTCACCCCCAGCTAACGCTGCTGATTGATCAGCCTCAGCGTGACATCTTGCAGCCTGAAAGTAGATCCGGATACCTCAAAAGAACCCTGGGAGTGAGCCATTTCAGTATCTTTCCCAACCGTACGAACCTACGATTGAGATCAAAAAGGTTTCTCTGCAATGCAGGAGCTTTGTTTTCCCCGTCATCGAAAGGCCCAAGCATCCTCCTCCCCTTTCCCTGTTCCAGGTGAGGCATTGACCTGTTCACTGCTTGCTTCACCCTGGGGACCCACTAGGCCTGTTACTTGGGGGAGGCTAGGCCACCATGCTTTGCACTCCCTCAAACGTGACCCCGAGCTTCTGGTCTCTTGTCATTGTAATTCTGTGCCTCGCTCTCACCTGACATCTCTGTCCCCGGCCTGCTGCCCTCTGTCAGTGACTGTTTGTTTTACAGCCTTCCAGACCCCATGCTCTTTCAACAGTGTTGACTGTAATCTCCTGCCCCCCACCACTATCTACACCCACTTGTTTTGGGGTTTTTGCTTTCAGCCAGCAAAACACCAACTGTAGGCGTACATTTCACTACTTCAGGTTTTTACTTCTTGCCCTATTTCTTTTCAGCCTGGAAGATTAAGTCATTTGCTGATGTTGAGCTTTTGTCCTTCTCTCTCTCCCAGCCCTTGTTCAAACTTATTGAATCCCAATCGTCTCCCAGTTTCTGAGGGAAGGTCTCAGACCTGAGATCTCATCACTCTCTGTTGCTGCGTCTCGCTCTCGCTCTCCCCCTCGCGGCGCGCTCTCACGCGCTCCTGCTCCCGGGCGCTCTATCTCTCGTGCGCTCTCGCTATCTCGCTCGTGCGCGCGCCCTTGCGCTCTCGCTATCTCGCTCGTGCGCGCGCCCTCGCGCTCTCGCTATCTCGCTCGTGCGCGCGCCCTCGCGCTCTCCCCCTCTCGCGCGCGCCCTCGCGCTCTCCCCCTCTCGCGCGCGCCCTCGCGCTCTCCCCCTCTCGCGCGCGCCCTCGCGCTCTCCCCCTCTCGCGCGCGCCCTCGCGCTCTCCCCCTCTCGCGCGCGCCCTCGCGCTCTCCCCCTCTCGCGCGCGCCCTCGCGCTCTCCCCCTCTCGCGCGCGCCCTCGCGCTCTCCCCCTCTCGCGCGCGCCCTCGCGCTCTCCCCCTCTCGCGCGCGCCCTCGCGCTCTCCCCCTCTCGCGCGCGCCCTCGCGCTCTCCCCCTCTCGCGCGCGCCCTCGCGCTCTCCCCCTCTCGCGCGCGCCCTCGCGCTCTCCCCCTCTCGCGCGAAAAAGAGCGAGAGAGAAAGACAGAGTGATGGAGAGCGCGCGCTCTCGCAGTCTCTCGCTCGCGCGCGCTCTCGCGCGTTCTCTCACTCTTTAGCTCGCGCTTTCTTTCTCGCGCGCGCGCGCTCTCACTGTCTCTCACACGAGCGCGCGCTCTCGCTCTCGCTGTCGCACTTGCTGTCTCGCGCGCGCTTTCACTCGCTCTTGCTCTGTCTCGCGTGAGCACGCTCTCGTTCTGTCGCGCTCGCGTTCTCGCTCAGTCTCGCGCGCCGCCGCGCTCTCTCACGTACGCTCTCTCGCGCGCGCTCTTTTGCTCTCTCTCGCCCGCTGTCTCTCTCGCCCGCTGTCTCTCTCGCCCGCTGTCTCTCTCGCGCTCTCGCTCTCTTGCGCGCTCTCGCTCTGTCTCGCGCGCGCGGGGCTCGCTCTCTATTTCTCGCGCTCTCTCTGTCGCGCTCGCGCTCTCTATTTCTCGCCCTCTCGCACTCTGTCACTTTCTCTCTCGCTCGTGCGCTTGCGCTCTCTCTCGCGCTCTCTCTCTCGCGCTCTCTCGCGCTTGCTGTCATGCTCGCTCTCGCTCTCTGTCTCGTGCGCGCGCTCTCTCTCTCTCTCTCTCTCGCTCGCTCCTTCGCTCGCGCGCTCATTCGCTCTCGCTCGCGTGCTCTCTCTATCTCTCGCTCTATCGCGCTCACGCTCGCGCTCTCTATTTCTCGCCCTCTCGCACTCTCTGTCACTTTCTCTCTCGCGCATGCGCTTGCGCTCGTGCTCTCGCTCTCTCTCGCGCGCGCTCTTGCTCTCTCTTTCTCGCGCTATCTCTCTCTCGCGGTCTCTCGCGCTCGCTGTCATGCTCGCTCTCGCGCTCGCTGTCATGCTCGCTCTCGCGCTCGCTGTCATGCGCGCTCTCGCTCTCTCTGTCTCATGCGCGCTCTCTCTATCTCTCACTCTATTGCGCTCGCGCTCTCTATTTCTCACCCTCTCGCACTCTGTCACTTTCGCTCTCGCGCGCGCTCTCTCTCTCGCGCTCGCTCTCTCTCTCGCGCTCGCTCTCGCGCTCGCTCTCTCTCTCGCGCTCGCTCTCTCTCTCGCGCTCGCTCTCTCTCTCGCTCTCTCGCTCTCTCGCTCGCTCTCTCGCTCTCTCGCTCTCTCGCTCTCTCGCTCTCTCTCGCTCGCGCTTGCACTCTCTCGCTCTCTCGCTCTCTCGCTCTCTCGCTCTCTCGCTCTCTCTCTCGCTCGCGCTCTCTCGCTCGCTCTTGCTCACGCTCTTTCGATCGCGCTCTATCTTTCGCGCGCTCTCTCGCTTTATCTCATGCACGCCTCGCTCTTTCACTCGCTCTCTCGCGTGCGCTCTCGCTATCTCTCGCGCTCTCGCTATCTCTCGCGCGCTCTTACGCTCGCGCTCTCTCGCGTGCGCTCTCGCTATCGCTCTCTCTCTCTCTCGCGCTCTCGCGTGTGCGCTCGCTCGCTCTCTCTCGCTCGCTCACTCTCTCTCGCGCGCTCTCGCTACCTGTTGTGCTATCTCGCTACCTCTCGCGCTTTCGCGCGCGCGCTCTCGCTACCTCCCGCGCGCGCTCTCGCTCTTTCTTGTGCTCTCTCGCTCTCTCTTTCTCGCGCGCTCTCGCTCTCTCTTTCTCGCGCGCTCTCGCGATCTTTCGATCGCGCGCTCTATCTTTCGCTTTATCTCATGCACGCCGCGCTCTCTCGTGTGCTCTCTCGCGCACGCTCTTTCGCTCTCGCTCTCTCGCGATCTCTCTCTCTCCCGCTCTCTCTCGCTTGCTCTCTGTCTCTCGCGCTCTCTCTCTCGCGCGCGCTCTCGCTACCTGTTGTGCTATCTCGCTACCGCTCGCTCTCTCGCGCTCTCTCACGCTCTCTCGCGTGCGCTCTCGCTATCGCTCTCTCTCGCGCTCTCGCGTGCGCGCTCTCTCTCGCTCTCTCTCGCTCTCTCTCGCTCTCTCTCGCTCTCTCTCGCTCTCGCTCTCTCTCGCTCTCTCTCTCTCTCTCTCGCGCGCGCTCTTGCTACCTGTTGTGCTATCTCGCTACCTCTCGCGCTTTCGCGCGCGCGCTCTCGCTACCTCCCGCGCGCTCTCTCGCTCTTTCTTGCGCTCTCTCGCTCTCTCTTTCTCGCGCTCTCGCTCTCTCTTTCTCGCGCTCTCGCTCTCTCTTTCGCGCGCTCTCGCTCTCTCTTTCGCGCGCTCTCTCTTTCGCGCGCTCTCTCTTTCGCGCGCTCTATCTTTCGCGCGCTCTATCTTTCGCGCGCTCTCTCGCTTTATCTCATGCACGCCGCGCTCTCTCGTGTGCTCTCTCGCTATCTCTCGCGCGCTCTTTCGCTCTCGCTCTCTCTCTCTCGCGCGCTCTCTCGCGCTCTCGCTCTTTCTTGCGCTCTCGCGCTCTCTTTCTCGCGCTTTCGCTCTCTCTTTCTCGCGCTCTCTCACGCTCTTTCGATCGCGCTCTCTCGTGCGCGCTCTATCTTTTGCGCGCTCTCTCGCTTTATCTCATGCATGCCTCGCTCTTTCGCTCGCTCTCTTGCATGCGCTCTCGCTATCTCTCGCGCTCTCGCTATCTCTCGCGCGCTCTTTCGCTTGCGCGCTCTCGCGTGCGCTCTCGCTATCTCTCTCTCTCTCTCTCTCTCGCTCTCGCGCGCTCTCTCTCTCGCGCGCGCTCTCGCTACCTGTTGTGCTATCTCACTACCTCTCGCGCTTTCGCGCGCGCGCTCTCGCTACCTCCCGCGCGCGCTCTCGCTCTTTCTTGTGCTCTCTCGCTCTCTTTCTCGCGCTCTCGCTCTCTCTTTCTCGCGCACTCTCGCGATCTTTCGATCGCGCGCTCTATCTTTCGCGCGCTCTATCTTTCGCTTTATCTCATGCACGCCGCGCTCTCTCGTGTGCTCTCTCGCGCACGCTCTTTCGCTCTCGCTCTCTCGCGATCTCTCTCTCTCCCGCTCTCTCTCGCTCTCTCTCTCTCTCTCGCGCTCTCTCTCTCGCGCGCGCTCTCGCTACCTGTTGTGCTATCTCGCTACCGCTCGCTCTCTCGCGCTCTCTCGCGCTCTCTCGCGCTCTCTCGCGCTCTCTCGCGCTCTCTCGCGCTCTCTCGCGCGCGCTCTCGCTATCGCTCTCTCTCTCTCGCTCGCTCGCTCGCTCGCTCGCTCTCTCTCTCTCTCTCTCTCTCTCTCGCGCTCTCTCTCGCGCGCTCGCTCTCTCTCGCGCTCTCTCTCGTGCTCTCTCTCGCGCGCTCTCTCGCGCGCGCTCTCGCTACCTGTTGTGCTATCTCGCTACCTTTCGCGCGCGCGCTCTCTCGCTCTTTCTTGCGCTCTCTCGCTCTCTTTCTCGCGCTCTCGCTCTCTCTTTCGCGCGCTCTATCTTTCGCGCGCTCTATCTTTCGCGCGCTCTATCTTTCGCGCGCTCTCTCGCTTTATCTCATGCACGCCGCGCTCTCTCGTGTGCTCTCTCGCTATCTCTCGCGCGCTCTTTCGCTCTCGCTCTCTCTCTCTCGCGCGCTCTCGCGCTCTCGCTATCGCTCTCTCTCTCTCGCGTGCGCGCTCTCGCTCGCTCGCTCGCTCTCTCTCTCTCGCGCTCTCTCTCGCGCTCTCTCTCTCACGCGCGCTCTCGCTACCTGTTGTGCTATCTCGCTACCTCTCGCGCTTTCGCGTGCGCGCTCTCGCTACCTCCCGCGCGCTCTCTCGCTCTCTCTTTCTCGCGCTCTCGCTCTCTCTTTCTTGCGCTCTTTCGATCGCGCTCTATCTTTCGATCGCGCTCTATCTTTCGATCGCGCTCTATCTTTCGATCGCGCTCTATCTTTCGATCGCGCTCTATCTTTCGCGCGCTCTCTCGCTTTATCTCATGCACGCCGCGCTCTCTCGTGTGCTCTCTCGCGATCTCTCTCTCGCGATCTCTCTCTCGCTCTCTCTCTCGCGCGCTCTTGCACTCTCTCGGTCTTTCTTGCGCTCTCGCACTCTCTTTCGATCGCGCTCTCACGCTCTTTCGATCGCGCTCTATCTTTCGCGCGCTCTATCTTTCGCGCGCTCTCTCACTTTATCTCATGCACGCCTCGCTCTTTCGCTCGCTCTCTCGCGCTCTCTTGCGTGCGCTCTCGCTATCTTTCACGCTCTCGCTATCTTTCACGCTCTCGCTATCTCGCGCGCTCTCTTTCGCGCGCTCTCTTTCGCGCGCTCTCTTTCGCGCGCTCTCTTTCGCGCGCTCTCTTTCGCGCGCTCTCTTTCGCGCGCTCTCTTTCGCGCGCTCTCTTTCGCGCGCTCTCTCTCTCGCTCTTGCGCTCTCGCGCTCTTTCTTGCGCTCTCGCGCTCTCTTTCTCGCACTTTCGCTCTCTCTTTCTCGCGCTCTCTCATGCTCTTTCGATCGCGCTCTATCTTTCGCGCGCTCTATCTTTCGCGCGCTCTCTCGCTTTATCTCATGCACGCCTCGCTCTTTCGCTCGCTCTCTCGCGCTCTCTCGCGTGCGCTCTCGCTATCTCTCGCGCTCTCGCTATCTCTCGCGCGCTCTTTCGCTCGCGCTCTCTCGCGTGCGCTCTCGATATCGCGCTCTCTCTCTCTCTCGCTCTCTCTCTCTCTCGCGCGCGCTCTCGCTACCTGTTGTGCTATCTCGCTACCTCTCGTGCTTTCGCGCGCGCGCTCTCGCTACCTCCCGCGCGCTCTCTCGCTCTTTCTTGCGCTCTCGCTCTCTCTTTCTCGCGCTCTCTCACGCTCTTTCGATCGCGCTCTATCTTTCGATCGCGCTCTCTCGCTTTATCTCATGCACGCCGCGCTCTCTCGTGTGCACTCTCGCGATCTCTCTCGCGCGCTCTTTCGCTCTCTCTCTCTCGCTCTCTCTCTCTCGCGCTCTCTATCTCGCTCGCGCGCGCTCTCTCGCGATCTCGCTCGCACGCGATCTCGCTCGCGCGCGCTCTCTCGCGATCTCGCTCGCACGCGATCTCGCTCGCGCGCGCTCTCTCGCGATCTCGCTCGCGCGCGCTCTCGCTATCTCTCACTCTCTTGCACTTGCTCTCTCTCGCTGTCTCACGCGGGCTCTCTCTATCTCTTGCTGTTTCGCGCTCGCGCTCTCTCTCGCTGTCTCACGCGGGCTCTCTCTATCTCTTGCTGTATCGCGCTCGCGCTCTCTATTTCTCGCGCTCTCGCTCTCTCTCGCACGCGCGCTCGCTCTCTCTCGCTCTCTTTCGCGCGCGTGCGCGTGCACGCTCTCGCTATCTCTCGCTCTCATGCGCGCTCTCACTCTGTTTCGTGCGTGCTCTTTCGCTCTCTCGCTCTTGCTTGCTCTCGCTCTGTCTCGAGACAGAGCGAGAACGCGCACGAGCGAGTGCAAGGGAGTGAGAGCGAGAGCACGCGAGAGAGAATGAGAGATAGCGAGAGTGAGAGATAGCGAGAGCGTGCGCGCAGGAGAGAAAGTGACAGAGAGCGAGAGCGCGTGCGCGAGAGAGAGCAAGAGCACGAGAAATAGAGAGCGCGAGCGCGATAGAGCAAGAGATAGAGAGAGCCAGCGAGAGAGAGCGCGCGTTCAAGATAGCGAGAGCGCGCCTGCGAGAGTAAAACAGTGCGAGAGAGAGCGAAAGAGAGATGGCGAGAGAGAGCGAAAGAGTGCGCGCGAGACAGAGTGAGCGCTCTCGCTCGCACTCTCAATCTGTTTCGCGCGCTCTCTTTCGCTCTGTCTTGCGCTCGCTCTTTCTCGCTCTCTTTCTCATTCGCTCTCTCTCGCTATGTCTCACTCTCTCGTGCGTGCTCTCTCTATCGCGCTCGCACTCTCAATTTCTTGCGCGCTCTCGCTCTCTATCGCTCTCTCGCATGCGCTCTCTCTCTCTCGCTCTCTCACGCGGGCTCTCTCTATCTCTTGCTCTATCGCGCTCGCGCTCTCTATTTCTCGCGCTCTCGCACTCTCTCATGCATGCTCTCTCGCACTCTGACACTTTCTCTCTTGCGCATGCGTGCTCGCTCTCTCTCGCGCGCGCTCTCGCTATCTCTCGCTCTCGCGCGCGCTCTCGCTATCTCTCGCTCTCGCGCGCGCTCTCGCTATCTCTCGCTCTCGCGCGCGCTCTCGCTATCTCTCGCGCTCTCACGCGGGCTCTGTCTTTCTCGCTCTCGTGCGCGCTCTCGCTATCTCTCGCGCGCTCTTTCGCTCGCGCTCTCTCTCTCTCGCGCTCTCTCTCTCTCGCGCTCTCTCTCTCTCTCGCGCTCTCTCTCTCTCGCGCTCTCTCTCTCTCGCGCGCTCTCTCGCTACCTGTTGTGCTATCTCGCTACCTCTCGCGCTTTCGCGCGCGCGCTCTCGCTACCTCCCGCGCGCTCTCTCGCTCTTTCTCGCGCTCTCGCTCTCTTTCTCGCGCTCTCGCTCTCTTTCTCGCGCTCTCTCACGCTCTTTCGATCGCGCTCTATCTTTCGATCGCGCTCTATCTTTCGATCGCGCTCTATCTTTCGATCGCGCTCTATCTTTCGATCGCGCTCTCTATTTCTTGCGCTCTCGCACTCTCTCATGCATGCTCTCTCGCACTCTGACACTTTCTCTCTTGCGCATGCGTTCTCGCTCTCTCTCTCGCGCGCTCTCGCTATCGCTCTCTCTCGCGCGAGCGCTCTCGCTATCTCTCGCGCTCTCGCGCGCGCTCTCGCTATCTCTCGCGCTCTCGCGCGCGCTCTCGCTATCTCTCGCGCTCTCGCGCGCGCTCTCGCTATCTCTCGCGCTCTCGCGCGCGCTCTCGCTATCTCTCGCGCTCTCGCGCGGGCTCTCGCTATCTCTCGCGCTCTCGCGCGGGCTCTGTCTTTCTCGCTCTCGCGCGCGCTCTCGCTATCTCTCGCGCGCTTTTTCGCTCACGCTCTCGCTATCGCTCTCTCTCTCTCGCGCTCTCTCTCTCGCGCGCTCTCTCGCTACCTGTTGTGCTATCTCGCTACCTCTCGCGCTTTCGCGCGCGCGCTCTCGCTACCTCCCGCGCGCTCTCTCGCTCTTTCTTGCGCTCTCGCTCTATCTTTCGATCGCGCTCTATCTTTCGATCGCGCTCTATCTTTCGCGCGCGCTCTCTCGCTTTATCTCATGCACGCCGCGCTCTCTCGTGTGCTCTCTCGCGATCTCTCTCACGCGCTCTTTCGCTCGCGCTCTCTCTCTCGCGCTCTCTCTCTCGCGCTCTCTCTCTCGCGCTCTCTCTCTCGCGCTCTCTCTCGCGCGCTCTCTCTCGCGCGCGCTCTCTCTCGCGCGCTCTCTCTCGCGCGCGCTCGCTCGCGCTCTCGCTATCTCTCGCGCTCTCGCTATCTCTCGCGCTCTCGCTATCTCTCACTCTCTTGCACTTGCTCTCTCTCGCTGTCTCACGCGGGCTCTCTCTATCTCTTGCTGTTTCGCGCTCGCGCTCTCTCTCGCTGTCTCACGTGGGCTCTCTCTATCTCTTGCTGTTTCGCGCTCGTGCTCTCTCTCGCTGTCTCACGCAGGCTCTCTCTATCTCTTGCTGTATCGTGCTCGCGCTCTCTATTTCTCGCGCTCTCGCTCTCTCTCGCACGCGCGCTCGCTCTCTCTCGCTCTCTTTCGCGCGCGTGCACGTGCACGCTCTCGCTATCTCTCGCTCTCATGCGCGCTCTCACTCTGTTTCGTGCGTGCTCTTTCGCTCTCTCACTCTTGCTTGCTCTCGCTCTGTCTCGAGACAGAGCGAGAACGCGCACGAGCGAGTGCGAGGGAGTGAGAGCGAGAGCACGCGAGAGAGAATGAGAGATAGCGAGAGTGAGAGATAGCGAGAGCGTGCGCGCAGGAGAGAAAGTGACAGAGAGTGAGAGCGCGTGCGCGAGAGAGAGCAAGAGCACGAGAAATAGAGAGCGCGAGCGCGATAGAGCAAGAGATAGAGAGAGCCAGCGAGAGAGAGCGCGCGTTCAAGATAGCGAGAGCGCGCCTGCGAGAGTAAAACAGTGCGAGAGAGAGCGAAAGAGAGATGGCGAGGGCGCACGGGAGCGAGAGATGGCGAGAGAGAGCGAAAGAGTGCGCGCGAGACAGAGTGAGCGCTCTCGCTCGCACTCTCAATCTGTTTTGCGTGCGCTTTTTCGCTGAGATTGAGAGCGAGAGCGCGCGCGCGAGAGCTCTCGCTCTGTTTCGCGCGCTCTCTTTCGCTCTGTCTTGCGCTCGCTCTTTCTCGCTCTCTTTCTCATTCGCTCTCTCTCGCTATGTCTTGCGCTCGCTCTTTCTCGCTCTCTTTCTCATTCGCTCTCTCTCGCTATGTCTCACTCTCTCGTGCGTGCTCTCTCTATCGCGCTCGCACTCTCAATTTCTTGCGCGCTCTCGCTCTCTATCGCTCTCTCGCATGCGCTCTCTCTCTCTCGCTCTCTCACGCGGGCTCTCTCTATCTCTTGCTCTATCGCGCTCGCGCTCTCTATTTCTCGCGCTCTCGCACTCTCTCATGCATGCTCTCTCGCACTCTGACACTTTCTCTCTTGCGCATGCGTTCTCGCTCTCTCTCGCGCGCGCTCTCGCTATCTCTCGCTCTCGCGCGCGCTCTCGCTATCTCTCGCTCTCGCGCGCGCTCTCGCTATCTCTCGCTCTCGCGCGCGCTCTCGCTATCTCTCGCTCTCGCGCGCGCTCTCGCTATCTCTCGCTCTCGCGCGCGCTCTCGCTATCTCTCGCGCTCTCACGCGGGCTCTGTCTTTCTCGCTCTCGTGCGCGCTCTCGCTATCTCTCGCGCTCTCGCACGTGCTCTCTCTCTCTTGCTGTCTCACGCGGGCTCTCTCTATCTCTTGCTCTATCGCGCTATTTCTCGCGCTCTCGCTCTCTCATGCACGCTCTCTCGCACTCTGACACTCTCTCTCGCGCGCGCTCTCGCTCTCTCTCGCGCGCGCTCTCGCGCTCGCTCTCGCGCTCGCTCTCGCTCTCGCTCTCTCTCGCTCTCGCTCTCGCTCGCTCTCGCTCTCGCTCTCGCTCTCGCTCTCTCTCTCGCTCTCGCGCGCGCTCTCGCTCTCTCTCTCGCGCGCTCTCGCTCTCGCTCTCGCTCTCGCTCTCTCGCGCGCGCTCTCGCTCTCTCTCTCGCTCTCGCGCGCGCTCTCGCTCTCTCTCTCGCTCTCGCGCGCGCTCTCGCTCTCTCTCTCGCTCTCGCGCGCGCTCTCGCTCTCTCTCGCTCTCGCGCGCGCTCTCGCTCGCTCTCGCGCTCTCTCTCGCGCGCGCTCTCGCTCTCTCTCGCGCGCGCTCTCGCTCTCTCTCGCGCGCGCTCTCGCTCTCTCTCGCGCTCTCTCTCGCTCTCGCTCTTGCGCTCTCTCTCGCTCTCGCGCTCGCGCTCGCTCTCGCTCTCGCTCGCTCTCGCGCTCGCTCTCGCTCTCGCTCGCTCTCGCGCTCGCTCTCGCTCTCGCTCTCGCTCTCGCTCTCGCGCTCGCGCTCGCTCTCGCTCTCGCTCTCGCTCTCTCTCGCTCTCGCTCTCGCTCTCGCGCTCGCTCTCGCTCTCGCTCTCGCTCGCGCTCGCTCTCGCTCTCGCGCTCGCTCTCGCGCTCGCTCTCGCGCTCGCTCTCGCTCTCGCTCTCGCTCGCGCTCGCGCTCGCTCTCGCGCTCGCTCGCTCTCGCTCTCGCTCTCTCGCTCTCCCTCTCTCTCGCGCTCTCTCTCGCTATGTCTCACTCTCTCGTGCGTGCTCTCTCTATCGCGCTCGCACTCAATTTCTTGCGCGCTCTCGCTCTCTATCGCTCTCTCGCATGCGCTCTCTCTCTCTCGCTCTCTCACGCGGGCTCTCTCTATCTCTTGCTCTATCGCGCTCGCGCTCTCTATTTCTCGCGCTCTCGCACTCTCTCATGCATGCTCTCTCGCACTCTGACACTTTCTCTCTTGCGCATGCGTTCTCGCTCTCTCTCGCGCGCACTCTCGCTATCTCTCGCGCTCGCTCGCTCTCGCTCTCGCTCTCTCGCTCTCGCTCTCGCTCTCTCTCGCGCTCTCTCTCGAGCTCTCTCTCGCTCTCGCTCTCTCTCTCGCTCTCGCTCTCTCTCTCTCTCTCGCGCGCTCTCGCTCTCTCTCTCGCTCTCGCGCGCGCTCTCGCTCTCTCTCTCGCTCTCGCGCGCGCTCTCGCTCTCTCTCTCGCTCTCGCGCGCGCTCTCGCTCTCTCTCTCGCTCTCGCGCGCGCTCTCGCTCTCTCTCTCGCTCTCGCGCGCGCTCTCGCTCTCTCTCTCGCTCTCGCGCGCGCTCTCGCTCTCTCTCGCGCTCTCGCGCGCGCTCTCGCTCTCTCTCGCGCTCTCGCGCGCGCTCTCGCTCTCTCTCGCGCTCTCTCTCTCGCGCTCTCTCTCTCGCGTTCTCTCTCGCGCGCTCTCTCTCGCGCGCGCTCTCGCTCTCGCGCTTTCTCTCGCTCTCGCGCTCTCGCTCTCGCTCTCTCTCGCGCTCTCTCTCGCGCTCTCTCTCGCTCTCGCTCTCGCGCTCGCTCTCGCGCTCGCTCTCGCGCTCGCTCTCGCTCTCGCTCGCTCTCGCGCGCGCTCTCGCTCTCTCTCTCGCTCTCGCGCGCGCTCTCGCTCTCTCTCGCGCTCGCGCTCGCTCTCTCTCGCTCTCTCTCTCGCTCGCGCTCTCGCTCTCTCTCTCGCGCGCGCTCTCGCTCTCTCTCTCTCTCGCTCTCGCTTTCGCTCTCGCTCTCTCTCGCGCGCGCGCTCGCTCTCTCTCGCGCTCTCTCTCGCGCTCTCTCTCGCTCTCGCTCTCGCTCTCGCTCTCGCTCTCTCTCGCGCTCGCTCTCGCGCTCGCTCTCGCGCTCGCTCTCGCGCTCGCGCGCGCTCTCGCTCTCTCTCGCTCTCGCTCTCGCTCTCTCTCTCGCTCTCGCGCGCGCTCTCGCTCTCTCTCGCGCGCGCTCTCGCTCTCTCTCGCGCGCGCTCTCGCTCTCTCTCGCGCGCGCTCTCGCTCGCTCTCGCTCTCGCGCGCGCTCTCGCTCTCGCTCTCTCTCTCGCGCGCGCTCTCGCTCTCGCTCTCTCTCTCTCGCGCGCTCTCGCTCTCTCTCTCGCGCGCGCTCTCGCTCTCTCTCTCGCGCGCGCTCTCGCTCTCGCTCTCGCGCGCGCTCTCGCTCTCTCTCTCGCGCGCGCTCTCGCTCTCGCTCTCGCGCGCGCTCTCGCTCTCGCTCTCGCGCGCGCTCTCGCTCTCGCTCTCGCGCGCGCTCTCGCTCTCCCTCGCTCTCGCGCGCGCTCTCGCTCTCCCTCGCTCTCGCGCGCGCTCTCGCTCTCCCTCGCTCTCGCGCGCGCTCTCGCTCTCCCTCGCTCTCGCTCTCCCTCGCTCTCGCTCTCTCTCGCTCTCTCTCGCTCTCGCTCTCTCTCGCTCTCGCGCGCGCTCTCGCTCTCTCTCGCTCTCGCGCGCGCTCTCGCTCTCTCTCGCTCTCGCGCGCGCTCTCGCTCTCTCTCGCTCTCGCGCGCGCTCTCGCTCTCTCTCGCTCTCGCGCGCGCTCTCGCTCTCTCTCGCGCGCGCTCTCGCTCTCTCTCGCGCTCTCTCTCGCTCTCGCTCTCTCTCTCGCGCTCTCTCTCGCGCTCTCTCTCGCGCTCTCTCTCGCGCTCTCTCTCGCGCTGTCTCTCGCGCTCGCTCTCGCTCTCGCTCTCGCTCTCGCTCTCGCGCGCCCTCTCGCTCTCTCTCGCTCTCGCTCTCGCTCTCGCTCTCGCTCTCGCTCTCGCTCTCGCTCTCTCTCGCTCTCGCTCTCGCTCTCGCGCTCGCTCTCTCTCGCTCTCTCTCTCGCGCGCGCTCTCGCTCTCTCTCTCTCTCGCGCGCGCTCTCGCTCTCGCTCTCTCTCGCGCGCGCGCTCGCTCTCGCTCTCGCTCTCGCTCGCGCTCGCTCTCGCGCTCGCTCTCGCGCGCGCTCTCGCTCTCTCTCGCTCTCGCGCGCGCTCTCGCTCTCTCTCGCGCGCGCTCTCGCTCTCTCTCGCGCGCGCTCTCGCTCTCTCTCGCGCGCGCTCTCGCTCTCTCTCGCGCGCGCTCTCGCTCTCTCTCTCGCGCGCTCTCGCTCTCTCTCGCGCGCGCTCTCGCTCTCTCTCGCTCTCGCTCTCTCTCGCTCTCGCTCTCGCTCTCTCTCGCTCGCTCTCGCTCTCGCTCTCGCTCTCGCGCGCGCTCTCGCTCTCGCTCTCGCTCGCTCTCGCTCGCGCTCGCGCTCTCGCGCGCGCTCTCGCTCTCTCTCGCTCTCTCTCGCGCGCGCTCTCGCTCTCTCTCTCGCTCTCTCTCGCTCTCGCGCTCGCTCTCTCTCGCTCTCGCTCTCGCTCTCGCTCTCTCTCGCGCTCGCTCTCTCTCGCGCTCGCTCTCTCTCGCGCTCGCTCTCTCTCGCGCTCGCTCTCTCTCGCGCTCGCTCTCTCTCGCTCTCGCTCTCGCGCTCGCTCTCTCTCGCTCTCGCGCTCGCTCTCTCTCGCTCTCGCGCTCGCTCTCTCTCGCTCTCGCGCTCGCTCTCGCTCTCGCTCTCTCTCGCTCTCTCTCGCTCTCGCTCTCGCTCTCGCTCTCGCTCTCGCTCGCTCTCGCTCGCTCTCGCTCTCGCTCGCTCTCGCTCTCGCTCGCTCTCGCTCTCGCGCGCGCTCTCGCTCTCTCTCTCTCTCTCGCGCTCGCTCTCTCTCTCTCTCGCGCTCGCTCTCTCTCTCTCTCTCTCTCGCGCTCGCTCTCTCTCTCTCTCTCTCTCGCGCTCGCTCTCTCTCTCGCGCTCGCTCTCTCTCTCTCTCTCGCGCTCGCTCTCTCTCTCTCTCGCGCTCGCTCTCTCTCTCTCTCGCGCTCGCTCTCTCTCTCGCGCTCGCTCTCTCTCTCTCCCGCGCGCGCTCTCGCTCTTTCTTGCGCTCTCGCTCTATCTTTCGATCGCGCTCTATCTTTCGATCGCGCTCTATCTTTCGATCGCGCTCTATCTTTCGATCGCGCTCTATCTTTCGATCGCGCTCTATCTTTCGCGCGCGCTCTCTCGCTTTATCTCATGCACGCCGCGCTCTCTCGTGTGCTCTCTCGCGATCTCTCTCACGCGCTCTTTCGCTCTCTCTCTCTCTCTCGCGCTCTCTCTCACGCGCTCTCTCTCGCGCGCTCTCTCTCGCGCTCTCTCTCTCGCGCGCTCTCTCTCTCGCGCGCTCTCTCTCTCGCGCGCTCTCTCTCTCGCGCTCGCTCGCGCTCTCGCTATCTCTCGCGCTCTCGCTATCTCTCACTCTCTTGCACTTGCTCTCTCTCGCTGTCTCACGCGGGCTCTCTCTATCTCTTGCTGTTTCGCGCTCGCGCTCTCTCTCGCTGTCTCACGTGGGCTCTCTCTATCTCTTGCTGTTTCGCGCTCGTGCTCTCTCTCGCTGTCTCACGCAGGCTCTCTCTATCTCTTGCTGTATCGTGCTCGCGCTCTCTATTTCTCGCGCTCTCGCTCTCTCTCGCACGCGCGCTCGCTCTCTCTCGCTCTCTTTCGCGCGCGTGCACGTGCACGCTCTCGCTATCTCTCGCTCTCATGCGCGCTCTCACTCTGTTTCGTGCGTGCTCTTTCGCTCTCTCACTCTTGCTTGCTCTCGCTCTGTCTCGAGACAGAGCGAGAACGCGCACGAGCGAGTGCGAGGGAGTGAGAGCGAGAGCACGCGAGAGAGAATGAGAGATAGCGAGAGTGAGAGATAGCGAGAGCGTGCGCGCAGGAGAGAAAGTGACAGAGAGTGAGAGCGCGTGCGCGAGAGAGAGCAAGAGCACGAGAAATAGAGAGCGCGAGCGCGATAGAGCAAGAGATAGAGAGAGCCAGCGAGAGAGAGCGCGCGTTCAAGATAGCGAGAGCGCGCCTGCGAGAGTAAAACAGTGCGAGAGAGAGCGAAAGAGAGATGGCGAGGGCGCACGGGAGCGAGAGATGGCGAGAGAGAGCGAAAGAGTGCGCGCGAGACAGAGTGAGCGCTCTCGCTCGCACTCTCAATCTGTTTTGCGTGCGCTTTTTCGCTGAGATTGAGAGCGAGAGCGCGCGCGCGAGAGCTCTCGCTCTGTTTCGCGCGCTCTCTTTCGCTCTGTCTTGCGCTCGCTCTTTCTCGCTCTCTTTCTCATTCGCTCTCTCTCGCTATGTCTTGCGCTCGCTCTTTCTCGCTCTCTTTCTCATTCGCTCTCTCTCGCTATGTCTCACTCTCTCGTGCGTGCTCTCTCTATCGCGCTCGCACTCTCAATTTCTTGCGCGCTCTCGCTCTCTATCGCTCTCTCGCTCTCTCACGCGGGCTCTCTCTATCTCTTGCTCTATCGCGCTCGCGCTCTCTATTTCTCGCGCTCTCGCACTCTCTCATGCATGCTCTCTCGCACTCTGACACTTTCTCTCTTGCGCATGCGTTCTCGCTCTCTCTCGCGCGCGCTCTCGCTATCTCTCGCTCTCGCGCGCGCTCTCGCTATCTCTCGCTCTCGCGCGCGCTCTCGCTATCTCTCGCTCTCGCGCGCGCTCTCGCTATCTCTCGCTCTCGCGCGCGCTCTCGCTATCTCTCGCTCTCGCGCGCGCTCTCGCTATCTCTCGCTCTCGCGCGCGCTCTCGCTATCTCTCGCGCTCTCACGCGGGCTCTGTCTTTCTCGCTCTCGTGCGCGCTCTCGCTATCTCTCGCGCTCTCGCACGTGCTCTCTCTCTCTCTTGCTGTCTCACGCGGGCTCTCTCTATCTCTTGCTCTATCGCGCTATTTCTCGCGCTCTCGCTCTCTCATGCACGCTCTCTCGCACTCTGACACTCTCTCTCGCGCGCGCTCTCGCTCTCTCTCGCGCGCGCTCTCGCGCTCGCTCTCGCGCTCGCTCTCGCTCTCTCTCGCTCTCGCTCTCGCTCTCGCTCTCGCTCTCTCTCGCTCTCGCTCTCGCTCTCGCTCTCGCTCTCGCTCGAGCTCGCTCTCGCTCTCTCTCGAGCTCTCTCTCGCTCTCGCTCTCTCTCTCGCTCTCTCTCTCGCTCTCGCTCGCTCTCGCGCGCGCTCTCGCTCTCTCTCGCGCGCGCTCTCGCTCTCTCTCTCGCGCGCTCTCGCTCTCGCTCTCGCTCTCTCGCGCGCGCTCTCGCTCTCTCTCTCGCTCTCGCGCGCGCTCTCGCTCTCTCTCTCGCTCTCGCGCGCGCTCTCGCTCTCGCTCTCTCTCGCTCTCGCTCTCGCTCTCGCGCTCGCTCTCGCTCTCGCTCTCGCTCGCGCTCGCTCTCGCTCTCGCGCTCGCTCTCGCGCTCGCTCTCGCGCTCGCTCGCTCTCGCTCTCGCTCTCTCGCTCTCGCTCTCTCTCGCGCTCTCTCTCGCTATGTCTCACTCTCTCGTGCGTGCTCTCTCTATCGCGCTCGCACTCAATTTCTTGCGCGCTCTCGCTCTCTATCGCTCTCTCGCATGCGCTCTCTCTCTCTCGCTCTCTCTCGCGGGCTC